>NC_047106.1:123123823-124323823 GCF_902500255.1 Thalassophryne amazonica
CGACTCCCAACAAGTCAAAAATCTACATATTGCCACTGTCCTTGGGCAAGACACTTAACCCACCTTGCCTGTGTATGAATGAGGTAGTGGTCAGAGGGGCCGTAGGTGAAGAATGGCATTCACACTTCCATCAGCTTGCCCCAGGGCAGCTGTGGCTACATAAGTAGCTTACCACCACCAATGTGTGAATGTGTGAGTGAATGAATAATGCAACTTGTAAAGTGCTTTGGGTGTCTTGAAAAGTGCTCTATGAATCCAAGTCATTATTATTATTGAAGGGTCTTAGTCACATAAGTGGCCAAGAACCCAATGGTCACTCTGTTAGAGTTCCAGCATTCCTCTCTGTAGAGAGGAGAACCTTCCAGAAACACAATCATCTCTGCAACAATCCACCAATCAGGACTGTATGGGAGAGTGGTCAGACAGAAGCCATTTCGTAGTAAAAGGCACATGCCAACCCACCTGGAGTTTGCCAAAAGGCACCTGAAGGACTCTACAACCATGAGAAATGAAATATTCTCTGGTCTGATGAGACCAAAATTGAACTATTTGGCATGAATGCCAGCTGTCATGTTTGGAGGTAGCCAGAGACCATCCCTACATTGAAGCACAGTGGTGGCAGCATCATGCTGTGGGGAGCGCGCTTGATCTCTGACTGGGGCGATGATTCTTCTTTCATCAGGACAATGACTGTAAGCACACAGCCAAGATATCAAAGAAGTGGCTTCAGGACAACTCTGTGAATGTCCTTGAGTGACCCAGCCAGAGCCCAGACCTGAATCTGATTGAACATCTTTGGAAAGATTCGAAAATGGCTGTACACCAACGCTCCCCATTCAACCTGATGGAGCTTGAGAGGTGCTTCAAAGAGGAATGGGCAAAATTACCCAAAGATAGGTGTGCTAAGGTTGTGGTATCATATTCAAGAAGACTTGAGGTTGTAAATGCTGTCAACAGT
This sequence comes from Thalassophryne amazonica, assembly GCF_902500255.1. NCBI lineage: Eukaryota > Metazoa > Chordata > Actinopteri > Batrachoidiformes > Batrachoididae > Thalassophryne > Thalassophryne amazonica. The sequence continues at coordinate 123,124,782 of NC_047106.1, forward strand.
GCACCAACAAGTATATAGCAAAGGGTGTGAATACTTATGTACAATGGATTTCTTTGCAAGATTAAAAAAAAACAAAAAAAAAAAAACATTTTCATGTCATTATGGAGTGAATTTTGATGGAATAATATAAATAAATAAATAAATAAATAAAAACTCTATTTGGAATGAGGCTGAACATAACAAACTCTGGAAAAAAGTTTTGTGCCGTAAATACTTTACGCATGATTCAACAAAAATCACAGGATTGTCCATGATGCCAAGGTCAGTATACCTTTCCTCAATATCCTCAATCCCAGTTCCTCAATACCAAAGAGATTATTAATTGTCTGAAGTCAACAGTTGGTGTCCAAGCCCCACAAATACACTACCTGGCCACTTTAATAAGTGCACCTATCCAATTGCTTGTTAACACAATTAGCTAATCAGCCAATCACATGGCAGTGACTCAGTGCATTTAGGTATCTAGACATGGTGAAGATGACTTGCTCAATTTCAAACTGAACTTCAGACTGGGGTAAAAAAGGGATTTAAGTGGCTTTGAACTTGGCATGGTTGTTGGTGCCAGATGGGCTGGTCTGAGTATTTCAGCAACTTCTGATCTACTGGGATTTTCACACACAACCACATCTAGGGTTTACAGAGAATTGTCAGAAAAAAGAGAAGATACCCAGTGAGAGGCAGTTGTGTGGACAAAAAGGCCTTGTTGATGTCAGAGGACAGAGAAGAATAGCCAGACTGTTTGAATGGGTGGCTGTGTGATGCCATCATGCCAATTAGTGCAGCAGATAAGAGAATATTTAGAACAGAATCCTGCAAATGGAGATGCATTAAATTTAGTACAAATACTCCTTAGGCATTCCTCAAATAAATAAATAAAAAAAAAGAAATGGCCACTTGAATTTTCAATCGGTGGTCAGGTCAATTGAAGAATTAAGCAGGGGTCAAAATTAAAATTTGCTCCAATCATATTGAAAAGTAGACCACATAATTTGCCTGATCGTACATATTCAAAAAAGGTATAGTTTGGACTATCTGTGACTAAATTATATGGAGTTATGGGATAAAAACAGCAAGAATGGTGACAAAGATCAGTTTCAGTTTGTACGGGGATCAAAAGTTAAAGTGGTTCTAATTTTGGTAAAAATCAAAAGTTATGAAAATTATTAGTTGAGTTAACAGACTTTTAAAAAGGAACAGTTTGGCCCATGTATCATGCTTAGTTATCATGTTACGGGGTAACACACTGTATGTTACAGGTCGTAGAATCCAATGGCCGTTGGCCTTGTTTGACCTTTACTTTGGAGACCAAACATTCAACACTGTCAAAACTATTCCATAAAATTAACATACGTAGTTCAGTTTGATGCTTCAAGGTTGGGTCTACAATTGACTACCGCTGTTGTGGATTCTGACCTAGATCAACTCAATCAATCAACTTTTTTTTTATATAGCGCCAAATCACAACAAACAGTTGCCCCAAGGCGCTCTATATTGTAAGGCAAGGCCATACAATAATTATGAAAAACCCCAACGGTCAAAACGACCCCCTATGAGCAAGCACTTGGCTACAGTGGGAAGGAAAAACTCCCTTTTAACAGGAAGAAACCTCCAGCAGAACCAGGCTCAGGGAGGGGCAGTCTTCTGCTGAGACTGGTTGGGGCTGAGGGAAAGAACCAGGAAAAAGACATGCTGTGGAGGGGGGCAGAGATCGATCACTAATGATTAAATGCAGAGTGATGCATACGGAGCAAAAAGAGAAAGAAACAGTGCATCATGGGAACCCCCCCACAGTCTACGTCTAAAGCAGCATAACCAAGGGATGGTCCAGGGTCACCTGATCCAGCCCTAACTATAAGCCTTAGCGAAAAGGAAAGTAACACACTAACACACCCCCATACCATCACACATGCTGGCTTTTGAACTTTGCACTGGTAACATTCTGGATGGTGTTTCTCCTCTTTTGTCTGGAGGACACAACGTCCATGATTTCCAAAAACAATTTGAAATGTGGACTCATCAGACTACAGCACACTTTCCGTCTGTCCATTTCAAATGAGCTTGGGCCCAGAGAAGGCGGCGGCGTGTCTGGATGTTGTTGATGTATGGCTTTCACTTTGCATGGTAGAGTTTTAACTTGCACTTGTATATGTAGCAACGAACTGTGTTAAATGACAATGGTTTTCTGAAGTGTTCCTGAGCCCACACGGTAAGATCCTTTACACAATGATGTGGGATTTTAATGCTGTGCCGCCTGAGGGACCGAAGGTCATGGGCATTCAATGTTGGTTTTCGGCCTTGCCGCTTATGTGTAGAAAGTTCTTCAGATTCTCTGAATCTTCTGATTATATTATGGACTGTAGATGATGGAATCCCTCAATTCCTTGCAATTGAACATTGATAAACATTGTTCGTAAACTGTTGGACTTTTTTCATCCTGTTGTTCGCAAAGTGGTGATCCTCGCCCCATCTTTGCTTGTGAATGGCTGAGCCTTTTGGGGATGCTCCTCTTATAACCAATCATGACACTCACCTGTTTCCAATTAGATGTTCTTTGAGCATTCATCAACTTTCCCAGTCTTTTATTGCCCCGTCCAAAATGTTTTTGAAACGTGGTGCAGGCATCCATTCCAAAATGAGCAAAGATTTGCACAAAAACAATAAAGTTTATCAGTTTGAACATTAAATATCTTGTCTTTGTGGTGTATTCAATTGAATATAGGTTGAAGAGGATCACATCATTGTATTCTGTTTTTATTTACATTTTACAGAACATCCCAACTTCATTGGAATTGGGGTTGTATATGTGGCTCTGTGACAGACTGGTATCCTGTCCAGGGCATACCCTGCCTCACATCCTATGACTGCTAGGATAGGCTCCAGCCCTCCCATGATCATTAATTGGAGTAAACGGGTATACAGAAATGGATATCTGACATTACTTGTACTTGTTAGCTGTGAGGACAGTTTGAGTCCTTTCAAGAACTGCTGTGCTGGAACAAGTTGAGAGCCTGCACCTGAATTGCCAAGAAGATCTCTTTTTTACTCTCCCTACATACATGACAGTTCAGGTCATGTCTGAGAGCATGTGTCAGTGTCGTGCATCACCATATTTGGTCCTGCATGTGAACTGCTCAGGCAGACAGCTGGTGCATCCCCAACTCCTAATAGCATCCATTCATCTGCTGCAGAAACATGGGTGTCACCTTGACCGTTTCCAGCTTCTGGGTTCCTTAGGGCCCCTTCATACATAGCATGAATGAGTTGGAATCAGGGCGAATAATGTCAAAAGAACCCACACGAAAACATTGACCCGACGTCGGGAGGGATACACGGTTGGGCAGGCGTGAATGATCTCACTCCATCGCAGGGGAACACAGTGTGAGCAGCTGGAGAATGTGGAATGATATCACGCAGCTGCTGTGGAAAAACAAATCCGCATCCACATCTGCTGGCCCAGTGTGTCCTGTGGACAGTGCGCTGCAGGACACACACCGCATCATTTGGAACAGAGCTCACATGGGTGACGTGACATTGAGATCACCCACTGTGTGTTATGATCTTACCTGTCAAAGTGCATGCCGTGGTCGCTTGCTGCAGCCTGTCGCAACAGCGATATATGTTTTTATGTATGTCCATGTGAGGACAGCAAGCAGACATACGCGTCACAGTGGACAGTTGTTAGGTCATGTCTGTCAAAACATGGCATGCGTTCCTAAGCTGGGACATCCAGAACCTGAGATCTCAACAGCTGCTGCTGTCGGTGGACACGCCCCCTGTCAGTTCAGTGCACACACCAACATGTCACAGTGTTTCTGTGTTATGTTGTCATGTTCTTTTAGTTATTTGTTATGTAATTCTGTATGTAGGTAGTGTAGTACTTATTAATATACGTGTCCTGGCGGTGGTTTGTAATGTGACATGTCATGTGCACTGGGCCATCATCCAGCTGTCAGTGTGCTGTGACCAGCTGACAGGGGCTCACTGTGCTGTGTGTGCTCTGATGTAGCTGTCTGGTCCCGCATGTGATCTTCCATTTTGGAATGCCACATGCCACATGTTTAGGGGGATGGGGGGTGTGAAAAACACATACACCACATGTGTTTCGGGGGGGCGGGGGGTGACACATGGGCACACATGTGAGACACATGCACCACATGTGTGTTGCTTTTTGCAACGTCACACTTGTGGTGGCACTTTGACAAATTTCACAGCCAGCTCAAAAGTGATCACCTGCTCACTGTTTTAGCGCAGAGCGAATGGTCACACATTTTCTAAGTGTCAAGCGAGAAGTGGTGGATGTTCGCGTGTGTCACCTGGAAATGGCTGACACCTCTCGCGAGAGGGATTTAATAGGCTCTCACAGGGCATTCTCTGTCTCTCAGCCGCTGGTGTGTGGAAATAGTTGTCACGACACGTGTACGAGGCGTTGGAGGCAGCTATGATTTTTTGCGAATGCCATGCAATTCAGCTTTTGTGTGCTAGTCGGCTTAAATCATGTTATGTGTGACAATGAGGCATCTGCAGCCACATAAAAATGGGTCACGTAACCAAAACTGTGTGTTGTGTGGGCCGCTGAAGAGGAGGTACTGCTGGCCTACCACCAGAGGGCGCCCTGCCTGAAGTGCGGGCTTCAGGCACGAGAGGGTGCAGCCACCACATCAGAGCAGCCGGGAGTGACAGGTGCCACTCATTTTCATCAGCCATCCCATAAAAGCCGGACAGCATCTCCACCTCGCTGCCGAGATATCATCTACCATAGAAGGTAAACTCTCAGCCGTCTTTTGTGCCTTCCGCACCTATTTTCACAGCTAAGCTGGTAGTTGTAACGTTTCTTTACTTCTAAGCTTGGAGCTGTTAAATTGTGACTGAGTTTGCAGACGTAGCCAAATTCATTTTCAGCTGAGTTGGAGGAAGTTGGGAGGAGGCGGCGTTTCCCGCTTCACACTTCTGCACTCGTTAAGTGAACATTGGTATCTGCACGAACACTAAAGGAACTGAGATCTAGAGGTGGAGGTGTTTTCCCACCCCAAGGAACTGCACCTGTGTGTTGAGGGTTTGCTGGGTGTGAACCCACACTCACCTTTTCTCCTATCTCTGCTTCCTGCCAGCAGTACCAGATCTGACAGCTGGAGATGGTGGCCACCTGGTGACTCAAGACTTGGCGGCTCCAGTATATTCCAGATACGCTGGCAGTGGAAATCGTGGGGGATCCGGCTCTTCTCTGGACAGATGTCTTCTATCCTCGAGCCTGCCCGCACGTCACCTTTATACATTGACAGTATTCCAAATTCTGCAATTGTCTGTATTTCGTTGTGCATATTTCACAACAGTAAAGTGTTATACTTTTGGCTCATCCATTGTCCGTTCATTTACGCCCCCTGTTGTGGGTCCGTGTCACTACACTTTCCCAACAGGATATCTCAGCCAGCGTCATGGATTCCGAGGGGCGTCAACCCACCATTGAACAACCAATGGGGAAGAGGAGGGTGCACAGGCGCCAGCAGGAGGTGTGGCTGGTGAGTTGCAGCAAATCCTCACCGCCTTCACTGTTCGGCTAGATTGAATGACCGAGCAGAACGCCATACTCATTCGCAGGATGGAGGCTCTTACCGCTCAGGTGGAAGCGTGCGCACAGGGCACTGCTGCAGCTCCTCCTCCTGCTGTCCTGGTGCCAAATATAGACATTCCAATGGTCATTCAACGAACCCCCCCACCATCCCCTGAAGCATACATAAGTCCCCCGGAACCGTATGGAGGCTGTGTGGAGACGTGCGCAGACTTCTTGATTCAGTGTTCGCTCGTCTTCACACAGCGTCCCGTCATGTACGCATCGGATGCCAGCCGGGTAGCTTATGTGATTAATATGCTTCGAGCTGAGGCACGCGCCTGGGCTACAGCACTCTTGGGAGCAGAATTCACAGCTCCTAACGACATATACTGGGTTTCTGAGAGAGTTCAGAACAGTTTCTGATCACCCAAACAGAGGCGAGACTGCTTCAACAGTGCTGCTGTCTATGAGACAGGGGCGTCGGAGTGCTGCTGAGTATGCAGTCGACTTCCGCATCGCAGCTGCGAGGTCCGGCTGGAATACTACTGCACTCTGTGCCGCCTTCGTAAACGGACTGTCTTCGGTCCTGAAGGAGCACCTGGTGGCTAAGGTCGAGCCGCGGGACTTGGACGGGCTTATCGACCTGGTGATACGATTAGACAATCAGTTAGATGAACGTCGTCGGGAGCAAGATGAAGGACGTGGCCGGGCGCGCCCCGTCCCTCTCCCTTCCGGGTCCGAATGGCTTCCGCCCTCCCCACGCTCCACATCCTCGGCACTCCGTGTGGTTACAGGTCCCCCTGCTGTCGATGCTATGGACACGAGCAGGGCCAAATTAAGAGCTTCTAATAGACAGAGGAGACTGGCCCGCGGGGAGTGTTTTTTCTGCGGCTCGAGTGAGCATCTGCAGAGAGACTGCCCCAAGCAGTTAAACACCAATGGCCGCTCTTAGAAACTGGGCTAAGGGTGGGCCAAGAAATTCACGTGGGACACACGCATATATCTGCATGACTCTCAGTTACGATCCTGAGTGGGGATCTAACCCTTCAAGCCCCAGCACTGGTGGACACGGGCTCAGAAGGGAATCTGCTGGATAGCAGATGGGCTTGGGAAGTAGGGCTCCCTCTAGTGGCGCTTCCTTCACCATTGAAGGTGCGGGCACTGGATGGCACCCTTCTTCCTTTAATCACACATAAGACATTACCAGTAACTCTGGTGGTGTCTGGGAATCATCGGGAGGAGATTGAGTTTTATGTAACTCCTTCTACCTCCCGCGTCATTTTGGGCTTTCCATGGATGATTAAACACAATCCCCAGATTGATTGGCCGTCTGGGGTTGTGGCTCAGTGGAGCGAAACCTGCCACCGGGAGTGTTTAGGATCCTCGGTTCCCCCCGGCGTGACTGCTAATGAGGAGGTTAAAGTTCCCCCCAATCTGACGGTGGTTCCTGAGGAGTACCACGGTCTTGCAGACTTCTTCAGCAAAGATCTGGCACTCTCTCTTCCCCACCACCATTCGTATGATTGCGCCATTGATTTGATCCCGGGCGTTGAGTTTCCGTCCAGCAGGCTGTACAATCTCTCACGGCCAGAGCGCGAATCAATGGAAACCTACATCCGGGACTCATTAGCTGCCGGGCTCATCCGGAACTCCACCTCCCCGATGGGTGCTGGTTTCTTTTTTGTGGGCAAGAAAGATGGCGGACTCCGTCCATGCATTGATTACAGGGGTCTGAACGAGATTACGGTTCGCAACCGATACCCGTTGCCCCTGTTGGATTCAGTGTTCACGCCCCTGCATGGAGCCCAAATTTTCACCAAACTTGATCTTAGGAATGCGTATCACCTGGTTCAGATCCGGAAGGGAGACAAGTGGAAGACAGCATTTAACACCCCGTTAGGTCACTTTGAGTACCTGGTCATGCCATTCGGCCTCACTAACGCCCCCGCGACGTTCCAAGCTTTGGTTAATGACGTCTTGCGGGACTTCCTGCACCGATTCGTCTTCATATACCTGGACGATATTGTTGGGTATTTTCTCCTCCAAACATTCTTAAAACCTTTAACAAGACAAACAGAGTCAAGAACACCAGTGAGACAGAATATCAATTGAAGCTCGCGAGGAGTGCAGACAGTCCGTACACGTAGTACCACTGTGAGCACTGAGGACTGCTGCATGCTCACTCTTTTTATTAGGAGAAGCCCTACCCACATTGTGAAACTTGTCCTAAGGGTGGGGGGAAACATCGCATGACAAGTTTCCTCCTGTAATACAAAACATCTCATGGCACGTATGCCAATGATTGCAGCTGCGTGGAGAAACAGTTTCGTTTCCTTTTGTTTAGTCTATCAGTGGCGGTCAGCACATCCTGTTCTTGCAGGCTTGTCTGGTTGCACTTATCATCTGTTCTGCATCTGCTGTTCCTGCTTGCACAGCACTTGCACAGCATAAGGTCATAAAATCACAACAGCCAAAATAACAGTGTCACAGATACCACACAGCAGGCCTGTACAATTAAATGAAGAAAGAGTAAGGTACAAATGTTTAACAGTGATAACTTATATACACTATACAAAATCTTTAACATTTCCCTCCTGTTTATCGCCTGTTAAACATATAGTAGTCACCACCTAGCTTAGCACTTCTGTTTTGTGAGATTTTCACTAAGAGGTTCATCATGGTATGTTCTACAGGCTTACACCCCAGAGGTTATGTCATCGTCTTCATCATCATCGGTGTCTGGGTCATCGTACTTAGTTTGGTCAGGGAAAAGTTCAGGAACTCCTTGCTCCCAGTCATCATTGTGGCCATCTTCATCCTCGTCATCGTCCCAGGCTTCGGGTCCGAGGAGAGGGTATGCAGCAGTCCTCAGTGCTCACAGTGGTACTACGTGTACGGACTGTCTGCACTCCTCGCGAGCTTCAATTGATATTCTGTCTCACTGGTGTTCTTGACTCTGTTTGTCTTGTTAAAGGTTTTAAGAATGTTTGGAGGAGAAAATACCCAACATTGACTCCTCCCATGATTGTAGCAGGTTACTCCATTTGAGGTAACCACATATCGTCTACCGCGGTGGATTGCATTACCAATTGTAATTTCATCTGTTCTGGTTGTGGTGTTCTCTACGTTCCCATTGTCAATTCCCTTTTTCCACACATGCATTCCCCATATAGTGACCGTTATGGCTCCCAACGCTAACGCCCAGCAGCACAATGCTGTTTTCATCCATAATGGTGTATGGCGCCCCATAGTCAGGATCTCCCTAAAGCCAGTGTCCTAAGTTTCTGGTCAGTGGCTTGTAATTGCTTCTGCTGATTTTCGTGTCTGCTCTGGATCTTAACACCCGAGCCACACACTATTATCAGACTTGCTCACTTCCCGTACTTACACTGGGTTTACAGAGATCACTTTCTTACAATGTGTTAAATGTATCCACGTTTGTCTCTCTCCAATGTTTGAGGTCCTGTCCTTTTGCTCGTCCGGGATCTCAACAACACCAGAGGTGTCCGGCGGAGGTCGTCAAGTCCAGACGTAAATCCTTGGCCAAGGTCCGATCGATTGATCGTGTCTGCAATTGTCGACCGCCGTTGGCATCGTCTGGTTGACGAGATTTTCCCGAAGAAAACAGACAGGAAGTCGAGTCAGTGAGTAGAATTTATTTGTAAAAGTACTGAATGAGTGGTGATCAGATCACATAAAACAGTTAAACTCCATAAGCGATGGCGTGGAATCGTCTGTTAATGAAACACAGTTAAACTCCGCGAGGAGGGCGGACTCCTCTACGGTAGCGAGGAACGCACGTAGTTAAATTCCGAAGGAGGGTACGGACTCCTCTGTTTTAAAAGGAAATACCGGTTAGAGAATGAAAGTGTGGAAGTGTAATACTTTGGACAAGGGAGTGACAACCGTGTGTGGAAGCAGAGGCAAGTGATTCCGCTTCCTACGGGGAGGTGAAAGGAATCAACCACACGACGGAATATTAATTGTCACGTCCAAAGAAAGGTCACTGTTCTTCGGGTGTTTTGACTTCCGGATCACCTACCACCCCGGGACTAAGAACCAAAGATCTGACGCCTTGTCCCGGGTTCATGAAAAGGAAGTCAAGACCGAGCTGTCAGATCCCCCGGAACCCATCATACATGAGTCCACTATCGTGCCCACCCTCACCTGGGACGTGGAGAAGACCATCCGGGAGGCCCTGGCATGGAGCCGGGACCCGGGAACTGGCCTGAAGAACCGCTTATACATCCCACCAGAGGCCAGAGCTAAGGTCCTGGACTTCTGTCATGGTTCCAAGCTCTCCTGTCACCCGGGGGTGCGAAGAACCGTGGCAGTGGTCCGGCAGCACTTCTGGTGGGCATCCATGGAAGCCGATGTCTGGGAGTATGTCCAGGCCTGCACCACCTGCGCTAGGGGCAAAGTGGACCATTTGAGGACTCAAGGTTTACTACAACCGCTTACAGTGCCTCATCGCCCCTGGTCACACATAGGCCTGGACTTTGTCACGGGCCTCCCGCCATCCCAGGGCATGACGACCATCCTCATGATAGTGGACCGATTCTCCAAGGCGGCCCACTTCTTGGCCCTCCCGAAGCTCCCAATGGCCCAGGAGACTGCAGACCTACTGGTCCACCACGTCGTACGTCTGCATGGGATACCAACTGACATTGTCTCTGATCGTGGTCCTCAGTTCTCCTCTCAGGTTTGGAGGAGTTTCTGCAGAGAACTGGGGGCCACCGTGAGTCTCTCATCTGGGTATCACCCTCAGACGAATGAACAGGCAGAGCGGGCTAACCAAGAGCTCGAGCAGGCCCTCCGCTGTGTGACATCTGCGCACCCGGCAGCCTGGAGTGACCATCTGGCCTGGAGTATGCTCATAACAGCCAAGTGTCCTCTGCCACTGGCCTCTCCCTGTTTGAGGTGTGTCTGGGGTACCAGCCCTCATTGTTTCCAATGGTGGAGGGAGAGGTCGGTGTGCCCTCAGTCCAGGCCCACCTGCGAAGATGCCGTCGGGTGTGGCGCACCGCCCGTTCTGCTCTGGAGAAGGCCCGGATGAGGGCCAAGGCCCATGCAGACCGCCAGCGTTCCCCGGCCCCTGCGTACCAGCCCAGGCAGGAGGTGTGGTTGTCTACTAAGGACATTCCCCTGCAGGTGGACTCCCCCAAACTGAAGGACAGATTCATTGGGCCATTCCAGATCATCAAAATCCTCAGTCCGGCTGCAGTGAGGCTCCAACTCCCAGCTTCACTGCGGATCCACCCTGTTTTTCACGTTTCCAGGATCAAACCGCACCACACCTCACCCCTCTGCACTCCCGGACCGACGCTGCCTCCTGCCCAGATCATCGATGGGGAGCTGGCATGGACAGTACGCCGACTCCTGGACGTCCGTCGACGGGGCCTGGGGTTCCAGTACTTGGTGGACTGGGAGGGGTATGGACCTAAAGAACGCTCCTGGGTGAAGAGGGGCTTCATCCTGGACCCGGCCCTCCTGGCCAACTTCTACACCCGACACCCCGACCAGGAGGAGCCCATTGAGGGGGGGTCCTGTTGTGTGGGCCGCTGAAGAGGAGGTACTGTTGGCCTACCACCAGAGGGCGCCCTGCCTGAAGTGCGGGCTTCAGGCACGAGAGGGCGCAGCCGCCACATCAGAGCAGCCGGGAGTGACAGGTGCCACTCATTTTCATCAGCCATCCCATAAAAACCGGACAGCATCTCCACCTCGCTGCTGAGATATCATCTACCATAGAAGGTAAACTCTCAGCTGTCTTTTGTGCCTTCCGCACCTATTTTCACAGCTAAGCTGGTAGTTGTAACGTTTCTTTACTTCTAAGCTTGGAGCTGTTAAATTGTGACTTTGAGTTTGCAGACGTAGCCAAATTCATTTTCAGCTGAGTTGGAGGAAGTTGGGAGGAGGTGGCATTTCCCGCTTCACACTTCTGCACTCGTTAAGTGAACATTGGTATCTGCACGAACACTAAAGGAACTGAGATCTAGAGGTGGAGGTGTTTTCCCACCCCAAGGAACTGCACCTGTGTTTGCTGGGTGTGAACCCACACTCACCTTTTCTCCTGTCTCTGCTTCCTGCCAGCAGTACCGGGTCTGACAGCTGGAGACGGTGGCCACCTGGGGACCCAGGACTTGGTGGCCCCAGTATATTCCAGATCCACTGGCAGTGGAAATCGTGGGGGATCCGGCTCTTCTCTGGACAGACGTCTTCTATCCTCGAGCCTGCCTGCACGTCACCTTTATACATTGACAGTATTCCAAATTCTACAATTGTCTGTATTTCGTTGTGCACATTTCACAACAGTAAAGTGTTATACTTTTGGCTCATCCATTGTCCGTTCATTTACGCCCCCTGTTGTGGGTCCGTGTCACTACACGTTCCCAACACTGTGTCTCTCATAATCTCTCATAAATGGCACATGAATAAATTCTTCAAACGGATCTCCTTTGATGCCCATACTATGTTGCTGCTTGTCTGTGGGTTCCATTTATAAAAAGTCTTTAAGTACCAATTAGGAAAATGATTTGAAGTTAACTCACGTAGTTGATGCACCTGATAAAGATCCCTCAAATAAACTCGTTAACCCAAAGTCACTCTGTTCATTTCACTTCATGACACCCGTTGTCATCGTAGGTAATTAATAATTAATCTGATGCTCACACTGTTGAGCGCCAGAATAATAAAAGAATTTAAATGGAACTTTTTATCTTTTATAGTTGCTATTAACTGGAAGACAGTCAGCAGAAAGTCATCCTGTTGTCATTGTGCAGAAAATTAAATGAAGCAGAAAATTAGTATTTACGAATGAGGAGCTGGTCACGGCTGTTTTTTGAAGCAACTGCTGGTGCTGTGCATTGCCATACCCACTAAACATCAGAGGACAATAATTTATGGATGCTGGTTATGAGAAAGTTGTGTTAGCCATCATAGCAAAATGCTGGAAGGGACGTTTGCACCCAAAGCCTGGAGAAGTCTTTTTCTTCCTTCTGTTGTCATGTTGATGCAAATGTCATGTTCCTGGCTTGGTGTCCTAATGGCTAAATATCACCTAAGCAAGATATGATCCCCAAAGATGCAATTGTGCCCATGGCTATATTTAGAGACCAGACAGACCCTAACTTTGACATAATTCCAACCTTATAGGATATATTTTAATGTAGATTCTGCATTTAGATGGTTTGAATTTAATCTTTTCACTGAGATAAAAACAAAATGAACCCTCTGTGATGTTATATTTGTTATATTTCTATTACTAGATCATGATAGAATATCAGACTTCATTTGACTATTTGCTAAATCTACAACATTTCAGCTTATGTTTCCATCTGTCCTTTAGACAATATTTGGCTCACAGCCTATCCTAGAAGCCAGAGAAGATCACATGGGTCTGTGTCTCTCTCTGGCTACAGCATCTGTTAGTTGGGATTGTGACTGAAACATGCCATTAAAAGCTCATAAAATGTAAAAAGAACAGTCCTGTCGACCTGAAAAGACTTTTTTTTTTTTTGTCTTACAGACAACAAAAATTGTCAAGGAAAAATATGTGAAGAGAATATTTGTTTCCACAATCAGAAAACATTGTTTTTCTCCAATGTTGCAAATGGACATTTTTGTGAAAAAATACTTTCACGTTAGCAGGAGGTGGTAAAATCACAAGTCAGGATTTCAATACATCCACTTGGGAAATTATTCACAATATTAATACCAGCATTTTGGCACCAAATTAATCCTATATCTTGAAAATAACCCCCCACCCCTTGAATGTAACAACATATGGTCTATTTTCAATTATCTGGCTATTCCGCTATATGTGTAAAGTTTGTCCATGCTCTTCAAAACTTTATAAACACAATTCTTTCACAAAGGTTTTATTTCAGTAACACTGTGTGAATAACAACTTAGGAGGAAGCCATGCTGTTCAAAAACTTTATAAACACAATTCTTTCACAAAGATTTTATTTCAGGAACACTGTGTGAATAACAACTTAGGAGGAGGCCATGCTCTTCAACAACTTTAAAAACATAAACCATTGTCAAAGGTTTTATCAAATTCTTTAGCACATTACCACATCCTGCTATTCACGTTTGCATCACGAAAGGATTTTATTCAAACATTTATGGATGTACTGAACCCACAACACATCTTGCTGGAACTAGTTACTGATTTAATTTCCCGTTTGAATGTCCCATGTGTCTGCATTGCATTTCTAAGCAGTTGGAGTTGCTGCACTGCATGGCACATATTGTTATGTGTCGGACGCGGGCGGAGAACCGACCAGTGTTTGAAGGACCCAGTATAAAATAAGCAGAGCACGGTACAAAGGATAACAGAATTTAATAACATAACAGTGAGTGCTGAATAATAACAAATGAGTGCGCGGTCTGGCGAGGTGGAATAACGGTGCGCTCCCAGCAGCACAAACGGTCCGGAGCCAGAACAGTTCGGACCCAAGGACCCCGCCGACACCCCCCAGGTGGCCGCGACCAACCGAGTCTGTGAAAGAAGAAACCATCATGTGAGTCCACCACTCCACACACAGAGAGACCACTCAAAGGTGTACATAAACAGCAAACACTTCCTGGCTTAATTACCAATCAGCTTCCCACCCTGCAGGCATGGAACACCCAGTTCAATGCTCCACTGCAGTGGAAGCTGATTAAATGACTAACATAACAGCTCAATATAATAAGGTGTGAGGGACACCACATTTACTGACTGTACTCATGTTAGTCACAAAACCTAAAGTACCTCAGGAAGTGTGCTGACGAGCGTGAGACCTCACCCCCTCCTCTTTCACAGACCATGGCATCAAACCTGGTACGGTCTCTGCATCCATGATGATAAGATGGCTCTCTAGACGACGATCTCACCCGTCTGGTCACAAGGTCGAGTCTCTGGCCAATACACACTGTGTACTCCAGACATAAATGCAACCATGCCCCAATCCATATAGATGCACCACAGCTGTGAGTCCTGACGAGCTGCACATGACCAGCCTCAGGTGATCAGGGTGAGGTCCTAATAACTCAGCCACACAGCCACTCAGTCCTGAACGCATGCCACCTGGAAGGAAAAACAGAAGACAGAAAACAGAAGACAAACAAAAGCCAGCCAGGCACGCCAGGCACCCCAACCACAACACATATTTTACTTTATGATTTATATATATATATATATATATATATATATATATTTTTTTTTTTTTTTTGAACAAAACACTTTGGTAAACTAATATCTAGCAACAAAACAGTTCACTGACATGATTCAAGGTGAATTTTCAAAAATTTCATATTTTCAGTTTTACAGATTTCTAGACAAATTCACAAACCTGAGATTGTTCTGAATATTTTGATTTTAACACATGGGCATTATATTAAAAGAAACTGCCTTAAAGGGGGAATTTTTTGAAATTATGTGAAAACTAAGAAAATTCTCCTGGGCCCCAGAGGATTTAAGTGCAATAATGATTTGAACATGATGATTATTATAGTTAGCTATTTAACTTAGTCTCCAGTCCTTTCATTGACGTTGCACTCACGTTGCACCTCAGCTCGTTGCACCCACAACGAGCTGAGGGTATGTGTGAAGCATGATATGTTCTGCTGTGAGTTGATGATGCTGAGAACACAGTCACCATGTTGGGAACCATTCTCACTGAGCTCCTTCCACACAGTTTCATACTTGAATCGTTTTCCTTCTTCATCACCCATAGCTGCCTTATCATCACCTTCTAGCAGAAACATCACTGCAAATGGCTTGTACATGTTTGCAGCATTTGCCCTATTGACATTTCAAATCCCGCAAAACTTCGAAGAGGTCGCCGTGCTGCGAGATCTCAGAAACATTGAGAATTGCATTGAGACGCTCTGATCATGCTGCACTTTAACCGCTGCACACAGACAACACCATTGACATTACAACATAAAACTATTTTTATATTGTGCCTAAAACTCTCATGAATATATTCTCTGGGTTTATAGATGGTGTTATTGCATTTATTTTATGCAAACGTGAGAATCACAGGCTGTCTCTCCGTTATTTTCAATGGGAGCTGCTGTGAGCTCCACTCGCTTCCTGATCATGTCGTTCTGGGGGAAAGTGAAGTTGCTCTTTAACGTCTTGATTATTGTTCTTTACAACACTGTTTGTTGTCTTTGTTCCAGACTAATATATATAATATGTCTGAAATTTGGTTTGCGTTTATTAAATTCCACGCAGATTAAATGTAGCAGACACAGATTATTTGTTACAATTGTTTTAGCAAGTTTTCAGGGTATCATGCATGCATTTTCTTATTAACGTGGCAGCGCTCTGACATGCATGCGTATCTGTGAGTGTGTGTGTGTGTGTGTGTGTGTGTGTGTGTGTGTGAGGTATCATTGTAAAGTGCTTTAAGCTTCTGATTTGATTTGAAAAGTGCTATATAAATGCATTTACTTCAGGCACTTGCTGTTCCCGCAGAACTTGCACTTCACTGCTACCTGGGGGGAAAAAAAAGACTTGATATCTTGCTGTGAACTACCGGCTATGACAAGCTATCCCTGCACAGTCATCCCATCTGCAGAATAGTAGATGCCATGATGAAGCTGCAAAAGCACGGATTTTAACACATCCCAAAAGGACAGCCCTTACATTCATTGACAGTAAATGGCACATTGAGACAGTTTTAGTGCCAGTGCTGTCTTCTAACCATGACAAACACCAGTCTATGATCTTTATTCATTCATTTTCTGAGACTTATCCTTGTCTGGGTCACAGTGGCCTCAGACCAAGCAGCCTAACCCTAACCTCAGCCAATTCCTGTGCTGCTTCCTGAAGGATCCCGAGGTGCTCCTAAGAAAGCTGGAAAATATCTGCCGAATGTGTCCTGTGTATTCCCCAGGGCCTCCTCCTAGTTGGATGTGCCTGGAAAGCCTCCCTAGGGAGGCAACCAGGGAGTTGCCTCAGCAGATCCCTTAACCACCTCTGCAGCAGCTCTGCTCGAGTACTTCCCAGATAGTTGAGCTTCTTGCCCTGTCCAGACGTATAAACTCATATACCCTACAGAGAAATCTCATTTCCGTTGTTTGTATCACAACCATATTCTTTCAGTCATTAAGTTCACGACCATACACAGTAAAATCATCTGTGTAAAACTAACACTGACATTATTAAATTAACACTGTCAGTGTAAAATATGGTCCTACTCTGGTCAGAGTGGGACCACCTGTTCACTGTGAGTGTTAACACTAGTGATTTTACTGTGTAGGTGAATAAATTGACTGGTAAATTGAGAACCTCACCTTCTGGCTCAGCTCCTTCTTCAATATGACGGTCCAGCATCGTGTCCGTAAAACACCCAATAGAGAACCATGGTCTCAGATTTGGATGTGCTGTTTCTCATCCCAATCGTTTCACACTCGGCATCAAACTTTCTCAGTACGCATCAGAGGTCACTACATGATGAAGCCAACAGAACCACATCATCTGCAAAAATCCAATTTTCCTTACCACTTGGTTGATTACGACCATAGGACTGAACAATTGCCTAGATGCCCAGTTCACTCATATCTGTCCTTCCATGTTTTGTTAAATATTTGTTCAACTTTTGTTAATTTAGGTCTTTCTCATTAGCTTTATGACCAAAGCAGATGGCCACCCCTCTGAGTCCGGTTTACTTGAGGTCTCTTACTACCATTAAAAAAATGCCTGAGGGAGTTTTTCCTTACCATTGTGGCCAAGGTGCTAGCTCTTGGGGATTAGACCCTTACCCTTGTGAAGCACCTTGGGACAAATTATGAAGCACATGGGCACTGTATGAATAAATTGAATTTAAATGAAATTAGGTGGCATGGTGGCTTGGTGGTTAGCACTGTTACCTCATAGCAAGAAGAGTCCTAGGATGTCTTCGCGCATGGTCCTTTCTATGTAGAGTTTGCATGTTTTCCATGTCTTCGTATGAGTTTCCTCTGGGTGCACTGGCTTCCTCCCTCTTTCAAAGAAATGTGGCTTAAACAAATTAGAAACTCCAGATTGCCCATATTTGTGACTGTGTGTCTCTTTACATGTGTGATTGGAAAAGACTGGCTCCAGCCCCCACGTCCTTTAATTGAACTAAGCGGTTGAAGATGAGTGAGTGAATTTGCATGAAGCCAAAGACCATAAACCCTTCTTCAAAGGAGACTCAATCTTGATCCAAGTCTGTAGATTGTAAAATGTCCACAAAGATGTTTTTTTCTGAGCCCAACACAGGATGGGGGTTGTCCCAAAACCTACAACCTAATCATATATATGACCTTCTTACAGTATTATTTCTGGGGAGTTTGGTTTTTGTTATCAGATTATCAGACAGATGGCCAGAGGCATCCCAACATGGTACACACAAAAGCCCAACAGTTTGAATTCTGAACAAACTTTTCCCAAAAAAGTCCCAAAACTCTATCTGAAAGACAAATTTCACAAAGTTCATCCCACATATGAACTACTCACAATGCTTGGATCACCACACAGCTTCTCTGACCAAATTCATGGTTTATGAACAAATAACATTACCAGGCTCATCAGAGACATGGAACAAGAGGGACCTCCAGTGGACAAATCAGGAATGGACACAAACTCCTTACTTTTGCTTATGCCAAACTTTTAACAAAAAAGAAAAAAGAACACAGTGTATTTTTTGTCTGTATTACTTGTTGAAAAAAGAAAAAAACTTTTCTTTGATTGTGTAATCCCAAGCATGCAGTTTTAATCTACATTGTCTTTGAGTTTTATATTGACTATAGATTTTAGAAAGGCTTATCAAATGTTTTTTTGTTTTTTTTTTTCTTGTTTTTATATTATGGTTGTGTGTTGTTTCAAAGGTACTTATTTTACAAAGACTGGTAATATGAGATATGGTTGGTTTTAAACAGGAATTTAAGAGTGGTACAAAATGATTTATTATCACTTAGACAAAGAAACAGTCAAAGACTATGCTACCCAGAATTCATGGGGGCAGAGTTAAATTCACTTTAAAAGTGAATGTCTCTTGGGAGACGGGACTCTTGCCTCTTTGCTTTTTATTTTCTCCTCTCTACTGTTGTGGAGATGCTTTGCCTTTTCGCTGTCTCGTTTTGTTGCCCTTTGTTCAACTGACCACGTGTTTGTAGATTTTAATTTCTTGTCTGTGTGCACAAGAAATTACTTTTCTTGTTTCCAAGTTTTTTTTTGTTGTTGTTTTTTTTTTTTTTTTTTCAAATCTCAACATTTGGCAAAGCTCATGTCCGCATTTTTCTGCTTGGGACTCCAGCGAGGGCGATCGTATCTCCTCCTCTCTCCTCTATCTCTCCTCCAACCTTCAAAGTCCCTACTTCACCAGACTGTGAATTCTTCAGACTATATTGGATTAACAAGGAAATCAGGGCCGGGGGACCCTGTGTGCCCAGATGGAACCTTCCCTGCGGGCGATGTTCTTGACTCTTGGGAGACTTGGCATGTTGCATGCTTTGTGCCATTCTCTGTGGAGGGCGTCAAGGATTTATTTATATTTGGCTTCATTGTAGGAGGGCTGGTACCTGTTGGTTTATGTGCTGCCCTGACCTACCGGAAAATTGGCAAGACGGCTGCCACCAGAACCATGACCCCTCCCTTGTCCGTCATGATTAATGAGTTGGGCAAGGCGATACATTCTCAGACTGTGTTAACCCTTGAACTCAGACGCAAAATGGGTAACATCTCGGAGCAAATGCACACCTTGCAAAGGAAGATGTCGGAGACCAGGGAATATTCATAATTGGATCTGGTTGTTCATGTGGAGGGGAGGTGATGGTCTAGTGGTTAAGGTGTTGGGCTCTTAATGTGTGCCATTATTACGGTAAACAAGTAATAATTGTGGATTAATTGCTGTATCTTGTCTGTGGTAATTTTAGTGTGGATGTAATCTCATTGTTGTTGCACTCGTGTAATGATAATGACAATAAATCTCATCCATCCAACCATCCATGTCCACTGGCGAATATTGCTTCCTTTGACATCTTTTCAAATTAAAACACTTTTTTTCTTGTTAAGCTCGCAATCTACTTTGTGAACACTTTTTGTTGTAAAATTAACATTGTTGTCTTCAGTATTTGTTTTTGACCTGACTGCCCAGATGACAACAAAAGATGCAGTTTTGTTTTTGGCGAATAGAGAATAAAGACACTCAAGCTGATAATCTGAGACAGCAATGTGGCTGCGCATATACCCATCCGGGTCAGCCTGAGCCCTGAAGTGATATGAACCACCATCAGAATATCAACTTAGCTCTGGCCACAGAAAACGACTCCTGGTGACCATCTACAAACTAGTCGTATGGTGAGTGTCAGAGTTCCTCTGTCAGGGTTCATTAAGTGAGCTGTTTAGACAGATGGATCATCGTCTTTTGATACCGGCGGCTGCCAGCACCTGAGGTCAGAGACACCCAGCAAAAGTAAACTGTTGGTTCAGTCAGAATCTGGCTGGAGTGGCTTTATTTAATTCTATTCCCTGTAATATCTCACATTAACAAACACCAAAATAAATCACCTGCAGACTACAAAGTAATTCATTCTTAAATTCCTGCAACTAAGTCATATTACACAACCCTCATATAATAATTGTCCGTTGAACTTTATTATCATAAAATTACATGACTGTGATATGGCCTGTTCTGTTTAACCCCTGACTGAGTTAAATAAATGTTTTAAATGTATGCGGTTGTCTGTGGTTTATATGTTTATACAGAGGTATCAGATCTTGACCTGTAGAGCGTCCAACTGGGAGATAGAAAACTCATTTAATATTTCCTGTTGACTGATTACTGTTGTGTGGGCTGCTGAAGAGGAGGTACTGCTGGCCCACCACCACCAGATGGCGCCCTGCTTGGAGTGCGGGCTTCAAGCACGAGAGGGCGTCGAAACCAGTGGAGTGACAGCTGTCAACCTCCATAAAAGCCGGACTGCAACTCCACCTCCCCGCCGAGAAATCAGCTACCATACAGGTAATTTCTCTGCTGAATTTAAACTGACTAATAGTCTGAACTTCTTTGCAGCCGTTTTCCTGTGGGTGTTGCCTTATCTGTGGGATTGGCGTTTGGTGTGATCAGCGATGGCTTCGCTTCACACCCCAACCAGATAAGTGGTTAGACAGGAGCTGCACGAGTGTGTGACTGGAGGTGGAGGTGCTCCCTCCCTTACAGAACACAGACTGTGGGATTACTGAGTGTGGGTACTCACACTCATCAAAACTGTTTCTGTTCTCTGCCAGCAGTACCGGGTCTGACTGCTGAAGACAGTGGCCACCTGGGGCGCAGGGCTTGGCGGCTCCGGTGTTCTTCAGATCCATTGGTGGTGGAAGCCGTGTGGGATCTGGCTCTTCTATCTCCAGACGTCTTCTATCTTCGAGCCTGCCACACGTCACCTTGTGTATGATTGACATTCCGCAATATTGTTATTGTCTGTACTTCTTTGTGCACTTCACAACATTAAATTCTTACTCTTTGGCTTATCCATTGTCCGTTCATTAACGCCCCCTGTTGTGGGTCCGTGTCACGACACCTTCCCAACAGGATTTCTCGGCCAGCGTCATGGATCCCGAGGGGCGTCAACCCGAGTTTGAACAGCCAATGGAAGAGCGAGGTGCACAGGCGCCAGCAGAAGGCGTGTTAGGTGAGCTGCAGCAGATTCTAACCGCTTTCACTGCTCGGTTGGATCTGGTGTCCGAGCAGAACGTTATTCTCAATCGGAGGATGGAGGCTCTCACCGCCAGGGTGGAGGCGCGCGACCAAAGCGCTGCTGCAGCACCTCCTCCTGCTGGTCCCTTGTCAGACACAGACGTCCCACTGGTCGTTCAACGACCCCCCCCACCGTCCCCTGAAGCATACATAAGCCCTCCGGAGCCGTACGGAGGTTGTGTTGAGACGTGCGCGGACTTCCTAATGCAGTGTTCGCTCGTCTTTGCACAGCGTCCCGTCATGTACGCGTCAGACGCTAGCCGGGTGGCTTATGTTATTAACCTGCTTCGAGGAGAGGCACGCGCCTGGGCTACGGTGCTCTGGGAGCAGAACTCACGGCTCCTAACGTCATACGCTGGGTTTGTAAGGGAGTTCAAACAGATTTTTGATCATCCCAACAGAGGCAAGACCGCTTCGAGTGTGCTACTGTCAATGAGACAGGGGTGCCAGAGTGCAGCCAAGTATGCAGTCGACTTCCGCATCGCGGCTGCGAGGTCCGGCTGGAATATCATTGCACTCCGCGCCGCCTTCATAAACGGACTGTCTCTGGTCCTGAAGGAGCATCTGCTAGCTAAGGAGGAACCGCGGGATTTTGACGGGCTTGTCGACCTGGTTATACGTTTAGACAACCGCTTAGAGGAACACCGTTGGGAGCAGGGCGGGGGGCGTGACCGGGCACGAGCCGTCCCTCTTCCTTCCGGGTCCGAAAGGGTGCCGTCGTCCCCACGCTCCACAGCCAGAGGGCCCCGTGTGGCAACAGCTCCCCCTGCTGACGAAGCTATGGACACGAGCAGGGCCAAAGTGAAACCAAATGAAAGACAAAGGAGGCTGGCCTGCGGGGAGTGTTTTTTCTGTGGCTCTAGTGGTCATATTCAGAGCAACTGCCCCAAACGGTCAAACTACAACGCCCGTCCTTAGAAACTGGGCTAAGGGTGGGCCATAACACGCACGTGGGGAAACCCCGTAGATCCGCACGAATCCCAGTCACGATCCTTAGTGAGGAGTTAACCCTTCACGCCCCAGCACTCATAGACACGGGGTCGGAAGGGAATCTGCTGGACAGCAGATGGGCAAAGGAAGTGGGGCTCCCTCTGGTGGCTCTGCCTTCACCCTTGAAGATACGGGCACTAGATGGCACCCTTCTTCCATTAATCACACACCAGACACAGCCCGTGACATTGGTGGTGTCTGGGAATCACAGGGAGGAGATTGTGTTTTATGTAACACCTTCTACCTCCCGAGTGATTTTGGGTTTTCCATGGGTGTTGAAACACAATCCCCGGATTGATTGGCCGTCTGGGGTTGTGACGCAGTGGAGCGAAACCTGCCACCGGGAGTGTTTAGGATCCTCGGTTCTGACGGCGGTACCAGAGGAGTACCACGATCTTGCTGACGTCTTCAGCAAAGATCTGGCACTCGCCCTTCCCCCGCACCGACCGTACATTGCGCCATCGATTTGATCCCGGGTGCTGAGTATCCATCCAGCAGGCTGTACAATCTCTCACGTCCGGAACGCGAATCAATGGAGACCTACATCCGGGACTCCTTAGCTGCCGGGTTGATCCGGAACTCCACCTCCCCGATGGGCGCGGGTTTCTTTTTTGTGGGTAAGAAGGACGGCGGACTCCGTCCATGCATCGATTACAGAGGGCTGAACGAGATTACGGTTCGCAATCGATACCCATTACCTTTGTTGGATTCCGTGTTCACGCCCCTGCATGGAGCCCAAATATTCACCAAGCTCGATCTTAGGAATGCGTACCACCTGCTTTAGATCCGGAAGGGAGACGAGTGGAAGACGGCATTTAACACCCCCTTAGGTCACTTTGAGTACCTGGTCATGCCGTTCGGCCTCACAAACACCCCCGCGACGTTCCAAGCGTTGGTTAATGACGTCTTGCGGGACTTCCTGCATCGGTTTGTCTTCGTATATCTAGACGACATACTCATCTTTTCTCCGGACCCTGAGACTCATGTCCGGCATGTACGTCAGGTCCTACAGCGGTTGTTGGAGAACCGGCTGTTTGTGAAGGGCGAGAAGTGCGAGTTCCACTGCACTTCTTTGTCCTTCCTGGGGTTCATCATCTCCTCCAACTCCGTCGCCCCTGATCCGGCCAAGGTTGCGGCGGTCAGAGATTGGCCCCACCCAACAAGCCGTAGGAAGCTGCAACAGTTCCTCGGCTTTGCAAACTTCTACAGGAGGTTCATTAAGGGCTACAGTCAGGTAGTTAGCCCCCTGACAGCCCTGACCTCCACTAAGGTCCCCTTCACCTGGTCGGATCGGTGCGAAGCCGCGTTTAGGGAGTTGAAGCGCCGGTTCTCGTCTGCACCAGTTCTGGTGCAGCCTGATCCTACTCGCCAGTTCACAGTGGAAGTGGATGCCTCTGACTCAAGGATAGGAGCCGTGCTGTCCCAGAGCGCGGAGTCCGATAAGGTTCTCCACCCTTGTGCCTATTTTTCCCGCAGGTTGACCCCGGCTGAGAGGAACTATGACGTCGGCAATTGGGAACTCCTGGCAGTGAAGGAGGCTCTTGAGGAGTGGAGACACCTGTTGGAGGGAGCGACGGTGCCCTTCACGGTTTTCATGGACCATCGGAACCTGGAGTACATCCAGACCGCCAAGCGGCTGAACCCCAGGCAAGCCCGCTGGTCACTGTTCTTCGGGCGCTTTGACTTCCAGATTACATACCGCCCCGGGACCAAGAACCAACGATCGGATGCCCTGTCCCAGGTGCATGAAGAGGAGGCCAAGGCCGAATTGTCAGACCCCACAGAGACCATCATCCCCGAGTCCACTGTCATGGCCACTCTCACCTGGGACGTGGAGAAGACCGTCCGGGAGGCCCTGACACGGAACCTGGACCCAGGGACCGGCCCGAAGAACAAACTGTACGTCCCACCAGAGGCCAGAGCTGCGGTTTTGGACTTCTGTCATGGTTCCAAGCTCTCCTGTCATCCCGGGGTGTGCAGAACCATGGCAGTGGTCCAGCAGCGCTTCTGGTGGGCGTCTATGGAGGCCGACATCCGGGACTACGTCCAGGCCTGTACCACCTGTGCCAGGGGCAAGGCTGACCATAAGAGGACTTCAGGACTCCTCCAGCCCCTACCGGTACCTCACCGCCCCTGGTCCCACATCGGCCTGGACTTTGTCACGGGCAACACCACCATCCTCACGATAGTGGACTGGTTCTCCAAGGCGGCCCACTTCGTGGCCCTCCCGAAGCTCCCTACGGCCCAGGAGACAGCAGACCTCCTGGTCCACCACGTTGTGCGTCTGCATGGGATACCAGCGGACATCGTCTCAGACCGTGGCCCTCAGTTCTCCTCTCAGGTCTGGAGGAGTTTCTGCAGGGAACTGGGGGCCACTGTGAGTCTCTCGTCCGGGTATCACCCTCAGACTAACGGACAGGCAGAGCGGGCCAACCAGGAGCTGGAGCAGGCCCTCCGTTGCGTTACCTCCGCGCACCTGACGGCCTGGAGCACCCATCTGGCCTGGATCGAGTACGCCCACAACAGCCAAGTGTCGTCAGCCACCGGCCTCTCCCCGTTTGAGGTGTGTTTGGGGTACCAGCCCCCATTGTTTCCACTTGTGGAGGGAGAGGTCGGTGTGCCCTCGGTCCAGGCCCACCTCAGGAGGTGCCGCCGGGTGTGGCGGGCTGCCCGTTCTGCCCTGTTGAAGGCCTGGACGAGGGCCAAGGCCCATGCAGACTGCCAGCGTTCCCCGGCCCCTGCATACCAGCCCGGGCAGGAGGTGTGGTTGTCTACAAAGGACATCCCACTTCAAGTGGACTCGCAGAAACTCAAGGACAGGTATATTGGACTGTTTCCCATCATCAAAGTCCTCAGCCCGGCCACAGTGAAGCTACGGCTGCCAGCTTCACTGCGGATCCATCCTGTCTTTCATGTGTCACGGCTTAAGCCCTACCACACCTCACTCTGCACCCCTGGACCTGCACCGCCTCCTGCCTGGATCATCGATGGGGAGCCGGCATGGACCGTGCGTCGGCTCCTGGACGTCCGTCGTAATGGTCGGGGGTTTCAGTATCTGGTGGACTGGGAGGGGTATGGCCCCGAGGAACGCTCCTGGGTGAAAAGGAGCTTCATCCTGGACCCGGCCCTCCTGGCCAACTTCTACGCCTGGCACCCGGAGGCGCCCGTTGAGGGGGGGGTCCTGTTGTGTGGGCCGCTGGAGAGGAGGTACTGCTGGCCCACCACCACCAGATGGCGCCCTGCTTGGAGTGCAGGCTTCAAGCACGAGAGGGCACCGAAACCAGTGGAGTGACAGCTGTCACATCATCACCACCAGCTGTCACTCATCTACGTCAACCTCCATAAAAGCCGGACTGCAACTCCACCTCCCCGCCAAGAAATCAGCTACCATACAGGTAATTTCTCTGCTGAATTTAAACTGACTAATAGTCTGAACTTCTTTGCAGCCGTTTTCCTGTGGGTGTTGCCTTATCTGTGGGATTGCGTTTGGTGTGATCAGCGACGGCTTCGCTTCACACCCCAACCAGATAAGTGGTTAGACAGGAGCTGCACGAGTGTGTGACTGGAGGTGGAGGTGCTCCCTCCCTTACAGAACACAGACTGTGGGATTACTGAGTGTGGGTACTCACACTCATCAAAACTGTTTCTGTTCTCTGCCAGCAGTACCGGGTCTGACTGCTGAAGACAGTGGCCACCTGGGGCGCAGGGCTTGGTGGCTCCGGTGTTCTTCAGATCCGTTGGTGGTGGAAGCTGTGTGGGATCCGGCTCTTCTATCTCCAGACGTCTTCTATCTTCGAGCCTGCCACACATCACCTTGTGTATGATTGACATTCCGCAATATTGTTATTGTCTGTACTTCGTTGTGCGCTTCACAACATTAAATTGTTACTCTTTGGCTTATCCATTGTCCGTTCATTAATGCCCCCTGTTGTGGGTCCGTGTCACGACACCTTCCCAACTGACTACTATATTATTATTATTATTATTATTATTATTATTATTATTATATTATTATTATTATTATAACATTGTTAAAATTAATTAATAGTGTTAATTCACTACACCACTTTTAATTTGTTACTTTTCTAACAGACCTCGTATTCCTTGGTGATGCCAATGCCTGGAGTCTCTGAAGTGCACTGGGCAGGTTTGAGACTGCGTGTCAAGCAAATAGGATGAGGATCAGCACCTCCAAATCTGAAACCATCATCTTCTGTCAGAAAAGGGTGGATTGTCCTGCCTGGGTCAGGAGAGACTTATTGACTTATTATTGTATCTTGGAGTCTTGTTCACAAGTGGGTGAAATTTGAAGCATGAGAGGACATACAGATTGGGGCTGTATCTGATGTTCTGCAGACACTGTACTGTGCTATTGCTGTGAATATTTGCCAGTTGATTCATGCTGCTCTCAACAACTGTCATGAAATGTAGGTAATAATTGAAAGCACAGGGTTACAGACACAAATGGCAAAAATGAGATTCTTCTTTTGGGTGTCTGGGCTTGCACTCGGGGACAGGGTGAGAGGCTCAAATATTAGACGACTTTTGTGACCTAAAGACTTTGGAAAATAAATTTATAACATCAAAACAGTTTACCCACATGAATAAAGAAGTACCTTCAAGACAGATTTGAAGAATTACATTTCATATTTTCAGTGTTAAAGCTAAATTACAGTGCATCCAAAAAGTATTCACAGTGCTGTACTTTTCCCACATATTTTTATGCTACAGCCTTTTTTTCAGAATGGATGTAATTATTTTTTTTTCCCTCAAAATTCTACACACAATAATGAATTAATGAATTTTTATTCGGCGCGCACACACACATACTTAACAAAATAATCTCTCATAAAACAAAAGAAAACAAAAACTCATAAACAATTTCCCAGTTTTGTGCAGCCAAAAGGGTGTAGGCTGAAGCAAAAGCTTATAAACACCCCTCCCCCCGCCCCTTTCACAAGTGGCTATATATATATATATACGAGGTCTGTTAGAAAAGTATCCGACCTTTTTATTTTTTTCAAAAACCATATGGATTTGAATCACGTGTGATTGCATCAGCCAAGCTTGAACCTTCGTGCGCATGCGTGAGTTTTTTCACGCCTGTCGGTTGCGTCATTCGCCTGTGAGCAGGCTTTGTGTGAGCACTGGGCCACCCCTCTCATCGTTTTTTAATTGAGAATAAATGTCTGAACGATTTGGAGCTTTGCTGCATCATTTTTTTTCCAGAAACTGTGAGAGACCTCCAGGTGGACACCGTTCGGAAAATTAATATGGCTTTCAGGGATGATTTTATGGGGATTACACAGATTAAGGAGTGATCTAGATGGTTTAAAGACCGCCCACAGCATCTGAGAGTGCGCCGTGCTCCGAGCGCCGATCGACAGGCTGAAACAACCAGATCATTTCCAACGTGAAGGCTTTGTTGATCCGGGACGTCGTCTGACTTTCACAAAAAGGCAGAAGGCGTGGACATCAGCACTTTTTCGGCACATTCCACTGTTACAGGAGTTTTTTTCATGTAAAGAAAAGCGGACGGACACGCCACGGAGCCGTTCATTACGCGGCACAAAACCACCTCCATGTTGGTCTCACAGGACGGCTTTCAGGTGGATTTCAGACGGCTGTCGGTTGCTTTTCAGTCATGTGATTATCCGAGAAATTGAGCATGAGCTGGACATGCCCCAACATGTCCTGTGAGGCTTCATCACGGCGTTGCTTTGCACCATGCGGCTCCACAGCGACGCGCATCCCTCCGCTCCTCTTTCCATGAAAAAAACTCCTGTAACAGTGGAATGTGCCGAAAAAGTACTGATCTCCACGTCTTCTGCCATTGTTGTGTAAGTCAGACGACGTCCCGGATCAACAAAGCCTTCACATTGGAAATGATCTGGTTGATTCAGCCTGTTGATCGGCGCTCGGAATGCGCCGCGCTCTCAGACGCTGTGGGCGGTCTTTAAACTGGCTGGAGCACTCCTTAATCTGTGTAATCCCCATAAAATCGTCCCTGAAAGCCATCTGAATTTTCCGAATGGTGTCCACCTGGAGGTTGAAAAAAAATAAAAAGGTCGGATACTTTTCTAACAGACCTCGTATATGTAGTATTACAACTGATAAATGAAGAAATACAATATTGCTTACCAATAAGAGGGTGAGAGAAAAACAAAGCATTAGTGGAATTAGAACAATGTGCACAATTGCCACATCTAAAGAAACCTTTTGGTGGGCTGGAAGGCCAGGCAGTTGAGAATAGTCTTATCTGAATGAACAAGTCTATCACGAATATTTCGGGCACGCTTAAATATAAATTTAGGCAGTTCAGCACAGATGTCTTTAAGTGTGGGTCACTCTTAAGAATGTGCCAATATTTATAAATTATGTTTTTTATTCTTCCCGCCAATGGAGTATAGCAGGTAGGAAAAAACAATTTAGATGTTAAGAAGATTTAGATTTTTTCTTAAGTAAAGAGGCACGATCAGTATTTAGAGCTCTGTCCCATACTTTACCAATATCAATTTTACTATAACCACGTTGTTCAGACAGAGTTGCTAGATGAGCTGCTTTTGACATGAAATCAGTAATAGAACTACAGTTTCTTCTGACTCGTAACAACTGACCCACTGGTATGTTACGAACTAAATGGTGCGGATGATTACTATCTGCTCTCAATAAAGTATTTCTAAAAGACGTTTATGGTAAATAGTTGATTGCAAAAGATTATTAACATCCTTATAAATGGTGAGAGCTAAGAAATCTATGGAATGAGGATTATAATTCATAGTAAAAGATAAATAGTCTGTGGCGAAATTAATATAATTCAAAATTTGATGTAACTCATCATGTGTGCCCCTCCAAATTAAGAGGAAATCAATGTATCTACGCCATAATGATATTTTTGAGTGAAAAGGGTTATTTTCAATACTAAAGATATGTTTCTCTTCCCAAAAAACATCACTAAACAGGCATATGATGGAGCAAAAGCACTCCCCATAGCAGTCCTGTGTAGTTGTAAATAATATTTATCTGAGTATTTAAAAAAATATTCGATAAGACAATCTCAATCAATTTAATTAAAAAGTCTAAAGGTGGCAACACATCAGTAGGACATTCAGCAAGATAGAAGTAAATGGCTTCTAAGCCTGCATGGTGAGGTATGCATGTATATAGGCTTTGTACATCCAAAGACACAAGGATATCATCACTTACACAATTCCAATTATTGATTAGATTTAGGACATCAGTGGTATCCTCAAGATACAAGGGTAAATTACAAACAAACTTTGCCAGAAAAAAGTCAACAAATTGTTAAAGGGGCTCAGTAAGACTCCATATTCCAGAAACGGTAGGCTGTAATGGAGGGTCATTCAATTGTTTATGAATTTTGGGTAACCATAGAATACTGGACAGCGAGGATATTCACTTAAAAGAAAGGCCATCTCTTTTTCTGTTATCCAGCCCTTCTTATGAGATGAATCAATACATTCATGAATCATACTATTAATATTAGAAGTGGGATTGGAAGGTAAAAGTTGATAGTGTTTTACATTATTCAACAGTTTCACTATACCATATTCATACTTCTCCAACCCCATAACAACAACAGCACCCCCTTATCGAATGACGATATCCCATCTGGATTCCAAAGATCGCAATACATCCAATTCACTCTTTGTCATATTTTTATCTTTAGATGGACATAAAGCACCTAATTTAGCAAATTCCCGCTCAACTACTTGGCTGACAGTCACTATAGTACGATTTAAATTTGAAGAAGGCATAAAACTTGATTCCTTTTTAAAACGAGTAACTTCTCTTAGAGACTCACCAATATTAGAATCCAAATCACTTTTATTATTAGACTCATTATTGGATTTAGAAAAAAAAAAAAATTCAAATGCAGCTGTCTAAAGAATTTGAAAGAATCAACTATGAGAGAAAAAGAGTCAAGGTAGTTAGAAGGAGCAAAGGAGAGTCCTTTCTGAAGAACCGCTGTCTCAGTAGCTGTAAGGACAGAATCAGAGATGTTAATCACAGTCTCCTCAGATGGGTCTGCAAGGACCAGTGAGTGGGCGGTGGGGGTTCTCTTCTTCTTCTCACTTGAGCCCCGTCTTACTCTTAGATGAGTGGGACCTTGATCCAAAAAAGAGGAACTGCTAGATTGAGAAACACCACGACCTCCGACGTCGCTCAGTTCATCAGAAGAATCTCTCTCACTCGCCGTAGAAAGAGCCGGGTCCCTGTGTGTCTTGAGGAATAGCGGGCGTTTATTCATAAAAAACTTCCTCTTTTTACCATGCCAATCATAAACTGATCGATCTACATAGTCTTTAGTGTCCCGTTCATACTTCCTTATCTTATATGCCTGTAGATCTTTTACAAAGGACAAGGAGATGAAGGATTTCTCTATAACCTCAGCAAACACATCAGCATTCACCTTACTTTTCATTTCTTCTTCCACCCACAGCACATCCATTTTCAGTTTCTCTTGTTCAGATTTAGTTTTCTCAATTATCAAAAGCGTCAGATCAAGAGAGTATTTATTTAAAATTTGCTCCCATTTCAACATGACAGTTCATCATTCAAACCAAATGACGGAGTTTTGTTAATGCGCAAACCACGCGGAATGCCCTTGGCTCTCCAATATTCAGACAAAGTTATAGAATGCCACAAAAATCTGGATTCTGACTTCTTCAGATTTTCTAATTCTTTAGACAACAACAGTATGTTGGACTCTGAAGATTTAAACATATCCTTAAATAAGGAGTGAGGCAAAACAATTTCAGCACCTTGCTCATCAGTAAAAGATAAAGTTTGTGAATGTGCAGTAGTACTTGCATTAATCGATTCAAAACTTGACATCTTGACTTCTTCTTACAGCATGCAGCAGGAACAAAAGGTGTGTCCTCTGGCCAAAAAAAAAATTGCAGAACAAAAAAAAAAGAGTTCTCCGCACTTCTGTATAGCACAAACAAATCTGGTTGAACCAGATAGGACTGACTTGTAAAAGAGAAAAATAACTGGTACAACACAGAAATAGGTGCTGAAAAATTCTAATAAGGTGCTTGTGTGGAGAAAAGATTATGTTGTTTTGCCCCTGTCTTAAAGTAACCCTCACTAATTGCACGAATTTGTTTTTGTAGCCACTAACGACTGGGAGTGAAGCATGCTGGGGTCATTCTGAACTGGGAGTGAAGAGCTGGGGTTATTATGTTTTTGCAAGAGGAAATAACTTTCAGATGCCTGTTGATTAAAGGAATTATGTGCGCCAGGGAGTTTGAGATGGCCACTCACCCTCCCTTCGCGCACACACTAGAAAAGAGGGGGCAGAGCCATGCTCCGATAGAGTCTGCTGCGGGTTACGTTAGAACGCCCAGCCGGTTGACAAGCGCACTCTGCCGAAGGTGTTGGCTCTCCACCTTAAAGGCGTCACGGTAAGAGAGAAAGAGATATTTTATGCGCTGCAACCACTTGTGTTTGATGTAACTGCTTTTGTGGGGAATAAATATGCGCCTGTTTGTTCTAGCAAAATGCAGTCTGTGTGATCATTTCTGTGTGCCGATCTGACCGAACCTTGTTTCAAAACAGTGCTGAAAACATACAAAAATATACAGAGGAACTAACATTTTGACATGAAAGTCACATCTTCATCAGAGTCCTTCAAAGACAAGGATGGTACAGCTTAAATACTAATAAGAAACAGGTGTCCTAATGCTTCCAAAGGGGCATGACCATCCATCAAACACAGCACTCACTCAATTAGTAATCAGTTCATGATTAGAGACACACTGTCCCAAAACAAACATAACTAAAACCAGAATAAAAACAATTATTAATATTAGAGAAAACAAGTAAATGTTAGTTCTTCATTCAAACCAAAAGGTTCCAAGGTGCCTAAAGTATAAATCCAAAATGCTTCTCTACATAAAGGTTTTTTAATGATATCACCTCCTCTGGGTGGAGCTGTGATTCTCTCAATCCCCCAAATTTTAAGGATGCTGGAGAGCCATGACCGGCCTGTTTATAATACCTTGCCATGGCATAAGTTAGGTTAGTACGGATTGCTGTTTTATGTTCAGCTATCCGTAATTTATGTTGATGTTTTGTTTGGCCAGTATATGCCAATCCACAAGGGCATTTAAAAAGATATACTACATGTGTAGTATTACAATTGATAAATGAAGAAATAGAATATGTTGTATGGCTGGGGGACCTGGCTGCCTTTTTGTTTCTGTCTTTTGTTTTTCCTTCCAGGTGGCTTGCATTTGGGACTGAGTGGCTGTGTTGCTGAGGCTATCAGGACCTCACCCTGATCACCTGCGGCTCGTCAGGACTCACAGCTGTGGTGCATCTATATGGATTGGAACATGGTGGCATTTAAGACTGGAGTATACAGTGTGTATTTGCCAGAGACTCGACCTTGTGACCAGACGGGTGAGATCGTCGTCTCGGGAGCCATCTCATCATCAGTGGATGCAGAGAACGTCCAGGGTTTGATGCACGGTCTGTGAAAGAGGAGGGGGTGAGGTCTCACACTCGTCAGCACACTTTCTGAGATACGTTAGATTTTGTGACTAACGTTTATACAGTCAGTAAATGTGGTGTCCCTCACACCTTATTATATTGAGCTGTACGTTAGTCATGTATCAGCTTCCACTGCAGTGGAGTTTTGTGAACTGGATGTTCCATGCCTGCAGGTTGGGAAGCTGATTAGTAATTAAGCCAGGAAGTGTTTGCTGTTTATGTACACCTTTGAGTGGTCTCTCTGTGTGTAGAGTGTGGACTCACATAATGGTTCCTTCTTTCACAGACTCGGTTTGTTGCGGCCACCTGGGGGGTGTCGGCGGAGTCCTTGGGTCCGAACGGCTTCTGGCTCCGGACCGTTAGCGCTGCTGGGAGCGCACCGTATCACCACCACGCCAGACCGCACACTCTTTTGTTGTTTTGTATCACATCACTGTTATGTATTAAATTCAGTTAGCCTTTGTACCGTGCTCTGCTTATTTCATACTGGGTCCTTCAAACGCTGGTCAGTTCTCCGAGCTGCGTCCGACACATAACAGTAGTCTCTGGCCAAACATCACGGACCCAGCGGTAGCAGAGACGGTAACGCGCCGGGAAGGCGGCAGTAGACGTTCAGTAGTTATCCGGATCAGTTGCGGGTGCTCTCCGCCCGGATGGTGCGTGTTTGAGACCCATTGCTGAATACTGATTTGTGCTCTCTTGCAGCCGTGTTCCTGTGTTGTGCCTTATCCGTGGGTCGTGGTGGAGTGTGACTGGCGACGGCTTCGCGTCACGCTCCGACCGGATAAGAGGTTTAAACGGGAGCTGCAAGAGTGTGTCTGTAATGGGTGCACGCGCACGGTGGAGCTCTGTGGCACGGGTCGCTGAGCTTCCTGTGTTACAGTTGTAGCCCCGTTTCCCCGGATAAAGATAACTACTGCGTCTGTTGTATCAGCTCCGGCGTTATTTAGTTGAGCACATTTTGGTTGTGTGTTGCACACAGCTGCGCACGGAGATGCAGCTCGTTTGTTTTCTGTCACCAAAGGGTTTTTTTTTCATTTTTAGCACTTTGGCTCCCTCTTTTGGTGACTTAGTCACATTACCGTTAAGCTCTTAAGTTAGAACAGGTGTGTTCGATTTGTTTGAGCTTAACGGTATACGTCACTGATTTGTTTTGTGTTAGTTCATTTCGTGTGGGTGTTTTTTGAGTTGGTTTTTGTGTGGGATTTATTTATTTTTTTCCACTGTTTGTGTCTGGGGTTGTGACCCTGCAGCCTGTCTAAGAAGAAAAAAAAAAAAAAAAAAGGACCCAAACAACTGTATGTTGGTCTGTTAGTCTTTCTTTTTATTTCTTTTTGTTTCACCTCCCCAGGGTTTGATGGGACGGTCCCCTGGGGGGTGATGGGGTGGTTCTTGGGTTTTTTTTTTCTTTTTTTTTTGTTTGTTTTTGTTATGCCCTCTCTTCTCCTCTGACTCCAGCCGTGTGAGCCGTAGTGTCGGCGTTGCTGGAGGGGTGCAGTTTGGTTGTGCTGGGCATTTCCCAGGTAGCCTCTGCACCCGGGAGGGGGGGGGGTTTGGGGTATTTTCTTTTTCTTCCCTCTCTTCTCCTCTGGCTCCAGCCGGGTGAGCCATAGTGTCGGCGTTGCTGGAGTGGTGCAGTTTGGTTATACTGGGCGTTTCCCGGGTAACCTCTGCACCTGGGGGGGGGGGGGGTTGATTCCCTGTTCCACCTCCGGCTTCAGCACGCCTTTGGCCGTCTGCCATCGGCGTGGCTGAGGTTTGGGGCAGTGGGATATACCCGCAGCTAGTGGCTGGTGTAGAAGTCGGAGGAGTGGCGCCGTTTTGTGCCGTTTGCCATAACCGCTGTTCCACTCCTCCCGGTTGGCTTCTGGGGTATAGTCATGGTTGGTGACACTGGATGTGCTTCCAGTTTCCACTGCGCCAAGGGGGTGGGGTTGGGGTTGTTTTGTTTGTATGTTTTTTTTTTCTCTCTCTTCTTGTTTTTCCCCCCAGTTTCCGCCCTCAGGGTTTGACTGTGGTGTCCTCTGGGGGGGAAAGGGCTGTGGGTCCATCTAGCCATAGACGGCCGGGGCTGGGTCCGTTGGTCATGAGGGGAGGTGTCTCCTGGGGTTGACGAGTGGTCCTGTGGGAGGCACTGGGAGTCCCCGTGGGTGACGTTGGATCCCAGAGGGACCTCGGCTGTGGTTATTACTCCTGGAGCTGGCGGGAAGTCCTCTGGGGGGTGTTGGTCCCTACATGTCATTTGGGGGGGGGGGGGGTGTTTTAGCGCTTTTATTTGTAAGCTTAAGTTTGGGGTTTTTCTTTTCTCCTCTTCCCGGGGTTTGATAGGACGGTCCCCTGGGGAGGGGGGGGGGGTGGTTTGGTTGTTTGTGTTTGTCTTTTTTGTTTTATGACTAATGACCGCACATGGTTGGATAAAGGCTGACCGCACAGGTTTAAGAACTCCTGGCCACACCTGTGCTAAGTGACTGACTGAAACAAAGGCAAGGATGCAGCCAGAGGAGAGGACATCAACCATTCTGTTGGAAGACGAATGCAGATGCGGTTTCCAGCCATGGTCCCTGGAGGGGGGTGTTTCTCCTGGGCCAGGTTTGTGTGGTCGCCGGGAGGCTTCCCGTGAGGGTGGGGTACTGTTGTATGGCTGGGGGGCCTGGCTGCCTTTTTGTTTCTGTCTTTTGTTTTTCCTTCCAGGTGGCTTGCATTTGGGACTGAGTGGCTGTGTTGTTGAGGTTATCAGGACCTCACCCTGATCACCTGCGGCTCGTCAGGACTCACAGCTGTGGTGCATCTATATGGATTGGAACATGGTGGCATTTAAGACTGGAGTATACAGTGTGTATTTGCCAGAGACTCGACCTTGTGACCAGACGGGTGAGATCGTCGTCTCGGGAGCCATCTCATCATCAGTGGATGCAGAGAACGTCCAGGGTTTGATGCACGGTCTGTGAAAGAGGAGGGGGTGAGGTCTCACACTCGTCAGCACACTTCCTGAGGTACGTTAGATTTTGTGACTAACGTTTATACAGTCAGTAAATGTGGTGTCCCTCACACCTTATTATATTGAGCTGTACGTTAGTCATGTATCGGCTTCCACTGCAGTGGAGTTTTGTGAACTGGATGTTCCATGCCTGCAGGTTGGGAAGCTGATTAGTAATTAAGCCAGGAAGTGTTTGCTGTTTATGTACACCTTTGAGTGGTCTCTCTGTGTGTAGAGTGTGGACTCACATAATGGTTCCTTCTTTCACAGACTCGGTTTGTTGCGGCCACCTGGGGGGTGTCGGCGGGGTCCTTGGGTCCGAACGGCTTCTGGCTCCGGACCGTTAGCGCTGCTGGGAGCGCACCGTATCACCACCACGCCAGACCGCACACTCTTTTGTTGTTTTGTATCACATCACTGTTATGTATTAAATTCAGTTAGCCTTTGTACCGTGCTCTGCTTATTTCATACTGGGTCCTTCAAACGCTGGTCGGTTCTCCGAGCTGCGTCCGACACATAACAGAATATTGCTTACCAGTGCGAGGATGAGAGAAAAACTAAGCAATAGTGGAATTAAAACAATGTGCACAATTGCCACATCTAAAGAAACCTTTTGGTGGGCTGGAAGGCCAGGCAGTTGAGACGGGAATAATCATATCTGAATGAACAAGTCTATCACGAATATTTTGGGCACGCCTAAATATAAATTTAGGCGGTTCAGCACAGATGTCTTTAAGTGTGAGATCACTCTTAAGAATGTGCCAATATTTTCATTCATTAATTTGTTTTTGTATGTCTGATATTTTCTTTCATCTTCTTTTGTTCTGAATTTTATAAACTTTGTAAACCCTTTGTGACCAAAGCTTTGGCAGTTTTTTGAATATTTCCAGCTCTTGGCACAAACGGACAACGTTTGTCATACAAATTGGAAATAATGGAAATAATAATTCATATGATTTGTCAATATCCTCACAATAAATATTGCACCAATCTTGATGTGTTTAGTCCCTTCTGAGGTTCTCAATAGTAACATCAGTTATTTTCCTTTTGAAATTTGCGGTTTCATTTTTATCAACTGATGATTTAAAAGCTACAAAAACAGGCAAATGATCACTGACGTCACTATTGAGTAGTCCACCTGTTATGTTCCCTACAGTAGCATTTGTTAATATATTGTCGATAAGTGTCGAAGTATTCATAGTTATCCTACAACCCCAATTCCAGTGAAGTTGGGACATTGTGTGAAATGTAAATAAAAACAGTACAATGATGAGTACAATGATTTGCAAATCCTCTTCAACCTATATTCAATTGAATACACCACAAAGACAAGATATTTAATGTTCAAACTGATTTTTTGTTTTTGTGCAAATATTTGCTCATTTTGAAATGGAGGTTTGCAACACATTTCAAGAAAGACTGGGAAAGTTGATGAACGCTCAAAGAACACCTGTTTGGAACATTCCACAGGTGAACAGGTTAATTGGAAACAGGTGAGTGTCATGATTGGGTATAAAAGGAGCATCCCCAAAAGTATCAGCCGTTCACAAGCAAAGATGGGGTGAGTATCACCACTTTGTGAACAGTTGCATGACAATAATAGTCCAACAGTTTAAGAACAATGTTTCTCAATGTTCAGTTGCAAGGAATTTAGGGATTCCATCATCTACAGTCCATAATATAATCAGAAGATTCAGAGAATCTGCAGAACTTTCTACAGGTAAGCGGCAAGGCCAAAAACCAACATTGAATGCCCGTGACCTTGGATCCCTCAGGTGGCACTGCATTAAAATCTTACTGCGTGGGCTCAGGAACACTTCAGAAATCCATTGTCAGTTAACACAGTCGTCGCAACATCTACAAGTGCAAGTTAAAACTCTACCATGCAAAGCAAAGACATACATCAACAGCATCCAGAAACAGCGCCGCCATCTCCTAGCCCAAGCTCATTTGAAATGGACAGACACAAAGTGTAAAAGTGTTCTGTCGTCTGATGAGTCCACATTTCAAATTGGTTTTCAAAGTTATGGAAGTTGTGTCCTTTGGACAAAAGAGGAAAAAGACCATCCAGATTGTTGCCAGTGCAAAGCTCAAAAGCCAGCATCTGTGATGGTATGGGGTGTGTTAGTGCCCATGGCATGGGCAACTTACACATCTGTGATTGCACCATCAATACTTAAAAGTACATCAAGGTTTTGAAGCAACACATGCTGCCATCCAAGCAACGTCTTAGTCAGGGACATCTCTGCTTATTTCAGCAAGACAATGCCAAGCCACATTCTGCACTTGTTACAAAAGTGTGACTTCGTAGCAAAAGAGTGCGGGTATTAGACTGGCCTGCCTGCGGTCCAAACCTGTCGCCCATTGAAAATGTGTGGTGCATTATGAAGCGCAAAATACGACATGGAGTCCCCGGACTGTTGAACAACTAAAGTCGTACATCAAGCAGGAATGAGAAAGAATCCCACCTACAAAGCTTCAACAATTAGTGTCCTCAGTTCCCAAATGCTTATTAAGTGTTGTTCGAAGGAAAGGTGATGTAACACAGTGGTAAACATACTACTGTCCCAGCTTTTTTGAAATGTGTTGCAGGCATCCATTTTAAAATGAGCAAATATTTGCACAAAAACAATAAAGTCTATCAGTTTGAACATGAAATATTTTGTCTTTGTGGTGTATTCATTTGAAAATAGGTTGAAGAGGAGTTGCAAATCATTGTATTCTGTTTTTATTTCCATTTTATACAATGTTCCAACTTGAACTGAGGTTGTAATTACAGTTAGACATAATCCAACCAATAGTAGCAGTGGGAAGCCAGTAGCAGTGGGCAGCAACAATCTGGCACCCAGGAACCAACTCCAGATGTAGAGATGCTGCTTTGGTCAGGGGCAGAGAAGGAGCAGACCCTACATATGCATCGTTCTGATTGTGGGAGGAAACCCGCAAAGACACGGGGAGAACATGCAAACTCCACATAGATAGGCCAGGAAACAATCCCACAACCTTCTTTCACAACCTTTTGGCTTAGTGGTTGCTGTGCTAACCAATAAGTCACTGTGCCATCCAAGCATGAAGTCAGAAGAATTGACTGTAGACCTCCAAGGCAGGATTGTCTCGAGGCACAAATCTAGGGAAGGGTACAGAAACATTTCTGCTGCTTCAAAGGTTCCAATGAACACAGTGGCCTCCATCATCCGTAAATGAAAGAAATTCAGATCCACCAAAACTCTGCCTAGAGCTAGCCACCTGTCTAAAGAGGGCAACTGGGGAGAAGGGCCTTTGTCAGAGATGTGACCAAGAACCCGATGGTCACTTTGTCAAAGCTCCAGCATTGCTCTGCGGAGAGAGGAGAACCTTGCAGAAGGACAAACATCTCTGCAACAATCCACCAATCAGGCCTGTATGATAGACCGGCCAGGCGGAGACCACTCATTCATAAATGGCACATGACAGCCCACCTGGAGTTTGATAGGAACCTCAAGGACTCAAACAAAATTCTCTGTTCTGATGAGGCAAATATTGAACACTTTGGTCAATGCCAGGCATCATGTTTGAAGGAAACCAGGCACCATTCCTAGAGTGAAGCATGGTGGTGGGGTTATTATGCTGTGAGGATATTTTTTCAGGTGCAGGAAATGGGAGACTAATCACTATTGAGGGAAAGATGAATGCAGCAATGGCCAGCAAAATCCTGGATGAAAACCTGCTCCAGGGTGCTGTTGATCTCATCCATCTGGTTCATCATTCAGCAGGACAATGACCCTAAGCACACCACCAAGATATTAAAGGAGTGGCCTCAGGACAACTCTGTGAAGGTCTTTGTGTGGCCCAACCCAAGCCCAGACATGATTCCAATTGAACATCTCTTGAGAGATCTGAAAATGTCTGTGCATGACACTCCCCATCCAACCTGATGGAGCTTGAGAGGTGCTGCAAAGAGGAATGGGCAAAACTGCCCAAGCATCGGTGTGCCAAATGTGTCATCATTTTCAAGAAGACTGGAAGCTGTATTGACTGTCAAAGGTGCATCAACAAAGTATTGAGCCAAGGATGTGAATAACTAATGTATGTGATTTCTTACTTTTTATTTTTAATACATTTGCAAAAAACTAACAAACAAACAAACAAACAAACCCTTTTTCATGTTTTCATTATGGGGTGTTGTGAGTAGGTATTTGACGGAAAAAAAAATTACTCCATTTTGGAATAAGCCTGTAACATAACAAAATGTGGAAAAAGTGAAGCACTGTCAATACTTTCCGGACACACTGAATGTCTTCTAAACAATGTTCAAGACAAATGTGTGTCACACATTCTGAAAGCTGAAATTATTCTAAATGTTTTGACATGCATATTATACTCAACAAAGTTTTGTTTTATTGGGGGGGGGGATACCAGTCAGTATCTGGTGTGACCACCATTTGCCTCATGCAGTGCAACACATCTCCTTCGCATCATCCGTGAAGAGAACACCTCTCCAACGTGCCAAATGCCAGCGAATGTGAGCATTTGCCCACTCAAGTCGGTTACGATGACAAACTGGAGTCAGGTCGAGACCCCGATGAGGACGACGAGCATGCAGATGAGCTTCCCTGAGATGGTTTCTGACAGTTTGTGCAGAAATTTTTTGGTTATGCAAACCGATTGTTTCAGCAGCTGTCCGAGTGGCTGGTCTCAGACGATCTTGGAGGTGAACATGCCGAATGTGGAGGTCCTGGGCTGGTGTGATTACACGTGGTCTGCGGTTGTGAGGCTGGTTGGATGTACTGCCAAATTCTCTGAAACGACTTTGGAGACGGCTTATGGTAGAGACATGAACATTCAATACACGAGCAATAGCTCTGGTTGACATTCCTGCTGTCAGCATGCCAACTGCACGCTCCCTCAAATCTTGTGACATCTGTGGCATTGTGCTGTGTGATAAAACTGCACCTTTCAGAGTGGCCTTTTATTGTGGGCAGTCTAAGGCACACCTGTGCACTAATCATGGTGTCTAATCAGCATCTTGGTATGGCACATCTGTGAGGTGGGATGGATTATCTCAGCAAAGGAGAAGTGCTCACTATCACAGATTTAGACTGGTTTGTGAACAACATTTGAGGGAAATGGTGATATTGTGTATGTGGAAAAAGATTTAGATCTTTGATTTCATCTCATACAAAATGGGAGCAAAACCAAAACCGTTGCGTTTATATTTTTGTTGAGTGTATGTCACTTTCTCTCTCTCTCTCTCTCTCTCTCTCTCTCATCTTCAACCACTTATTCAAGATCAGGTTGCGGGCATGCATATTATACAATATGCAAATACTTTAATAGGGGAATTTCTGAAGGGATGGTAAAATTACCCGGGGTCTCATGTACAAAGGCTGCGTATGCACCAAAATGTGGCATTTGTCCTTCGTCATGCTAAAGTTCAGATGTAACAAAAGTGAAATGACTGTAGAAATGTGCGGTGTGCCATGCTAAGAAAATGGCTGGTATACCCACATTTCTACTGCTATTGGTCCACTGGTGACATGTAGAGGTGATGCTGGGAAACTGTTAATAGTGGGGAAAACAAGAAGTCATCAGAGTGATGTGCACATCAGAGACACGCTTATGAACATTTAACACACTCACATGTTTGTATCTACGTACCTTTTGTATCTCCCCAATACATGGAGAGATACAAAAGCATGTGCAAAGTGATGAAGAAAATGGAATTAACAATGGCTGCATCACCGTTGTCTCGGCCTATGGGCCGAGCAGCAGTGCAGAGTACCCGACCTTCCTGGAGTCCCTGGGAGGGGTACTAGATAGCGCTCCGACTGGGGACTCCATTGTTCTCCTAGGGGATTTCAATGCCCACGTGGGCGGCAACAGTGAGACCTGGAGGGGGGTGATCGGGAAGCACGGCCTCCCCGATCTGAACCCGAGTGGTGTTCAGTTGTTGGACTTCTGTGCTAGTCACAGTTTGTCCATCACAAACACCATGTTCGAGCACAAGGGTGTCCATAAGTGCACGTGGCACCAGGACACCCTGAGCCGGAGGTCGATGATCGACTTTGTAGTCTTATCATCTGACCTTTGGCCACGTGTCTCAGACACTCGAGTGAAAAGAAGGGCAGAGGTGTCCACCGATCGCCACCTGGTGGTGAGTTGGATCCGCTGGGAGGGGAGGAAGCCGGTCAGACCTGGCAGGCCCAACCATATCGTGAGGGTCTGCTGGGAATGACTGGTGGAACCCTCTGTCAGCGAGGTCTTCAACTCCACCTCCGGGAGAGCTTCTCCCAGATCCCGGGGGAGGTTGGAGACATGGAGTCCAAGTGGACCATGTTCTCCACCTCCATTGTTGATGCGGCCGCCTGTAGCTGTGGTCGCAAGTTCTCTGGTGCCTGTCGCGGCGGCAATCCCCGAACCTGGTGGTGGACACCAGGAAGTAAGGGATGCCATCAAGCTGAAGAAGGAGTCCTACTTATCTTTGTTGGTAGGTGGGACCCCGGAGGCAGCTGACAGGTACTGACAGGGCAGGCGTGCCGCAGCCCGTGCAGTTGCAGAGGCAAAAACTCAGGTCTGGGAGGAGTTCGGGGAGGCCATGGAGGAGGACTATCGGTCGGCCTCGAAGAGATTCTGGCAAACCATCTGACGCCTCAGGAGGCGGAAGCAGCTCTCCACCAGCACTGTTTATGGTGCGGGTGGGGAGCTGTTGACCCTGATTGGGGATGTTGTCGGGCGGTGGAAGGAATACTTCGAAGATCTCCTCAATCCCATCATCACATCAGACTGGGGACTCAGAGGCGGACTCATCCGTTACCCAGGCCGAAGTCACCAAGGTGGTTCGAAAGCTCCTTGGTGGCAAGGCTCCTGGGGTGGATGAAGTCTGTCCTGAGTACCTTAAGTCTCTGGATGTTGCGCGACTGTCTTGGCTGACACGCCTCTGCAACATCGCGTGGCGATCGGGGACAGTGCCTCTGGATTGGCAGACCGGGGTGGTGGTCCCTCTGTTTAAGAAGGGGGACTGGAGGGTGTGTTCCGACTATAGGGGGATCATACTCCTGAGCCTCCCCGGTAAGGTCTATTCCAGAGTACTGGAGAGGAGAATTCGACCGATGGTCGAACCTCGGATTCTCTGCAGGGTGGCTGGGCACTCAAAGTTTTTTTTATTCGGCACACAAAATATTCAAATAGAAAAAAAATGAACAATTCCACAAACAAACACAGACAAAACTAGTGAGTCCGAAAGGGTGTGGGCTGAGATAGGGTGAGGAGCTCGGTCACTCGGGAGGAGCTCGGAGTCGAGCCGCTGCTCCTCCACGTCGAAAGGAGTCAGTTGAGGTGGCTCGGGCATCTTTTCCGGATGCCCCCCGGATGCCTCGCTGGAGAGGTGTTCCGGGCACGTCCCATTGGGAGGAGGCCCCGGGGAAGACCCAGGACACGCTGGAGGGACTACATCTCTCGGCTGGCTTGGGAATGCCTTGGGGTTCCCCAGGAGGAGCTGGGGGAGGTGTGTGTGGATCAGGAGGTCTGGGCGGCTTTGCTTGAGCTGCTGCCCCCGCGACCTGACTCGGATAAAGCGGAAG
Source organism: Thalassophryne amazonica (assembly GCF_902500255.1). NCBI lineage: Eukaryota > Metazoa > Chordata > Actinopteri > Batrachoidiformes > Batrachoididae > Thalassophryne > Thalassophryne amazonica. The sequence continues at coordinate 123,168,093 of NC_047106.1, forward strand.
AAAATGGATGGATGGATGGATGGATGCATTAGCGTTGTTCGATCTTGAAAATGGCCCAATCTGATGTGAGCGTGTGTTCAGAGAAGGCAAGGATTTACTTCAAATCACAAAAATTGACTCATAAGCCATTTTCGATTAACAAGGCCAGTGTTACTGTACTTGTTCGCTGAACTGTGATCAGCTGTACAGCACAATATGGTGAGGAGCCAGGGGTTGTCTGTGCCCACACAGGTGCTGACTACACTGCGGTTTGTGGCAGCAGGGGCATTCTAGCAGGAGCTGGCCAGTCGGTTAGGAGTGGGCCAGTCAAAATTCAGATAAGCCATACCAGCTGTGTTAAGTGTCATCATCTGAATGTCATCCAGGTACATCACATTCCAACATTAAAGCGCAATTTGCAGTAAGAGCTGTTTTCCCTAATGTAATCAGAGCTATTGACTGCACACATACTGCTATAAAGACACCATCATATGATGATTTTTTTTTTTTTTTAAGAAATATTTTCATTCCATTAATGTTCAAATCACATGTTGGGTTTTGAAAAGGCTAGAGACTGGTACACTGCATAATGGGTGGCTGCTTGGTGAGGAAATATTTTATTTGTGTAATTGCACTGAATGAAATTCTGTGCGGACACATTTGGTCATGTGCACAGTCAGATATGTTTATTGTTATTACTATTAATATCTTTTTTTTTCTTGATGGTGAAACAAGAGCTGTAGAACTTCTTAACAGGCCCCAATTATCTCCCTGTGTACAGTATTTGTAAAAAAAAAAAAAAAAAAACACGTGTGTAAAGATATGGCTGTCACACAATATCGACTGTGGCACACCTCATTTTATTTTTACTTCAGTGTGTATGTGCTGCTCTCAGTCTACAGCGTTTACAGCCTCTCTCACACACACACACACACACACTCCCGTTAACTGTTTTTTTTTTTTCTGTTTCATGTTTATTCAGTTTAACAGGGTACCAAATAAAATATTCCTGCATTTCTCCATTTCATTTCCATCATCTCTAGCTCACACTCGGTATAATTTCTTTTCTGTGTTCATGTTGACTGATCTGATGTAGAGGGGAATCCCAAGGTCCCAGGGTCTATTTACATGAATTTGCATATTTAAATAGGGGCGTGGAAAGGGAGGAGTTTAGTACATTTGTATGTGTGCTCCATTCCATGTCGATTGGGATGTACAAATGGAACGTGCTTGTATCCATGCGTATGCACATTTTGATACATCTGAATATTTTTGTACGAACACCAGTTTCTGGTTTTTAGCGTATTCCATGTTTCAGCCCCGGGATGTGCTGGGAGTCCCTGAGGATTAAGTGGTTTTGTTTCTGAACTCATACATATCTGTGTGGTTTCAGAAATTACCTGTAATGTACACATGAGCTCTGCTGAAATGCATCTTTCTAGCATGACCACGTCAACTGAACTTGACTCAGTAAGATAACCATAGAGATGTGAAGTGAAAGTCAGCCTTCAGCCTGTATATATTTTTAAACATCACCCCACACACATTTTTAGCAAATCCACACAAATTCAAGATTTCTGCCTTTCCCACATCTCGCCATTAATCCCATGTTAATTTGGAACAGAAACAAATAATATTCCACCCACACATGTAACAGCAAACAAAACATCACTGGAGCCCTTCACACCAACAAACGAACACAAAATGAACAAAATAAGGTAACACCATAGAAAAATAAATAGAATAAATTCATAAAATGTAATCTAGAGACAAAGCTTCTCATGAGTTAATATAATAGGTTATTTTTCAAAGGATGCCTTGAGCAGCTTTTTTTAGCTAGTACTTGCTCTTATTGAGTGTTAGGAGAGCACTTAATCATAAAAGAAAATGCCATGTGGCACATTAAAAATAACCAATTTAGAAAAAAAGAAAAAAAAAATCAGTTTGGCAAAAAAAAAAAAAAAAATCTCTTCCCTTGAATCCCCTGAAATTCACAGAAAAATAAATATGTAAATGTAAACGCTTTTTATGCAGAGTTTGGGAGTTTTTCACAACAGTCATGAAAACTTCAGAGTGAACAGGATCTCCTTATAATATAATATAGGCATATAACATAATATGCCTAATTGTTGAAATGATTTCCATGTCATTGAGTGACAGATTTTAATTTTTCTTGAGCTCTGCAATCATTTCTGTTGTAACAGATTTGCTCCAACATAAATTGGTCACTCAGTATGACTATTTTCCTCTTAATTATCACAGGAGGTTGGCATCAATCTGATCACACACTGGGCCACTATGTTCAAGCCTCGTGTCTACACAGTCAACCACTGCATCACTTTTCCAATCTAAATATGACAAAACAGTTGTGCCATATTTCTACCCCTCATTTGGTTTCATTCTCAAACAAAACAATGTGCTTTTCTTCCCTTATATGCCAGAGAGGGCCTATGATATTTTAAAATGTAACATTTAATTAAAAAGTTATTAGCTCTAACAATTCAAAATGTATCACTTCATAATTTGACCATCAACATCTAAAATAATAATTTGTTTTGAAATTAACCCCCCAAACCTGCCTATTCATTGCATTTTGGGATGTGTATCACAGACTGTATACATACTGTGCAAATCCTGCATAATATCAATTATACACAGTAAATTTTGCATAGTAAAATTTATTCTGCTGGGATAACATTTGGTCCCAGTCCAAACAGTCTACCACAGGGCAAAATCAACTCAACACAGTGTAAAATCAACTCTTATTGGAGTAGAACCACTTGAATTGAGAACACGGTATCACCGACCAAACGATCTGCCCTCAAACTTGGTCTGCCCTGCCTTCACTACTCATGCGTCATCAGTCGTGGTCACCAATTATCACCCCGTTTCTCCTTAATGCTACACTCCAGTCATCATCTATCTCAGTGACAGCTATCTGAAGCTTTTGTACAACAATAATTTCCACAGAAATTCAGCAATTACACAGACTGCAAGCTGTTACATTCACTGGGCATCTGTCATTTCAAAGAGTCACCAATTATTGCCTAGTTTCTGCTTAAAACGGCCCAGTTTCTGCTTAAAACTGACTTTAGAATGATTTAAGAGGTTTTACCTTGTCATCTGATGGTTAATAATCCCATTAATCCAATTGATCGCTTTGGGTTAAGAGGCTCTGTCTCAGAAGAGATGCTGAGTACTGAAATGACGCATGCACAGTGAAGGTAGGGTGGGCCAATTTTTAGGGGGGCTATTCGGTCGGCGACAACAGTAGAGCTGATTTCAGTCTATAATAAAGTGTATTTTACTCTATTTAGACTTGAACCAAATGTTATCTTGGCAGAGTAAATTTTACTCAGCAAAATGTACTGTGTAGGTTTTCTATACTGACTCGGAAAACCCATTTTGAAGCCCAAAAATTGTTGCTCTCTGTGTCGCCATGATGGCAGTACTTACTCTGCCTACATCATGACTAAACCATATTTGGCTAAAGAGGTGGAGTGTGTGTGACACTGCATGATATGGGTGGGATGAATGAAACCTGAAAATGTTATCTATCTTCGAGTTACCGACAACCTAAACTAACAAGCCAATGTTTGTTCACGTGTTTATTAAATAATAATTTATGGGGACTGCATAATAGTTTACTTTGGTGTGGGTGTTAAAAATTAAGATGCACTTATTTCCTCTGTATTTATGGATTTAGTGGACATAACAGATCAAGCTTCACTGTAAAATATAAGTTGACTTGACTTAAAAATCCAAACTTGCTGCCTTAAAAAATAATTTATTTTGACTTAGATGAATCAGAACTAATTAACTTGTGTGTGTGTGTAGTACTCAAATTGACTTAAATAACTGGATTATAGTAACTTGTTCATTTTGAGTTTGCTTTACTCAGATAAACTTTTGAATTCACAGTACTTAACTTGAAGAACTTAAATTATAGTAACTTATTTATTTTGAGTTTCCAGTACTCAAGAGAAAGTTTATTCTCTTTACTTTTGCTCATCCATCATACTGAGTTCAACTTGCTTCAACAGCACAATTTTCATAAGAAAATCATGAAGAAAGAAAAAAAAAAGAAATTTCATAATTTCATAAGAAAAAAAAACTCATTATCTAACATTAATGACCCCCAAAAACACAATGAATGGACAACACTCAAAGGATTAACTCAGTGGAATTAAAATGTATTTTAAAATGCTAAACAATGCTCAATTGTAAACAATGAACAATTGTTCACAAGTGAGGGACGGATGGAGCGTGAGATCGACAGACGGATCGGTGCAGCATCTGCAGCAAAGGTCGGACCATCGTGGTGAAGAGAGAGCTGAGTAGGGGGGCAAAGCTCTCGATTTACCGATCGATCTACATTCCAATCCTCACCTATGGTCATGAGATTTGGCTCATGACCAAAAGAACGAGATCGCGAATACAAGCGGCCGAGATAAGTTTCCTCCGCAAGGTGGCTGGGCACTCCCTTAGAGATAGGGTGAGGAGCTCGGTCACTCAGGAGGAGCTTGGAGTTGAGCCGCTGATCCTCCACATTGAAAGGAGCCAGTTGAGGTGGCTCGGGCATATTTTCCGGATGCCCCCTGGACGCCTCGCTGGAGAGGTGTTCCGGGCACATCCCATTGGGAGGAGGCCCCGGGAAAGACCCAGGATACACTGGAGGGACTACGTCTCTCGGCTGGCTTGGGAACGCCTTGGAGTTCCCCCGGAGGAGCTGGGGGAGGTGTGTGTGGATTGGGAGGTCTGGGCAGCCTTGCTTGAGCTGCTGCCCCCGCGACCTGACTCCAGATAAAGCGGAAGAAAATGGATGGATGGGTGGATGGATGCTAAACAATGCAGTACGCAGCAGACACTGGCTCTTGACAGGTTGGAGAGTGTTTTGTTATTGCTCAGTATGAAGTGAACAATCAGTAGTTTGAAACCTACTTAACATTATATATATTAGGGGAGGTGATGGTCTAGTGGTTAAGTGGCTTGATACCAGAGGATCCTCGGTTCAAATCCCAGTCTGACCAGAAAATCACTATGGTCCCATTGGCAAGGTCCTTAATCCCCTAGTTGCTCCCGGTGTGTAGTGAGCGCCTTGTATGGCAGCACCCTCACATTGGGGTGAATGTGAGGCATTGTGTGTAAAGCGCTTTGAGCATCTGATGCAGATGGAAAAGCCCTATATAAATGCAGTCCATTTATTATAAATTCTAATTGTGTTACATTTGTATTCTAAATTTTTGAAGCTATGGCAATAAGCTTAATAGCCAGCTTTACTAACTCCTGAAATCAAACCAGCAACTTTATTCTCTGTCTAACATTATTTGGCAAACCAGTCATTCCAGGTGTGTCTTGCTGCAACAGTCACAACATCAAAGATCAGGTAGACCTAGAATAATCAGTTTGTCCAATAATGTAAGACAGAAAACAACAACTTTTCAGCCAAACAAGTCAGTTTTGAGTCTCTACTACAATCTTTGAGTAAAACATTAACTCAAACAACTGAACTAAAACTGTTACTGACCTGCAACTATGAGGTCTGTCCATAAAGTATAGGTCCTTTTTATTTCTTTCAAAAACTATATGGATTTCATTCATATGTTTTTACGTCAGACATGCTTGAACCCTCGTGCGCATGCGTGAGTTTTTCCATGCCTGTCGGTGACGTCATTCACCTGTGAGCACTCCTTGTGGGAGGAGTCGTCCAGCCCCTCATCGGAATTCCTTTGTCTGAGACGTTGCTGAGAGACTGGCGCTTTGTTTGATCAAACTTTTTTCTAAACCTGTGAGACACATCGAAGTGGACACGGTTCGAAAAATTAAGCTGGTTTTCGGTGAAAATTTTAACGGCTGATGAGAGATTTTGAGGTGATACTGTCGCTTTAAGGACTTCCCACGGAGCGAGACGTCGTGCAGCACTCCCAGGCGCCGTCGTCAGCCTGTTTCAAGCTGAAAACCTCCACATTTCAGGCTCTATTGATCCAGGACGTCGTGAGAGAACAGAGAAGTTTCAGAAGAAGTCGGTTTCAGCATTTTGTCCGGATATTCCACTGTTAAAGGAGATTTTTTTTAATGAAAGATGTGCGGACGGGCCGCGCAAGCAATATGTATTCTATACATATTGCTTGCCAGTGCAGTTTGGATGAATAAAAGTGCCAAAATTAAATAAATAAATACATCATTAAATAATTATTTAAATGTAAGTCAGTAGTAATTCAGTAGTAATTTGTGACTTTACTTGTTGACTTTAGATGTATTTTCAGTGAGTGAGCTGGTTAGTTTTCTATTTTCCAAGAATGTGATCTGCATATTCCTTCACCAAAATAAGTTCTCCCTTTAACATAATTACAATTTTTGTGTTGTTTAAGATGATCCTACAAAGAAAATCACATGGCCAGTTGAGGGACAGTGATGATGAAGACTTTGACCTGGAGTCCCCGTGCCGCATCACTGGCTTTCTAAGGATGTTCATTGAAACAGGTATAAACGCCTAATTTGTCGAATGTATTTCTCTCTTTACAAATGCTTCTGTGTCTCATGCATAGATATGATGAATTAAAGTCTTACTAAATGTTGTCTTGAATCTATTTTATGACTTTAAGCACCCAGCTGCTGACCTTCTGGGTTGGTGGGAGATGCTTCCTCCTGAGCTGACTGAGATGTCTGGGGGAACTCTTCATACGCCTTCTACATGTTTTGAAATGCTAAAGCTGCCAGCTCATTTCAAAACCTACAATGAGTTTGAGAACGCACTTATATCTGCCGTAAATTGTGCACAGACTGGATTAGAACTTTTTTTACGTTTTTGTTGTTGTTTGTTTGCAGACATATGTCATTGCATGCACTGTTCTGTAATTCAGGTCAATTAACAACTTCAGTGTTTTAAACACACCAGTTAATTGTTTTTATTCAACATTTGAATTTTTTTTTATTCCTTACTGAAACAAACAGGGGCAGCATGGTGGCTTGGTGGTTAGCACTGTTGCTTCACAGTGAGAAGGTCGTGGGTTCAATTCCCGTGGCCTTTCTGTGTGGAGTTTGCATGTTCTCCCCGTGTTTGCGTGGGTTTCCTCCGGGTGTTCCGGTTTCCTCTCACATCCAAAGCCATGCGGGTTAGGTGGATTGGAATCTTTAAATTATCCGTAGGTGTGTGTGTGGTTGTGTATGTGTTTGTTTGTCTTTGTGGCCCTGCGACAGACTGGCGTCCTGTCCTGGGTGTACCCTGCCTCGCGCTCTGTGGCTGCTGGGATAGGCTCCAGCCCCCGCGACCCTTAATTGGACTAAGCGGTAAAGGTTGAATGAATAAATGAAACAAACAGTTCTGTATCTTGTCATGCTAAATAAAAGCACTGGTTGGAAACATCAGCCTACTAGGACTCTTGATAACCTTGCACAGTCTCTACATATGACCTAAGTGTATCAGTTACAGAACCTCCGGGAGCTGGCAAAAATGGCAACCTCTTCATCGGAGAGCTCACAGGCCGCTGAACCTCAGGGATACAGTGCTTCCATGAAGACTGCGAGGTCCATTTCAGTTGATCCCATACGCTTCATAACCTGAATGGAAGACAAGCATGATCAATCTTGTACTTAAATATAGTCTGACATGTCATGACACAAGTTATCTAAGATCACACTGGTCAACACAATTTTTTTTTTGCATGGAGTTTTTCATGGATTCTGGATAATTTGGGGGCGCTGAATCCAAATCTGGTTTTTGCCAATCACATTATGTTTTTGAGATATGAAAACACATTTCTAGTATCAAGCACTGAAGCAAAACCTGCAGTCTCATACACCTCTTCGGTGCCATAATACAAAGGCTCTTTGTTCACATTTTGTGAACCTGGTTTAAAAAACTATGCTTTTGAAAGTGCTTATGTGCGGGGTGTACACGCACAGGACACCACTGGACAGCGTCGCTCCCAAAGTTTGCTGGCAGTTGAGCCATGATGTCTCTCAGACGGAGCCATTCCACGGAACTTTCATTCTCTTTTTTGCTGATTCAGGAGCACAACACAACTCTGGACACTGTGATGGTTGGATTCAAACATGGGATTATTTTTTTTATTTTGGGTGAGAGGATTTTAACCGCACGCTGCCCCCGCTTCACCTCAACATGCGCACTTTGAAACACTCCAGACCGCTGTTGGAGATGAGATGTGTTTTTATTAAATGTATAACAGCCTGGCACAAGTTCCATGTCATATACAGAGTTAGACAGTGATCATTTATTGCAGTGTGAGTTCCATTCAGGTCTGAGTCTGATGCGTGCAATGATGCGTTACTGCGCAGCACGGACAGGCAGCTGCCTGTGCTATTATGGAGACAATAGTTCACATTGTTTAAGCTGCCCATGGGAAGGAATGGACAAATAAGGTCTATTGTGGATATAACAGCCTTTCCAGATTTGCAACGGTGTGCACACAGTAGCACACGGAGCTTTCAGTTTAATAGCTGCTGTTCATATTTACTGTACATGATAATAATTCATAATTATTATCGTGAGACATTCCAGAATTAGAGGATATTTGCTGTCCCCCACCTGATATTTAAAATACTTTAGTCAAAAATAACAAAATATATCACATAACCTGCCAATTAAACTGTCATAAAGCAAAATATAATAATTTGCTGGAAAGAAATTGTGTCTTTACATAATTAAATATACTGAATAGGTGTAAAATAACCCTAAAAATGAGGTTTTTCTCTTGTCCTCGCCTCCTGGTGACAAGCTTTTACATAATTTTTAATATCTAAAATAAGTCTTGAATTAATTGTCTTTTGTTGTATTTTCATCACATGAATCTATTGTACCTGTAAAAAAAATGAATAAAATATATTTTGAATACTATTTATTGTGCTATGAAGTTGTGTCCCTGAATGTGCACGCAATCCTGTTACCCATACCATTTTTGCCTGGCTGATGAAGGGTTAAAATATTATGTCATATTACAAACAGGAAATTACATCATCCAAACATTTTCAAAATCCATGGGTTGACCAAAGGTGAGTGCCCTCTTGCATCTTTGACATATTTTCAAACTTATTGTTATATGGCTGGGGGGGCTTGGCTGCCGGTTTGTTTCTGTTTTTTGGTTTTCCTCCCAGGTGGCGTGCGTTTGGGACTGAGTGGCTGTGTTGCTGAGGCTGTCAGGACCTCACCCTGATCACCTGCGACTCGTCAGGACTCACAGCTGTGGTGCATCTGGATGGATTGGAACATGTTGGCATTTAAGACTGGAGTGCACAGTGTGTATTTGCCAGAGACTCGACCTTGTGACCAGACGGGTGAGATCGTCGTCTCGGGAGCCATCTCATCAGCAGCGGATGCTGAGAACGTCCAGGTTTGATGCACAGTCTGTGAAAGAGGAGGGGGGGAGGTTTCACGCTCGTCAGCACACTTCCTGAGGTAACGTTAGATTTGTGACTAACAGTTATACAGTCAGTAAATGTGGTGTCCCTCACACCTTATTGTATTGAGCTGTTTGTTAGTCATGTATCAGCTTCCACTGCAGTGGAGTTTTGTGAACTGGATGTTCCATGCCTGCAGGTTGGGAAGCTGATCAGTAATCAAGCCAGGAAGTGTTTGCTGTTTGTACACCTTTAAGTGTTCTGTGTGTAGAGTGTGGACTCACATAATGGTTCCTTCTTCACAGACTCGGTTGTTGCGGCCACCTGGGGGGTGTCCGGCGGGGTCCTTGGGTCCGAAACAGCTTCTGGCTCCGGACCGTTAGCGCTGCTGGGAGCGCACCACGCCAGGCCGCACCTTTTTGTTATTATATTATCACTGTTATGTATTAAATTCAGTTAGCCTTTGTACCGTGCTCTGCTTATTTCATACTGGGTCCTTCAAACGCTGGTCGGTTCTCCGAGCTGCGTCCGACACATAACACTTATCTGGGTTAACTGAATGCATAAAGCTAAACCACTCAACCATTACTCATAGTTTAAGAATACTGTTGAATAATTTCTGTTTTTATTTTCTGTATTTGTAAAACTACATTGGTCCTTGACCTTGGTACAATAGCTAAATTAAGCAGCTAGCTTTTGTTCATTAGGTAGATGCTGTATTAGCATTGATTTGCAACCCTGTTACTAAAATTATATAGCATGGTTATTATCATAGTTAACAGGGTGTTTATGGTTGGCACGGTAGAGCTGCTGCTTCTCAGTAGCACTGCAATTCTCTGTAGGAATCCATTAGAAATACTCATATTAGGCCTATCTATTGCAAATAATAATTGCAAATAATCACAACAATCTAACCAAAATTAGTTAATTTATTTAGGTGTTATTTGATCTCAACATGTACTGTGGCACACTATGCAGTAATGATGCTGTTCTAACTGACGAAACCGGAATACCTACAAAAAGAGAGAAAAGTGGAGGAAAGATATAGAAACAGGAAAGAAGAAAAGGCAGAGAGATCGCAGTCCAAAACAGCAGCGTGCCCAAAGGAAAAAGTGGAGAGAGGCCCATGAGAGGAGCAAAGACAGGAAAAACACATCTCAGGGAATAAATACCTCTCAGGGATTAAACACCTCTCCACCTGGGACTTCTTCAAGGTCAGAGGAGATGTTACGGTACAATTTAGTGAAAGCATATAGTGAGGTCATGAAGAATTGCAGTGAAGTAAGCATAGACACAGCATCTATTAAGCATGTGTTATATTTCATATGTATATCAACAGTCTTGCCTAAAATTATGACTATTCAGGGTAAACTTACTTTCTTTATTGAATGAAATAGGATTTACTGAAAAATATTTTTAAATATCTTTTTCAGACCATATTGTATTTGCAACAGGGTTGCACGGGTACATACACACAGCAAATAAAACATATGCGGTGGAAAAAGTACCGCTGATGGCTGAGCTTGACAAAACATATAATTTAGTAGCTTACGACCCATAATTCTTAAATATACAACATAAGATGTGATAACTGAAGATTTATTTTTAAGAAGTGTATATGCCAAAATGTCCTCTAATTATGGAATGTCCCTCATGGTGAAGCTGACACATACATTTTAACAGTTCCTTTGCGCTCCGGAGAAAGGGGAGGGGGGCATTATTATACTGGCATGTGCAGGTCAAACCGGCAGGCATATCCTGCAAGATCCACTCGAGGTTCATTCGTATCTGCTCAAATAGTTTTGGATCCCATTCTGCTACCATTAGAATATGTAAATTGTGGTTAGATAGTCCTCAGACTGTCCCATCTCAACCGCACAAGGAGAATTATGAACCTGTGCTTCACACTCGGTGCCGCCGGCCGTTATTGACCAACTGTGTGGGCATCCACAGATGGCTTTCAGAGCATTTTGGAACTGATATCTGACACTTTTCTTTCACCAAAACATTAACTCTAGGCTTGCATCTCAGATATACCTTCTGGCAAACTGTAGCTGAACTTTCAAGTCTTCTTTTTAATAAAACCCATATCTATAGAAGCCTGTAACTTCTTCTGGGTTGTCTGGGTGGCTTTCCTCACTCTTCTCCTTCTTGCACAGTCACTCAGTTTTTGAGAACTATCTACTCCACACATATTTATCATAAAGTGTGAAACTGTTTGTATTTCTTCATAACTGATGTAAATAAAGTCCAAGACATATTCAATGACTTGGAAATGTTCATGTGTCCATCCCATGACTTGTCTAAAGAAAACTGGCAATTAAACTGATTATTTACAGGTGTTATACCAAAGGGCCTGATTACTTATGCAACCCATCATCTTGGTTTTTATATTTTTAATTAATTTATATCAAGTTGTAGAGATTTGCTTTCAGTGTGAGTCTACAGACAACAATTTTAGAAATTTTTATATTGAGAAGCCTGATTTACTTTATGTATTTGAAATGCCATAAACAAATTAAAATGCATGAAATACCAAGTGGCTGAGAAGTTTTGCAAGTCACTGTATATGCTACAAAGAGTTTGGTCCAGGAAAAGAATACTGCCATCGTCTTGATATGTGCAGCCTTAGACATCTCATGTAGACTCCCTCTGCATGGGAGGGAAGTAAAATGAATGACCACACACTCACTGGTGACTTCATTAGAAACATGTGTTCAATCCACTTGACCAGTACTGGAACATGAATACAGTCACTTATTTTACAGTCACTTATTTTGGAAATAGTGTTGTCATAAAAGACATGATGTGTGTAAAACAGTCAACTATGGCACTACAAACCTCTGGAGTTTTAAAAATGTACTATATTGTCAGATATTGTCCTTCTATTAATATATAAAAGTAAGCTCCCGCATGCTTGAGGGCCCCTCCACACATAGTATGAATCTGGTCGAATTGCACACGAAGTGCGCATGAAGCATGAATCGTATGGAAAACGTTTAAAATCGTAGCTGCCTCCAACACATCATACACCTATTGCTACAACTACAACCCCTGGCAATAATTATGGAATCACCGTCATTCAGTTGTTTAATTTTGTAGAAAAAAAGCAGATCACAGACATGACACAAAACTAAAGTCATTTGAAATGGCAACTTTCTGGCTTTAAGAAACACTATAAGAAATCAAGGAAAAAAATTGTGGCAGTCAGTAAAGGTTACTTTTTTAGACCAAGCAGAGGGAAAAAAATATGGACTCACTCAATTCTGAGGAATAAATTATGGAATCACCCTCTAAATTTTCATCCCCAAAAATAACACCTGCATCAAATCAGATCTGCTCGTTAGTCTGTATCTAAAAAGGAGTGATCACACCTTGGAGAGCTGTTGCACCAAGTGGACTCACATGAATCATGGCTTCAACACAAGAGATGTCAATTGAAACAAAGGAGAGGATTATCAAACTCTTAAAAGAGGGTAAATCATCACGCAATGTTGCAAAAGATTGTTGTTCACAGTCAGTTGTGTCTAAACTCTGGACCAAATACAAACAACATGGGAAGGTTGTTAAAGGCCAAACATACTGTAGACCAAGGAAACATCAAAGCATCAAGACAGAAAACTTAAAGCAATATGTCTCAAAAATCGAAAATGCACAACAAAACAAATGAGGAACGAATGGGAGGAAACTGGAGTCCAACGGCGTGACCGAACTGTAAGAAACCGCCTAAAGGAAATGGGATTACATACAGAAAAGCTAAACGAAAGCCATCATTAACACCTAAACAGAAAAAAAAAAACAAGGTTACAATGGGCTAAGGAAAAGCAATCATGCACTGTGGATGACTGGATGAAAGTCATAGTCAGTGATGAATCTCAAATCTGCATTGGGCAAGGTGATGATGCTGGAACTTTTGTTTGGTGCCGTTCCAATGAGATTTATAAAGATGACATAGCTGAAGAGAACATTAAATTTCCACAGTCATTGATGATATGGGGCTGCATGTCAGGTAAAGGCACTGGGGAGATGGCTGTCATTACATCATCAATAAATGCACACGTTTACGTTGATATTTGGACACTTTTCTTATCCCATCAATTGAAAGGATGTTTGGGGGATGATGAAATCATTTGTCAAGATGATAATGCATTTTGCCATAGAGCAAAACTGTGAAAACATTCCTTGCAAAAAGACACATAGGGTCAATGTCATGCCTGCAAATAATCCGGATCTTAATCCAATTGAAAATCTTTGGTGAAAGTTGAAGAAAATGGTCCATGACAGGCTCCAACCTGCAAAGCTGATCTGGCAACAGCAATCAGAGAAGTTGGAGCCAGATTGATGAAGAGTACTGTTTGTCACTCATTAAGTCCATGCCTCAGAGACTGCAAGCTGTTATAAAAGCCAAGAGGTGGTGCAAACAAAATACTAGTGATGTGTTGGAGCGTTCTTTGTTTTTCATGATTCCATAATTTCTTCATCAGAATTGAGTGATTCCATATTTTTTTCTCTCTGCTTGGTCTAAAAAAGTAACCGTTACTGACTGCCACAATTTTTTTCCTGATTTCTTATAGTGTTTCTTAAAGCCAGAAGGTTGCTATTTGAAATGACTTTAGTTTTGTGTCATGATCTGCTTTTTTTCTACTAAATTAAACAACTGAATGAACATCCTCCAAGGCCGGTGATTCCATAATTTTTGCCAGGGCTTGTATATGCGCACATCAGTGGATGAAAGACAGAGAGTGCACTGTGAGAGCCCATCGAACCCTCTTGTGGTAGGTGTCGGCCAAATTCCAGCTGACACACATGAACATTTAACACCGCTTGCTTGGCACTAAGAAAATGTGTGGCCATTCACACTGTTAGCACGAAAACAGTGAGCAGACGAACACTTTCGAGCTGGATGTGAAATTTGTCTAAGTGCCTCCACGAGTGTGGCTTTGCAACAAAGACAGTGACATGTTGGGTGTGTGCGCTGAACTGACAGGGGTGTGTCCACCGACAGGAGCAGCTGTGAATGTCCCAGCTGGAGGACACATATCGTGTTGCATGAACAAACAACTCCCACTGTGATGTGCCTGTCTGCTTGCTGTCCTCACGTGGCCATACATAACAACTATATTGCTGTTGCAATGTCTGCACGCAAGCACACGCACAGCGTGCACATTGACAGGCTACCCCAGGTGAAACAGACCATCAGATCATAACACACAGCGGGTGATCTGATTGTCACGTCACCCACGTGAGCTCTGTTCCACATGATGCAGTGTCTGTCCTGCGGTGCGCTGTCCACAGGACATGCATGTTGGGCAGGACACTCGCGTGGGGCCGGCTGGACATGCCGCCAGTAGATGTGAACATGTGCCCTGCTTCTCATTCATGTCATTTCATGACTGTACAGCTGCGACCATGGGTCATCTACAGAGGAACAGAGGGATCATACTAGTATTGCCCATTTGATAAAAGGGATTTGATAAAATGTGGTGTTTTTATATGGTGTGTTGTTGTATTTTTTTAATACATCCCTGTACTTCTTGATATCAAGCATTTTCCCACAGCTTTTACAGGACAGTGATGGTAGCTCAGTGGTAACATTTCTGGTTTGCAGTCAGAACTTTTGGAAATTGCAGGTTTGAATCCCGTGGGTGGCATGTATTTTTTTTTTTTCACAGCAGCTGCGCAATGTGGTAACACATGCTCCAGTATGAGACGCACTTCTCTTTATTATTTTAACACATCTCATATTTTTAATACATTTTTAATACATTTCATAATGTAAATATGAGTGTTAGTCTTTCAGGTGATGTGACCTATTGGCTCAAAATCAGTGCAGGATCATACTTGTTTTGTGAGACACACCTCTTTCTTTCTTTCTTTGTTAAAAAATCAAATCTTAACACGCCTCACATTTTAATACATTTAATGCCCACATTTTATTTTGAAAAACAGAAGTTTCCACACACTGCAGTAAGCTTGCCCTGATTTTCCCAGTTGTCTCAAAGTATTTGTGATAAAGTCAGGAATAAGGTGCGCACTTGAAATGCTGGAGCGGCTGGCTTTACTGCAGTATCTTTCAAACAGGGCAGAGCTCCGCATTAAAATAATAAATAATTAAATATTATTACTCACTTTGTATGGAGGAATAAAAGTGCCAAAATTAAATAAGTATGCATGTCATTAAATAATGAATTAAGTGCGTCATTAATTAATTAAATTTGTCATTAATTAATTTAAATCGGAGAATAATTACTTAAATTGATTCCATTATCTGGAATCAATTTGCCATGACATGATGTGCAGGGTAAACAATCGGGTGTTAGAAATCCACCCACTGACTTTGATGGCCGAGTTTGACAGATAATATCAATTCATGATGCACTGCAAAATGCACTGATTTATTAATTATTAAAGCCTGATTTATGCAGCTGCAGCTCTGTAACTCCGTGTCATGCAATGACGTGTGACAGTTTTAAAGCTCTCCGTCTTTGGATTATGCTTTATTATGGACTAATTTGACCCTCAACAACCTTTTCTTTCTACAATCTTCACCTCCAAATCAAAGGTAAGCTGTACATTTTCCTATTTCACCGACTTTGTGCTGTAAATGTGTGGACGTTTCTGGTCCATTTATTTAAAATTTATCTTAAATTCATCCATTTCGGCGGTGGTGGCAGTGGTACGTGACTTTCATTTGCTCTCAGCTAACAGTTAGCAGTGCGCGCAGCCAGTGTTCTGTCGAATTGTACGTCTCATTGCATAAATTGACAGTTCCATATCCCGACTATATTGCACATGCGTGCACATGCACAATTGCATGTAGAACAGGAATGACATCCGACACGAATGACATCTCATCAGAACACCGGTCAGGGTGCGGAGTAATACTGTACATCTAAATGTGAAACGGTCGAATATTTTGCCACCCTTACCCTGATATTATACAGTCTGAAATCTCACACACTTAACCAATCAGATTCATGGAAAAATGTAATTGGATTAGAATTATGCATGCTTGTACAGACAGAGTACATTTCAAACCGGAGTCAAACACCTTGTAGTCTTGTTCATACTTGGTGAATAAAGGCTATTCTGATTCTGAAGTAACTGTCAAATCATGTTTTTCTTTTCACAAATATGGGAATGATAGTCAAACATATAATTAAAATGCATAGTTTTATGTAAAACAGTGTCAAAATTTTCCACCGGCCTGGCAGCTGGCTATGTGGTGAACCAGTTAGGTTTACACACACACACACACACACACACACACACACACACACACACACACACACACACACACACACACACACACACACACACACACACACACACACACAGGGAATATCCAAATGCTGATGGACACATGCACAAATTTGAAAGTTTGTAACCAAACAAGTCATATCATTCTCTGACTCATACAGTATGGTCACTGCATTTATTTATTTGCATTATGCATTCAAACCAATTGATATTTTTTCCAGGTTTATTCAAAATAGTGAATGATTTTGGTTTCACATTCGTAATTTTTTTTAACAAATACGGTGCAGTAGAGTTTCTATTAAGATGTGATTTCTTTAATGCTAACCTACCTATTAAGCTTTCAAACATTCATCAACAGGTCCTCCTATGTTGAAAAATTGTGTGTAATCATGTTTTTTCCCCCAAAATAATTCTCTGGTTTCAAATATTTAATATTTTTTTATTCCAAATAAAATTATATTATGGTCACTGGGTTGAATCAGGTATTTGATTTATTTTACATTTCATGGATGCAATCTTTTTGAGTGCGATGAATTCACCATTTATGAATTCAAGTGAACTGCAAATCAAGCAATTCCAGGAGCAATGGGATCTATGGTAAAAGGATTTATGCATAATGATGTGTTAACACCTTTGGATCTTCAATTTATATTGGTGAGTTTGACTTAATGGAGAAGAAATGCTGAGGTCTGAACTCTACCATTAAAAAGAACAACAGTTTTTTATGAAGGAAATAGGGCACTTCGGTCTTGTTTGAACCCTGTGTGATATTGTGGGATTTGACCACTTAGGGGGACCTCCACTCCATTGCCCAATGTATACACAGCATAACTTCACACAGATAAATGGGGTACTGTTTTGTTTTCAGCTGCAATCACCAAAGCAGTCGCGAAAAGTTTTTTTTTCCTCCGGTTCCCTTCGGAGAAGAAAAGCTGAGGCGAGTGGTAGAGGTTGTGTCGGTCAATATTAGCCTACACAGCTAACCAGAGTAGCTCCGTTCGCTCGCCTGCAAAACCACCTCGACACGTTTGTGCTCCGGATCATAAACAAACTGCAACACATATACACTTACTCACCGCATCGTCAGTTTTTCGTTGCATTTTCACTTTGTTGAAAATGCCATGGTTGGTCCCCTGGAAGTAGAGAAATTATGTCATGTGCGTCATATTTTACCCATTTAGTGCCTGCCCTCAAATGACACCGGTCTCCAATTAGGACGATAATTAGAACCCTCTTCTTGTCTACTTGATCTGTGCACTGAATGGACAGGGGCGTGGCTGGCTGCCAACAGCAGTAGCTGTTGACAACTCTTGTCCTGGATGTCACAGCTGCAGAACACGTACCATGTTTTGATGGACACATGCATGTGTGCTTGCTGTACCCACGTGGAAATACATAAAAACATATATCATTTTTGCAACGGGCTGGAGAGCACGTACATTGACAGACTGTCCCAGCTGAAACGGGCCATCAGTTCATGTGGACATGCAGCAGGCCATCTGAATATCATGTCTGTCTGACAGGACACGCATGTCCTGTGAGCGGCGCATTGCAGGACTATGTGACAAGCCAACAGTGTGACAAATACACCATTTTCAGTCATGTATCAGCAGAAATACGCCGTAACAAATGCTGTTTGGTCAGGTATCATGGCACTTTTTTTCGCTTTTTATTACCTCCGCCAAGGAGGTTATGTTTTCGGTTGAGTTTGTTTGTCTGTCTGCTTGTCATCAGGATAACTCAAAACGTTTTGAACAGATTTTGATGAAATTTTGTGGAGTGGTTGGAAATGACAAGAGGAACAAGTGATTAAATTTTATTGGTGATCCGGAACCAGATCCGGATCCAGGAATTTTTTAAAGGATTATTCACCATTGTGGGATAGGGGGAATTCAAATCAAATCAAATCAACTTTATTTCTAATGTTGTATCAAACAACAAAGTTTGATGATGATCGGATCCGGATTCCAGATCTGGTGATCCAGAATATGCAATAATATAGGGAAAATAGAAAATGTGTCAGTGTGTGGTGACAAATGAAGCTAAAGATGCACAACTAACACCAAATTGTAGCTGATTCTGTACTGATTCAGTAAGGTGTTATCAGATTTGATGTAGCTTCAAATGTTATGGAGCTAGATCCAGAAGAAAAGCGCCATTACCGAAATATCGTTTTTATACAATAACTTTTGAACTAATAAAGACATAAAAGTGATTCCAAGTTCTAGTGGTATGTTTTCATGGTCAAGGATGTCAAATATAAAGGAAAGAAAAGTGTATGTATCATAGTTTTGGTTCTAACACTGAATTGCTGAACAGATCACTGTGCCAAGGAGGGAATCTCTTTAGGGCCAGTGACCCTATGGCCTTGTAGTACACGATTGTCAATACAATACACTGCAAAGAGGAAATCCCTCATGACAAACTATACAGGGCTGGGGGCACAATGAATTTATTAGATGAAGGACTATCATTTGGCAATTATTATATTTTAGTGGCAATGAATATCACTATCCAGATTACTTCACTTAGCAAAGCAAAGTGATGAGTCAGCAGTATACTCAGCAGTGGTTAAGTTCTGGTTCAGTGCACATCACTGAACAAAGTACACAAGGTGCAAAACCCACTCCCAGGTGTTGATGAATCACGCCTAGGATCCAGAAAACCCAGAGGCTGACATGAGCACCTTACTGTCGCATATATTCTGCTTCGGTGCAGTTCAATGAATATATAGAAGGTGCACTTCATTATGTAGCACATGCAACACTTAAAAAAATAGTTCTATTTCAGAATTTACTGTTATTTATTTAGAGAAGTGTTTCATAAATGTTAAAAAAATTCATATATTTGCAGTTTACTTGTAGTTGAATAATAAATTGATTTTTGTCTCATTGTTTTTGTCTATAAGCACATGCAATATCAATATCAGTGCTCAGATGACAGTAGCTTCTGGGAAAGGTGCAAGTTGCAATACACTGTGATGCCAAGCGCTAAGGATACATGCTATCCAGTCACAGCAGATGAAACTTTTTTACTACTGAGCAAACATCATTTTAAGACTTTTTAAGGTTCAGTGATTCCATGGCGTGTAGATGTTATGGCGTCAGTGACCCCATGGCCTTGGCGGAGGTTTGCACTCTGAGTGCTTCTAGTTTTAAAAATACGTTGATGTCCTTGTTGATTTCAGGCATTTTTCCACACCTTTTATAGGACAGCAATGGTAGTGCAGTGGTAAAGTTTCTGGCTGGCAATCAGAGGTTTGTACATTTCAGTTTCGAATCCGTGGGTGGCATGTTGGTTTTTTTTTTTTTGTTTTTTGTTTTTTTTTTTCACAGCAGATACACGATGTGGTTGAAACATACTCCAACTGGCTCATGCTGTGTTCCCGCTGCAACAATGTTGTGCACGAGCATGCACAACACCGTCGCAGTGGGTTCGTTTTCATGCTGCCTGTCGGCTCAGTGTTTTGTGGTTCGCTCTACGAGCTATTCCGCCGTGATTCCCCCTGGTTTGTACTTATTCATACTAGTGTGAAGGGGACCTTATCTTTTAACTTAAACAGCAGTTTTGGAACACCACCAGCCATTGATGTCATGGTGCTGCTTTACTTTGATGGCTGTCACCCCCACCCCTTAAAAAATCATCATTCGTAGCATAAAAATATGAAGCAGAATGTGACATTTTAACCTCTTAAAATAGATCAAGGTTAGCCATCTTTGAAACTTGTCCAAGGTCTATGTCCCAAGAATGTTCCCTGTAAATTTGAAGACTGGCAGTTATAAGACTGGACTTGTGCTGAGCACAGACAGCAAGACGGATGGTATGCAAAGCCTTCGCAAAACCTGATTGCCATATTTTAATGGCCTTGTGTAAACATTGGAGGAAAAAGATCCATTCAGTACTTATTTACGTATTTTCTGTGTATGTGTGTGTGTGTGTGTGTGTGTGAGTGAGGGCGAATGATGGGTAGCAGTAAATTGGGTGTGTGGGGGCATTGCCATGGTTACTGTTGTTAGGCAGGGGAGGCGAGACAATGAACATCTGGCTGTTGCACTCTCTACAATTCTAGATGGCACTGGATTTAGACCACATATTTTTGTGGTCTTATTTGCAAGGGGCTTTTCTGGTGATGGAAAAAAGAAAACAAGCTAGCTCTTTGCCCAACCATGCCACCGTTTTTATAGCAACACTTCCACTGGAAACACATGTGGTATTGCTAGGATGCATGCATCAGGTGTCAAAATAACATCTGGATAGGTGGAAACCTAGCAATGACACTTGCACTTACCTTTGTACTACATTACAAACATGCTCACAAATTGATGAAAAAAAATGTGGCCACACCTTGGATTAATGTCTGTTGGGAGAAACCCACCATTAACTTTTAAGAAAGAGCTGAAACTTTTTGTTAATGGCTGCTAATAATTCTGAAGATATTCAGAAAGGTCACTTGAAGTGAGAGAGGAATAGATCCCTGAAGCAGTTTGAGTGCTTTTCATGTGGGGGAACAGGTTTTGCAGGCAAATGTAAATCTAAAGACACTTCTTGTGCTGGGTAGTTAAAAATTGCCATAATTGAAAAGGCAAAAACAAGACAGGACAGTGTAAAAGTAGAGGGGTACCCATAGACAAACATGAGGTAGAAGAAATGCATGGAGTGCATGTGCTCCTACAGCACATTTGTAGTTCAAACTAATGATGAGCCACCATAGCCCTTTTATGCTGCAGTAAAGATTTTAAACTTGAGATTGATTTTGGGGCTATGGAGTAAGCGGTTAGTGAGTAAACCTACAGACAATTTTGGAGGTCAGAGCCACCACCAATTACTTTCATGAACCTCCCTGAGTGCTGATTTCATTACATCATCTGCTCATCACATTAGCTCCTCAAAAGTGATGGAATTTGGTACTGGATTAAACAAGATCCTGGGGTCACTTTCTGAATACTGTTACTCAGTGGGCAGGCTCACCAATTTTTTTTACAATCTGCTAGACTCAACAGCAATACTGGTTGTTAAACCACAATGCCGAAGAATGTAGACACCCTGGTTTACTGTAGACATAAAATTGTATGCAGTTGTTTGGTGTTATTTTACATCGCGTGGCATGATTTTATGTTGTTATATTAGGTTTTATGTTTTTGTGTCATTGACAGTACTGTTTTGGTCCTCTGGCAAAATAATTTCTTTTGGGATAAATAAAGTTGATCTTATCTTATAAACACACATTATTGGCTGACTCTTCTGATTGTATTAGCAATAATAATCATAATCACAAATTCCTGTTTGTGCATCTGCAAAAGTCATTGAAGGGTTGTTGTTGTCCATTCGGCTGCTCTCGTATTGTAGAGGTGGGCGATACCGGGAATTTTGGTATTGATCCGATACCAAGTAAATACAGGCCATTATCGCCAGTATCGATACCGATACCAATACTTTTTCATATTTAAGCTTCATATAGCTAAAGGATCCAAATGATCCAGGATAGAATTTCGCCAAACATTGTATGTGACAACAAAATACTTTATTATCACAATCAACATTTTTGTTTAAAAAAATATCACTCAACACAACTTAAAACAAAATCTCCTGACGTAGAGGGCTGACTTGAGGAGAGCACTGAGTGGGCGGGCCAGGCTGAGCTTACCTGCATGGCTCTTGGCTGGCACCGCTGAGCCACATGACGGCGCAACAACAAAAGACCAGAGGGGGGAGGGTGCGCTGCTCCGTGTTGTGTGACACAACACAGCGCTTGCTCTTACAGACTTTGATGAGTCTGCATGCGCAGCAGTCAGTGCATGCGGGAGAGAAAAAAGCTTCAGTATCGATCTTTTTACACGAAGATCATTCAATATCAATACCAGTGTTGGTATCGATATTAGGATGGATCCGCCCACCTCTACCGTATTGTTCGGGGTCACCACAGCGGATACAACCAGATCCACATTGGTATTTGGCACAGGTTTTTTGCCAGATGCCCTTCCTGACGCAACTCCAGTTTTAACTGGAGAAATACACACAGCCTCTGGTGTTCCGAAGAGGTCTCCCATCCAAGTACAAACCAGATCCTGCACTGCTTAGCTTCTGAGATGTGACAGAATCAGGCTTACACAGAGCAGACCGGCTGCAGAAGTCATTCAAGGGTAACCATCCAGAATTTGGTTACCATTGACAGCCAAATTCTTGAGTCCTTTGGATCCAAAGTGAAGACGTGTCTGTTCTAACTTATAGTTAGTTGTTGTGCATGTTTGGCTTGTCTCTCACTTTTATTCATCGCATCACCTACAGGGAAGGATTCAGTGCCACCTAACTCTAATTTTGGGCAGTGTTAGCTGACTACAGGGCTGTCCTACCTACAGGAATGTTAAATACATATTAAATTGATGTCAAAATGGTTTTGCTTTACTTATTATTAATCATTTTCTGTTACATTGGCCAAGCTTTTTCCTGGTGTACTTGCTGTCCATACAGCAGGTGCACCACCTCTGACTCCATAAGATGCCTTTGCTGACTATGATCGACAATGTTTCTCAACCAACTCTCGCCCAATATCATCTGGCAATCATCATCATCATACTTGCACATAGACTACCTAGAAATGTAATATAAAGCTGAGGAAGTAACTGGCGGTAGGAATGTCTTCTCACCACACTTCTCCTTTATACACAACTTAGATTCTGCATCATACAGATGGTTTATCTACATTTTGTTGTTGTTGTTGTGTCATCCCACCATTGTGCAAAACAACTTGGTTGCACATTTTTTATAAAATGCTGCATGTTCTGGCTATCTGATTTGTGCCTTTTATTCCATCTTGATAGAATAGCCGTAGCAGATGGCCACCCCACTGAGTCTAATCTGTTTGAGGTTTACTCTAGTAAAATTATAGGTTTTACATACCACTATTACCAGTGTACTTGTCATGGGGTGGATGAGGCCTTACTCATATATAGTACAGAGCCTTAGAAGTGTCATCACAAAATGTATTGCATGTTGAGAAAGTGCACTTGTTTTACTACATTGTGTACTCATTTTGCTAAATTGTGTGCTCATTTCAATATATTGTGTTCACATTTTACTATAGTGTGCATTCATTTTAAGCATTGTAAAATGAACGTGCAGTTGAGTACAAAGAGGGCACAATTTCTAAAACAAGTGCATGATTGAGTAAAACAAGGGCACAAATTTTGAGGGAAGGATTTAGTATAATGAAAGCACAATTCAGTGACCATCGTTAAAGAACATTGTGTGCACGATCTACTTGAATGTGTAAAATGTGCATTCAGTATTGTCTTGATGCATGTAAACATGAGCATATTATAGTATTGTAACGTCCACCAGGACATTGAAAAGATGATGGGAAGTATCAGCAAAACAGCTCTTTATTATAGAGTATAAAATGATTCCTGTTGGCCGTAACCATGCCAACAACACAGCAACACTCTCAGCTCTGAAAAACTCCCGGTCGTCACACACTCTCCCCCCACCCCACTCCTCCATTCACATACGTGCCTTAGTCCCCAACACATTTGATGCACCTGATGACAGGGTCGCTACAGTATATTTGAGATCTTGATCAACTAACCACAGGTAACCCTGTCACAAAGAGTAGAAGTCAGCTATAAACCGTCACCACCGAATGGCGAAAACTAAAAAGGCTTTAAATAACAGCTGGTGGTTATCATCACTTACCAGTATCAACTGTATTGTGTGCTTACGTTTTATTAATTCAAGGGCTCGATTAATGGGAAATGTGCTCACATTTCATTAATTCAAGGGTTCAGTTAAAGGAAAACGCTCTCACAAATGATCACAGCCAGAAAAATAATATCACTTTAAGTGACCTCTCCCGGACTCTGTAACATAGCACTTTGAGATGATTTTGAATACAAATGTGTCTAAAAATGTTTTGAATATATGAGTTTACACATAACAATGACAAGTCACGAATGCCACGAAGTACACTTTCTTGGCTGCTGATCACGAATGTGATGATTTGGGGCAGAGGCGTCAGGTGTCCTCAGGAACTGCTGAAACCTGTTACTATGCATTACGATTAATGGCACGTGTTGCTGGAGAATTATCAGGAGCCATTACGCACGGTCAAAAATAAAGTTCCACATTGTTGCGCGCTGTTGCGCGTATCTTGCTTATGTGTAAACGCACCATTAGCAGCTTTTCATGCATGTAGACGACTTACAGCGGTGTGGATTTTGTGTGTGTGTGTGTGTAGCAGCGTCAGTTAACTCAATCAAATCATCACATTGCTGTTCGACTCGGTCGAGCTGTCGACCTCCTCAGTGCAGCGAAAAAAGTGTCACGTCAGAAATGGTCCAGGTTTTTTTCTCTTCCTGCTAACAGATGGCACAGTGGATTTGTTTTGTGTGTGTGTGTGTGTGTGTATCTTACAAGAATTAGCAGTGTCAGTTAGCTCAAATTATGTCTCAGGAGAGTTGTGCCCCCCCCCCCCCGCACGCACGCACACACACACAACCTAGTTAGCACTTGTGCGTACGTAAACAACAAAAATAAGACTGTATACATCCTCAGTGCAGCGAAAAAAAACCCATCACGTCAGAAATGAGTCCACCTTTTGTTCTTTATTCCTGCTAACAACCTCCAGGCAGCACAGTGGATTGGTTTTGTGTGTGCGTGCATGCGCATGCATGTGTGGGTGCATGTGCATGCATGAGCATGCGTGGGCATGCACATACCCATGTGCGTGCACGAGTATACGTGCATGAGTATGTGTGCACGTACACGTACACTGGTACACTGGTAAAATCTCTCATCAGCCGTTAAAATTTTCACAGAAACCAGCTTAATTTGTCGAATGGTGTCCACTCAGATGTGCCTCACAGTTTTGGAAAAAATTTTGATGAAGCACAGCGCCAGTCTCTCAGTAACTTCTCAGACAAAGGAATTCCGACGAGGGGGCTGGACCACTCCTCCCATAAGGCGCGCTCACAGGCGAATGACGTCACCGACAGGTGTGAAAAAACTTGCATGCCCACGAGGGTTCAAACTTGGCTGATGTAATCACACGTGATTCAAATCCAAATGGTTTTTAAAAAAAATAATAAGGTCGGATACTTTTCTAATAGACCTTGTATTTGTGTTTCAGCCTTACTCTATAATGGATAATTTTTTCCCTTAAAATTCTACAATACCCCATAATAGCAATATGAAAAGTTTTTTTTTTTTTTTTGCTAATTTATTAAAAAAAAAAAAAAAAACTAAGCGGGCACGTGTGCATAAGTATTCACATCCTTTGCCTAACCAGACCCCTCCTACCGAGAGGCAGAATGCTATTGGCTAGTGACTAACAATTGCTCCTAACGCTTTCTTCCAATGCTTGTTTCCTTCACTCCAATGCTTGCTTCCTTCACTCCCACTCCCCTGGGAACATTTTGTCCCCTGTTTACAATGGGATACTCAGGTCAAAGCAGTATTTTGTTCATGGTAATGAGTCATTCATGTCATCAGGAGAGTCGTCAGTCCCATTGTTAGGAGGGACAGCTGCCCTGTCATTAGGAGGGTGCTAACTAGAGCACAATAGGTGCTAATTAGAGCAATTGTTAGTCACTAGCCAATAGCAGTCTGCCTCTTGGTAGGAGGGGTCTGGTTAGGTTTAAAACTCCAGCTTTTGCTGGCTTCTGTTATTCTTCTCTACAAGAGTCAAGACAGAAGTCAGACTACCAGAGCAAGAATTTTAGCTGAGGAAGCTTCTGCGATTAGAAGCGAAACGTCCTCACATCAAGCAACCCAGTCCAGTCAAAGATTCAAGCGTCTCTACTATGGAAACCACCTGGACAACTGAGAGCCTTCACAGAAACAGAACACATTGTGTTTCTCCAAATTCACAGCTTAACATCTGATCATGGCCCAGACTAGCTGATGGTCATGCATGTATTATGACTCAACAAAAATATAAACGCAACACTTTTGGTTTTGCTCCCATTTTGTATGAGATGAACTCAAAGATCTAAATCTTTTTCCACATACACAATATCACCATTTCTCTCAAATATTGTTCACAAACCAGTCTAAATCTGGTGAGCACTTCTCCTTTGCTGAGACAATCCATCCCACCTCACAGGTGTGCCATATCAAGATGCTGATTAGACACCATGATTAGTGCACAGGTGTGCCTTAAACTGCCCACAATAAAAGGCCACTCTGAAAGGTGCAGTTTTATCACACAGCACAATGCCACAGATGTCGCAAGATTTGAGGGAGCGTGCAGTTGGCATGCTGACAGCAGGAATGTCAACCAGAGCTGTTGCTCGTGTATTGAATGTTCATTTCTCTACCATAAGCCGTCTCCAAAGGCGTTTCAGAGAATTTGGCAGTACATCCAACCAGCCTCACAACCGCAGACCACGTGTAACCACACCAGCCCAGGACCTCCACATCCAGCATGTTCACCTCCAAGATCGTCTGAGACCAGCCACTCGAACAGCTGCTGAAACAATCGGTTTGCATAACCAAAGAATTTCTACACAAACTGTCAGAAACCGTCTCAGGGAACCTCATCTGCATGCTCGTCGTCCTCATCGGGGTCTCGACCTGACTCCAGTTCGTCGTCGTATCCAACTTGAGTGGGCAAATGCTCACATTTGCTGGCGTTTGGCACGTTGGAGAGGTGTTCTCTTCACGGATGATGCGAAGGAGATGTGTCGCACTGCATGAGGCAAATGGTGGTCACACCAGATACTGACTGGTATCCCCCCCCAATAAAACAAAACTGCACCTTTCAGAGTGGCCTTTTATTGTGGGCAGTCTAAGGCACACCTGTGCACTAATCATGGTGTCTAATCAGCATCTTGGTATGGCACACCTGTGAGGTGGGATGGATTATCTCAGCAAAGGAGAAGCGCTCACTATCACAGATTTCGACTGGTTTGTGAACAATATTTGAGGGAAATGGTGATATTGTGTATGTGGAAAAAGTTTTAGATCTTTGAGTTCATCTCATACAAAATGGGAGCAAAACCAAAAGTGTTGCGTTTATATTTTTGTTGAGTATAGAAGAAGCCCTTAACATGGCTCTCTGAGTGTGGAAAGCCAGAAGGCTCTGTGAGTATATGCGCATGCGGTACTTTTTGGAACTTCTCCAGGTGCATCTGTTTTCTGCTTCAACCAAAATGTAACCTCTCTGCATCATGTGTGTGAATCCTGAGTGCTCCTTGTGTCGCCTGTCTCATTTTATACTAACATCATCACAGAAATTCCACAACACTGTCCAAAGACCAATTCCATGAACTCTTTTCCATGCCACTCTCAACCACAAAGGGGAAGCTAGCCTATTCCAGCAGTCACAGGGCAAGAGGCAGGGTACACCCTTGACTGGATGCCAGTCTACTGCAGGGCCACACATAGACAGGTGAACTGGAAACATTAAATTAACTGCAGGTGCAGTTATTTTTGTCTAACCTGCATGTCTAGAGAAGCGGGTGTAAGATGGAGAAACCAAAGGGAACCCACATGAACACTGGAAGAATATGCAAACTCTACACAGAAAGGAACAGACAGGAAGTGAACCCGGACCTGCTGCCATAAGCACAGAGTCTGTAGATGCACTTGCATGTACATTTCATGTTGCCATCGATACTCACAGAGGTATCTGCAATCATTCTGGAGACTGGATGTCTGCAAAGCACCAATGTGGATGCAGCTGGTATCCACTGACCATTATTCACTAAAGATGAACTTGAAAGCCAATGCAATCATTACCTGCAGCTTTAATTTACGGAAACCATGCAGCCTTGTTATACTTGTGTTTGTGGGCTGCAGGAACTGCAGAATTCTGTAGAAAATCATACTTGGAGTGGGGGGGAGGGGACCTCAGTTCCTCATTATCGAGGGGCAGGTTAAGTTGAGTGTTTTCTCCTGAGAGATGTACAAATCACTTGAGAACTCATCCTTAAAAGCCCACTTGATTGGATTGCAGCAAGTCTCCTGGAACAAATCCTTTGTGTCACTTTTATATAACCCTCCGCTCTGCTCCTCTTTTACTCATCCCTAATTTGCTTTGTCTCTGCAATATCTGTGCAACACACATCTCAGTAACACAGACTGCAATTCCAGTTATAGCATGACCCAAGAACAGTGCTGGTAAATGAGCTGTTTTATGCTACAGCAGAGAATTCCTTTACTTTAATTACAAATTTCTGCATTCCTTAAAATAAGAATTTTCAATTTCCTGACAAATGCAAGTGACTTTTGAAAAGTTGGGTCAGACACACAAACAAGAGCAGAAAAATCCAAGAGTCGCACAAACCACAGCTTCAGAAATAAGGAGAGATCAAGCTCACCGAATGATAACCCTTGCTCTGCCGTCTGAATTGTTCACTTGTGTTATGTTTCAGTGCTGGTAAATCTTTTTTTTTTTTCTTTTTTTTTTAATGCCTGAATTAACAAACTGGTCAACCTCTGTAATTAACAAGTATGGTATATTAAAAAAAAACATGTCCAATCATTTCACCTTGAAGATGTTGAGCTGAATTATTTTTCTTTTATTCCACCATTGTGTGATGATTCCTTTCATAAACTGGCAGAGGAGTTGCACTGAAGAAGTCAATACACAAAGAATTGGGGCGCCATGTCTGTACTCAGTGGTACAGCTGGAGTGACAAAGCATTTAGATCCTTTTCGGTCCATTCCCATACCTTCACACAGATATGGCTATCATTTCTGTACCAAAAGGGGTGGTGATGGTCTAGTGGTTAAGCGTTGGGCTTGACACCAGAGGATCCTTGGTTCAAATCCCGGCCTGACCGGAAAATCACTAAGGGGCCTTTGGCAAGGTCCTTAATCCCCTAGTTGCTCCCGGTGTGTAGTGAATGTCTTGTATGGCAGCACCCTGACATCGGGGTGAATGTGAGGCATTGTTGTAAAGTGCTTTGAGTGTCTGATACAGATGGAAAAGCGCTGTATAAATGCATCAAAAGGTACATTTCTCAGGAACATACCCTATAAAGGTGCAGAAGAGGACCTTATTCCTCTGTGCCACAGAGTCTGGGGTATAGGGGGTAGTGAGTGTATCCAGGCCATTTTACCATACTTTCATTAATTCCCCTTTTAAGGTACTTGTGAAAAGTAAAATGGCCATGTGTTGCATATCAAAAATACAGAACAATCTCAGCTTTCTGAAGTCAGTATCTGGTGTGACCACCATTTGCCTCATGCAGTGCAACACATCTCCTTCGCATAGAGTTGATCAGGTTGTCAGTTGTGGCCTGTGGAATGTTGGTCCACTCCTCTTCAATGACTGTGGGAAGTTGCTGGATATTGGCAGGAACTGGTACACACTGTCGTATACGCCGGTCCAGAGCATCCCAAACATGCTCAAAGGGTGACATGTCCGGTGAGTATGCCGGCCATGCAAGAACTGGAACATTTTCAGCTTCCAAGAATTGTGTACAGATCCTTGCAACATGGGGCCGTGCATTATCCTGCTGCAATATGAGGTGATGTTCTTGGATGTATGGCACAACAATGGGGTCTCAGGATCTCATCACGGTATCTCTGTGCATTCAAAATGCCATCAATAAAATGCACCTGTGTTCTTCGTCCATAACAGACGCCTACCCATACCATAACCCCACCACCACCATGGGCCACTCAATCCACAACATTGACATCAGAAAACCGCTCACCCACACGACGCCACACACGCTGTCTGCCATCTGCCCTGGACAGGGGGTTCCCATGATGCACTGAGTGTTTCTTTCTCTTTTTGCTCTGTATGCACCACTCTGCATTTAATCATTAGTGATCGATCTCTGCTCCCCTCCACAGCATGTCTTTTTCCTGGTTCTCTCCCTCAGCCCCAACCAGTCCCAGCAGAAGACTGCCCCTCCCTGAGCCTGGTTCTGCTGGAGGTTTCTTCCTGTTAAAAGGGAGTTTTTCCTTCCCACTGTCGCCAAGTGCTTGCTCACAGGGGGTCGTTTTGACCGTTGGGGTTTTTCCGTAATTATTGTATGGCCTTGCCTTACAATATAAAGCACCTTGGGGCAACTGTTTGTTGTGATTTGGCGCTATATAAATAAAATTGATTTGATTTGATTTGATTTGATTTTGATTTGACAGTGTGAACCGGGATTCATCCGTGAGGAGAACACCTCTCCAACGTGCCAAACGCCAGCGAATGTGAGCATTTGCCCACTCGAGTCAGTTACGATGACAAACTGGAGTCAGGTCGAGACCCCGATGAGGACGACGAGCATGCAGATGAGCTTCCCTGAGACGATTTCTGACAGTTTGTGCAGAAATTCTTTGGTTAAGCAAACCGATTGTTTCAGCAGCTGTCCGAGTGGCTGGTCTCAGACGATCTTGGAGGTGAACATGCTGGATGTGGAGGTCCTGGGCTGGTGTGGTTACACGTGGTCTGCGGTTGTGAGGCTGGTTGGATGTACTGCCAAATTCTCTGAAACGCCTTTGGAGACGGCTTATGGTAGAGAAATGAACATTCAATACATGAGCAACAGCTCTGGTTGACATTCCTGCTCTCAGCATGCCAATTGCACGCTCCCTCAAATCTTGCGACATCTGTGGCATTGTGCTGTGTGATAAAACTGCACCTTTCAGAGTGGCCTTTTATTGTGGACAGTCTAAGGCACACCTGTGCACTAATCATGGTGTCTAATCAGCATCTTGATATGGCACACCTGTGAGGTGGGATGGATTATCTCAGCAAAGAAGTGCTCACTATCACAGATTTAGACTGGTTTGTGAACAATATTTGAGGGAAATGGTGATATTGTGTATGTGTAAAAAGTTTTAGATCTTTGAGTTCATCTCGTACAAAATGGGAGCAAAACCAAAAGTGTTGCGTTTATATTTTTGTTGAGTGTATATATATATATATATATATACAGTTATGAAAATAAGTATTTGGACACCCTGCGGTTTTGCTAGTTCTCCCACTTACAAATCATGGAGGGGTCTGAAATTTTCATCTTAGGTGCATGTCCACTGTGAGAGACATAATCTAAAAAAAAAAAATCTGGAAATCACAATGTATGATTTTTTTAATAATTTATTTGTATGTTACTGCTGCAAATAAGTATTTGAACACCTACCAACCAGAAAGAATTCTGACTCACACAGACCTGTTAATTTTTCTTTAAGAAGCCCTCTTATTCTGCACTCTTTACCTGTATTAATTGCAGCTATTGCACAGGCAAGCAGCTTGGTAGAAGACAACAACTGTTATGATTATTTATTAGAAAGTGGAAGAAACACAAGATGACTGTCAATCTCCCTCGGTCTGGGATTTCATGCAAGATCTCACTTTGTGGGGTAAGGATGATTCTGAGAAAGCTCAGAACTACACAGGAGGACCTGGTAAATGACCTGGAGAGAGCTGGGACCACAATCAAATCAAATCAAATCAATTTTATTTATATAGCGCCAAATCACAACAAACAGCTGCCCCAAGGCGCTTTATATTGTAAGGCAAGGCCATACAATAATTACGGAAAAACCCCAACGGTCAAAACGACACCCTGTGAGCAAGCACTTGGTGACAGTGGGAAGGAAAAACTCCCTTTTAACAGGAAGAAACCTCCAGCAGAACCAGGCTCAGGGAGGGCCAGTCTTCTGCTGGGACTGGTTGAGGCTGAGGGAGAGAACCAGGAAAAAGACATGCTGTGGAGGGGAGCAGAGATCAAAACCTTATAAGTAAGAAGAAGAATTTTAAATTCTATTCTAGAATTAACAAGAAGCCAATGAAGAGAGGCCAATATGGGTGAGATATGCTCTCTCCTTCTAGTCCCTGTCAGTACTCTAGCTGCAGCATTTTGAATTAACTGAAGGCTTTTCAAGGAACTTTTAGGACAACCTGATAATAATGAATTACAATAGTCCAGCCTAGAGGAAATAAATGCATGAATTAGTTTTTCAGCATCACTCTGAGACAAGACCTTTCTAATTTTAGAGATATTGCGCAAATGCAAAAAAGCAGTCCTACATATTTGTTTAATATGCACATTGAATGACATATCCTGATCAAAAATGACTCCAAGATTTCTCACAGTATTACTAGAGGTCAGGGTAATGCCATCCAGAGTAAGGATCTGGTTAGACACCATGTTTCTAAGATTTGTGGGGCCAAGTACAATAACTTCAGTTTTATCTGAGTTTAAAAGCAGGGAATTAGAGGTCATCCATGTCTTTATGTCTGTAAGACAATCCTGCAGTTTAACTAATTGGTGTGTGTCCTCTGGCTTCATGGATAGATAAAGCTGGTATCATCTGCGTAACAATGAAAATTTAAGCAATGCTGTCTAATAATACTGCCTAAGGGAAACATGTATAAAGTGAATAAAATTGGTCCTAGCACAGAACCTTGTGGAACTCCATAATTAACCTTAGTCTGTGAAGAAGATTCCCCATTTACATGAACAAATTGGAATCTATTAGATAAATATGATACAAACCACCGCAGCGCAGTGCCTTTAATACCTATGGCATGCTCTAATCTCTGTAATAAAATTTTAAGGTCAACAGTATCAAAAGCAGCACTGAGGTCTAACAGAACAAGCACAGAGATGAGTCCACTGTCTGATGCCATAAGAAGATCATTTGTAACCTTCACTAATGCTGTTTCTGTACTATGATGGATTCTAAAACCTGACTGAAACTCTTCAAATAGACCATTCCTCTGCAGATGATCAGTTAGCTGTTTTACAACTACCCTTTCAAGAATTTTTCTGAGAGAAAAGGAAGGTTGGAGATTGGCCTATAATTAGCTAAGATAGCTGGGTCAAGTGATGGCTTTTTAAGGAATGGTTTAATTACTGCCACCTTAAAAGCCTGTGGTACATAGCCAACTAATAGAGATAGATTGATCATATTTAAGATCAAAGCATTAATTAATGGTAGGGCTTCCTTGAGCAGCCTGTTAGGAATGGGGTCTAATAGACATGTTGATGGTTTGGAGGAAATAACTAATGAAAATAACTCAGACAGAACAATCGGAGAGAAAGAGTCTAACCAAATACCGGCATCACTGAAAGCAGCCAAAGATAACGATATGTCTTTGGGATGGTTATGAGTATTTTTTTCTCTAATAGTTAGAATTTTATTAGCAAAGAAAGTCATGAAGTCATTACTAGTTAAAGTTAAAGGAATACTCGGCTCAATAGAGCTCTGACTCTTTGTCAGCCTGGCTACAGTGCTGAAAAGAAACCTGGGGTTGTTCTTATTTTCTTCAATTAGTGATGAGTAGTAAGATGTCCTAGCTTTACAGAGGGCTTTTTTATAGAGCAACAGACTCTTTTTCCAGGCTAAGTGAAGATCTTCTAAATTAGTGAGATGCCATTTCCTCTCCAACTTACGGGTTATCTGCTTTAAGCTGCGAGTTAGTGAGTTATACCATGGAGTCAGGCACTTCTGATTTAAGGCTCTCTTCTTCAGAGGAGCTACAGCATCCAAAGTTGTCTTCAATGAGGATGTAAAACTATTGATGAGATACTCTATCTCACTCACAGAGTTTAGGTAGCTACTCTGCACTGTGTTGATATATGGCATTAGAGAACATAAAGAAGGAATCATATCCTTAAACCTAGTTACAGCGCTTTCTGAAAGACTTCTAGTGTAATGAAACTCATTCCCCACTGCTGGGTAGTCCATCACAGTAAATCAATCAATCAATCAATTTTTTTATATAGCGCCAAATCACAACAAACAGTTGCCCCAAGGCACTTTATATTGTAAGGCAAGGCCATACAATAATTATGTAAAACCCCAACGGTCAAAACGACCCCCTGTGAGCAAGCACTTGGCTACAGTGGGAAGGAAAAACTCCCTTTTAACAGGAAGAAACCTCCAGCAGAACCAGGCTCAGGGAGGGGCAGTCTTCTGCTGGGACTGGTTGGGGCTGAGGGAGAGAACCAGGAAAAAGACATGCTGTGGAGGGGAGCAGAGATCGATCACTAATGATTAAATGCAGAGTGGTGCATACAGAGCAAAAAGAGAAAGAAACAGTGCATCATGGGAACCCCCCAGCAGTCTACGTCTATAGCAGCATAACTAAGGGATGGTTCAGGGTCACCTGATCCAGCCCTAACTATAAGCTTTAGCAAAAAGGAAAGTTTTAAGCCTAATCTTAAAAGTAGAGAGGGTGTCTGTCTCCCTGATCTGAATTGGGAGCTGGTTCCACAGGAGAGGAGCCTGAAAGCTGAAGGCTCTGCCTCCCATTCTACTCTTACAAATCCTAGGAACTACAAGTAAGCCTGCAGTCTGAGAGCGAAGCGCTCTATTGGGGTGATATGGTACTACGAGGTCCCTAAGATAAGATGGGACCTCATTATTCAAAACCTTATAAGTAAGAAGAAGAATTTTAAATTCTATTCTAGAATTAACAGGAAGCCAATGAAGAGAGGCCAATATGGGTGAGATATGCTCTCTCCTTCTAGTCCCCGTCAGTACTCTAGCTGCAGCATTTTGAATTAACTGAAGGCTTTTCAGGGAACTTTTAGGACAACCTGATAATAATGAATTACAATAGTCCAGCCTAGAGGAAATAAATGCATGAATTAGTTTTTCAGCATCGCTCTGAGACAAGACCTTTCTGATTTTAGAGATATTGCGTAAATGCAAAAAAGCAGTCCTACATATTTGTTTAATATGCACTTTGAATGACATATCCTGATCAAAAATGACTCCAAGATTTCTCACAGTATTACTAGAGGTCAGGGTAATGCCATCCAGGGTAAGGATCTGGTTAGACACCATGTTTCTAAGATTT
The DNA here is from genome assembly GCF_902500255.1 of Thalassophryne amazonica. Classification (NCBI taxonomy): domain Eukaryota; kingdom Metazoa; phylum Chordata; class Actinopteri; order Batrachoidiformes; family Batrachoididae; genus Thalassophryne; species Thalassophryne amazonica. Next base: position 123,203,443 of record NC_047106.1, read on the forward strand.
GTGGGGCCAAGTACAATAACTTCAGTTTTATCTGAGTTTAAAAGCAGGAAATTAGAGGTCATCCATGTCTTTATGTCTGTAAGACAATCCTGCAGTTTAGCTAATTGGTGTGTGTCCTCTGGCTTCATGGATAGATAAAGCTGGGTATCATCTGCGTAACAATGAAAATTTAAGCAATACCGTCTAATAATACTGCCTAAGGGAAGCATGTATAAAGTGAATAAAATTGGTCCTAGCACAGAACCTTGTGGAACTCCATAATTAACTTTAGTCTGTGAAGAAGATTCCCCATTTACATGAACAAATTGTAATCTATTAGACAAATATGATTCAAACCACCGCAGCGCAGTGCCTTTAATACCTATGGCATGCTCTAATCTCTGTAATAAAATTTTATGGTCAACAGTATCAAAAGCAGCACTGAGGTCTAACAGAACAAACACAGAGATGAGTCCACTGTCCGAGGCCATAAGAAGATCATTTGTAACCTTCACTAATGCTGTTTCTGTACTATGATGAATTCTAAAACCTGACTGAAACTCTTCAAATAGACCATTCCTCTGCAGATGATCAGTTAGCTGTTTTACAACTACCCTTTCAAGAATTTTTGAGAGAAAAGGAAGGTTGGAGATTGGCCTATAATTAGCTAAGATAGCTGGGTCAATTGATGGCTTTTTAAGTAATGGTTTAATTACTGCCACCTTAAAAGCCTGTGGTACATAGCCAACTAACAAAGATAGATTGATCATATTTAAGATCGAAGCATTAAATAATGGTAGGGCTTCCTTGAGCAGCCTTGTAGGAATGGGGTCTAATAAACATGTTGATGGTTTGGATGAAGTAACTAATGAAAATAACTCAGACAGAACAATCGGAGAGAAAGAGTCTAACCAAATACCGGCATCACTGAAAGCAGCCACAGATAACGATACGTCTTTGGGATGGTTATGAGTAATTTTTTCTCTAATAGTTAAAATTTTGTTAGCAAAGAAAGTCATGAAGTCATTACTAGTTAAAGTTAATGGAATACTCAGCTCAATAGAGCTCTGACTCTTTGTCAGCCTGGCTACAGTGCTGAAAAGAAACCTGGGGTTGTTCTTATTTTCTTCAATTAGTGATGAGTAGAAAGATGTCCTAGCTTTACGGAGGGCTTTTTTATAGAGCAACAGACTCTTTTTCCAGGCTAAGTGAAGATCTTCTAAATTAGTGAGACACCATTTCCTCTCCAACTTACAGGTTATCTGCTTTAAGCTACGAGTTTGCGAGTTATACCACGGAGTCAGACACTTCTGATTTAAAGCTCTCTTTTTCAGAGGAGCTACAGCATCCAAAGTTGTCTTCAATGAGGATGTAAAACTATTGACGAGATACTCTATCTCCCTTACAGAGTTTAGGTAGCTACTCTGCACTGTGTTGGTATATGGCATTAGAGAACATAAAGAAGGAATCATATCCTTAAACCTAGTTACAGTGCTTTCTGAAAGACTTCTAGTGTAATGAAACTTATTCCCTACTGCTGGGTAGTCCATCAGAGTAAATGTAAATGTTATTAAGAAATGATCAGACAGAAGGGAGTTTTCAGGGAATACTGTTAAGTCTTCTATTTCCATACCATAAGTCAGAACAAGATCTAAGATATGATTAAAGTGGTGGGTGGACTCATTTACTTTTTGAGCAAAGCCAATAGAGTCTAATAATAGATTAAATGCAGTGTTGAGGCTGTCATTCTCAGCATCTGTGTGGATGTTAAAATCGCCCACTATAATTATCTTATCTGAGCTAAGCACTAAGTCAGACAAAAGGTCTGAAAATTCACAGAGAAACTCACAGTAACGACCAGGTGGACGATAGATAATAACAAATAAAACTGTTTTTTGGGACTTCCAATTTGGATGGACAAGACTAAGAGACAAGCTTTCAAATGAATTAAAGCTCTGTCTGGGTTTTTGATTAATTAATAAGCTGGAATGGAAGATTGCTGCTAATCCTCCGCCCCGGCCCGTGCTACGAGCATTCTGACAGTTAGTGTGACTCGGGGGTGTTGACTCATTTAAACTAACATATTCATCCTGCTGTAACCAGGTTTCTGTTAGGCAGAATAAATCAATATGTTGATCAATTATTATATCATTTACCAACAGGGACTTAGAAGAGAGAGACCTAATGTTTAATAGACCACATTTAACTGTTTTAGTCTGTGGTGCAGTTGAAGGTGTTATATTATTTTTTCTTTTTGAATTTTTATGCTTAAATAGATTTTTGCTGGTTATTGGTAGTCTGGGAGCAGGCACCGTCTCTACGGGGATGGGGTAATGAGGGGATGGCAGGGGGAGAGAAGCTGCAGAGAGGTGTGTAAGACTACAACTCTGCTTCCTGGTCCCAACCCTGGATAGTCACGGTTTGGAGGATTTAAGAAAATTGGCCAGATTTCTAGAAATGAGAGCTGCTCCATCCAAAGTGGGATGGATGCCGTCTCTCCTAACAAGACCAGGTTTTCCCCAGAAGCTTTGCCAATTATTATATCATTTACTAACAGGGACTTAGAAGAGAGAGACCTAATGACAGTTGACAGTCACAAAGATTACATTAGTAACACATGATGCTGTCATGGTTTAAAATCCTGCAGGGCAGCAAGGTCGTCTTCGCACAACGTCCCGTCATGTACGCGTCAGACGCAAGCAAAATAGCTTATGTGATCACTCTGCTTCGGGGAGAGGCACGCGCTTGGGCTACGGCTTGCGCTACGGCGCTTTGGGAGCAAAATTCACGGCTCCTTCACACATACACTGGGTTTGTGAGGGAGTTCAGAACTGTGTTTGATCACCCTAACAGGGGAGAGATTGCTTCAACCGTGCTGCTGTCGATGAGACAGGGACACTGGAGCGCAGCCGCTTATGCAGTCAACTTCCGCATCGCGGCTGCGAGGTCCGGCTGGAATAACGCTGCGCTCCGCGTCGCCTTTGTAAACGGACTGTCGTCAGTCCTAAAGCAGCACCTAGTGGCCAAGGATGAACCGCGGGAATTAGATGGGCTTATTGATCTCGTTATACGGTTAGACAATCGGTTGGAGGAACGCCGTCGGGAACGAGACGAAGGACGTGGCCGGGCGCGCGCCGTCCCTCTTCCTTCCGGGTCCGAGAAAGGTCCGCCCTTCCCACGCTCCCTGGCCTCTACGTCCCGTGGGGCGACAGCTCCCCCTGCTGACGAAGCTATGGACACGAGCAGGGCCACATTTAGACCACCTAATAGACAGAGGAGGTTTCCACGCGGGGCGTGTTTTGCTTGTGGCTCAATGGAGCATCAATTGAGCGATTGCCCTGAATGGTTAAACACCAACGCCCGCCCCTAGAGACTGGGCTTAGGGTGGGCCAAAAAATTCACGTGGGACACACACATATTGCCGCACGACTCCCAGTTACAATCCTTAGTGGGGATTTAACCCTTCAGGCCCCAGCACTGGTAGACACAGGGTCAGAAGGGAATCTGTTAGACAGCAGATGGGCCAGGGAGGTAGGGCTCCCTCTGGTGGCGCTACCTACACCATTGCAGGTGCGAGCACTAGATGGCACCCTACTCCCTTTAATCACACACAAGACACCACCAGTAACTCTGGTAGTGTCAGGGAATCATAGGGAGGAGATTGAGTTTTTTGTGACTCCTTCTACCTCCCGTGTGATTCTGGGGTTCCCCTGGATGATGAAACACAATCCCTGGATTGATTGGCCATCTGGGGTGGTGGTACAGTGAAGCGAAACCTGCCATCGGATGTGTTTGGGATCCTTGGTTCCTCCCGGTTCCCAGGCTAAGGAGCAGGTCCAAGTTCCCCCCAATCTGTCGGCGGTGCCGGTTGAGTACCACGATCTTGCCGACGTTTTTAGCAAGGATGGGGCACTCACTCTTCCCCCGCACCGTCCATATGATTGTGCCATCGATTTGTTGCCAGGCGTGGAGTTCCCATCCAGCAGGCTGTACAACCTCTCCCGACCTGAGCGCGAATCAATGGAGACCTACATCCGGACTCCTTAGCTGCCGGGCTGATCCATAACTCCACCTCTCCGATGGGAGCAGGTTTCTTTTTTGTGGGAAAAAAAGATGGCGGTCTTCGTCCATGCATTGATTATCGGGGGCTGAACGAGATCACGGTTCGCAACCGATACCCGTTGCCTTTGTTGGATTCAGTGTTCACCCCCCTGCATGGAGCCAAAATCTTCACAAAGTTGGATCTTAGGAATGCATACCACCTAGTTCGGATCTGGAAGGGAGACGAATGGAAGACGGCATTTAACACCCCGTTAGGTCATTTTGAGTACCTGGTCATGCCGTTCGGCCTCACTAACGCCCCCGCAACGTTCCAAGCTTTGGTTAATGACGTCTTGCGGGACTTCCTGCACCGATTCGTCTTCGTATATCTGGATGATATACACATCTTTTCTCCGGACCCTGAGACCCATGTACGGCATGTACGTCAGGTCCTGCAGCAGTTGTTGGAGAACCGGTTGTTTGTGAAGGGCGAGAAGTGTGAGTTTCACCGCACTTCTTTGTCCTTCCTGGGGTTTATCATCTCCTCCAACTCCGTCGCCTCAGATCCGGCCAAGGTCACAGCGGTGAGAGACTGGCCCCAACCTACAAGCCGTAGGAAGCTGCAACAGTTCCTCGGCTTCGCAAATTTCTACAGGAGGTTCATTAAGGGGTATAGTCAGGTAGTTAGCCCCCTGACGGCCCTGACCTCACCAAAAGTTCCCTTCACCTGGTCGGATCAGTGCGAAGCCGCGTTTAGGGAGTTGAAACGCCAGTTCTCGACTGCACCGGTCTTGGTGCAGCCCGATCCTGGTCGCCAGTTTGTGGTTGAAGTGGACGCCTCTGACTCAGGGATAGGAGCCGTGCTATCCCAGAGCGGAGAAACCGATAAGTTTCTTCACCCGTGTGCCTATTTTTCCCACAGGTTGACCCCAACAGAGCGGAACTATGACGTGGGCAATCAAGAGCTCCTTGCGGTGATAGAGGCCCTTGAGGAGTGGAGACACCTGCTAGAGGGAGCGTCAGTGCCTTTCACGGTTTTCACTGACTACCGGAACCTGGAGTATATCAGGACCGCCAAGCGACTGAACCCCAGGCAAGCCCGCTGGTCACTGTTTTTCGGCCGTTTTGACTTCCGGATCACCTACCGCCCCGGGACCAAAAACCAAAGATCGGATGCCCTGTCCTGGGTGCATGAACAGGAAGTCAAGACCGAGCTGTCGGATCCACCGTAACCCATTCTCCCGGAGTCCACTATCGTGGCTGCTCTGACCTGGGACGTGGAGAAGACCGTCCGGGAGGCCCTGGCACGGAGCCCGGATCCCGAATTCCGGAACAGGGCCGAAGAACAGACTATACGTCCCACCAGAAGCCAGAGCTGCCATTCTGGACTTCTGTCATGGGTCCAAGCTCTCCTGCCACCCAGGGGTGCGTAGGACCGTGGCAGTAGTCCGGCAGCGCTTCTGGTGGGCGTCCCTGGAGACTGATGTCCGGGCTTACATCCAGGCCTGCACCACCTGCGCCAGGGGCAAGGCTGACCACCAGAAGACACAGGGACTTCTACAGCCACTTCCTGTGCCTCACTGCCCCTGGTCCCACATCGGTCTGGATTTTGTCACGGGCCTCCCGCCGTCCCGGGGACACACCACCATACTCACGATAGTGGACCGTTTCTCCAAGGCGACCCACTTCGTGGCCCTCCCGAAGCTCCCGTCGGCCCAGGAGACGGCGGATCTCCTCGTCCACCATGTTGTCCGGCTGCATGGGATACCAACAGACATTGTTTCGGATCGCGGTCCCCAGTTCTCCTCGCAGGTGTGGAGAAGTTTCTGCCGGGAACTGGGGGCCACTGTAAGCCTCTCGTCTGGGTATCACCCGCAGACTAACGGACAGGTCAAACGGGCCAACCAGGAGTTGGAGCAGGCCCTCAGGTGCACGACCTCCGCACACCCGACGGCTTGGAGTGAACATCTGGCCTGGATCGAGTACGCTCATAACAGCCAGGTGTCCTCTGCCACCGGCCTCTCCCCATTCGCGGTGTGTCTGGGGTACCAGCCCCGTTTGTTTCCTTTGGTGGAGGGAGAGGTCGTGTGCCCTCGGTCCAGGCCCACCTGCGGAGATGCCGTCGGGTGTGGCGCACCGCCCGTTCGGCCTTGTTGAGGGCCCGGACGAGGGCTAAAGCCCATGCAGACCGTCGACGGTCCCCGGCCCCCACTTACCAGCCCGGGCAGGAGGTGTGGCTTTCCACCAAGGACATTCCACTCCAGGTCGAGTCCCCCAAGTTGAAAGACCGATTCATTGGACCCTTCCCCATCCTCAAGGTCCTCAGTCCTACCGCAGTGAGGCTCCAACTCCCGGCCTCACTGCGGATCCATCCGGTCTTTCATGTCTCCAGGATAAAACCGCATCACACCTCGCCCCTCTGTGCACCCGGTCCAGCGCCGCCTCCTGCCCGTATTATCGACGGGGAGCCGGCTTGGACAGTTCGCCGGCTCTTGGATGTCCGTCGAATGGGCCGGGGTTTCCAGTATTTGGTGGACTGGGAGGGGTATGGACCCGAAGAACGCTCCTGGGTGAACAGGAGCTTCATCCTGGACCCGGCCCTCCTGGCCGATTTCTATCGTCGCCACCCGGACAAGCCTGGTCGGGCGCCAGGAGGCGCCCGTTGAGGGGGGGGTCCTGTTGTGTGGGCCGCTGAAGAGGAGGTACTGCTGGCCCACCACCAGAAGGCGCCCTGCCTGAAGTGCGGGCTTCAGGCACGAGAGGGCGCTGCCACCTCAGGAACAAGCCGTGGTGACAGCTGTCACCCATCATCCGTGACAGCTGTCACTAATCATCACATCTGGTATAAAAGCAGGAAGACACCTCCACCAAACTGCCGAGATATCATCTTCATCTGGAGGTAATACTCTCAGCCTTTTGTGATTTATAAATCTGTTATTGTGAGTGTTTGCAGGAGAACCGGTCGTTTTTGCGGAGGCTGTGCCAGACGGTGCTCCTTTTCATCTGAGACCGCTGCAACGTGTTGAGTGAGAGGTGGAGGTGTCATTCCCACCATTGTTACTGGGTGTTCACACACCCACCCTTTGACTGTCTTTTGCTTTCTGCCAGCAGTACCAGATCCGACACACCGGGAAGGTGGCCACCTGGGGACTCCGGGACTTGGCGGCTCCAGTATTCCTCGGGTTCAGGTGGCAGTGGAAATCGTGTGGTTCCGGTTCGTTTCCAGACGGGCGTCTCCTATCGTCGAGCCTGCCCACACGACACCTTTATTAATTGACTGTTGCACATTCTGAATCTGCTGTGTTTGGTTGTGACATTCACAACAGTAAAGTGTTATAATTTGTCTCCTTCCATTGTCCGTTCATTTACGCCCCCTGTTGTGGGTCCGTGTCACTACACTTTCCCAACAGGCTCCACGCTGAAAAGAGTTCCTCTATAGGATTAAGGAAGGGAATATGGTGGCAGAAAAACAACAATAAACTGAGGCTTCATATTGAACCATTCTCTAATCAGTAGCCCTCTATGAAAGCTTACATTGTCCCAGACAATAACAAAAACAGTGTCTCTTTGGAAAAACACCCAGTTGCACCTGTCCCATCAGGGCCTGCCTCACGAAGTCCATCTAAGAAAGTCAACAAACATTGGGTGTTGTATGGGCCCAGGACTGTATGACGGTGAGTGACTCCAAAATTGTTTTTTGCCGTGCTGAGGGTTACATTGCCCCCATGCTGACCTGGGATGTTGACTATAGCTCGCTGTCCAATGATGTTTCTTCCCCTCTTCCTCCTCTTGGACAGGTTGAAGCCAGCCTCATCCACATAAATGTATTCATGTGGCCAATCATCAGAGTCAAATTGAAAAACCCTCTGGAATAAACATACACAAGACAAATGGGTCAGTCATGTTCACTTCCTGTAATGCAGCAGCACTGGTGAATCTGAACTGTGCATTTGAATTTGTAAACAGCCTTTTTAGAACATTTCACAGTTCTATATTTATAGAATTGGCATAAGAGCATGATATGATATGATTCATATGATATGAAAGCGTAATTTTATATACTCACTTGTACAAATTGGAATCGCTGTTCTTTTACTCTGAGGGTGTTTCTTTTGAAGGGAACTCTGTAGACTTGCTTCGTGCTGACTCTGTTTTTCTTCAGGATACGATCAATGGTGGAGAGACTTACACTGTTGATGCCTTTGAATTGGTTATTATCTTGAATGATCCATTACTGAATTTCCCGAAGTTTGATTGCATTATTTTGCACCACCATTTGGACTATTAAGGCCTCTTGGTGTCGGCTGAATAAAGGTGCTCGTCCTGCTGCAACACGCGGTCTTGCAACTCTACCAAAAAAAAGAAAAAAAAAGGGGGGGGTTAAATTTTTCCTCATCAGCTCTCTGCCATATTTTTGGGCCACGAAAGATCCAGAACCCAGAAGAAAATCCGCAAACCAAACACAAAATGGGGAACCATAAAACATTCCACCTGCTGTCGTGAGGGATGCATGGTCGCACAGGTGTGCATGACACACCAATGATGGTGTGTCATGCACCACATGCACCACATCACATGCGTTTTGTAGAGGCACACGCGCACACATACAATACGCATGCACACCACGTGTGTTGCTTTTTGAAACGCCACACTCGTGGGGGCACTTAGACAAATTTCACATCCAGCTCAAAAGTCGTCATATGTTCGCTATTTTCGTGCTAACAGCATGAATGGCTACGCATTTTCTAAGTGCCCATCAAGCAGTGTTAGATATTTGTGTGTGTCACCTGGAATTTGGCCGACAGCTGTCGCGAGGGGGATCAAATGGTCTCTCACAGGTGTGCACGAATAATTGTAGTGATGGGTGTGCGAGGCATTGGAGGCAGCTCTGATTTTTAATGAATGGCATGCAATTCTTCCTTCGTGCGCGAGTCAGCTTCAATCATGTTATATGTGAAAGGGCCCTTTATATTGATAAACTCATTGGAATGCATAGAAGAAAAAAGGAAACAGATGAAACTGACTGAATACTGCCTTGCACAAATGGAAACAAATTACATGTCATACTCCTCAGCAGAGAGAGAAATGAGCCTTTTTTCTCAGTGGCCACAACCAGTCAGCTATATTGCCCCTGTGATACATCATAACCAGCCCTGTATTGAAGCCATCGTTTTTCGATTGCTCATCACGTATTACTGAGAGGAAACTTCTGGTCAGCTGAAACCACTGATCTGGAGATAGCCTGATCATTTGTACAACTATTTCTCTTGTCTGGCAGTTTATAGGATGTGAAATCCAAAAATAGAGTGTATGTTGGATTTATGTATATATGGATATGTCAGTTATCACACATTCTTTTATTATACATTCTTCTAGTCTATATTCCTTATATTATACATTCTTTTATTAATACTTTAGTAATGGAAATAAACTCATTGTATCTGTTAGAAGTCTGTTGCTGACTTCTTGATGACCTCTTGATAAAGTATGTTACAAATGAATGATTACATGAGTTGTTTTTATCCTTGCAGTTAGAGAGAAAAAGGAACTTATGTGATGTCGCAAAGCGAGGTCAGAAGAGTTGATGTCCAAAACAACTTATCAAACCATTAAAAATATAATAAAATATAAAATAAATAATAAGGAATGAAAATGTTTGTATATGATCATATGAATTGCTTTTGTGCAAAAGAATTGTAAAGATTGAATATGATTCCAAAAGAAAGTATGCTGTATTGCAAATTGTGTTACTAGCTGTGTTGCCAAATGATGTTTCTACTGCATGCATGTGGTTTCAACCACAGGAAAGAACAAAAGGTTAACCGACATGTGCTGACTGAAGATAACACCTGAAGAACGGAGCCCAGGAGAGAAGTCCTGACCGCACCTTCCCCAAACCAGTAGCCTGAGGTCGCAGAAACCAGAAGTCGCAAATCTTGCTCAACTGTAGTTGCAAGACCTGTTTATGATTGCTCAACTGCTTATGCCACGTATGCTGACAACCGCACCTGTATGACGTCCTAATAAAAAGAGCGAGAGTGCAGCCAGAGTTTAGTGCAGTTTGGAGATTGTTAGAATAGTTTGTCTCTGTGCTGCACTCCTCGCGAGCATTTACAATTGAATTCTACTCTCTGACTCTTATTTGACTGTTGTGTCTTTCTCTGTTACAGTTTTATGATGTTTAGGTGGTTTTAAACCTAACATTACTTTGGTCCTTCGAGCCGGATGTCAACATACCTGAAGGGTTCCAGCGGACGAGACTGACACCAGGAAAATCCTTGGCCAAGGTACCGAGACCCTTTGACGGGACTGGCTTGGTCCGCCGGCTGGGATCCGGAAGGTTGAAGACTAATCCGTGAGGGGAAGACAGCGGTTGAGTGAGTAGAATTTTAATTGAAAAACAAACTATAAGTATGTGTGGTGACAGGTAGTCACATAAACGGACAGGACAGTGAATAGTGACAGGAAGTCATGTTAAAACCCTGAGAATTCTAGACAATGTCAGGTAATGTTAAACGCAGTTAAACCCCGTAAGGGTGAACAGAATCCTCTAGTATCGAACTAGTTAAACTCTGTATTAGGAGGCACGGGCTCCTCTGGCGTTTAAATTAATACCGGTGAAAAAGTGTGACAGTGTAATAAAGGTGACTGAATGAGAGTGACGGGTCATTAGATCCTCCTCTATATAAAATTACGGGAAAGTAAACAGCGACCACTGGTCAGAGGCAGAGGCAAGGATTTCCCGCTTCCTTCGGGGAGGAGAAAGGGAACTCACTGGCTGGTGGAAAATTAAATTCGCTGTCCCGTAAGAAGCACATAACCAGTGTTTAGAACACTGTAGGTGTTGAAAACCCACTGGTCTAAATTTTATCTTTATAAAAACAAAAAAGATAAAAATAACGTAAAAATGGGGAAGTCAAACAGTAAGACACAAAGGCAGGCTCCGCGGGACCGTCTAGGTAACAAAGATTGGAAATTTATGGAACAAAAAGATCCTACACATGTCTCATATTTAGACACATGGATTACAAAACATGGATTCGACGGCCAAATAAACAGACCATCATTGTCAAAATTAAGAGAATCTATTAAAAAGAAAAACAAAAATGATGAGTGGAAAATGATGAAGGAGGGATGGAACAAAATTATTGCATGGGAGGAAGCTGCAGATCAAAGACGAGAAGGTGAGAGGAAGAGTAGGGAGAAAGACAGGGAAAAACAAAACAAGACTGAAGGAGGAAATTCAGAAATTTTCTTGCACAAGAAGGAGGACGATGAAACCACCTGTCCACCCATAAGAGTGCAAGTGTATGTTGAAGAAAGACGCGGAGAAAAGGAACAGATAAATGACACCAAATCAGAATCAAAACAAACTGAAAAAATGACTGATTCTACAAAACCAAGTCTGTATCCAGACCTGGAGCAACAAACGGATGACAAACCACCAGCATATCACTCACCGCCGCCCCAGAGACCAGTTACAAGGTCCTTGACACGATCTCGAGAAATTCTGTCCCCTCCCAGTGCACCTGATGCATCAGGGTGGGATTGGGTTAAACTAAAGGGCTCAAAATCACCACCCGTATACTCACTTGATGGTACAGAACAGTACCCCATGATACAAGTAGCTAATCCAAATGTGGCGGTGGATCAAAGACCTACACTTTTGGTCTACCGCATTTGGACAATGGACGACATAAAGTCCGCATTAACAGGGGTGGCGGATCCTCAAGAAGATGTTGAACAGTGCTGTCGAGATTTAGAAAACCTCCGTGGTTCATATAATTTAGATGGCACGGAGGTCCAGCAGGTTTATATGGGAGCTTTAAAGAAATACTGGGGGGTTGTAAAAGGGGATTGGTCACCTGCAAGTGGCGACGGCACAGCTTTACCACATAATAGCGACATACTGACCCAGCGAGTGACAGCGTTACAAAAACGAATAAAAGAAAAATTCAAAAAACAAGCTAATTATGCTGATATTAATCGTACTAAACAAAAAGACGATGAACCTTTTGAAGATTACAAGTTAAGAATGGAAAAGGTTTTCCGTGCAAACAGTGGTCTAGTACCAGAGCAGGAAGAAGGAGTATACGAACAACAACTCAAAAACGCCCTCCATCAAAACAGCAAACAGGGAGTTAAACATTGGATTGAAAAACACATGATAAATTTTCCCACATCCACGTTAGATAACTATGTTGACCATGCTATGCATGCTGATAAGGTCCAAAGTCAGAAGAAAAATACAGGGAAAACACCTGCTGTTTTCCTGGCTGACCTGACCGATGATCCAAACGAGGACCTCTATTATCAAAGAGGATACCCGGATCGTGGTCAACAAGGCCGAGGGAATTTCAAGGGAAGATTTCAGGAAGGACGCCGACACATAGAACAGAGAGGTGGACCTCCACGTTGGAGTCAAAATAGCGACAGATTCAATGACAGGGGAAATCAGAAGAGACAGGACTTTCCACCACCAACAGGGCCGCGACAGTGTTGGATCTGTAATGAGGAAGGACACATCTCTCGGGACTGTCCTCGCAGAGGACAAAACACACATCAGAGTAAATGACTAACCGACCAATCACCAAAATTAGGTCTAGACATGCCTGTTGATCTTGATCTGCAGGAACTCATGTCAGTTGAAAGTGTCCGACCAGAAATAACGCTTTTGGTGAATGGACACTCTGTGTCCTTCTTGTGCGATTCAGGTGCCTGTAAGACAACCTGTAATGTGAAGATTCCTGGTGTCCATCGCGGAAGCGAAATATATTGGGTTCGATCAGCAAATGGGAAAATTACACCAGTCCCACTGTCTGACCCAATATGGCTGCGGGACCCTGAGGGACAATCATGTTACATGCCTATTTTACTGATGCCTGAATGTCCAGTTAATCTGTTGGGCAGAGATGGACTTTGTCAACTGAGACTAGCACTGGTGCCTCAGGGGAATAATATGATTGTGAAGCGAAAAAATGATTTACAACCTACAGATCTTAATGTCCTGACCACTGATGCAACTGATAAGTTTTATTACACATTGGATATTCCAAATGTTGAACCGCAAAACTTTGCTTCTTTACTCCTAAATTGGGGAAGGGACACCCTAACACAGGTCCAGGACGAAATGTCAGCAGAACAACTCCACATAACTATGTGGTACAAAAATACGCCAGGTCCCGACTTGCAATATGAAACCACCTTACGCACTCTTCCTACTCCACGACCGTTGGTGACCTATATCTACAGTGATGGGATCTCCAACGCGGCGTGCGGAGTGGAACAGTTATCGGACGCTGTGATGCATTTGTACAAACAAAGCGGGCCACCACACGTTTCCCTGTTCAAAGATTCTGTTGTCCCTTGGCATTGCTTATCAGCACTAGTGGACATGGGACAAAAAACCACCAATTGGGTGAGGAAAACTAGGGATATTTGGGAAAGCCCTCAGACAGGGTTGACTAGGACTCAAATTTATCTTCCAATCGACGCTCCTGTTGGAGTTCATACTGATGATAGCTCTGATGCATGAAATTTTGTACTAACTCAAGAAGAGCAGTCACTCCTTACGGAAGTACCGCCACATTTGTGGTCTTCAGGGCCAACTGATGTTGGACTAGTCAAGGGAGCACTACCTGTAGTCATCAGGCCAAAGACTGAATACAGACCTTGTATCAGACAATATCCATTAAAACCCGATGCATTGGAAGGCATCAAACCCGTCATAGCAGATCTTATTCAAGCAAAGGTCATTGTGGAGTGTCCTGATTCACCATGCAACACTCCAATTTTTCCGGTGAAAAAGGCAGCTCCTTCCACTGGTTGGAGAATGGTCCAGGACTTGCAGGCTGTTAATAATGCTGTAGTCCAGAGGGCACCTTGTGTACCTGACCCACATACATTGCTGAATTCTCTTCGACCTGATGCTACGTTCTTCACGGTTGTGGACATCAGCAATGCCTTTTTCTCCGTTCCTGTAGACAAGGATAGTCAGTTCTGGTTTGCTTTCACCTTTGCGGGAAAGCGATACACGTTTACTCGCCTACCGCAGGGCTATTGTGAAAGTCCCACAATTTATTCGCAAGTAATGTCTGCCAGCATGGCATCCTTTGTTCCACCAGGAAACAGTCAAATTCTCCTGTATGTTGATGATATTTTGCTGGTCTCACCCGATAAAACAACATGTGTAGGAGACACTCTTGCTCTATTATTCCACCTGGCGAAAGAAGGTCACAAAGTCAGTAAGAATAAATTGCAGTTGTGGAAAAATGAAGTAAAGTATTTGGGTCACAATTTGAGTTGTGAAGGACGAACACTCGTAGCAGACAGGAAAACAGCCATTCTACAGGCCCCCAAACCACTGACTAAACGACAAGTGATGTCCTTTTTGGGCCTGACAAACTATTGCAGAAGTTGGGTGCCTGACTATGCACAAATTGTGCACCCTTTAAACAGATTAATGTACACTGAAGACATTTCAATGAACACAACTGTTAAATGGACCCCTGAAGCAGAAGACGCATTTTCAAAAATAAAACAAGCATTAACCTCTGCAGCTGCTTTGGCACTTCCAAATTATAACAAAACTTTTGTACAAATGATTGACTGTAAGGGCCACTTTATGACTTCCGTACTCACACAGCAACATGGAACCAAACTCCGCCCAGTTGCGTACTACTCTGCCAAATTGGATAGTGTGGCTTGCGCCCTCCCCCATTGTGTACGTGCTGTTGTGGCAGCATCAATGGCTGTGGAATGCAGTGCTGGCGTAGTCCTCTTCCACCCACTAATCCTCAAAGTGCCACACGCAGTGTCGGCATTGCTGCTACAAACCAACATGACCTTTTTATCACCGGCACGCCATCTGTCTTGCATGGCCACGCTGCTGTCCCAACCGCATGTCACAATCGAACGATGCACCACACTGAATCCTGCAACTTTGATTCCACTTCCTGATGACGGGGAACCACATGACTGTCTAGATTCGACTCAGACTGTAGCAAAATCCAGACCGGACTTACAAGACACGCCCCTGACACTTGGCGATGTAGTTTTCGTGGATGGATCTTCTAGGAAGAATGATATGGGCATAACTTTAACAGGTTATGCTGTAGTCACAAATACTCGCGTTCTGCGAGCCGAGCGCCTGCCACCGCATTTCTCGTCTCAGGCTGCAGAGCTAATTGCTCTCTCACATGCCTGCACCTTATATAAAGACAAACCAGTCACTGTTTACACTGACAGTCAATATGCATTTGCGTCCGTTCATGTATTTGCTCAACATTGGAAAAACAGGGGGATGGTGACCTCCACTGGTAAACCTGTCACACATGGAGAACAACTAAACCGCCTCCTGGCTGCTGTTCAGTTACCCTCCAAAATTGCAGTATGCAAATGTGCAGCTCACACAGGGAAATCTGACTCTGTATCTCAAGGAAATCATTATGCAGATATTTCTGCAAAGGCTGCTGCAGCAGGAGAGCTTAGTGTACTCCATGTTGACCCAGTACAGGACGTCACACTTCCTGTTGACAAACACAGTTTATCTTCTCAAGTTCTCTCTGATATGCAACATCAGAGTTCAGATGTAGAAAAGGACTTATGGACTAAACGCGGAGCTACTATCCGTGATGGCATTTATTGCTGACCATTGGGGAAACCCATTTTACCTAAAAATTTGTATAGATGGGCTGCCATATTGAGCCATGGAATTTCTCATGTCTCCACAAGGGGGATGATGAGCCAGATTAATGCCATCTATACAACCTTTGGATTTAACACGTACTCTAAACATTTTTGCAGAGCATGTCTCACGTGTGCCAAACACAACTCCCAAGGCAATTTGAGACCTAAAAGAGGAAAATTTCCCACTCCACAATATCCTTTTCAGGTTATACATATGGACTACATTCAACTAAGTAAAAGTGAGGGCAAAGAATATTGTTTAGTAATTGTGGATGCCTTTTCCAAATGGGTAGAACTTTTTCCAACCAAACGACCTGATGCATTGACTGTAGCCAAATCGTTATGCAAAAACATCATACCCCGCTATGGCATACCTGAACGAATCTATAGTGATAATGGCGCTCATTTTGTAAATGAAGTCATTAAAAACATAGGAACTATGTTTTGCATTGAACTAAAAAACCACTGTGCGTACCACCCTCAGAGCGCAGGATTAGTAGAAAGAACAAATGGAACAGTAAAAAACCGACTCAAAAAGACAATGGAAGAAACAGGGAGACCATGGACTCAGTGTCTTGAACTAGTACAGCTGTACATGAACATCACTAGTACTATAGGATTGACACCATTTGAGACCCTTTTTGGAAGACCATTTAAATTGCCTCACTTTAAAAGTCCCTGGGACATAGAAGATGAACCTAACCTAGCAGATTATATGAGAAAAATGCTCGAGAAACAGAAAACACCCACTGACGAAGAAACCCCCATCTCTCCACAGGACGACCTGTTGGTGAAACCGGGTGACTGGGTTCTAATCAGGAGCATCAAGAGGAAATGTTGGCATTCACCTAAGTGGGAAGGACCATATCAGGTCCTGTTGACAACCCCAACAGCCCTTAAAATAGCAGAGAGAGGAACTTGGGTACACCTCACACATGTTAAAAGAGTCATCTGGGCAAACCCGGTAATCAAGTAAGGGAAGTGAAGCAAAGTCTGGTAATAGTGTGGGATTCTGGTGTTAAGATCCAGGGTTGACACGAAAGCCAGTGAAGTTTTTACTGCCACTGACCTGAACTTAGGCTGACACCGGCTTTGACAAGATGGCCTTACCTAAACTGATGTGTATCACAGGAAGTATACAGGTGGTACTCCTGTTACTTATCTATTGGGGATGGTACTCATGGATTTCACAACGGTACTCGTGTAAAAGAATACCCCTAAGGGGGAAATTGGCTGAAAATTGGACAATTGACACTGTAAATAGAACTGAACAGGTGATCCATGAGTATGATCCTACGGTTAACAATTATGATTATGACCCTGCAATTGATGATTATAATCGCAACAGAGTGAGACGCTCTTTTTGTAGGGGAGGATGTACTGGGACTGCTGGGGCCAGACAGTTCACTAATCCTTGCTCCCCGACTACAACTGATACAGTCATTACCAGAGACCTTTATGTCTGTTACAATGCCACTCAGTTTGTTTCAAAAATTGTTATACCTTTTTCAATCATACGGGTGGGAGGACAGGCCACTCCAGAAATGAGTTCCGGCACTCACTGGAAATGGCATGAATGGTATCTCTCCAGTGTTGATTGGGACCAAGATTGGGGAACAATTTTTACGTATACTGGTAGTGACTGGACACCATATCCTACCACCCAGCATGCCAAAGAGTGGAAGCGTAGACTAACTCTGACTCGACATGATAACCATCTCCTGCTGTCGTTTAATACTACCGATCAGCCGCTTCTAGAAAAACCTCCCAGAATACACTCATATACAGAGGCATCTTGTTATCATTTAACATTATTTGTGTACAGGCCCGGTGTTTACACTGACCCACATACCGACTTCTCAATTTGTACTAACATAACAAAACGAACTGACTCTTCTCCGACGACACCCACAGCGGTAGGACTGTCATTGGGTCCACAAACGTCTGTGACAAAAATTCAGATCATAAATGGGAAAATTGAAACCGATGATTGGTTTTTGGTGACCACAGGAATTAGTGGACAAAGAAACAATTGGTTGCTCATGGCAGAGCAGGCAGCAAAACCTGCCAAAAAAGACTGTGTAGTGTGCTTAGGGCCTCGTCCAATACTGCGTGTAGTACCAGCCCCTTTGACCTCCGATTGTTTGCTTGAAATTATGGTGAACACGTTCATTCCTTTGAATCACAGGTGCATAAGTTGGGATACCATCTATCCTGTGGCCAACATGGCCAAAAATAAACCCCTGTTCTCTGAAGATGTGGCAGAGGGAAATTTTACCTGTGTTAAGCTTCCAGGTACTGGTCAAAAGTTAGGGGAACTAAATGAGACCGTGTGGTGTAGCCACACTCTCACACCACCAAGCCCTTTTAAACCCATTGCTAGAAGCGATGTGTGGTGGTGGTGTGGAGATAATAGGATTTTTGATAGATTACCAAACGATGCCTCGGGTCACTGTACTCTAGTATCATTCCTTTTGCCTGTACAAGTGTTGCCCATGACTGGTGAAGAACTAACTTTAAATGCCAAAGCAGTCGTCCCTGAACATTGGACCCGCACTAAGCGAAACGCATGGAAGACTGCTGGAGATCCAACTTACATTGACGCCATAGGGGTCCCTAGAGGGGTTCCAGATGAGTATAAATTAGCTGATCAGATCGCAGCTGGTTTTGAATCCTCTATTTGTTGGTGGTGTACTGTTAACAAAAATGTAGATAGGATCAATTACATCCATTACAATGTTCAAAGATTAAGCAATTGGACTGAGGAAGGATTCCGAGCAGTGCGCTCCCAACTAGCCGCCACATCCTTGATGGCATTCCAGAACCGCATAGCCCTTGACATGCTGTTGGCTGAAAAGGGTGGGGTTTGTGCCATGTTTGGAGAACAGTGTTGTACGTTCATTCCAAACAATACAGCGGCTAATGGCAGCCTGACCCTGGCTATCGAGGGTCTGCGCACCCTGAATCATAAAATGAAGGAGCACAGCGGAGTTAACACTGCGTTTTGGGACTCGTGGTTGGATATGTTTGGGAGATATCGCACGTTAGTCTCATCTGCACTCATCTCTATTGCTGTCTTTGCTGCTATTTTGACCTTGTGTGGATGTTGTTGTATACCCTGTCTACGATCTCTAATCACTAGAATGATCACCACTGCTATCTCACCAGCAGGAAAAGACAATGCTCAGATGTACCCCCTCTTAGGAGACAACCCTGACACAGATGATAAAGAAGGCTGCTGTCATGATGACTTTGATGACAGCGTGCACTTGCCCGACCTGTTCCCAGACCCAGGTGACTACGGTGAACCTGATGACGACAATGACCTCCAAGCCTCCCGAGTGTAAATGCACCCTTACCACTGTTGGATGATCCCACAACTGAAAATCTGAAAAGAAGTGGTTGTTGGAATAAATTTTGTTCATGGGTGAATGTTCTATACCGTAAGAATGCATGATAAACAGGGGGGAAATGTTGGATTTATGTATATATGGATATGTCAGTTATCACACATTCTTTTATTATACATTCTTCTAGTCTATATTCCTTATATTATACATTCTTTTATTAATACTTTAGTAATGGAAATAAACTCATTGTATCTGTTAGAAGTCTGTTGCTGACTTCTTGATGACCTCTTGATAAAGTATGTTACAAATGAATGATTACATGAGTTGTTTTTATCCTTGCAGTTAGAGAGAAAAGGGAACTTATGTGATGTCGCAAAGCGAGGTCAGAAGAGTTGATGTCCAAAACAACTTATCAAACCATTAAAAATATAATAAAATATAAAATAAATAAGGAATGAAAATGTTTGTATATGATCATATGAATTGCTTTTGTGCAAAAGAATTGTAAAGATTGAATATGATTCCAAAAGAAAGTATGCTGTATTGCAAATTCTGTTACTAGCTGTGTTGCCAAATGATGTTTCTACTGCACGCATGTGGTTTCAACCACAGGAAAGAACAAAAGGTTAACCGACATGTGCTGACTGAAGATAACACCTGAAGAAC
Organism: Thalassophryne amazonica; assembly: GCF_902500255.1. NCBI lineage: Eukaryota > Metazoa > Chordata > Actinopteri > Batrachoidiformes > Batrachoididae > Thalassophryne > Thalassophryne amazonica. The sequence goes on from NC_047106.1 coordinate 123,223,167, forward strand.
GGAGCCCAGGAGAGAAGTCCTGACCGCACCTTCCCCAAACCAGTAGCCTGAGGTCGCAGAAACCAGAAGTCGCAAATCTTGCTCAACTGTAGTTGCAAGACCTGTTTATGATTGCTCAACTGCTTATGCCACGTATGCTGACAACCGCACCTGTATGACGTCCTAATAAAAAGAGCGAGAGTGCAGCCAGAGTTTAGTGCAGTTTGGAGATTGTTAGAATAGTTTGTCTCTGTGCTGCACTCCTCGCGAGCATTTACAATTGAATTCTACTCTCTGACTCTTATTTGACTGTTGTGTCTTTCTCTGTTACAGTTTTATGATGTTTAGGTGGTTTTAAACCTAACAGTGTACATAAGGATTTTGGCCTGGAGGAAGGAAGAACAGAAGCAGAACATTTAAATATTGAGTCTCCTTTTAATATTATGACAGCCAATGCTCATTAGCAAAACAATAAAGCTACTCCTTTGGATCACAAAATGTCATGTTGCAACCACAATAAACCACAAATGTTGTCACAGTGTGTGTGTGTGTGTGTGTGTGTGTGTGTGTGTGTGTGTGTGTGTGTGTGTGTGTGTGTGTGTGTGTGTGTGTGTGTGTGTATATATATATATATATATAATTAAAGGAACAGTTTGAAAACACATCAGATCTCAATAGCAATTCAATCATGCTGAATATCTTTCCTAATTGAATTTCTGAATTTGAATTTATTAGGCACCAATGCTTACAAAAACAAACAAACAAAACAAAACAAAAAAAAACACTAATTTGCAGACCACAAAATCAATACAAAAAAAAAAGGTTACAGGAAAGAAAGAACAAGAAAACAATGGACATGGTGCCCAAAAGGTGTAGGCAGAAGCAACACTTATCCATGCCTAAACCCACCAGTACAGTCAAATCAACCCAAGCTAATTGCCAGTTGATACATGTTCATTTCCAACAAAGTCTGACCAGTAGTACAGACATCCCAAGTCTCCCGGAAGTTCCGGGAGTTTCCCTGATATTGATAGTGGCTCACGGATGCCCACGAGTCGGATGAAATATCCCGGATTTTAGACTATGCGGGAGTGTTTTTTTTTTTTTTAATGCGAGTGAGAGCGTGCAGGCAATACAATAACTCGTGCATCATGCGCGGATTACTTTGATTGCGCAGGCACGAGGGGGGGGGGGGGAGGTTGCTTGGAACCTGCGTGTCTGTCAAAGTGAGTGATTTGTTCAGTGAGCGTTCAGGGCGACTGCTTGCCAGAGAGCACGCTGATTGGTTTAGTCAGCAAAATAAGCCAATACGTTTCGGTGTGGGAGGGCTTTGGTTTACTCTCTCCGACCGTCACCTAGTTAACACTCAAGTCAGCGCAAGTTGCGAGATGGCAGAGGGTGAATCCTCCAGTAAAAAACGAAAATATAAGACTCATTTTACAGCAGAATATACTAAAGTATATCCCTGTCTAGTTAAGGTGAAGAATGATGACACCGTGGCGAGGTGCACTGTATGCAACAGTGACTTCAGTGTTACCAACGGAGGACTCAATGATTGTAAAAGACATGTCGAGGTAGGCTAAGTTTAACACGCCAGATCACCTGCATTTTATTTCTGTAGGTTAAATGCTGTTATAAAATTAAGCAAAACGTATTAAAGACTTCTTTTAAGTATTAATGCATATGTAGTTACTATAGGCCTACAGGGCTCTAAATTAACTTTTTTCATCACCACCAAACACACACTTACTAATGGGTCAAAGTGGCTAGCAAATATTCTTTGCTACCAGCCAAACTGAATTTTCACCAGCATTTGGCCGGTTGGCTGGTGTTAATTTAGAGCCCTGCTTATATCTAACTAGCCAGCTATCTAACTATCTCTATCCAGCCTGTCTAAGCATTTAAAAAAATCCCCAATTTAATATGTTGATCAATGTAGGCTAAGGGTAAATTAATTGTAGAAAATATGTAGAAATGATAGGCCTATTTATCTGTTTTATTCTTTAGGGAACACACCATATTAGGGAGGCTAAGTGCAGGGAAGGCTGCTCCAATATATCTCAGTTCTTTTCTGCAGAAAAGCAAAGTCTCACTGAGAAGGTCACTGCAACTGAGGTGTATTTCACATCATTTGTTGTCAAACACAATGTGCCATTCAATGTCTGTAGGCACACTGGCAAGTTGTTCAGGAAGATGTTTCCAGATTCAGAAATAGCTAAACATTATGCCTGCTCCTCCACCAAAGCAACAGCCATAATGAATTTGGCCCTGGAACCTGAATGCTCAGAGGATATGTACAAACTAATTCGCACAGAAAAAAAGCCATACAGTATTTTGGTTGACGAAAGCAATGACATCATGTGTGAGAAAGAATGTGCTATTTTAGTCAGGTACTACAGTGAAGCACAGGATAAGGTGGCAGTTGGATTTATTGATATGCCAGTATGCAATGATGCCAAAGCTGAAAATATATTCAACTGCATCGCATCATCCATGGAAGAGAAGGGTATTGAATGGTCCAACTGCATAGGATTCAGCAGTGACAATTGCAATGTCATGATTGGCAAAAACAACTCTGTCTTGTCAACAGTGAAAGCACAGGCCCCTCACATATACAGTGTTGGCTGTCCTAGTCACTTGGTTAACATATGTGCCAAAACTGCTGCAAAAGAGCTCACAATCTCACCCGAAGAATTGATAATTGACATTTACTACTACTTTGAGAAAAGTTCAAAAAGAAGAGAGGAACTGAAAGAGTTTCAGGAGTTCTGTAATGTAGCCCAGCAGAGAGTACAGAAGCACTGCCCTACACGATAGCTTTCTTTGGGGAAAAGCTTGGACCATCTGCTAAACCAATGGCCTGCTTTTAGTTCTTACTTTGAATCACACAGTGAAAATCAGAAGTCCTGTGATATTGAGAAGAGGCTGACAGACCCCATGATGAAAATCTACACTTGCTTTCTCCACAATGCCACACAGTCTTTTGATAAATTGAATTTGATTTTTCAAAACAAGGCACCCGTTCTCTTCAAATTAAATGACAGCGTTGAAGAGCTCCTGCATGACATCGGAAGCAGATTCATAGTGCCAAAGGTGTTGAGAGAGCAGAATGTGCTGGAGAAAGATGTGAGCAACCCTGAAGTCCACTGTGCAGATGAAAACCTTTTTGTTGGGTTCTTGACAAGGAGACACTTAGTAAGCAAGGAAGAAATCCCTTCTGACAAGCCAAAGCAATTCTTCAAAGATGCAAGATCATTCTATGTCAGGAGCTTCCAAAAAGTAAAGGAAAAGTTCCCAGTGAGAGACCAAATCTTGACAAATATGTCAGTTGTTAATCCAGAGGGCCAAGATGATGTGACACCAGAGCAGATTTTGACTTTGGCAGAGAGATTCCCCAATGTTGTGAAAGCAGATGCGAAGGAACAGCTACACTTAGAGGTGCTGGATTATACCTCAACCAATTTGGAGAAAGTCATTCCAAATTACAGGAATTTGTCAATTGATGAGTTCTGGGGGAAGCTATCAAAAGTCAAATCAGTTAGCACAGGTCAGGTCAGATTCAAAGAGCTCTGCCAACTAATGAAGCTGTTGCTGGTTCTGCCCAATTCCAATTGTGATGTGGAGAGAGCATTCAGTTTGGTGCGTCATATCAAAACAGAATTCAGGTGTCAGATGTCTCACCAAACTCTTGTGAACCTGATGTCCTGTAAGATTAACAAATTCAATGATGTTGAGTGCTATGACCTTGAAGTGTCAGGAAAATTGCTCAAATCTGCAAAGCAAGCAGCATGTACATACAATGAGAACTTGGAAAAAGTGTCAGGAAAAATAGAAAGCATGACAGGTGTTCTCTGCAGGCTGGAAGATAGAAAGGACATGGACATACAATTGAAATGTATACAGACCAATACTGTACTGTTTTGTTTTTAAGAAATTACTGGTAGTTAATAAAAAGTTGTTGAAAAGTTGTTGGCCTTAAGTGTGTATGTATGGGGCATGGTGGGGGTTGGTTGTGGGGTTGAGTGGCCCGGGGGGGTGGGGTGGGGGGGGGTCGATAAGCATCTCCCTGAAATGAGGTTTTGGAACTTGGGATGTCTGAGTAGTAGCTCATAACAACAGCTGAGGGAAGTCAGTATTTCACAACAGCTCCTATTTCCTTCCAGTTTCTCCGGTACATATTCAATAGAAAGAATTCAAATGAAAAATAATTTGTCAGTAATGAAAGGATGTCATATGATTTGATGAGAATGAAACCTACAGAGAGCTAAATTCAAAGAAACCCTGAAAATCAAAGCAAAAGAAAGATGCAGCAGTCTTGTCCATTTCACCACATATTAACTGCAACAACTCAACAGGGTACTCAGTAGCATTATGCCGTGGGGTTGTTTTTTTCAGCGGGAGGAACTGGTCAGGATTGCAGGAATTTACCAATGTATGGCGACATCCTGGATGAAAACCTGCTCCAGAGTGCTATTGATCACAGACTGGGGCAATGGCTCATCTTTCAGCAGGACAGTAACCCTAAGCACACAGCCAAGATATCAAAGGAGTGGTTTCAGGGCATGCCCTGACAACCTCATGGCATGCTCCTAATGAGATGACAGATGGTGTCTTGGGCGATCTTCTCCCAGATCTGGACCAGGACATCACTTAGCTCCAGGGCAGTCTGAGGTGCAACCTGGTGGCATTGGATAGACCAAAACATAATGCCCCAGAGGTGTTCTACTGGATTTAGGTCAGGCGAGTGTGGGGGGCCTTGTCAATGATACCAGTTCCTTCATCCTTCAGGAACTGTCTGTACACTCTATGAAATATATGAAATAGAAACTGGTGGTATGAGTAATGTTATTATGTTTATGTGCAAGTTAATGATAAACAAATGAAAATGGAGGTTGATATTGGATCAGTTGTATCTGTCATATCAGAGTCTCTTCTCAAATGCAGGTTCAAAAAGGTGAAACTTGTGCATTCCAGCTGTGAGCTGAGAACATACAACAACCAAACACTGGAAGTTAAAAGCTGTCTTCAAATTTTGGTAAAATGTAAGGGTAACAGTCATAAATTAACCTATTTTGATGTCAAAGTTAATACTCCAGCCTTAATTGGAAGGGATTATATTGAAAGGTTAAAACTGGATTTGTCTTTTGTTAACTGAGTGGCACCAGCGAGTGTCAAAGAGGTCCAGAGGTCTTTAAACCTGACCTGGGAAAAGTGAAAGACATCAATGCTAAACTACATGTTGCACCGGGAGCCATTCCCAAATTTTGTAAACCTCACCCTGTGCCTTATGCATTTAAAGATGCAGGAGAAGCACACTTAAATAAAATGGAAATTGAAGGGGTTATTACACCTGTTAGCTATAGTGAGTGGACCGCACCCACAGTGAACATACCAAAAATGAATAATTCTGTCAGGATATGTGGAGATTACAAAGTTTCCATAAACCTTTGGTTGAAGGTGGATCAGTACCCCATATCAAAACCACAAGACCTGTTCACAGCGTTGGCAGGAAGTGACAGATACACCAAATTAGATTTGACAGAAGCTTATCAACAAGTGGAACTGGATGAGAATTCAAAACAGTACTTGACAATTAACACACACAAAGGCCTGTATAAGGCCTGCCTTATGGTGTTGCCAGTGCTCCTGCTATCTTCCAGAAACTGATGGATCAAGTTCTACAGGGCTTAGATGGAGTGATATGTTATTTAGATGACATATTGATCACGGGGCAGAACAGAGAACAACACATGAAAAACATGGAAGAAGTTCTAAAAGACTGCGAACTCATAATCTGCAAGTAAACAAAGAAATATGCCAATAGCAGATGAAGATTTTCAAGGTCAAACCCAGTGTTTCCAGTCTCTTACCATGACAATCTGCCTATCACCGCTCAGCAGATTGTATGTGAAACTGACAGGGAACTGTATGGGATTTATTTTCCAGCCTCAACCTGCAGGAGTACACCGACACTGTACTCTCCTATATTAAGAACTGTGTTGACACTGTCACCGTCAACAAAAGGGTCAGGGTTTTTCCAAACCAGAAGCCCTGGATGAGCAGCACAGTCCAGTCCCTATTAAAAAGCCGCAACACTGCCTTTAAATCAGGGGACAAGGCCCTGTACAGCACGGCCAGGTCCGATCTGAAAAGAGGCATCAGAGAGGCCAAGGCTGCCTACAAGAAAAAGACAGAGGAACCACTTTGCTGTGAATTACCCCAGAAGGATGTGGCAGGGAATAAATCATATAACCAACTACAGAAGCAGCAACCCAGGAAATACCAGGTCTCACGCCTTGCTGGCAGAGGAGCTGAACCACTTCTTTGCCCGCTTCGAAGCAGACAGACCAGCAGCAACTCCACACCCACCACCTTCCAGCACTAGCACACTAACACTTCAGGGACACGAAGTGAGATGTGTGTTGAAGGTGGTGAACCCCAGAAAGGCAGCCGACCCCGATGGTGTACCTGGAAAGGTACTCAAAGCGTGTGCTGACCAACTGGCTGGAGTTTTCACCTGCATCTTCAACCTGTCCCTGTCACAGGCCATCATTCCACTCTGCTTCTAATCTTCCACCATCATTCCAGTCCCAAAGAAGTCAGCAGTGGAGAGCACAAATGACTACAGGCCTGTTGCACTTACGCCTGTGGTCATGCAGTGCTTTGAAAGACTGGTCTCTCAGCACCTCAGAGCCTGTCTGCCTCCCACTCTGGACCCCACCAGTTTGCCTACAGGGCAAACCGCTCCACAGAGGATGCTATCACCACAGCTCTCCACACCGCGCTGAGCCACGTGGAGCACCAGGTAGGCTATGTGAGGATGCTATTCCTGGACTTCAGCTCAGCCTTCAACCACATCATCCCGGAGATCCTGGTCCAGAAACTGACACATCTGGGCATCTCCATCCTCATCCCCTCCTGTTCACCCTTTACACACACGACTGCTCTCCGACCCATCCCACAAACACCCTCATAAAGTTTGCAGATTATTATTATTATTATTATTATTATTACTCGCCTTTATTTGAAAAGGGACAATGTACAGAGACATTAAGCTCATAAAACAAAGATGAACTGTACCAGATTGTAGCTAAATAGCTAGTTTCCATCTGCAGTATGATGGATGCAGATGATACCACCGTGACTGGGCTCATCTCAGGGGGGATGAGTCGGATTACAGAGACGAGGTCAATCGACTGTCAGCATGGTGTTCAGCTAACAACCTGCTGCTGAACACCACAAAAACAAAAGAAATAATCCTGGACTTCAGGAAGGACAGGGCTGACCCAGCCCTGCTCTACATCCAAGGGGACTGTGTGGAAAGGGTCAGCTCCATCAGGTTCCTGGGAGTGCAGCTCTCTGACAGCCTCTCCGGGACTGCTAACACCACAGTGGTGGTGAAGAAAGCCCAGCAGGGACTCCACTTCCTGAGGGTACTCAGGAGAAACAATCTGGAGGAGAAGCTGCTGGTGTTGTTTTACAGAGCCACCATCGAGAGCATCCTGACATACTGCCTCACAGTGTGGTACAGGGGGTGCTCAGCAGCAGACAGGAGAGCGCTGCAGAGGGTGATCAAAACGGCCTAGGGGATCACTGGTTGCTCTCTGCCCAACCTGGAAGACATTGCCAGGTCTCGCTACCTCAGCAGAGCTGCCAGCATCAGCAAAGACACAGCAACCACCTGTTTGACCTACTACCCTCCGGCCGATGGTATAGGTCAATCAAAACTAGGACAAACAGACTGAGGGACAGCTTTCTCCCCAGAGCTATCACTGCACTGAACAATAACAAATCACTCTAATCCGCACCTTTCAAGTTTCCTGTGCAATATCTGTAAACCATGTGCAATATTCCCATGCAGTATGATTCCACAGTTGTATATAATTCTCGTTTACATTTTACTTGGTACATATTTTATTTTATTTTACTTTATCTTATGTTTATTTAGTTGTACATATACTCTGAACAATTTATTGTTAAATTTTTTATTTTATTTGGCTAAAAATTACTCGCACCACGGAAAGCACCTTTTTGGAGTTGCACTCAAATCTCATTGCAATGCAAATTACAATGACAATAAAGGTGATTCTGATTCCACACTGGCAAAGGTGAAAGCTGAAGGTGATTAATGATGATCACTTAGATATGATTGGGTTATGTGAAACCTGACATAAACCTACAGCTGTCCTCCCCTTAAATGAGACCTGCCCACCGGCATACATATTTAGTCATGTCCCACGTGATGAATGAATGAATGAATGAATGAATGAATGAATGAATGAAAACTGTTTATTTCGAACATTTGATACAACAACAATTACAAGATAGATCAGTAAAGACAACAACAAAAAAGTTCCTACTGTGTACCCAACATGTCCGAAAAGGGGTAGGGTGAAGCATCAGCTTATTTATCCCTACCCCTTCTTCCCCACAACCAGTAATACCCTTTGCCACATATACACATAGATTCCTACACACCTAAACCGATATCAATATATATATATATATATACATACATATATACATACACATATCAACATACATACACATATACATACACATATATACACATATACATATATACACAAACATAAATATACACCTACACATACCTACTTACATACAAAATACTATATATTTACAAGCCGAAGCAAAAACCAAAAACACCCTAACCCTCATTACCCTTCCTCCTCCCTATACCCAGAAAAAAACATATTTTTGTACCGCTGTTTGAACTGGTTCATGCTTGGACATTGCTTGAGCCCCACTCCCAATCTGTTCCACATCCTCACCCCACAGACAGAAATACAGAAACCTTTTAATGTTGTTCGTGCCCACTGATGCTTTAAATTAAATTTCCCCCTCAGACTGTAATCCCCTGATCTGTTAAAAAACATATTTTTAATATTTGCTGGAAGTAAATTGTTTATTGCTTTATACACAATTTGTACTGTTTGAAAATGAACCAAGTCTGTGAATTTTAAGAATTTGGACTGTAAAAATAGTGGATTTGTATGATCTCTATAGCCACTATTATGAATAATTCTTATAGCTCTTTTCTGCATTACTGATAGTGATTGTGTTGTACCTTTATAAGTATTACCCCATACCTCTGCACAGTACTGTAAATATGGTAAAACCAGTGAGCAGTAAAGAATGCGGAGTGAGTTGTGGTCCAGAATATGTTTCGCTTTGTTTAGAACTGAAATGCTTCTTGACAGTTTACTTTGTATATGTTTTATATGAGTCTTCCAGTTTATCTTATCATCTATTATCACCCCCAGAAACTTATTTTCATGTACCCTTTCAATATCTACCCCCTCAACTTGTAACTGAACCTGTATGTCTGTATTACAATAGCCAAATAACATGTATTTTGTTTTACTTAAGTTTAATGATAATTTGTTTCTGTCAAACCATATTTTCAATTTTCCCATTTCTATACTGATCCTCCTCAGTAACTCCTGCAAATCCCCCCCCCCCTGAACAAAAAATGCTTGTGTCATCTGCAAATAATACTAATTTTAATATTTTGGAAACATTGACAACATCATTTATATAAATTAGAAACAGTTTTGGACCCAATACTGACCCCTGTGGGACGCCACAAGCATTGTCCAAGCATGATGATGTATATTCCCCCAACTTCACAAACTGTTTTCTGTTACTTAAGTAGCTTCTCACCCAGTGCAACACCAACCCCCTAATCCCATACTGTTCAAGTTTATTGATTAATATGTCATGATTAATTGTATCAAAAGCCTTTTTGAGGTCTATAAATATTCCAACTGAATGTAATTTGTGGTCTATGGCGTTTGTAATCTCCTCAACTGATTCTATTAATGCAAGTGATGTTGAACTATGTGCTCTGAATCCATATTGACTATCAGTAAGTAATTTATGTTTATTTATGAATTTGTCTAATCTATTATTGAATAACTTTTCTAATAATTTGGAAAATTGTGGAAGCAAAGAAACAGGTCTATAATTTGTGAAGTGGTGTCTATCCCCAGTCTTATACAGTGGCACAACCTTAGCTATTTTCATTTGATTGGGAAATTTACCGGTTTGAAATGATAAGTTACAGATGTATGTTAATGGTTCTACAATCCATTCAATGACCTGTTTTACCACCATCATATCAATTTCATTTAAATCGGTAGATGTTTTATATTTACAATTATTCACAATGTCTATAATTTCATTTCCATCCACTGCTGTGAGGAACATTGAACAGGGATTTCTTTCTATGAGATTATTATCCCAATCCTCAGGTTGGGAATCGGGAATTTTTTCTGCCAAGCTTGGTCCAATATTTACAAAAAAATGATTAAAACCGTTGACTACCACATCCTTATTTTCCTTCTTGACATTATTATCAATGAAATACTGAGGGTAACTCTGTTTTTTATTACCATTTTTGATAATGCTATTTAATATATCCCATATTCCTTTAATATTGTTTTTGTTATTATATAATATGTTACTATAATATTCCTTCCTACATACCCGTATAATATTAGTTAATCTATTTTTGTATTTCTTATATCTATTTTCTGCCTCTTTAGTCTTTAGTTTTATGAATTCTCTATACAGTGTATTTTTCTTATTACATGCATTTCGTAACCCTTTCGTCATCCATGGTCGAGCTTGGATTTTTTGTTTTCTGTAGTCTTGTTTAATTGGACAATTTTTATCATATAATGATGTAAATATTTGTAAAAAAGTTTCATATGCACTATCAACATCACTTTCACTGTATACCTTTTCCCAGTTTTGCTCCTGTAAATCCTTCTTTAGTGTGTTCATGTTTCCCTCTGTCCGCACTCGCCTGTATTTTATTTTCTCCTCTGGCTGATTCCGCCGATGGTTTCTATTATAAACGATGAAAACTGGTAGATGATCACTAATGTCATTGATTAATAATCCACTCACAGTGTTATTCTCAATATCATTGCTGAATATATTATCAATTAAGGTAGCACTATGCGAAGCAAGGTGAGGGTGTTGCTCATATTTATAAATCTAGGTTTAGCTTAGCGTTGGGGGTCATAAATATAACTTGTTTGGACATCTGATTCTCCGCTCTGCCCACAATGCTATGCATTGCCAAGGTCAGAAGAATAAAAATCAGCCGTATTATTTTGTCACTGGCCCATACTCTGAATTTTTAGATGAATTTGTTGCGTTCATCTCTAACTTGTCAAATATTGCAGATAACATTGTGATTATTTGTGACTTTAACATTCATATAAATAAGCCTTCTGATGCCCTCTGCAAATAAAAAGTAAGACTCTTCAGCTCCTCCCTTTTTTGCACTCAGGGTCATCACAGCAAATCCGAAGTGGATCTGCATGTTGATTTGGCACAAGTTTTATGCCGGATGCCCTTCCTGATGCAGCTCCACATTACATATAGAAATGCGGCAGGGATGGGGTTTGAACTGGGATCTTTCCACACTGAAACCAAGTGCACTAACCACTTGGACACCACCCCTGCCTCTGATCCCCTCTGCAAATCATTTATGGAAATTGTGGATGCATTAGGATTTCAGCAATGCATTCAGGCTTAATGCACATTAGTGGAAATACCCTGGATTTGGTTCTCAAACGTGGTACTGCTGTCACAAATATTGACATCATGCTTCTTGCATCGGTGGTTTCTGATCACTCACTTATTAGGTTTACAGTTTCGCTGTCATGTTTAGTGGAACAACGACATTATTTATCACTGCAGCAATGCAGACTGCCTGATATCTTTGCTTCACGTTTGGCCAGTGCCCAATCAGTAGACAGTCTTGTGGATAGTTTCAACTCAGCGCTCAAAACTACAGTCGACATGATTGTGCCACCTTTATTTAAACCATGCCCCCCAAAACACGGTCACACCTTGGTTCAATGATTACTTGTGTGACCTCAAGCATAAAGCTAGAGTTCTAGAACGGAATTGGCATAGTTCAAAATTAGAAGTATTCCACCTTGCGTGGCGTGATTCTATCTCAGACTATAAGCATGCACTACTGGCTACAAAGCAGACCCATTACTCTGATTTGATCAACAAAAACAAGCATAACTCAAAGTTCTTGTTTGACACTGTGGCAACACTTATTCAAGTGTTGTGTGTGTGTGTGTGGAGATCAGTTTACAGGTGGTTGTCCATCCACCTGTAAATTGATCTCCTTTGATAAGATTCCTTGGATTACTTCTTGGATTACTACGTGGTTTACTTGGAGTGCCCTTGCATGGTTGACATCATAACTACCCAGTCATTTTCAGTGTGTTTTGTACAATAACACTACCTCTAACCTTAGTGACATGAAATTTGGGGAAAACAGGGGGCCATATTTAGGCCCCCTGCTTTTATTCCTTTATATAGGATCCCTTGGGCACATATTGTGGCGTTTTAGTATTACCTTTCACTACTATGGTGATGATACTCAGTTACACATGCCGATAAACTGTTAGTAATCCGATCCACATAAAATCCTTAGAAGATTGCCTTGCATCAGTGAGAAGCTGAATGTCTAGCAACTTCCTACTTTTAAACTCTGATAAGACAGAAATGGTGGTTCTTGGTCCAGTGAGACATTGGCATCAATTTGACCAGCTTAGCCAAGGCTTGTGTGTCATACATCACACTGACAAAGTGAAGAACCTTGAAATAATTTTTGTTCCTACATTGTCCTTTGATCTCCGCATTTACAAAGACTGCTTTCTTCCACCTGTGAAATATAACGAAGATTTGTCCCATCCTGCCCATGGCTGATTCATGCATTTGTCTCTTCTAGATTGGACTAGTGTAATGTTCTACTTTCTGGTTTACCGCAGTCCAGCATTAGGGGTCTCCAATTGGTTCAAAATGCTGTTTCCAGACTTTTGACAGGAAGCAGAAAATTTGACCACATTACACCCACTTTGGCATCTCTTCTCCTACTTAGAAAGATGCGAGAGGTCTGTAATTTTCAACATAGGTACACTTCAATTGTGAGAGACAAAATGAGAAAAAAAAAATCCAGGAAATCACATTGTAGGGTTTTTAAAGAATTTATTTGTAAATAATGGTGGAAAATAAGTATTTTGTCAATAACAAAAGCTCAGCTCAATACTTTGTAACATAATCTTTGTTGGCAATGACAGAAGTCAAATATTTCCTGTAAGTCTTCACCAGGGTTGCACACACTGTAGCTGGTATTTTGGCCCATTCCTCCATGCAGATCTCATCTAGAGCAGTGATGTTTTGGGGCCCTCGGTGGGAAACATGGACTTTCAACTCCCTAAACAAATTTTCTATGGGGTTGAGGTCTGGAGACTGGCTTGGCCACTCCAGGACCTTGAAATGCTTTTTACGGAGCCACGCCTTCGTTGCCCGAGTGGTGTGTTTGGGATCAATGTCATGCTAGAAGACCCAGCCACATTGCATCTTCAATGCTGTCATTGAAGGAAGGAGGTTTTGGCTTAAAATCTCATGATACATGGCCCTGTTCATTCTTCCCTTAACACAGATCAGTCGTCCTGTCCCCTTTGCAGAAAAGCAGCCCCAAAGCATGATGTTTCCACCCCCATGCTTCACAGTAGGTATAGTGTTCTTGGGACGCAACTCAGCATTTGTCTTCCTCCAAACACGACGAGTTGAGTTTTTTCTGAAAAGTTCTATTTTGGTTTCATCTGACCACATGATATTCTCCCAATCCTCTTCTGGATCATCCATATGCTCTCTGGCAAACTTCAGACGGGGCTAGACATGTACTGGCTTAAGCAGGAGGACACGCCTGGCACTGCAGGATTTGAGTCCCTCTCTGCGTAGTGTGTAGCCTTTGTTACTTTGATCCCAGCTCTCTGCAGTTCATTCATCAGGTCCCTCCGTGTAGTTCTGGGATTTTTGTTCACCATTCTCATGATCATTTTGACCCCACGGGATGACATGTCTTGTATGTCTTCCATTTTCTTACAATTGCTCCCACAGTTGATTTATTCACACCAACCTGCTTGACTATTGTACATTCACTCTTCCTAGCCTGGTGCAGGTCTACAATTTTCTTCATGGTGTCCTTCGACAGCTCTTTGGTCTTGGCCATGGTTGAGTTTGGAGTCTGACTGTTTGAGGCTGTGGATAGGTGTCTTTAATACAGATAATGACTTCCAATAGATGCCATTAATACAGGTAACAGATGGAGAACAGAAGAACTTCTTAAAGAATAAGTTACAGGTCTGTGAGAGCCAGAAATCTTGCTTGTTTGTGGGTGACCAAACACTTATTTTCCACCATAATTAACAAAGAAATTGTTTAAAAATCCTACAATGTGATTTCCTGGATTTTTTTTTCCTCATGTTGTCTCTCATAGTTGAAGTGTACCTATGATGAAAATTACAGACCTCTCTCATCTTTCTAAGTATGAGAACTTGCACAATCAGGGGCTGACTAAATACGTTTTGGCCCCACTGTATTTTACCTTTTGTATGGCTAGCATACTGACATAGAATGTTACTATGCTTTTTACTCTTTTAATTCATTTCATTTGGAAATGCAGCAGGACGCGGCTTCGACTTTATCTAAATTCTGGGTCTTTTAGTGAAGCTTAGGACTAGTGGCTGGTGATCACCTTAGTAATTCTTCTGTTTTTCTTGTGAAGGCCTGTTAATTTCAGATCAGCTGGTGCATCAATGGTTCATATCTTGAGATACCTGCAGATACACATGGATGGCAACACTATCTCCTGAGCAAAGGCAGTATTAGAACATTATCCTTTGTGTAAAAAAAGGCATAAAGGCACCCAGGGACCAATTTAATAATATGAGAATGTTTGGTGAACATTATGAGAAATTAGTTGATGGCAGGGCGGGCCCGAGCCCGGCACCCAGAGAGGGTGGACCCACAATACAATCTCCCAGACCAGGCTTTGGGATACAAATAGTTGTCGTGTTTATTTCAGGCTGAGGTTTGGTATACAGGTTGTTAGTCAGCGGAGCAGAGGTACAGACAGGGTTAAGCAGAAACGCAGTCATATCCAGGCAGGGGTCAGAGGCATGAGCAAACACTGACATCAGCACTGAGGCAAAAGGCGCGGTCGAGAAAACACGGAGCAAGACACTGGTACACGGCAGACAAATCATGCTGCTCCCGGTGCATTTCTTAGCCTGAACCAGAGACCTCCAGTGCTTTATTCCACAACAAGAATTTTAACTTATTTTAAAAGTTGAAAGAGTCACAGTGCCCCATTCATTCACGTCAGGCATCAGTCGACTCTTCAGCATTCTGTATGTGATGAAAATAAATTCCATGATCCACAAAGACAAAAAAATGACATAAAAAAATGTTAAATTACTCTGTTTGGCCTCCGTGTGGTGAGGTGAAGCAGCTCAATAGCCTACGCAAGCTCAGTGATGTACATGTCAACACCTACATGCTCCATCTACAAGACAACAGGGTACTGTGGAAATGCAAGCCAAGCCAGACTTAACCATTCCAACTCACATCTGTACCAACCCCGACCACTCAGTGGAAATGGGCCTGTCGGTATCAACTGGTTAAATCGTCATGGCATGATAGCTGCATATCTTATTTGAAGTAGCCAGCGTATTTGCTAAATTATTCATATATCAGCATACACGGGCTAAATCGTAAAGGTGTGACAGACCCATTACATTGCTATCAGAGAACATAACCTAAAGAGAGCCAAAGACAAGCTCTACCAGAACGTTTGGTGTTACCTGGGCATACGGTGTGTGTGAATGATAACAGCGGTTATGATACCACACAATAAATTATATTTTTTCAGTGTATTTGTTGAAAACAAAAGTTACTATGTGCTGAATGTGTTAAAAAGACAAAACTATGTATAAGGAAGTGCTGCTGTTGTGTTCATGATAGTTGTGACCCTCCTTCTGGCGGCACTTGATCTTAAAATGCTTTTTGTCCCACGCACAGCTGCTGGGTGCTTCCTAAGACTGCCTACTTCCTGCCTTTGTGGGCTCTAAAAACCTTCATTAACAAGCAGCATGAGCTTTAGCTTTTCCAGAACCCCTTCCCACTCTCTGCGCTTTCACATAAACATACGGACATAAGCCTCTGATGTAGCGCATGGCATTCTTGAAATGTCAGAGAAATTGTCCTGAGGCTGCTAGGGCTATTAAACTAAGCCAGACATGCAAAGCTAAGCTTCTAATGAAGTGCATTAATTTGGAGTACTGAACATTCTTTCACAGAATTATGCTGCATGCTTTTAAGTTACTATGGGGAAAAACAAATTAAAAAATGAAGCAGAGAAAATAAAAGATGCACTGACAAGCATGCTATTGTAGAAGAGACTATGAAATGGTTATAGAAAAAAGGCAAACTACCATATTATCTTTATAAACAGAACAAATGAAATGCTTTCTCTGATATCACTGATGGTGCTGACGGGAGAAGACAAAAAAGTGAATTCTCTTTTGACTTGTAGGGAGATTTATTTATCTTGGTAGTGACATTTATGTCTCTGGTTTTGTGACCTTTGAGTCTGAGAAATGCCTGGGAACAGATTATGAAGTCATAAGTTGCCTGGACAGTGGTGTCTGTTACCTTTGAGGTAGAACAAAAGTTCAAGTTTTTAGGTTCCTGGTACTTCCTCTCTTACTGTAAGGTTATGAGCTTGCGACAATGCCAGTAGATGAAGAAGGCCAACAGTGCGGCCATTCCATGCACAATCATTACGCACTGTGCATAGGGCACCAAGTCCCTAGGGGGCACCAAAAAAAATCAGTGGATAAAAGTGCCAAAAACACACGCCTGTCTCCATCTTCTGCTATGAATGAAACAGAAAAGCAGCAGAGATTTCTTTTTTTTTTATCTGGAATTGATCTGCCAGTGTGATTTTGGGGGTAAACACATTTTCCAGTGCACCTGTTTAACTTTTATTCTTCACAAAGTGGTGATCTTTGCACCTCTTCTACCTTGAACCTCTTTCCCTCTCTCTCCCTTTGCACAAACCAAAGAGACTTTTGTGTTTTTCCCGCATTAAGGGAAATTGCTTAAACTTTCGACCTTTCAAAAAGATAAAGAAGATCGCACTTTGTTTGGAGGGTGCACAGAGAACTGCAGCAGCCAGGATGTAACCAGCGGCTGAAGATCTCGGGGAAGTCCGGAAAATCAGGTGCAAAGTGCAGCTGTCAGACACTCTTAGTCCATGTCCCCCACTGGAGCCGGGGTGGATGTGCAGTCATGACACATGCTGGCACACTGCCTTGCACAGCCTCCAGAGCTCTCGTCTCCAGCTCGCAGTTTCCTCCATCAGCGAGCTCACCTCCAACAGCGCTGCCCGAACCCTGCCCCGTGGGGACTAAATCTGACATCTGCTCCTGTTTGCGTGAGGACATACCCACAACCCTTTTGTTTTCCTCATAAAAATGAATTTTGGAGACTTTACGTACTGGATTATGCACAAGATCACGCATCTGTCCACGTGGCCAGGTATTGTCTCTTAAGCATGGGTGCATTTTCACCTGTTAGCTCACGCAGCACTTAAAAGCACTGACTTCTCCCCTTTGCTCCCCCCGGCAACACTGCCCTTGCTGGACTTACTGAAGAAATTTGCACATTATCACTTATATGTATGTTTACAAGGCTTTCAATACTTTATGTGTTTACAAAGTTCAGTGCAATGTTCAGTCTGCTGTGGTTGCACAAATCTGTTTTTTTTTATATATATATATAATGGTGGTGGTATTTATTTATTTAAAATGTTATATTTATTTATTGTAATGTTTAGTGCCATTGTTAATGCAAAATGATTTATTTGCAGCTGTTTTCAAAACATTAATAAATTATTATTAAAATAATAACTCAGTATTACAACCCCAATTTCAATGAAGTTGGGACGTTGTGTAAAATGTAAATAAAAACAGAATACAATGATTTGCAAATCCTCTTCAACCTATATTCAATTGAATACAGCACAAAGACAATATATTTAATGTTCAAACTGATAAACATTGTTTTTGTGCAAATATTTGCTCATTTGGAAATGGATGCCTGCAACATGTTTCAAAAAAGCTGGGACAGTGGTATGTTTACCACTGTGTTACATCACCTTTCCTTCTAACAACACTCAATAAGCATTTGGGAACTGAGGACACTAATCGTTGAAGCTGCGTGGCAATTTCACTGATGTTCGGCTGCCGCGGCTGGGAAGACCATACGTTTGTGCACACAGCACTCAGAATGGATGTGGATCTATATATTAATAGCCAAATGGCCTCTGTGTACATGTATGCATGTGTGCATGTGTACGAGGGTAGGCTGAAAAGTTCTAAGGCTCCCCATGAAGGAGTAATGCATTAACTGCATTATAGTGAGCCTTAGAACTTTTCAGCCTACCCTTGTATAGCTTTAATCATGGAGAAACTGGGAAGAGCTGACATTTGCCATTTGGTATGCTGATATAGTTTGGGTCAAGGGTGAATTCTGCAAAAAAGGAAAGTTGATAGAACTAATATTTTTGGAGAAATTTGGGATATTAGCTGATAACCATGAACAATGAACATTGTGCTGCATTGCACCATGCACGTTCAGGATTTATGGGGGTTTTAAATGTTGTGATTGTGGTTTTTTGCACTTCAACTGTTTAGTTTAGTCACTTTATTTGTCATGTTGCCATTACCATGAGTGGGAAATGTACTGCATTTGATGAATTCTGCCACTGCCTCTGTATGTGGATCTGTAAAAATAAAAGCACTTGCTTGCAGCAGAATGCAGAAAAGACACAAAGCTCTGGTTCAGTTTTTGTTCTTTTGCGTAGCTCACCAGAAAAAATTACAAGCGAAAAGGCCTGTGTACATGTGTGCGTGTGTATGTGTGTGCATGTGAATAACTTCAATATCACCAAAACGGAATGTTGATAGGACTAATATTTTTGGAGAAACTACAGACATTAACTAACAACAGTGAACAATGGACATTGATAATTACATTCTGGACTCACTCTCCATTCCAGCAGGGGGCACTAAATCATTTATATATTTAAAGTAAAGTGGTGTCTGTGTATGTGTATGCCAAGGTGCATGCATGATTTTAATTGGTAAGTGCATAATATAATTGTAAATACATTAAAAATACATGGATGACACACAGCAGTCTGACATCAAAATTTCCTTTTAAACCTAAAATGGAAGCTGACCAGTATCTTAGTCATGTGGATGCATTTCTTTATTAGCTCCAACAAGAATGGTATGCTTTTTTGAGATTTAATCCCTTAAAACCAGAATGGTATGGGGTTGAGGTATGATCTCTGGAAGCACTGGCAATATTTTATAACAGGTATTTTCATACAAAATGAAAAAAAATATATATTAATGTTATTGGAAAGTATACCTTCCATGGAACAATATGTAGGGAAGCAATAAAACTACAACATAGTGTCTAATCTAATGCACATATTTCTTATTTCTGGTTGACATCAGTTTGGGAGGGATTTCAATTTTAAAGCCCTTTTCATAGTTTTAAAGCAGAGAGAATGTGATTGATGAGTTAGTGGTCTCATCTGGTTTACTCTTGCCACAATAACAGGCATGGATTCCCAGTTCTAAATTGTGCAAAATGACAAGTCCAGTGGAGCAACAAATAGCTGTCCACAACACACACACAGACAACTTTTTTTATTTATTTTTTGAATGAGTGAGACAGCAGTGGGGCAGCAAAGTGGATAAGTGGTTAGCACTGTTGCCTCACAAGAAGGTCAAGGGATTGATTCTGACCTTTGGCTTTTCTGTTTGGAGTTTGCATGTTCTCCCTTGGTTTACGTGTGTTCCCTCCAGGTGCGCCGGCTTCCTCCCACATCCAAAGACATACACGTTAGGTGGATTGAAAATGTTAAATTATTTGGAGAAAGCGGTTGAAGATAAGTGTGTGAGTGGCACAGCAGTGAAAATTTGTTATGTTTTGTAGTTTTGTGGGGCTGCGCAAAAATCTGTTTTGGTACAAAACACACACCATGTCAATTTTCTGCCAGAACAGGTACAACAAGAAGAGAGCAATATTTTTCTTGCAGTTTGTTTAATATTCCCAAGCCTGTCCGCAGTTTGACATTGCATGTGTTGCACCTGGAAAGTATTCACAGCGCTTCAGTTTGTCCACATTTTGTTGTTACAGCCTTATTCTAAAATGGACGAAATAATTTTTTCATCTCAAAATGGTACACACAACACCCCATAATGACAATGTGGAAAAGGTTGTTTGTTTGTTTACATTTTGCAAATTAATTTAAAATGGGGGAGGGGACTAACTAAAAAACCATATGTACATACGTATTTGTTGTGTGGGCTGCCGAAGAGGAGGTACTGCTGGCCCACCACCAGAGCGCGCCCTGCCTGTTGGCAGGTTTCAGGCACCAGAGGGTGCACTGGCCAGGTGGATCCACCAGGTGCACCGTATCAGCTGTCAGTCATCTAAACTCATCATCATCTTATCTATAAAAGCCTGGGAGAGACACCACTACTCTGCCGAGTTATCAGCTTACCATGCAGGTAAACCAACTCAGCCGTTTTGTGCTGTACGCACATTCATTGTAACTGAAGTCTTTGCAGTTGTGACTTATACTTGCAGCTTGTAGCCGAGTTTGTGGAAGTTGGAGGAGTTGGCATCTCCACTCCTCACTTCTGACTTACTAAGTATAACAATTGACACTGCACGTCCTCCAGTTTTTCCTCTGCACTTTGGGAGTATTTAGATTTATTCCTACAAGAGGATTTCTGTGAGTTGCTGACTGTTTGCTGGGTCTTCACACACCCACCCTAACCTGTTTTTGTTCCTGCCAGCAGTACTGGGTCTGACAGCCACGAGCGGTGGCCACCTGGGGGAATCGGGACTTGGCGGCTCTGGTGTGTTGCAGGTCTCCGTTGGCGGTGGAACTTCGTGGGTCCCGGCTCTTCTCTGGATAGGTGTCTCCTACCCTCGGGCCTGCCCACGCGTCACCCTTTTGGTTACTGATTGACTTAAGCATATTTGGTTGTGTTGCACATTTGCATAATAAATTGTCATTTATTTGAATTCCTATTGGCCATTCATTTACGCCCCCCTAGCATGGGTCCGTGCATTTCACTTTCCCAACAGGATAACTCGGCCACTTCATGGACTCCGAGGGGCGTTCACCACCAACTGAACAGCCAATGGAGATGCAAGATGTGCAGGCTCCACCAGGAGGTGCGTTGGGTGAGCTGCAACACATTCTCACCAACCTCACTGCTCGGTTGGATCTATTAACCGAGCAGGACATTCACTTCAGCTGTAGGATGGAGGCTATCACCGCTCAGGTGGAGACGCGCACGTCAGGCGCGCCTGCAGCCACTCCTCCTGTCGACCTGTCGCTAAACACAGAAAATCCAGGGGTCGTTCAAAGGTCTCCCCCCCGTCACCCGAAGCTTACATTAGCCCCCGGAACCATACGGGGGCTGTCGAAACGTGCGCGGACTTCTTGATGCAGTGTGCACTTGTTTTTTTCACAACGCCCCGTGATGTACGTGTCAGACCACAGCCGGGTGGCTTATGTAATTAATTTGCTTTGGGGCAAGGCACGCGCCTGGGCTACGGTGCTCTGGGAGCAGGACTCATGGCTCCTTTCAACATATACTGGGTTTATCAGGGAATTTCGACAGGTGTTCAATCATCCCAATAGAGGCGAGTCCACTTCAAATATGCTGCTGTCAATGAGACAGGGACGCCGGAGTGCAGCTGATTACCAATCGACTTCTGTGTTGCGGCAGCGAGGGCCGGTTGGAACTCAGTAGCACTCCACGCCGCCTTTGTAAATGGGCTGTCTCCGGCCCTAAAGGAGCATTTGGTGGCTAAGGATCAGCCGCGGGATTTAGACGGGCTTATTGATCTGGTTATTTGATTGGACAATCGGTTAGAGAAATTCAAGTGGGAGCAAGACGAAGGGCATGGCCGGGTGCGCGCTGTCCCTCTCTCATCCAGATCCGAGTTAATGCCGTCCTCTCCCTGCTCCAAAGCCAGGGCTCTCCGCGTTACACCAGCTCCCCCTGCTGACGTTGTTATGGAAACGAGCAGGGCAAAAGTGACTGAAAAGGGAAAACAAAGGAGACTGGCACGTGGAGAGTGTGTTTACTGCGGCTCGAATGAGCATGCGCAGAATAAAGGGCCCCAGGCGGTTAAACAACAAGGCTCAACCTTAGAGACTGGGCTGAGAGTGAGCCATACTAACCATACGGGTGTCCCACGCAAATGCGCACGACTCCCAGTCACAATCCTCTGTGGGGATTTAACCCTTACCACTCCAGCACTGATCGACACGGGGTCGGAAGGGAACCTACTGGACAGTAAGTGGGCTAAGGAGGTAGGGCTCCCTCTGGTGGCCGTTCCTTCACCATTGAAGGTGCGGGCACTAGATGGCACCCTACTACCAGAAATCACACACCAGACACAGCCTTTAAATTTGGTTGTCTCTGGAAATCACAGGGAGGAGATTGTGTTCTTTTTAACACCTTCTACTTCCAGGATTATTTTGGGATTTCCATGGATGGTGAAGCACAATCACCGGATCGATTGGCCATCTGGGGTTGTGGCTCAATGGAGCGAAACCTGCCACCAGGAGTGTTTAAGATCCTCGGTGCCACCTGGCGATGCTGTTAAAGAGGAGGTCCGAGTCCCCCCCAATCTCACAACGGTGCCGGGTGAGTATCATGATCTTGCTGACATTTTCAGCAAAGATCTGGCACTCACCCTGCCCCCACACCGACCGTATGATTGTGCCATTGATTTGGTTCTAGGCGCTGAGTATCCGTCCAGCAGGCTGTACAACCTCTCACGTCCTGAGCGCGAATCAATGGAGACCTACATCCGGGACTCTTTATCTGCTGGGCTAATCCAAAATTCTTCATCCCCGTTAGGTGCGGGTTTCTTTTTTGTGGGCAAGAAGGACGGCAGACTCCATCCATGCATTGATTATAGAGGGCTGAACGAGATCATGGTTCGCAGCCGATACCCGTTACCGCTATTGGATTCAGTGTTCACGCCCCTGCATGGAGCCAAAATTTTCACAAAACTGGATCTCAGAAATGCTTATCATCTGGTTCAGATAAGGAAGGGAGACAAACGGAAGACGGCATTTAACACCCCTTTAGGTCACGTTGAGTACCTGGTCATGCCGTTTGGCCTCACCAACGCCCCCGTGACGTTCCAAGCTTTGGTTAATGACGTTCTGCGGGACTTCCTGCACCAGTTCGTCTTCGTATATCTAGACGATATCCTCATCTTCTCCCCGGATTCTGAGACTCATGTTAAGCATGTCCGTCAGGTCTTGCAGCGGTTGTTGGAGAACGGGCTGTTTGTGAAGGGCGAGAAGTGTGAGTTCCACCGCACTTCTTTGTCCTTTCTGGGGTTTATCATCTCCTCCAACTCCATCGCACCCAATCTGGCTAAGGTAGCAGCGGTGAGAGATTGGCCCCAACCGGTAAACCGTAGGAAGCTGCAACAGTTCCTAGAGTTCGCCAATTTTTACAGGAGGTTCATTAAGGGCTATAGTCAGGTAGCTGGTCCCCTTACAGCCCTGACCTCCACAAAAGTCCCCTTCACCTGGTCGGATCAGTGCGAAGCCACGTTTAGGGAGTTGAAACACCGGTTTTCGACTGCACCAGTTCTGGTGCAGCCTGATCCTAGTCACCAGTTTATGGTTGAAGTGGATGCCTCTGACTCAGGGATAGGAGCCGTGCTGTCCCAGAGCAGGGAGTCCGATAGTGTTCTCCACCCTTGTGCTTACTTCTCCCGCAGGTTAACCCCTCCTGAGCGGAACTATGATGTTGGCAATCGGGAACTCCTGGCGGTGAAAGAGGCCCTTGAGGAGTGGAGACATCTGTTGGAGGGAGCTGTGGTCCCATTTGTGGTTCTCACTGACCATCGGAACCTGGAGTACATCCAGACCGCTAAGCGTCTGAACCCCAGACAAGCCCGATGGTCACTGTTCTTCGGACACTTCAGTTTCAAGATCACGTATCGCCCCGGGACCAAAAACCTTCGGTCTGATGCCCTGTCCCGGGTGCATGAAGAGGAAATTGGAGCAAGGCTGTTGGACCCACCAGACACCATCATTCCGGATTCCACTGTCGTCACCACCCTCACGTGAGACGTGGACGAAGTGGTCAGGGAGGCCCTGACGCGACACCCAGATCCCAGAGGTGGACCACCCAACATGTACGTCCCACCAGATGCTCGGACTGCCGTATTGGACTTCTGTCACGGTTCCAAGCTCTCCTGCCATCCGGGGGTGCGAATAACTGTGGTAGTGGTCCGGCAGCGGTTCTGGTGGGCGTCAGTTGAAGCCGACACCAGGGACTACGTCCGGGCCTGTACCATCTGTGCCAGGGGCAAGGCAGTTCACCAACCTGAGAAGGGGCTCCTTCAGCCATTGCCCGTGACTTGTCGCCCCTGGTCCCACATCGGCCTGGCCTTCCTCACGGGCCTCCCTGCATCCCAGGGGAAGACTGTCATCTTGACGATAATGGACCAGTTTTCCAAGGCGGCCCACTTCCTCGTGCATCTGCATGGTATCCCCGCTAACATCGTATCGGACCATGGTCCTCAGTTCTCCTCGCAAGTCTGGAGGAGTTTCTGTAGGGAGCTGGAGGCCACGGTGAGCCTGTCGTCCGGGTACCACCCCCAGACCAATGGTCAGGCAGAGCGGGCCAACCAGGACTTGGAACAGGCTTTAAGGTGTGTTACCTCCGTGCACCCGATGGCCTGGAGTCAACATCTGGCCTGGATCGAGTACGCCCACAACAGCCAGATCACGTCACCTACCGGCCTCTCCCACTTTGAGGTCTGTTTGGGGTACCAGCCCCCATTGTTTCCTGCTGTGGAGGGAGAGGTTGAGGTGCCCTCGGTCCAGGCCCACCTCAGGAGAGGCCGTCAGTTGTGGAAGACAGCCCGCTCTGCTCTCTTCAGAGCCCGGACGTGGGCTAAGGTCCATGCAGACCGCTGACGAGCCCTGGCCCCAGCTTATCAGCCCGGGCAGGAGGTTTGGCTGTCGATAAAGAACATACCTCTGCACACGGACCCCCTGAAGCTTACTGACCGGTTCATCGGACCATACAAAATCCTCAAAGTCATCAGCCCGGCCGCAGTGAAGCTCCAGCTCCCAGCTTCACTGCGGATACTTCTGGTGTTCCATGTCTCTAAGATCAAACCATACTACACTTCGGACCTCTGCACCCCCGGACCGGCGCCGCCTCCTGCCCACATCATCGACGGCGAACCGACATGGATGGTAAGGAAACTCCTCGATGTACATCGGAGGGGTCGGGGGTACCAATACCTGGTAGACTGGGAGGGATATGGCCCAGAAGAATGCTCCTGGGTGAAGAGGAGCTTCATCTTGGATCTCACCCTCCTGGTGGATTTCTAATGGCAGCACCCCGACAAGCCGGGTCAGGTGCCAGGAGGCGCCCGTTGAGGGGGGGTCCTGTTGTGTGGCCCACCACCAGAGGGCGCCCTGCCTGTTGGCAGGTTTCAGGCACCAGATGGCGCACTGGCCAGGTGGATCCACCAGGTGCACCGTATCAGCTGTCAGTCATCTAAACTCATCATCATCTCATCTATACAAGAGGATTTCTGTGAGTTGCTGACTGTTTGCTGGGTGTTCACTCACTCACCCTAACCTGTTTTTGTTCCTGCCAGCAGTACCGGGTTTGACAGCCACGAGCGGTGGCCACCGGGGGTAATCAGGACTTGGCTGCTCTGGCGTGTTGCAGGTCTCCATTGGCGGTGGAACTTCGTGGGTCCCGGCTCTTCTCTGGATAGGCGTCTCCTACCCTCGGGCCTGCCCACGCGTCACCCTTTTGGTTACTGATTGACTTAAGCATATTTGGTTGTGTTGCACATTTGCATAATAAATTGTCATTTATTTGAATTCCTATTGGCCGTTCATTTACGCCCCCTGGCATGGGTCCGTGCATTTCACTTTCCCAACAGTATTCACAGCCTTTGCCATGAAGCTCCAAATTGAGCCCAGGTGCATCCTGTTTCCATGCATCATTCTTGAGATGTTTGTACAGCTTATTTGGAGTCCATTTGCAGTAAATTCATTTGATTAGACATGATTTTGAAAGGCACACTCCTGTCTACTTATAAGGTCCCACAGTTGACAGTGCATGTCAAAGCACAAACCAAATATTAAGTCAGAGGAATTGTTTGTAGACACCCAAGACAGAATAAATCTCCAAGTATAAGAAAGAGATCAAAAAGCAAATAAAATAGAATAATAAAAAAGCATTAAAATAAATATAAGCATCAGAAAATGAGGTTAAATAGGTTTTAAGGTTAAACAGGTTTTACAATTAGCTTTAAAGATTCAACTGAAGTGGTCCAGTGTCAGCTGACAAACTGTTACACAAAGTAGGAGCATGGCAGACAAATGCTCTGAAGCCAGTCAACTTCTTTTTAATCCTGGGAACACAAAGCTATCCTGCATCCTGTGATGAGGCGATGAGACCGCAAGTAAGGTTTAACAAGATCAGCAAGATACAGTACCAGTTGTACTTGACTGGTTCTGTGGTCAGTCCATGCATAGTTTGTGCCTCACATGTCAGTAGTAGGGATGGGTATCGATAAGATTTTATCGATATCGATACCATTATCGATTCCGCTTATCGACTCGATTCCTTATCGATTCCCTTATCGGTACCTCTTGTGAATTTTTTGTGTACTAATAGTAGGATTTGCAGGTTTTCTATGTCAGCGGGCCAAAGAGCTGTTTCTTATCGTGCACCCGCTCTGTGAAACGGTCTTCCTGCGACCGTGAGGTAGTCAGAGACCGTGGACATTTTTAAGTCAAGATTTAAAGCCTATTTTATTCTCTTTCTTATGAATAGGTTTTATTTTTTTATCTGTTTTATTCTTTTACTTCTGTTTTTAATTATGTATTTGATTTTTTTTAATTTTTATTTATTTATTTGAATTTTTTTTATGTTGAACTGTTTTATGTGAGGCGCCTTGAGACAGCTTTTGTTGTGATTTATATAAGCTGATTAAATTGAAATTGAATTGAAATTGAACAACAATTTATTGAGTCGTAAAGTAAAGAAATATTAAATTGGTCACTGGATCCTTAAACTTTGGACATAGTAAACTCTACATGGTGGATCCTTGATCTCTGGACATAAATAGAAATAAAATCTGTAGTTATTGTCAAAAGCATTTCCTTGAAAAATTCCATGAATGTCTTTCCATACATCTGAGCTGGATGTAATTTATAAAGAATGCAGGATGTCTCATTTTGAGAGGAAAAAAATGTTTTAGTCGATTGTACTTTCTTGTCTGCCTTACAACATTTGTAGGAGGTGTCATTTTATTTAAAGCAGCAATTAGTTTTGAAGTTATTAATTCCGAGCGGACTCTCTCGGCAGAGAACCATGCAGTGTTTGGAGCTGTGCCAACGGAATGGAGGACAATTCTCATTTCTTGACTGCAACAAGACATGAGTCCCATTTAGTGACTTTAATCCACACAAAAGTGACTCACGATATTTTAATGGCTTTGAGAGGGGTTAAGAAGCGAACTTGCCATTTCTGAAGAGCAGTGAAGGGATGACAAAATAGGTGTAAAATGATCAATCATCCAAGTTTCATCAAAGCTCAAGCAGCAATATTTTTTATTATCTGCAAACATCTCACATTCTTAAATGGTCATCCGGAAAATAACAAATTTTATATAATGGCTGAATGGATCTTTGTAATTTGATTAGTGATTTGTATGTCATGTGACATGGATTATTTGTCCCATTTATGTTGCATTTAGTGTGCAGTTTGGTTCTATACGTTTTGTACCATTGCACGCTGCGACCACCGGCCACTAATGTTTCGCTAAACATGACAAAGTTTGTTTTGCTAATGGACGGTGATTTGAAGGAGTTAATTGACGGTGGTAATTCTTCTTCACACACAAAAACAAACAAGCAAAAAAAAAAATAAGCTGTCTGGAGGCATGGAGAGCTGTTAGGCTAAAGAGGACGAAGTTAGGTGTATCACAGTAAACCCATAATTACAGGACCCTGGGTGACATAAATCAGTGCAAATATTGGCTGGCATGTGTAATTCCAACCCAGTCTCACAGCAACTCGTGATTCAGCAGCACAAAATATACATTAATCTATTGGTTCATGATATCGTGAGGAAAAGTACCTCATTTTCGTCACGGCAGCACAAATTCATTCTAATTTAATCTGTGATGGCTGCATGAAATTAAAAGTGAAGGGGAGGGTCAGGGTGGTTAAGGTTAAAGTTGAGGGTAGGAGTAGGGTTAGTAATAGTGAGTTAAAAAAAAAGTCACAAAAATTCGACTCATTTCATGACGGGAGCATGAAAAAAAAAAGTGAGACTGGGCTGGTAATTTAGATGGGAGGTGAGGCAGGTCCTGCCAGTTAAAGCATTACACAGGAGCCGCACACCACCCCGGTGCACGCTCTCTCTTACTCTCACCAGGAAATCAGCTCTGTAGTGGTCAGAGGGGTGTATTGCTGTCCAGCTGGACATCATAGCACAGCGATCTGATGATCCAGCCTCACGCCTTTACTCTCTCTATGAAATTCCTTGGCTAAATATAAATTGACCAAAAGGTCACATATAAAAGAATAGTAAACCTAGAGATGATCCATGAGGTATCCCATATTTCACTGTGGCAAATTCAGACATAGTATTAGAAAATGCATTGCAGTAGAACTGGCATTTATGACCTCAGTAATGAGAGCACTTATATAGATGCCAAAATAGTCTTCTGTTTTGACCACCAATACAGAGTGATCTGGTGTATGCAGCAAGAACATCTAAGAGCGGTAAAACATAAGTAGAGTCTGCATCCATATCCAACCAATGATCATTCACCACTTTAGCAAGTTCATTATCTGAAGATTGACATCATAAAAAAAAAAACCCCTGCAAATTCAGAAAGGTAATTCTCTAATATGCAATAAATAAATAAATAAATAAATCAAATATAAATTACTACTTTGAACAGGTCAATAATTTTCCACTATATCTGGTTCCATATTGTATTTCTTAAATATTTTGGAGGACTCATGTTTGAGTAATAAGCTTCTTTGCACCTTTGAAGGTACTACGAACCATTTGACATCAGTTTAGTATTTTCGACCAAGCTGGAGCAGTTTGTTAAGTGCAGCATGTATGGCATTACATACAACATATGATAGACAGCAAAATATGCAGCAAAGCAGATGTAATACAGTCATAATGTATGTCATTGCTTCTCTGTACCATGTACACATACTTGATGACATTCATCATCCCTCTGACCAAGAGGAATGAGGCAACAGCAGGGCCTTCCAGTTCACTGGAGTGCTGATGGCTGGAGGAAATGGCTTTGGGGAAAAATGACTGGGAGCAGAAGGATGAAGTGAAGCTCAGAGGACACTCACACAGTCATCCCATGTGGCCCAGCTATGAAGCCATATGGGTTTGACAAAGTATACTTAGTTCCGGCTTACTGTCTCACCATTTAACTGAAACTTTACCATTAGAGGACTCACACAGTTTGCTGTTTAATTTGAATAAGAGTCCTTGTACTAGTTGTAGTTCATTTTACCTCATGTTTCCATGCCCAAATGACCAGTTAAAACAATGGAATTAAATAGCCAATTAAAAGACAATCAAAGACCACATTCCTTCTCCAACACCTTTCTTAGACTCTCCTTATCTGAGTTATAGTACAGGTAAGGCATAAATACTGCAAAAAACCTAAAATATTTTTTAAATGTTCTGTATCTTCCACAATATTTTAAAATCTTACACATCTTCTTGTCTGACAAAATAATCCATTTGAAAACAATTTCCTTTGCAGAAGAATCATAGAGCACTCATAGATTCACAAGATTCATTAAGGCATATGAAAAAGTAACAGACTAAGCAATAAAAACAGAGTTTGGATTTTCAGAGTACGTCTTGTTTTTGATTGTTACTTCATACTTTACAAATATTTGAGCAGAACTCAATCTGCAATGTAGATCTAATTGATTCTGTTCTACTCAGCCTCCACCTCCTTCACACTCAAATTGTCATTGTGCATGTAAATAAGCATGGCAATGATGCGTGTTTTTCAGTAGCACATGCTGTGACTTCTGGTGTGTTTCTGAGCTACCAACAGCTACGTTTATTTGAGAAATTATCAGTGCTGCTTTTGTGGTTCCCTTTTCCCCCGTTTGTGTTTGCCAGTCGAACATGTTTTGTGAGCGTGAAATTCAATTCTACAGGTACCAATAACTCTGAAACAAACAATACATTAATAACATTGATTTTGATATCTGATGCACTATACCATGCAAGTGCAATTTGATAAGACATACTCATGTTTACCAACTCAATATAATGAATTTCTCTGTGCAGCCAGCAGTGGCAGAAGGCTGGAATAATGACCAAGGTAAAACTATTGACATAAGTTACTAAATTGTCAGGACATGTGGTACAAATAAGCCAGACAATCAAGAACAAGAACAAAGACAACAGCAGAAGTGTTCAGAGCAAACTTTCTGATGGGTAAACCAGGAAAATGTTTGCTTTTACAACTCAGCTCAATTCAAATAATTTATTCAGGGCACAAAACAACAACAAAACAAAACAAAACAAAAACGGTCCATAGCAGAAAAAAGACAGACAAATACAAGAGACAAAATAAATTAAAAAAACACAGAAATCCACAAAAAAGTGTGTAAAATAAAGGTCTATTTACTTTATGTCTGCTATATATTCAGCTGAAACGTTTTGCACCACATCGTACCACTGCTGTGGAGAAAAAAAAATGAAAACCACACACAATAAAAACACTGTAATTTCCAATATTTAAACCCTCTTATTGAGCGGATAATACAAGTATGATCCCTCTGTGCCTCTGTAGATGACCCATGGTCATAGACATACAGTCATGAAATGACATGAATAAAGCAGTGCGCTCTTATTATGTCCAGCCGGGTATATAAATAATTACTACAATAACTGCATACACAATTACATAACAAAAGGAGAGTGACACTTTGTTCTGAGGGATAATCGAAAAGGGGGCGTGTCCGCACAAGCCACTGCTGATGAGATCTCTGGACCTGGACGTCAAAGCTGGAGAACACATACCGTGTTTTGAAGGACATGACCTTACAACTGTCCACTGTGAGGCGCGTGTCTGTGCCTACTGTCCTCGTGGAAATACATAAAACGTATATTGCCTTTGCTCTGGCTTGCATTGGCCAAACAGCGTGCACCTTGACACGCTCTGCCAGGAGAAATGGACCATCAGATCATGTGTACACCCAGCTGGCAATATGAAATTCACATCACCCACGTGTGAGCTTGACAGTGTCACTCTCCTTTTCTTTGCTCTGTGATTAATTATTTTAGATATTTGTCATGTAATTGTGTATGTCGTTATTGTAGTAATTATTTATATACCTGTCCTGGCTGTGGTCTCTGTGTTTTTAATGTAACACGTCGTGTGCACTGAGCAGTCACTTCCAGCTGTCAGTGTGTGGCTTGCCGGCAGTCAGCTGGAGGCGCCTTGCCGTGAAGTATGCACTCAGACGTGGCTGGCCGGTCCCCACCTGTACATACATATCAGCATTTCATGCAATTGTGCTCTCCCCTGCACACCACATATGTTGGGGGGGCACATGCATGCTACATGTATTGCGGGGGGTGGGGGGAGAAATGCAGAAACATATTTCAGAATAAACACAAATCATAGCACATGTGTTATGGTATGCCAATAACCACAAAATGAAGGACAAACAGGAGCTGCATATTGTGACCAGTGCTGCAGGACCAGGATATTTTATATGAGTGTGTAATTGCATATGTTCATTTTGTTGCTCTTCTATAGGTTTCAACAACAGAAACATTGATCTCCTCCTTACATACATCTTGCTAGTGTCCAGTGGAGACAGGATTGTCTCAAAGCACACACCTGGGTAAGGCTACAGAACCATTTCTGCTGCTTTGAAGATCCCAGTGAGCACAGTGGCCTCCACCATCTGTAAAGGGGAAATGTTCGGATCCACCAGGACTCTTCGTAGAGCTGGCTGCCCAACTAAATTAAGCGATTTGTCAGGGAGGTAACCAAGAACCCAATGGTCACTCTGTCAGAGCTCCAGCATTGCTCTTTGGAGAGAGCAGAACCTTCCAGAAGGACAACCATCTCTGCAGCAATCCATCAATCAGGCCTGTATGGTAGAGTGACCAAATAGAAGCCACAACTTAGTAAAAGGCACATGGCAGCCCGCTTCAAGTTTGCAAAAAGGCACCTGAAGAACTCTTAGACCATGAGAAATAAAATTCTCTGGTCTGATGAGACAAAGATTGAACACTTTGGCATAAATGCCAGCTGTCATGTTTGGAGGAAATTAAGCACTATCCCTACAGTGAAGCATGGTGGCAGCATCATGCTGTGGGGATGTTTTTCGTTGGCAGGAGGGAAAGATGAATGCAGCAATGTACAGAGACATCCTGGATGAAAACCTGCTCCAAAGCACTCTTGACCTCAGACTGGGGCAACGGTTCATCTTTCAGCAAGACAATGACCCTAAGCACACAGCCAAGATATCAAAGGAGAGGCTTCAGGACAACTCTGGGAATGTCCTTGAGTGGCCCAGGCTTCACTGGTGTCCTGTAATTTTAAGAGCAGATTTCAAGGTTTTGCTGCTCAAAATGTTCATGGACTGACCAAAAGAACCAGTCAAATTGTGTGCTTTTTTAAAAATCTCTTTCTTATACTTGGAGATTTCTGTGATTTACTTGCATTTCACAATCCTGCCTCAGAGGTCTCAATTCAATTCAATTAAATTTTATTTATATAGCGCCAAATCACAACAAACAGTTGCCCCAAGGCGCTTTATATTGTAAGGCAAGGCCATACAATAATTACGTAAAAACCCCAAAGGTCAAAACGACCCCCTGTGAGCAAGCACTTGGTGACAGTGGGAAGGAAAAACTCCCTTTTAACAGGAAGAAACCTCCAGCAGAACCAGGCTCAGGGAGGGGCAGTCTTCTGCTGGGACTGGTTGGGGCTGAGGGAGAGAACCAGGAAAAAGACATGCTGTGGAGGGGAGCAGAGATCAATCACTAATGATTAAATGCAGAGTGGTGCATACAGAGC
This sequence comes from Thalassophryne amazonica, assembly GCF_902500255.1. Classification (NCBI taxonomy): domain Eukaryota; kingdom Metazoa; phylum Chordata; class Actinopteri; order Batrachoidiformes; family Batrachoididae; genus Thalassophryne; species Thalassophryne amazonica. The sequence continues at coordinate 123,256,269 of NC_047106.1, forward strand.
AAAAAGAGAAAGAAACACACTGGGAACCCCCCAGCAGTGTACGTCTATAGCAGCATAACTAAGGGATGGTTCAGGGTCACCTGATCCAGCCCTAACTATAAGCTTTAGCAAAAAGGAAAGTTTTAAGCCTAATCTTAAAAGTAGAGAGGGTGTCTGTCTCCCTGATCCGAATTGGGAGCTGGTTCCACAGGAGAGGAGCCTGAAAGCTGAAGGCTCTGCCTCCCATTCTACTCTTACAAACCCTAGGAACTACAAGTAAGCCTGCAGTCTAAGAGCGAAGCACTCTATTGGGGTGATATGGTACTATGAGGTCCCTAAGATAAGAAGGGACCTGATTATTCAAAAACTTATAAGTAAGAAGAAGAATTTTAAATTCTATTCTAGAATTAACAGGAAGCCAATGAAGAGAGGCCAATATGGGTGAGATATGCTCTCTCCTTCTAGTCCCCGTCAGTACTCTAGCTGCAGCATTTTGAATTAACTGAAGGCTTTTCAGGGAACTTTTAGGACAACCTGATAATAATGAATTACAATAGTCCAGCCTAGAGGAAATAAATGCATGAATTAGTTTTTCAGGATCACTCTGAGACAAGACCTTTCTAATTTTAGAGATATTGCGTAAATGCAAAAAAGCAGTCTTACATATTTGTTCAATATGCGCTTTGAATGACATATCCTGATCAAAAATGACTCCAAGATTTCTCACAGTATTACTAGAGGTCAGGGTAATGCCATCCAGAGTTAGGATCTGGTTAGACACCATGTTTCTAAGATTTGTGGGGCCAAGTACAATAACTTCAGTCTTATCTGAGTTTAAAAGCAGGAAATTAGAGGTCATCCATGGCCTTATGTCTGTAAGACAATCCTGCAGTTTAGCTAATTGGTGTGTGTCCTCTGGCTTCATGGATAGATAAAGCTGGGTATCATCTGCATAACAATGAAAATTTAAGCAATACCGTCTAATAATACTGCCTAAGGGAAGCATGTATAAAGTGAATAAAATTGGTCCTAGCACAGAACCTTGTGGAACTCCATAATTAACCTTAGTCTGTGAAGAAGATTCCCCATTTACATGAACAAATTGTAATCTATTAGATAAATATGATTCAAACCACCGCAGCGCAGTGCCTTTAATACCTATGGCATGCTCTAATCTCTGTAATAAAATTTTATGGTCAACAGTATCAAAAGCAGCACTGAGGTCTAACAGAACAAGCACAGAGATGAGTCCACTGTCTGAGGCCATAAGAAGATCATTTGTAACCTTCACTAATGCTGTTTCTGTACTATGATGAATTCTAAAACCTGACTGAAACTCTTCAAATAGACCATTCCTCTGCAGATGATCAGTTAGCTGTTTTACAACTACCCTTTCAAGAATTTTTGAGAGAAAAGGAAGGTTGGAGATTGGCCTATAATTAGCTAAGATAGCTGGGTCAAGTGATGGCTTTTTAAGTAATGGTTTAATTACTGCCACCTTAAAAGCCTGTGGTACATAGCCAACTAATAAAGATAGATTGATCATATTTAAGATCGAAGCATTAAATAATGGTAGGGCTTCCTTGAGCAGCCTGGTAGGAATGGGGTCCAATAGACATGTTGATGGTTTGGATGAAGTAACTAATGAAAATAACTCAGACAGAACAATCTGAGAGAAAGAGTCTAACCAAATACCGGCATCACTGAAAGCAGCCAAAGATAACGATACATCTTTGGGATGGTTATGAGTAATTTTTTTCTCTAATAGTTAAAATTTTATTAGCAAAGAAAGTCATGAAGTCATTACTAATTAAAGTTAAAGGAATACTCGGCTCAATAGAGCTCTGACTCTTTGTCAGCCTGGCTACAGTGCTGAAAAGAAACCTGGGTTTGTTCTTATTTTCTTCAATTAGTGATGAGTAGTAAGATGTCCTAGCTTTACGGAGGGCTTTTTTTTATAGAGCAACAGACTCTTTTACCATTCTAAGTGAAGATCTTCTAAATTAGTGAGACGCCATTTCCTCTCCAACTTACGGGTTATCTGCTTTAAGCTGCGAGTTTGTGAGTTATACCACGGAGTCAGGCACTTCTGATTTAAAGCTCTCTTTTTCAGAGGAGCTACAGCATCCAAAGTTGTCTTCAATGAGGATGTAAAACTATTGACAAGATATTCTATCTCACTTACAGAGTTTAGGTAGCTACTCTGCACTGTGTTGGTATATGGCATTAGGGAACATAAAGAAGGAAACATATCCTTAAACCTAGTTACAGCGCTTTCTGAAAGACTTCTAGTGTAATGAAACTTATTCCCCACTGCTCGGTAGTCCATCAGAGTAAATGTAAATGTTATTAAGAAATGATCAGACAGAAGGGAGTTTTCAGGGAATACTGTTAAGTCTTCAATTTCCATACCATAAGTCAGAACAAGATCTAAGATATGATTAAAGTGGTGGGTGGACTCATTTACATTTTGAGCAAAGCCAATTGAGTCTAATAATAGATTAAATGCAGTGTTGAGGCTGTCATTCTCAGCATCTGTGTGGATGTTAAAATCGCCCACTATAATTATCTTATCTGAGCTAAGCACTAAGTCAGACAAAAGTTCTGAAAATTCACAGAGAAACTCAAAGTAACGACCAGGTGGACGATAGATAACAACAAATAAAACTGGTTTTTGGGACTTCAAATTTGGATGGACAAGACTAAGAGTCAAGCTTTCAAATGAATTAAAGCTCTGTCTGGGTTTTTGATTAATTAATACGCTGGAATGGAAGATTGCTGTTAATCCTCCGCCTTGGCCCGTGCTACGAGCGTTCTGGCAGTTAGTGTGACTTGGGGGTGTTGACTCATTTAAACTAACATATTCATCCTGCTGTAACCAGGTTTCTGTAAGGCAGAATAAATCAATATGTTGATCAATTATTATATCATTTACTAACAGGGACTTAGAAGAGAGAGACCTAATGTTTAATAGACCACATTTAACTGTTTTAGTCTGTGGTGCAGTTGAAGGTGCTATATTATTTTTTCTTTTTGAATTTTTATGCTTAAATAGATTTTTGCTGGTTATTGGTGGTCTGGGAGCAGGCACCGTCTCTACGGGGATGGGGTAATGAGGGGATGGCAGGGGGAGAGAAGCTGCAGAGAGGTGTGTAAGACTACAACTCTGCTTCCTGGTCCCAACCCTGGATAGTCACGGTTTGGAGGATTTAAGAAAATTGGCCAGATTTCTAGAAATGAGAGCTGCTCCATCCAAAGTGGGATGGATGCCATCTCTCCTAACAAGACCAGGTTTTCCCCAGAAGCTTTGCCAATTATCTATGAAGCCCACCTCATTTTTGGACACCACTCAGACAGCCAGCAATTCAAGGAGAACATGCGGCTAAATATGTCACTCCCGGTCCGATTGGGGAGGGGCCCAGAGAAAACTACAGAGTCCGACATTGTTTTTGCAAAGTTACACACCGATTCAATGTTAATTTTAGTGACCTCCGATTGGCGTAACTGGGTGTCATTACTGCCGACGTGAATTACAATCTTACCAAATTTATGCTTAGCCTTAGCCAGCAGTTTCAAATTTCCTTCAATGTCGCCTGCTCTGGCCCCCGGAAGACAATTGACTATGGTTGCTGGTGTCGCTAACTTCACATTTCTCAAAACAGAGTCGCCAATAACCAGAGTTTGATCATCGGCGGGTGTGTCGCCGAGTGGGGAAAAACGGTTAGAAATGTGAACGGGTTGGCGGTGTACATGGGGCTTCTGTTTAGGGCTACGCTTCCTCCTCACAGTCACCCAGTTGGCCTGCTTTCCCGGCTGCTCGGGATCTGCCAGAGGGAAACTAACGGCGGCTAAGCTACCTTGGTCTGCACCGACTACAGGGGCCTGGCTAGCTGTAGAATTTTCCATGGTGCGGAGCCGAGTCTCCAATTCGCCCAGCCTGGCCTCCAAAGTACCGTTACTGCTAAAGGAGGCCGAGAAATAACTAAACATTTCACACCCAGAGCAGAAAAGTGCGGGAGAGACAGGAGAAGCCACCATGCTAAATCGGCTAAGAGCTAGTAGCTACGCTAAGCTAGCGGATTCCTAAAAACACGCAAAGTGAATAATGTGTAAATAATTTAGAGGTGATTCAGCAGAAGGAGTGCTTTAGTTAAGGCACGTAAAGATTACACTGGGAAACAAATCGTAATCTAGATAACTAGATCAATCTAACTGCGCAGATTAAACAGCTAACAGATACAGAAAAACTCCGTTCAAGCCCACCACTCCACAATTTCTCTGATACTTACTGGACTGGTAAGCATTGAAAGCCGAGATAGGCTTGTCCGAACTTGTCCTCTGACACGCCGAAACGGAGGTGTTCCTTTGTCTCGCTCAAACAGCGAATCAGTCGTTACGCACGAAGCCTCCGTGCAGCTTTCCATGACAAAATCTCTTGTTAAAAGTGAAATCTGCCGGAAAATGGCTGATGTCCATCTCTTGTGATAACCAGAGAAAGTGCACACGACGGTCTCGCATCCATAGAGCCATCAGCTTAGAAATGATCTGGCATTTTCTGCCTCGTCGTCGCAGCTCGGAACGCGGCGCCCCGAGCGTCCTTAAAGCCTTCCTTAAAGCTGTAGTAACAGTCCTTATTCTCTGTGAAGCTCGTAAAATTTTCACCGAAAGCCAGATAAATTTTTCAAATGGTTTCCAGGTGCCAGTCTCTAACAGCTTCTGAAAAAATTCTGATGGAAAAAAGTCCAAATTATTCCGCCATTTCCAGACAATGAAAATCCGATGAGGGGGCGGGACCACTCCTTCCACAAGGCATGCTCACAGGCGAATGATGTTACCGACAGGAGTGGAAAAACTCACGCATGCGCATGAGGGTTCAAGCTTGTCTGACGTAAAAACATATGAATCAAATCCATATAGTTTAAAAAAATAAAATAAAAAGGACTGTTACTTTATTGACAGACCTCGTATTGTTATGTGCAATGTCTGTGGCACGCATTCATCTTGTGAACAAGCCATGAACATTGCGCAATCAAACCAAAAGCACCGTGTGTCACTGCAAGTCAATGCATCTTAGAGCCATGGAGCAGAGCACACATTGTATGGGGTGTCACATCCATAATAAACCTCATATTACAGATAAATTTTCATTCCCTCCCATTAGTTCGATAATGCATGTGATATATTATGATCATCATAGCTGTAACACCATGGCCAGATGCGCCACACTGGCCCACAGCTAGTCAATGCGTTTCAGAGGCTCAGCATGGACCAGCACAGCACAGCTGAACAACATGTCAGAGCTGTAATACACATATTATGACATGTACACCATCGCAATATTTAGGAGGAATGATGTTCCAAATGTATTGCCAAGCCATTACAATATAAATAAAATAGAAAATCGGCTTTGAAACAGCTCCAGATGCATCTCACAACACAGGGTGAACAACAGCCTGGCTGCAGCCTGTGACAAAATCCCTGTCATCTTGGGAGCACCATGAGTTGGTTACATTAGCCAAGTGCTGACGGCACATGCCTCATCCACTCCAAAATAGATATCTCATATGATGCACTTTCCAGCGGTGCAAAGCATGCCACCCAACCAGACAGCCGGATGTCCCGCTGTGCATCAGGGCACATAACGTGCGATTGCAGAGTCCAGACAGTATGTCATGTGAAGCATTAGCTGATTGGCAGGACACACAAGTGAACCACAGTGTTGTAATCTCATGGTCCTAATATCCTGGAGAGGGGAAAGGCGTGAGGCAGTATCAGCTGATCGCTCTGCTGCCCATGCGTGAGCTCATAAAGTGGGGCAAATAAGTATTTGATCCACTGTCGATTTTGCAAGTTTTCCCACCTATAAAGAATGGAGAGGTCTGTAAGTTTTATCATAGGTACACTTCAACTGTGAGAGACAGAATCTAAAAAAAAAAAATCAGAAAAATGACATTGTTTGATTTTTAAATAATTAATTTGCATTTTATTGCATGAAATAAGTATTTGATCACCTACAAACGAGCAAGAATTCAGGCTCTCACAGACCTGTTAGTTCTTCTTTAAGAAGCCCTCCTATTCTGCACTCTTTACCTGCATTAATGGCACCTGTTTGAACTCGCTACCTGTATAAAAGACACCTGTCCACGCACTCAATCAATTACACTCCAACCTATTCACCATGGTCAAGACCAAAGAGCTGTCTAAGGACACCAAGGACAAAACTGTAGACCTGCACAAGGCTGGGTTGGAAGAAACACATGATGACTGTCAGTCTTCCCCAGTTTTGGGATCCATGCATGATCTCACCTTGTGGGTTAAGGATGATTCTGAGAAAGTCCAGAACAACACAGGAGGACCTGGTTAATGACCTGAAGAGAGCTGGGACCAGTGTTGTATAGTAACGAAGTACAAATAATTCACTACTGTACTTAAGTACATTTTGGGAGACTTTGCACTTTACTTGAGTTTTTTTAATTCAGCTTACTTTCACTTTTACTTCACTACATTTCCGACCTTAATTGCATAATTCTACTCCGATACAGTGCTCACTCACTGTCAGCTCTATTTTCCCCCTGTTCTTTCAAAAACCACTAGTGGCCAGTCTCCACTGCTGGGGTGTGTGCTGTGTTTGTGTGTGTTTGTCTCACTCACTGCTCGTCCTGCTTTGATTGGGTGACAGTAGAAATTGGGAGTGGGGCAAAACAGCAAGTGAGCACCAAGTCTCAAACAGGCGTGAGTGACGAGAAGTGTGCCTCTGGTAAGTCTGTGATTTACAGTTCTAAAAATGATGAGAAAACAAGCCACACTTTTTGACTGTTTTCAAAAGCATCCTTCTTCTTCGGAGGCCACCAATGAAGTCTCTATATCAAGCGAGGAAAAAAGCATGACACTGCCAGCGTTTCTGGTAATTGGGCAAAAAATATTAGCTCATTTGCTTTGTTAGTAGCTGCTAACTATTGCTAACTGCTGTTAATGCTGAGATATTTGAGCTTGTGGAAACAAACACATTGCAGAGCAGCAAGAGGAAAGTAGTTCAATATTACTATTTTTTTTCTCTTTACATGTTGTATGTCCTACTTTTGAGACTAATTTAATCACTACATACATCACTACAATTGACCTCAAAGATAATAGGAGGGTTAAAGAAGAGCAGTAAAGAGGGGGCTGCATGAAATGTGAGCAGCATGGAGGTGGCATGTGAGGATGAGGAGGAAAGGGAACAGCACGGAGGTGTAGTGCAAGGAGTGGAGGGCTGGATGCATCGAGATGTCAAAAACACTGCCTTGTGCAAGCACAGACATACCACAAGCACAAGTCCAGGAAGAACATCAGGAGGCCGTGTAGCGTCCGTAGCCCACAACAAAAAACCCAGAGTGGTACAATGTCACACACTGGAAGAGTAACGAACTTGGCCTTGACGCGAGTATCCCTTTGGGGTTTAGTAGGATTCTGTTGGGCTGACACAATTTAATTGTTGTGATGCTGGATGCATTATATGGGCAGAAGTGTTCTAGTGTACCACCAGGTGATCAGTCCTGTGGCATGTGTCCTGTTGGTGCTGTTGAACCTGCTAGTCACTAAGCCTGTACAACAGCTTCTCAAGACTCACTGGTCATTGGATTCATCCATTGCTTGAGCAGAGTGACACTTGTAACCTCATGCATTCCCGTTTATCAGACCTTGACTGGTTATTGGTCTCTCAGCTCACTTAATGTATTGTCTTAGACCAGTGTTGTCCAAACTATTCCAGAAAGGGCCGGGAGGGTGCAAGCTTTTTTGCAGCCACTGACTGCAGCAGGTGATTTCGCTGATGAATTCATCCCACCTGTTCAAAGGGATGAGTTCATCAGCGAAATCACCTGCTGACGTCAGTGGCTGCAAAGAAAACCTGCATAGTGCAGCAGATAACTGAAAGAATCCTTCACTTGGTGATGCAAGCATCAGATTTGACATGAATCTTCTTCATAAATCAGTGTTTGAGGAAAAAGTGTTGGCCACTTGAAATTCCAATATGGCGGCCAGGTAGGGGTCAGTGAAGAATTGCACAGGGGTCAAAATCTAAAAATGCTCCAATCATATTGAAAGCTATACCGCATTATGTGTCTGGTCACAAAGATTGCAAAAAGGTATAGTTTGGATGATCTATGACTGAATGTTCTGGAGTTATGGGATAAAAACAGCAAGAATGGTGACAAAGGTCAATTTCAGTTTGTACAGGAGTCAAAAGTTAAAGTTGCCCCAATTTTGGTAAAACGTGGTGCAAATTATTGGTTGAACTAATAGGATTAATAAATGGAATAATTTTGTGTTTTGAATGCTTGGCTTACAAAGTAAATGTCAAACAATGTCGACGTCCATGTTGTGGGCTGGGGTGTTTGGCTGGCTTTGTTTTTGTTTTCTGTTTCTCCCGCCAGGTGGTATGCGTTCAGGACTGAGTGGCTGACGTGTGGCTGAGTATCAGGACCTCACCCTGAACACCTGAGGCTTGTTATCACGTGCAGGTCATCAGGACTCACAGCTGTGGTGTATCTGTCTTGATCAGAGCTTGCTGCACTTAAACCTTGAATGCACAGTGTGTGATTGCCAGAGACTCGACCTTGTGAGCAGACGTGTGAGATCGACGTCAGGAGAACAATCTCACCATTACGGACGCAGAGACCGCTCCAGGTTTGACGCCACAGTCTGTGAAGGAGGATTGGGTGAGGTCTCACGCTCTTCAGCACACTTCCTGAGGTAATTTGGTTTTGGTGACTTTCATGAAGTAATGACAGTGGATTTGGTGTCCCTCACACCTTGTTATATTGAGCTGTTACACTATGCTAATCGCCTAATCAGCTTCTGCTGCAGTGGAGATTTGAACTGAGTTGTTCCGTGCCTGCAGGGTGAGAAGCTGAGTTATATTAAAGCCAGGAAGTGTTTACTGATTGTGTGCACCTTTGAGCTGTGTCTCTCTGTGTGGAGAGTGTTGGACTCACCTCATGATTTCTTCCTTCGCAGACTTGGTTTGTCGCGGCCGCCTGGGGGGGTGTCGGCGGGGTCCCTGGGTCCGAACTGCTGTGGCTCTGGACCGTTTGCGCTGCTGAGAGCGCGCCGTGTTTCCACCTCACCAGACCACAGACTTTTTGGGTTGTTTATCATTCCTCACTATTATGTTTATTAAATTCTGTTACCTTTTGAACCGTGCTCTGCTTATTTTATGCTGGGTCCTGTCAAACGCTGGGTCGGTGCTCCGACCGCGTCCGACACATAACAGTCCACTGGATTCTATGGCATGTGACAGATGTTACCCTGTAACATGACAACTGAGCATGACACATGGTGCAAACTATTCCTTTTTAAAACCCTATTAACTCAACCAATAATTTGCATCACATTTTACAAAAATTGATGCAACTTTATCTTTTGACCCATATACAAACTGAAACTAACCTTTGTCACCATTCTTGCTGTTTTTACCCCATAACTCCATAACAGTCAGACATAGATAGTCCAAACTATACCTTTTTGGAATATTTATGATCAGACAAATAATGTGTTATACTTTTCAATATGATTGGAGCATTTTTAGATTTTGACCCCTGTGTAATTCTTCATTGACCCCTACCTGGCCGCCATATTGGATTTTCAAGTGGCCAGCACTTTTTTCTCAAACATTTATGATTTATGAAGAGCATTCATGCCATATTTGATGCTTGCATCACCAAATGAACAATTCTGGCCAGAAATCATACTTGTCTGCTTCACTAGCACCCTCTCGGCCCTTTCTGGAATAGTTTGGACACCAATGCCTTAGACATGTAAGATCACTTTTTATGACAATAGCTCAATTGGTAGCTCAATAGCTCAAACCATCTTATGACCAAAGAGTTGGCAGTTCGAATCTGGCTCCCAACCAGTCAAAAATCTGCATATTGCCGTTGTGTCCTTGGGCAAGTCACTTGTGTTTTTGTGCTTGTGTTTTTCAGCTAATATTTGTCTGAACTCCTTGGTCACAGGTGGAGTTGCTGATATTTCACACGACCGGCAAACTGCAGTATTAGTGAAACTTCAGTGATTTCTTCTAACCCATTACCACCACCCACTCAGGTTACAGTATTGCAGTGCCTTCAGAATAACTGTGATTATTCTCTTTACCAGTTACTCCTTCTTTCATAGACATGTGCATACACACACAGAGCGGAAACTTCAACCTTGAATGGAAAATTATTTTCTCCACGGCAGCATGCAGAGCCTAACCCACATGTTTGATACTATGTTTTGTTTATCTGCCTCCTCACCATTGCTTTCCATTCATCAGCTTCTCTGGAGTTCCTGTTAAAACACCTCTATGTCTCATTTCTGGGACAATGATGGACACAGGTGGTCGCAGAAAGTGTCCACATGGCTGAGACCACAGCACTGTTCTGGGGCTTTGGCACGAGCCTTGAAGGCTTATCATCTCACCACAGAAGTGCTCTTTCATGCTTTTGATCTCATATGAATTTGTTTCTGTGGCTTCTCTGTTAAAGCAATTTTCATTCCTATCACTGTCACAGAAATGATCACAAATGTATGACTCCGTCATTTTTGCTGCTCCAATGTCTCGCCATCCTCAAATGACAGTCTTCAAGATGGCTGTTAATGAGATAATAAGCACTTACAAGGAAATCAGAGTGGTGGAAATACAATTAACTCATTATCTGAGCTCTCAGCACTTAAACAAGGAAACTTTAAGAGGTTACAACTCACCATATTAAATCCAGATTTCTATTCTGTACTTAGGATTCATCTTACAATCTGTAACATGTATTTCCATCACGTTTATGTTTAAAAAAAAAAAAAAAAAAAAAAGATAAACCATGTGGCATATTCACTGGTGGTTCTAGAGCAATTTTACTGAGAGGGGTTTTGTAAGAGGTGCACATTCAACCCAGGGCTAAAAACAAAGATTTGAAATATTTTTTGTTTTATTTTTATTTTCATAAAACTATTGATTAACCATTGTAACCAAAGTGAATGGTTCAAAATATTACATTTGAGACTCAAATATGAAAAAAAAAAAAAAAAAAAAGATAGTTTACAGACTGTTTTGACTTGAGAAAATAACCAGGAGATGAATCAATAATGAAAATAACTGTTAGGTGCAGCCTTGGTTCAGTTTCTGAGTCCAAAATTATATAAATACATTGGCTGCCCTACTCTTATAGCAACTGTACTTTGCTGTTTTGGTGATTTCTGGCAAACAGATCAACAAATGAGTCAAGACTCAATGCCTTTTCCCTCCTAGACTCAATACTCAGTACACCCAGATTGCTTAAACTCTCGTCATTTATGTTAGATCTGAGGTATGTTTTCACAAGCTTTATTGTAGAAAAGCTCTGTTCACAAGAAGCAGTACTCACTGGGATCACAACTGCCATTTTACAGAGTCTGTAGAATTCAAACTACACTTCTTTATATGGCTCAATGAAATGTACTAGCTCCACTGTACTGAAGGGTCTCTGCATCCCTGTCTGTATTTTCCTGTTGAACATCCTTCTGAACTGATTTAGTTCATGTCCCAGGTCATCAATATTCGAATCATACAAACCAAATATATGAAAATAAACATATATATTCTCCATGGATACAGCATATAAACTGCAATTACACTGACACTGTTACACACACACATACACACACACACACGCAATATTGTTTAAATGAAATTGCTTCACTGTATTTATTTATTAATGGTATTTATTAATTGTATTAATTAATTGCATTTTTATTGTATTCAGTACATTTTTTCATTGTATTCCAAAGCTTGACCAGAGACTAAGACTGCAAATTAGCTGAAGCTAGATTTCTCAAGCAGTGTTGCATGTATCCTCCCTGTTAAATAAACTTTAAAATAAAAAGTTACACAGACATTAGGGCCCCTTCACACATAGCTCGATTGAGGCAAAATGGCGCATGAAGGAGGATTTGAAAGGCACTCGAACGCCTCGTACAGCAGTCGACACATCCATTCGGGCACAGCACATGCACTCTATATTCATGTACTGCCTGTGCCAGAAACCCAATCGAACGGCGGGCAAGATGAGGTCGCACTGCCAGCTGATCATGTTTGCAGCATTTGCACGGCAAATTGCACAGGTTACACAGGTTGCACAGGTTGGACATATCCCGCCACGGTTGAAGAGCTGCACGAAAACAATGGACATGTCAAATCATGGCTGAATGGCGCAATTGAGGCAGACTTCACACCAACGGCTGAATATCGGCAAATGCCAGATGAATGGCCATTCCACCCACTCTCAGCCGGAGTCCAGGTGCCACCCATGAACATTCAACACCACTCGCAGGACACTTAGAAAAGGTTGGGTGCATTTGCACAGCCAGCACAAGAGTAGAGAGCAGGCGACCACTTTCGAGCTAGCTGCGTGAATGGCCCCATATTTTCTAAGTGCCCTGCGAGTGTGCCATCACCGAGTAACACAAATGGCATGGGAGTGTGCCAAACACCCCCCCTTCCATGAGATGGCATGCAAGTGGGGCCCCCACCCCTCCCTCACACACACACACACACACACACACACACACACACACACACACACACACACATAAACATGGTGTACGAATGTGGTGTGTGGGGGCCCCACTCCCTCAGGAACACTAATGGCATGTGAGTGTGCGGTGTATCCCCCCCTACACAAATGGCATGCGAGTACACAGATGGTTGTGTGAGTGTGTAGTTCACCCCCCCATCCCCCCACATCATATGCCTATAGCCAAGGTGTGGCTGAGGTTGCGAATGGTGGCTGCAGTGCAGTCTGATCGCTGTTAGCAAAGCGTGCACAGCTGGATGGCTGTCATGTCCAATTTCAGTTTATTTTCATTTAAATAGGGCTAAATCACAAAAAAAAAGTTGCCTCAAGGCACTTCACACAAGTAAGGTCGAACCTTACCAACCACCAGAGCAAGCAGCAGTAAGGAAAAACTCCCTCTGAGGAAGAAACCTCAAGCAGACCAGACTCAAAGGGGTGACCCTCAACCTTTGTGCGCATGCATGAGTTTTTTCACGCCTGTCGGTTGCGTCATTCGCCTGTGAGCAGGCTTTGTGTGAGCAGTGGTCCACCCCTCTCATAGGATTTTTATTGCGAATAAACGTCTGAACGATTTGGAGCTTTGCTGCATCAAATTTTTCCAGAAACTGTGAGAGACCTCCAGGTGGACACCATTCGGAAAATTCAGATGGCTTTCAGGGATGATTTTATGGGGATTACACAGATTAAGGAGTGCTCCAGCCGGTTTAAAGACCGCCCAAAGCTGCTGAGAGCGTGCCACGCTCCGAGCGCCGATCGACAGGCTGAAACCCCACTGAATCAACCAGATCATTTCCAACGTGAAGGCTTTGTTGATCCGGGACGTCGTCTGACTTACACAAAAATGGCAGAAGACGTGGACATCAGAGAAGCGGAGGGATGCGCCACGGAGCCGTTCATGGCGCGGGACAAAACCACCTCCGTGTTGGTCTCACAGGACGGCTTTCAGATGGCTTTCAGACAGCTTTCAGATGGCTTTCGGTGGCTTTTCAGTCATGTGACTATCCGAGAAATTGTGCATGAGCTGGACATGCCAGAACATGTACTGTGAGGCTTCATCACGGCGTTGCTTTGCGCCATGCAGCTCCACCGCGACGCGCGGAATTCCTCTGCACGTCTGTCTCAATGTGTCGAAAAAGTGCAGATGTCCATGTCTTCCGCAATTCCTGTGGAACGCAGACAATGTCCCGGATCAACACAGCGTCCAGTGTGGAAATGAACGGCACATTTCACCGTTACAGGAGTTTTTGTCATGGAAAGACGAGCGGAGGAATTCCGCGCGTCGCGGTGGAGCCGCATGGCGCAAAGCAACGCCGTGATGAAGCCTCATAGGACATGTTCTGGCATGTCCAGCTCATGCACAATTTCTCGGATAGTCACATGACTGAAAAGCCACCGAAAGCCGTCTGAAAGCCATCTGAAAGCCGTCCTGTGAGACCAACACAGAGGTGCTTTTGTCCCGCACCATTCGCGGCTCCGTGGCGCATCCCTCCGCTTCTCTTTCCATGAAAAAAACTCCTGTAACAGTGGAATGTGCCGAAAAAGTCTTGATGTCCACGTCTTCTGCCATTTTTATGGAAGTCAGACGACGTCCCTGATCAACAAAGCCTTCACGTTGGAAATGATCTGGTTGTTCCAGCGGGGTGTCACCCTGTCGATCGGCACTCCGAGCGCGCCGCGCTCTCAGCCGCTGTGGGCGGTCTTTAAACCGGCTGGAGCACTCCTTAATCTGTGTAATCCCCATAAAATTGTCCCTGAAAGCCATCTGAATTTTCCGAATGGTGTCCACCTGGAGGTCTCTCACAGTTTCTTCAAAAATTTGATGCAGCCAAGCTCCAAATCGTTCAGACATTTATTCGCAATAAAACTCTGATGAGAGGGGTGGACCACTGCTCACGCTCACAGGTGAATGATGCAACCGACAGGTGTGAAAAAACTTACGCATGTGCACGAAGGTTCAAGCTTGGCTGATGCAATCACACGTCATTCAAATCCATATGGTTTTTGCAAAAAAATAAAAAGGTTGGATACTTTTCTAACAGACCTCGTACAGCTGATTGGGGTTACCAACTCTGGAGCATCTGACTAACTAAGTGTGGAAGATCGCAGGTTCTGCCATATTCAGGCCAGCCACATTATCAGCAAAAGTAGTGGTTTCTTTTTGCACACTCTGAGGCATTCCATCTTTAAATGGTGTAAATGTTGCCTTGCATATTTCTTAAAGTTATGCATTCATTGGTATATTTAGAGAACAAACAATCTTTTCAATTGTAAAAAAGAGGTTTGACCACTAAAAACAGTTTGAGCCATGAAACATCAACATACCAAAACTATTAGATCAACCCCAAAGCTAGTGCACTATTATAATAGGACAGCAGGTTGTGAAGAGTTGATAAATAACAAAATTTAATTTATGATATTTACATCATAATGAGCAGCCTATATACAACACGCCATTGGAGAACACAGGCTCTATGCCCGCTTACTGGCTGATTGAAAGGGTGCTGCCCCATCAGCAGTTAGAACTACATCACTTTTTCAAATGATCTTCAGAGTGCCATTGTGATACAGAAAACATGCGTTTGCCTGATACATTATGATCAACGCTAGGCAAGTGATACACATCATGTACACTCGACACCTTTATTTTTAGAAAATGTGCAAATGTTTCGAAATACATGTACAAATTGCAAGAAAAGACAAAGTTTGATATTTTATCCAGTAAACTTTTAAAGTTTAATTTACAGCCTTACAGTAAACTTTTAAAGTTTAATTTACAGCCTGTGGTTGAAAGCTCTCTGCTAAGAGTGAAAACCTTAATTCCAAGAAGGAATAGGCCATATTCTGATATTATAGCATAGTGATTGTGTATAAGTTTTATCAAAATTCATGTGGATTGACCCCCCCCCCTGCCCCCCCAGCCACCCCCACCCCTTCTCAGCCACCAATGCCTGGCATGGGGAGAACTATCAAAATTCATGCGGATTAATGATTGATGACATATGGTTCAACTGTATGTATCAGTTTATTGTTAATATTGTTGTCTTAATATTAATTTTTTGGTTTGAAAATAGTACCAGGTTGCAGCCCATGTCATGGTGGTTCAGAATATGTAACTTTGGGGTTCAACTGTATGTATCAGATTATTGTTAATATTGTTGTCTTAATATTATTTTTTTGGTTTGAAAATAGTAACAGGTTGTAGACCATGTCATGGTGGTTCAGAATATGTAACTTTGGGGAGTTCACCTTTTGTAGTTTTAGAGCCTATTCCGGACAGACAGAAAGACAAAAGTAGCCGTTTATGTATATACACTCAACAAAAATATAAACGCAACACTTTTGGTTTTGCTCCCATTTTGTATGAGATGAACTCAAAGATCTAAAACTTTTTCCACATACACAATATCAACATTTCCCTCAAATATTGTTCACAAACCAGTCTAAATCTGTGATAGTGAGCACTTCTCCTTTGCTGAGATAATCCATCCCACCTCCAGGTGTGCCATATCAAGATGCTGATTAGACACCATGATTAGTGCACAGGTGTGCCTTAGACTGCCCACAATAAAAGGCCACTCTGAAAGGTGCAGTTTTATCACACAGCACAATGCCACAGATGTCGCAAGATTTGAGGGAGCGTGCAATTGGCATGCTGACAGCAGGAATGTCAACCAGAGCTGTTGCTTGTGTATTGAATGTTCATGTCTCTACCATAAGCCGTCTCCAAAGACGTTTCATAGAATTTGGCAGTACATCCAACCAGCCTCACAACCGCAGACCACGTGTAACCACACCAGCCCAGGACCTCCACATCCAGCATGTTCACCTCCAAGATCGTCTGAGACCAGCCACTTGGACAGCTGCTGAAACAATCGGATTGCATAACCAAAGAATTTCTGCACAAACTGTCAGAAACCGTCTCAGGGAAGCTCATCTGCATGCTCGTCGTCCTCATCGGGGTCTCGACCTGACTCCAGTTCGTCGTCGTAACCGACTTGAGTGGGCAAATGCTCACATTCACTGGCATTTGGCACGTTGGAGAGGTGTTCTCTTCACGGATGATGCGAAGGAGATGTGTTGCACTGCATGAGGCAAATGGTGGTCACACCAGATACTGACTGGTATCCCCCCCCCAATAAAACAAAACTGCACCTTTCAGAGTGGCCTTTTATTGTGGAGTATATTTTTTACATTAGATCTTAATTAAACATGGCTCAATCACTGTTATATTTGAAAGTGAGATGTCGACTGGCACTCACTGTTGCCTGACAAAGTTTGACATTTTAATTGTATATTGAAAAGCTCATTTGGTGTGAAATTTGCATTATATCTCAGTCAAAAATGCCTCAATCACTCTCATTTATGGCAATGAGGTACAATCTGGCACTCAATGAATAAACTAAGTTTGATCTGCATCTGATCCGTATTGCGGCTTTTGCAGATATTTGATTTTAACCTTATGGGGCTGCCCCCATTGTATACAACAGCTGAATACAAGTTTTATTTACTTATACGTAACTTTTTAATGATATTAGATAAAAAAAACTTAACTTTTTTTTCACGGAAAAGTAAACTCCATGGACTTTCAAACAATCCTTCCACTATGTTTGTAGTCCTCATAGAAGCTGTGTGATGACATGCGCAATGTGAGTATTCAATCAAGAATTGGTTCACCGTCACATGATTTTCCAATATCCACTCATAGGGCAGAGGGATCTCATGTGGTGCACCAAAGAGTCTCAGCAGAAAAGATGCTTCACTACTTGCACCATGAATGTTGTTGAATAGGCCTCTCTGGCTCCAACAATTGATGTGTAAAGCACCTTTTACGCATATGAATGAAAGTGATCAGAGTAAGAGGGCCTCATATGTGAGGAGAGGTTGTGTTCAGTGCAGGAACACACTCCAGAAAGAACAGTCAACTCCATGGAAGTGCAAAGTTTGTGATGTGGCTCTTTGGGTAATAGCAGAAAGAAATTGCTTTGAGGTGTGGCATGAAGACCAACAAAACACATAGACCATTTTGTATATATTGTTCAAAATGTGCATTTATGTTTATTGCTAGAACCTTTATTTTTTACATTATTTTGTACAAGAACCCACACTACCTTTATAAAGTGTCAAAATAGTTGTTTATTATAGTTTGTTGTGTGTTCTGAATAAATGTGTGTGAACATTATTTCCACTTCATTTTTTTCCTTTCTTATTTATGATTGTAAACTTTTATTACACACTTATATAACACCACTATAGCATATATATTCTGAAAGTAAAGGTTGTCCTGAAAAAAAAAAGAGACATACCACTTGATTGTGGGATACAGGGTGAGCAATTAACAGCAATAATAAAACATTTATGCTAGGCGTGAACTGAACAAAAAATTCCCTTGGACCACATTTGATCTCTATTTTGTATTATATTTTAGCTTATGAAACAAGATTAATGGGACTAACAGGATTTTGACCTTTAATCTTTTTTTTTTTTCCCAAGGTAAAAAAATGGTGTAATTGGAAATTAGTGTTGGCAGAGGTTTGCGCTCTAGTTGGGGTTTATCTTCATTAGTGCTTTTATTCCTGGGAAATTCCTGCAGAAATATTAATTATAATTACTATTATTAACAACAACCTTGTGATTTTTCACATCAGAGTATAAGTCACAAGGGCCTCCAAAACTAGTTAAAAAAAACATGACTTCTACTTCAGAAAATATGGTATCTCAAATGTTATTAATTCGCTGGGACTAAACTTTGAAAGTTTTTGATAAATTTTGAAAGTTGAGCTAAAGTTGAGCTATCAGTATGCAGACCTGAGTTCCATTCCCAGCCACTCTACCTCTCTGTGTCCTCAAACAAGACATTTCACCTACATTGTCTCAATCCACACAGCTGTAAAGGGGCATGGGCCTAACCTGGAGAAGAAATATGTGTCCAGGAGTAGTCTCTGCTATGGGCCCTGTCCAACTGGGTAGAGGATTAATTGTGCATGAATTGAGTATACAAAGTATGGGCGTACGTTGTCGTCCGCAACAAAAATGGCCAACAATGACAAATGTCCCAGTATGAATTACGGATATATTAATAATATATAGCAAATATATGATGCACAATCACGGTTGTATAACGCATGAAGTGAGGAAACTGATCAGACACACTGCGATTATCACAGCAGTATTACGGGTGTATTATGAATGCATCGCGCACGTGTTGCGCGTGCACGGCATCTGCATTGTGGTAATAAAAGAAACGCACTTGCTCCTTTCGGCATCACTATTCACACCAACAATACAGCCTCTGGAGCATTTGCTGGACTTGGACAAGTTGATTGGAGTAAAGAAGCAGTGAACAGGATTAGTGGTGACATCAGCAGATCGCATCAGAGCACAGCTCGTCTCAATGATTATAACAAGTTAAATCTGTTATAAACAGGAATAAATACTGTAACAGCTGCAGACAAGAAGGAAAAACACACACAAATAATTACCTTTTTAGAAGGCTCAAAATGCTTTCTGCACACGCGCGAACGGCCCAGCTGTAGCCTCCTCTGTGATACAGGAGGTGATTAGAGCCGTTTTCAACAGGCAATTTGCAGAATAAAATAATTAATCCGCCATGAAATAATTATTTTATATAGGCAGCATACAGCGCAGAGCGCGTGGCAGCCGGTAGAACAAAGAACGGCGTCCAGCTGTGAACACAGCACATCTGATTTGCATCCACCGCAAATCAGATGCAAAGCAGACGTAATAAAAACGGTTTATTCATGGCCAATCTGTATGCAGTCGCTACAACTTATTTTAGTTTGTGATGTGGACATGATGGGCACGCAAAATATCAGTTTTATACACTCTCCCAGTCCGCTGCCAAGCTGCAAATCCCTGTCAGTTGCGGATATCAGCAGATGACGGCGAATATACAGTGCATAGATTGAGTATGTATTGTGTATGTATTGAGTATGTATGGAGTATGTAAGGTGGATATCATCCGCAGCTCAAAAATCCTGGTAACGGAAAAAAGTGCCTCTGCGGAAAATTGCGGACGTGTGCGGGTGTTGACCGACTCATACAAGCATGTTTCATGCATATTGCGGATGTTAAGCGAATATGAGCCAATTTTGTGCACAATCCATACGGAAATCCTCCTAAACGCCAGTGGGACAGGGCCCTAAGCTTCATTCTGTGGAATTCAGGATTGGATTCCGGTGGGCCTCAGGGCCTATTTAGAACTTACTTATTGCATTGTAATGCTTATATTCTGTGTGTTTCTTTACATATCAGTTAAATATGAGGTCTGTTAGAAAACTATCTGTCCTTTTTATTTTTTTAAAAAACTATGTGGATTTGAATGATGTGCACTTGCATCAGCCAAGCTTGAACCTTCGTGTGCATGCGTGAGTTTTTTCACGCCTGTCGGTTGCGTCATTTGCCTGTGGGCAGGCTTTGAGTGAGCACTGGTCCAGCCCCCTCGTCGGCTTTTTATTGTGAGGGAAATGGCTGAGCACGTCCGTGTTATTTAAAATATTATTATTTAAATATTATTATTATTTTTTAATATTATTATTATTATTATTATTAAAATATTATTTAAATATTAAAAAGCACGTCCATGTTGGAAACCATTCTGAGGATTCAGATGGCTTTCAGTGGTTTTTCAGTCGAGTGAGTATCAGAGAAATTGTGTAACAGTTGGGCATGTCACAACTTGTCCTGTGAGACTTCCAACACGGACATGCTTTTTGCTGTGCGCCATTGTGGCTCCGTCCTGACGCGCAAATTCCTCCGCACGTCTTTCATTACAAAATCTCCTGTAACAGTGGAATGTGCCGCAAAAGTGCTGATGTACACCTCTTCTGCAATTTCTCTGGTAGTCAGACAACGTCCCGGATCAACACAGCCTTCACTTTGGAAATGATCTGGTCATTTCAGCCTGTCAATGGCCGCTCGGAGCGCGGCGCGCCCCCCGCCGCTATGGGCCGTCTTTAATCCGGTTGTAATGCTCCTTAATCTGTGTGACGCCGAGAGTATCCTCACCGAAAGCCATCTGAATCTTCCGAATGGTTTCCACCTGGCTGTCTCTCACAGTTTCTGGAAAAATGTGATTCAGCGCTGCTCCAATCACTCAGCCATTTCCCTGACAATGAAAATCCAACGAGTAGAGTGTACCAGTGCTCACTCAAAGCCTGCCCACAGGCAAATGACGCAACCGATAGGCGTGAAAAAACTCACGCATGCGCATGAAGGTTCAAGCTTGGCTGATGCAAGCGCACATGATTCAAATCCATATAGTTTTTAAAAAAAATAAAAAGGTTTCTAACAGACCTCGTATTAATATTCATATTTCATGTATTTGGCTGAACTGGCTTTGCTGCTTATTTCCCTCAGGCTTGCTCCCATGCTTTGGAAGAGTGTTGTATTGCTTTACACACACACACACACACACACACACACACACACACACACACACACACACACACACACACACACACACACACACACACACACACACCCCTCCAGTACAGGTGATATTGGCTTTAAGTATATAAACATAACATTGTTTGCAGTTCATTCACATACCTTTTAATACTGATGTCATGGGAAATTTAAACAGATTTTGTCACATTAACATGTTCTCAACCTATTTAATACAGAAATGTTACAAGCTGAAGTAAAGGGTTTATCTGACTGCTTGACTGTTCTTCATATCATAATTAAATCTAACCGTTTGAGCTCCTGTTCCTGTGGTTTACTCTGTTGATATGCTCAGCTGCTCTCAGCGCCAGCGTAGAACTTCTGTCCGTGTAGTCATCTGCTGCTTATCTATACTACACAACATCTCATAAGAACAGATTGTCTGCTCCATGTCAGTTTAATATGTTTTGAAATAATCTGCTGCACATTTGATGTGTTTTAATCTGACGGTGCATATCAGGTGAATTGCTGGATTTAATTTGATTTGTTTGCTTTCACTTAATGCTATAATTCTTGCACTGGTGGAGGTGCCTTACAGGCCAATGACAATATGATGGCTGAAAGCACTGTCACAGACATAAACCATTGCCTGTAACTGCTTGCACAAAATTTAAATGTGATTTTAGGTGTCAATAATACAGATATGTCTCTGCAAAGAAGACAAAGTATTAAATACGTCCTACACACAAACACACACCAAGACTAATGCTTAATCCCAAATACCACAGTGTGAAGTGAATGGAAGTCTACAACTTTCCTTGGATGGCATCCCATTATGGTAGGAGTGCGCCTGTGCATGCAGGGCTGCATGTCTGTTCGCTCGATTGAGTGTGATTTTGGACTTTTGTGTTTGTTTTGGTACTCTTTCTCTGATTCTAGTAATGCAAGTCAGCATTAATAGATTAGTCTACACAAGAGAGGAGTTACAGGCACTGAGAGACTATGCGAAGACGGGAATACTCCATCAGATTCCACTGTAGCTAAGGCGGACGTTTCAGGGTTGCTGAGCTGGATGTAAACACAAGGCGGAGGCTTGTTAAACCACCGACCCCCTCAGTTGTTACGGGGAATGTCAACGCACTATCGAACAACATGGATGAGCTTAACATGTTGTTGGGGATCCAGCGAAGCTACAGAGAGAGCAGTCTGTTGATATTCACGGAGACATGGCTAACCAGCTACATACAGGATGCTAATGTAGACCTGCCCAGCTTTTCCACTGTGCGAGCGGACCGGGATCCCAATTCCAGTGGAAAGAATTGGGGGACTCATCTTATATGCTAACAAGCAATGGTGCCATCCAAATCATCTGACGGTTAAAAGTGTGATATGCAGCCGTGATCTGGAGTTGTTAGCTGTCAGACCGTATTACGTACCATGTGAGTTCTCGCACGTTATCATGCTCTGTGTGTACATTCCTTCGAGGGCAGAGGCAGAGGTGGCGCTTGAGTCCATTCACAATATCACTGTGGTGCTACAGTCACAGCATCCAGATGCATTTTTCATCATAGTGGGTGACTTTAACCACATCACTTTGGACACTACTCTCCTTTCTTTCACCAATATGTGAACTGTCCCACAAGGAAAAATAGGACCATTGATCCACTGATATATTCCCAGAGTGAAAAGGCAACCTGTAACTACTAGGCAGGTCAGAAAGTGGTCCCAAGAAGCGGAGGACGCACTTAGAGACTGCTTTGCCACCACTGACTAGAGTGTGTTTATGAATGTACATGGTGAGGACCTTGAGGGGGTGGTTAGGTGTAGAACTGACTATTTGAACTTTTGTGTGGATGTGGTGGTGCCTGTGAAACCAGTAAAGTGCTTTCCCAACAACAAATCGTGGGTAACCTTTGAAGTGAAGCAAGTCCTAAATAAGAAGAAGGAAGTGTTCAGGAGCAGAGACTGTGAGATGTTGAGGGAGGTGCAAGATGAGGTTAAAATCTGCCTGAAGGAGGCTAGAGAGGCATACAGTAAAAAGCTGGAAAGGAAGCTGAGTGAAAACAACATGCGGGAAGTCTGGAATGATATGAAAGCCATTACAGGCTGCAGCAGCAGGGGCAATGTGGGCTGCATGGACCTCCAGCAAGCAGAGGAACTGAACACCTTTTTTAACCATTTCAGTCCCCCCCCCAAACGACCTGCTCACCCCCACAGCCAAGCTCCTGTGACCAACATTCTTCTGCAGTACCTTCGCGCTTCTTTGTCTCTGACACAACTGCTCTCTACTCCCACCTCAACTCCTCCCTCAGTCACGGAAGAACAGGTGACCAGGGAGCTGCATTCTGGGGCTCTGGGGCTAAGCTGACATCTGCATTCGAGGAAGGCCACAGGTTTGGACCAGGTCTGTCCAAGGCTCCTAAAGGCGTGTGCAGTGGAGCTGGGTGATCCTCTACAGCAGGTCTTTAACCTGAGTCTGCGGCTTGGGATTGTCCCCTCACTGTGGAAAACAGCCTGTATTATTCCAGTTCTGAAGAAGTCTCGTCCTCGGGAGCTGAGTGACTACAGGCCGGTCGTGCTCACGTCCCACATGATGAAAACACTGGAGCGACTGGTTCTGCAGCTTCTGCGACCCCAAGTGCAGGCAGTGAGGGACCCTCTCCAGTTCGCCTACCAGGAAAGGGTGGGTGTTGAAGACGCTGTCCTCTACCTCCTGCACCATGCCCTCACATACCTGGATGTGGGGGATGCATTGTAAGGATGCTTTTCTTTGACTTCTCCAGTGCTTTTAATACAATACATCCCAGCCTTCTCCAGGAGAAACTTAACATTGTGGCTGTGGACCCACACCTCGTGCTCTGGATTTTGGATTATTTGACCAACTGGACACAGTTTGTATGAGTGGTGGGGTGCAGGTCCTCTACATTGACCTGCAGCACTGGAGTACCTCAGAGCACAGTGCTTTCACCCCTCCTCTTCACTCTCTGCACTCCGGATTTTCACTACAACTCCGATACATGTCACATGCAGAAGTTCTCAGATGACATTGCAATTGTGGCATGTATTGGGGGAGTATAGGAGCGTGGTGAGTGACTTTGTGGGATGGTGCCAGCAAAACAAGCTCCTACTTAACACCACCAAAACACAGGAAGTGGTGCTTGATTTCAGGCTGGCGCCACCCTCACTGCAGCCCATCATAATTGACAGATCCGAGGTGGAGGTGGTTTCCACCTATAGGTACCTTGGGCTGCAGCTGGATAACAGGCTAAGCTGGGCAGCTAATATAGATGCTGTCTATAAGAAGGGACAGAGTAGAATGTACTTTCTTAAGAGGCTGGCTTCATTCAGGGTCTGCTCCAAGTTATTATACATGTTCTATCAGTCCATCATGTCCAGTGTTCTTTTCTACGCCATTGTGTGTTGGGGGGGCGGTGCGAGGAAGAAGGACATTCTGAGGGTGAACTGGCTCATTAAAAAAGCAGGCTCTATGGTGGGACTGTGTCTGGATTCTGTGGAGAGGGTGCTGGAGCGGAGAACACTCTCCAAGATCAAGGCAGTCCTGTCCAATCAGATCCACCCCTGAACTCTGTGATATCCAAGCAGGGGAGCACCTTCAGTTACAGATTCCTCTTCCTCAAATGCTCCACTGACAGACTGAAGAACTCTTTTGTCCCTCGGGCCATTAGGCTGTATAATGTAGCCACATCAGCCAGGGGCAGCAGACGTGGGTTCTATCTATCTATCTATCTATCTATCTATCTATCTATCTATCTATCTATCTATCTATCTATCTATCTATCTATCTATCTATCTATCTATCTATCTATCTATCTATCTATCTATCTATCTATCTATCTATCTGTCTATCTGTCTGTCTGTCTGTCTGTCTGTCTGTCTGTCCATCTATCTATCCTGTCCATCACAGGTTTTGTGCATTTTATTTCCATGTTAGAGATTTTCATTATGTTTGTCTTGGGGTGCTGGTGGGGCTTGGGCATGTTGGGCACCAAAGGATCTATGGGTTGCCCAGCCTGTTCCTGCTTCATTGTGTCAGGATGCTGTCTCTACCAAGATCAGAGTTTTAACGGAAGCACCCTTGGTATATGCTCCATATATGTACATCTACCACGTGCCGGGTAATCGGGAGAGTCGGGAGTTTTCCCGGTGGGCTGGTCCAACCTGGGGCCGTTGTGAGGGGGTGTTAATATATATGCATACATATATGACCACCACTAACTGTTAGGCTACACAACAAGGCACTTGGGCTGCTGTATCTTAAAGAAAAGACATTAAATGTTGTAAATGTTTTACAATCATGAAAATTCGCAAGAAAATAACTTAAGACTGCTTCTTTTGCAACGCTGTTATCTTTTCCAAAGCCTAAGGTAGGGACATACCATTACACGTTTAACACCCCTATGCATTCATTACAGTTAGTTCAATCCAGTCAAGCCCTGTGCGCCCAGAAGGGACTTGCGCTACCCATGAGTGAAACGATGGACAGAAAAAAAGCCAGGTGGAGCTGAAAAAGCTAGATTAAGAAAAAGAAAAGCTTTGCAGGAAGATGCTGCCAAGTGTGCAAAGCTCACAGATATTTTTTCAAGAAGACAGAGCGAAGAGGGAAATGGTAAATAGGGCCAGCCGTATCAACATTTGTAGTACAGTACCACCTCTTCAAGCTACTTACAGACTTCACTGACTTAAGATGGGCATACACTGTACGATAATTTCAATCGCTGTACTTGGCTCCAACTCAAACTGTGCGACAAAACCGTAGGGTTTGAAGGTTCAGAGCGCACAATTCATGGTCTCACACTGTACGGCCCGATGCTCTGATGCGATCTGACTGCTCACATTGTACGTTCAAAAACCACACGTCTGGGTCGCGTTTCTTTAAAAAAAAAAAATGTATTTCATGCCTATCAGTGCGCACAGTGAGTGAAATGGGGGGAGACTGAACGCATATGCGCGTGCGCACACACACACAGCAGACAGCAACATGATTCATGAGAGGACGGTAAAAAAAGAAAACAAACATTCATAACAGGTGCTGCTACTCACACTGTTGTAAAAATAAACTGTATTTCATACGGAGTCTTACAGCTGTGCTCATCTGTCGTAAATCCTGTTGTTGTCTGCTGTGTGTGTGTGTGTGTGTGTGTATGTTCAGTCTCCCCCCACCTGATTCCACTCACTGTGCGCGCTGATAGGCATGAACTTTAATATGATATTAGGTTATTGTGAGGGAACGCAATTAAAAAAAAAACAAAACACAAGACTCTACATGAGATCACTGTTTGCTCTCTCCGGTGTTTGCTCATGGGCAGTGTGTGAGGTAATCAGCGTGTAGACGTTTGTAGTGCTGCTTCAACAGCACGGAACCCTCATGAGTCACGACGGCTGAACAAAATATCAAACAGGTTTGATTTTTACGTTACTCCATGTAGACTGCACGATGCAGGACGCACAATTAAGATGAAACTCAGAGCGATCCAAAAAATTCTCGCACGAGTGAAAAATCAGCTGAAAAAGGGCCAAAAGTCACACAGTGTCTTGTTTTAACTAACTAACTTTTACTTTCTATTATAAGCCACCCAATTTTCACAGTCAGTCAGCACATAAATGCTGGATTTCAATGCCACAGCAGAACTCTCATTATCCCTGTGCGCTGGCGGTTTGGGCTGGTTGGATATGAAACTCTCAGGCTGAAAAATGTTCCCAGCATGCCCCTGATGTACATCATGTATATAACCGTTTCAAAACAAATATTTCCAAGCATTCCATATGATTTCACCCCGCTGGTGTTGAAAAATATTAAATGGCAAATGGACTGCATTTCTATGGTACTTTACCACTTTTCCAACTTAAAAAAATGGTGTCTCCCCCTTGTGAGCTCACCACCAACAAGGATTAAATAAAGGGTCTGGTGCGCTCTTCTATGAGCAGTAGACTGAGGAATAAGCCTACATGAAATGACACTCGGTTATGAATTGACTCTTGGAATGTCGACCATCATCCCTCTGGTGGGGAAGGAGCCTAACCTCATGCAGGAAGCTGAGTGGCACCAACTGGAGATAGCTGGGCTCACCTCCACACACAGCATGGGCCCTGGAACCAAACTCCTGGAGACAGGCTGAACTGTATTTTTCTCTGGAGTTGTCCAGGGTAAGAGACCCTGAGCGCCTCTGTTTTGGAGGTTTCCCCTGTGAATGAGAGGGCTGCTGCAATGCCACATTATGCTGCACAGAGGAATGTTGTTTGTGCATATGCACCAAATGGCAGTTCAGAGTATGCAGGCTTCATGGAGAGTTTTCATGGGATCCTGGAAAAGTTCCCTGTTCCTCTCTGTGACATCAGAAAAAAGTGATGAGGAAGTGTGCATTTTTTTTTTCTTAGAAACAGGTATATACTTTTCAAATCTGAAAAAATGACACAAGGGACTGAAAATATCAGCTATTTTTAAAATAAATATTGTTTCCTTGTTGAATACAGTTATTGTACTGTAGGTTAGTAGCATAACATGTTATTATTAAATATTAAAACCATTCACACAAGGAGTAAGTCTTACCAGTGAGTGGTGCGTGTGTCTAGAGAGCGGTGCACGTGTCAACGCGTATACAACAGGCTACTTCTATCTACTCTTTCCTTTCACATGCACAAGGCAGAGGGTGAGCTCTACGCTGCGTGATATTGTCTGGGTTAAGTACCGGTCAACAAAACATTTTTTTTTCTCACATGAACCTCGAGAACTGATTGAGGGTAATGTTGGTGAGCTGAATCCAAATCTGAGCTCAGATTCCTTCTATCACATCACATATATTTTGCAGTCTGCATGCTCTGTATTGATGGATCATGCAAAAGTTGCTCATTCCCACTAATCATGCACAAAAGCAGCTTCAAAGGCATAGTTTTTAATCCAGGTTCATGAAATGTGAACAAGAGCCGTAATATCTTTCATGGCACTGAAGAGGTGTACGAGACTGCAGCTTTTGCTACAATGCATTTAATACGAGAAATATGTTTTCATATCTCAAAAATGTGATGTGATTGGCAACAACTAACACCAGATTCTGACTTAGATCCCATGCAAGAAAAAAACTCCATGCAAGAAAAATCATGTTGACCAGTGTAATTAATGTCCATGGTGCAAATCCTTGTTGTTTATTTGAGTGTGTATCATTTTTAAATTCAGGATTAAATGAGAAAACACATTCTACCCCAATGGTATCAATTCTGTTGCAACATAGAACCTCTCCCCCAACCCCCTGCGATTTGGGTTGGGTTTGGGTTGTTAATCAATGCATATTTTGTGGTTTGGGCATTGCTGGATGACTCTCATACACAACTAGCTACCTCCTGATTCTTTTAACCCTCTGGGGCCGATGCCGTCGTATACGATGGCTAAGACCAAGCTTTACTAAATTATAAATAACTTTTTAATGATATGAGATAGAAACGTACTCTCTTTTTTTGCTGAAAAGTTAACTCCATGGACCTTCAAGCCAGCCATCGGCCAACTTTGTTCTCCTCATAGAAACTGTGTGATGACGTGTACAATGTGAGTGTCCAATCGGAATCGGTTCACCGTAACATGGTTTTCCAAAATCCAATCATAGGGCAGATTTATCTCATGTGAAAAGCCAAAGATCATTTTCAGGAGTGATATGTTACTAGTTGGCCCATTTGAATAGCCCCCTGGGTGCTCCAATGAGTACATACTATTAGTACATACTCAGTGCGCCCTGCGCCATTATGCACAGCAAAAGTGAAAGCAGACGAGCAGATGGAGAGCCTCTGATGACAATCTCACATGCTCAAGCAAAGAGTGTGTAACTATCAGGATTGCTCCACTAGTTTGCATGTGAATGTTAGTGGATAACTCTGTTGCTTTCTCTGCGTAAAGCACTGTTTACCATATCAATGGACAACAAAACGCATAGACCATTTTGTATATATTGTTCAAAATGTGCATTTGTGTTTATTGTTTGAACCTTTTTGTGGTACAGTCTTTCACACAAGACCTCAAATTACCTTTATAAAGTGTCAAAACAGTTGTTTATTATAGTTTGCTGTGTATTTTGAATAAATGTGTGTGGAAAATAATTTTAAGGGAGTGCCCAGCCACCCTGCGGAGGAAACTCATCTCGGCCGCTTGTACTCGCGATCTCGTTCTTTCGGTCATGAGCCAAATCTCATGACCATAGGTGAGGATCGGAACGTAGATTGATCGGTAAATAGAGAGATTTGCCCCCCTACTCAGCTCTCTCTTCACCACAATGGTCCAATACAGTGACCGCATCACTGCAGATGCTGCACCGATCCGTCTATTGATCTCACACTACATCCGTCATTCACTCATGAACAAGATCCCGAGATACTTAAACTCCTCCATTTGTGACTCCTGTGTCACTCGGGAGGAGCTCGGAGTCGAGCCGTTGCTCCTCCATGTCGAAAGGAGTCAGTTGAGGTGGCTCGGGCATCTTTTCCAGATGCCCCCTGGACGCCTAGCTGGAGAGGTGTTCCAGGCACGTCCCATTGTGAGGAGGCCCCGGGGAAGACCCAGGACACGCTGGAGGGACTACATCTCTCGGCTGGCTTGGGAACGCCTTGGGGTTCCCCCGGAGGAGCTGGGGGAGGTGTGTGTGGATCAGGAGGTCTGGGCTGCTTTTCTTAAGCTGCTGCCCCCGTGACCCAACTCCAGATAAAGCGGAAGAAAATGGATGGAATGGATGGAAAATAATTTTTCGCTTTATTTTTTCCTTGCCTATTTTTGATTGTAAACCTTTATTACACTTATAAAACACAACAAAAACATATATATTCTGAAAGCACAGATTGTCCTGAAAAACAAGAGACATAAAACTTGATTGTGGGATGCAGGGAGACCTGTTAACAGAAATAATAAAACATTTATGCCAGGCGGGTGAACTGTCCAAAAAATTCCCTCGGACCCCAGAGGGTTAAAATTTCTTGTTATTTAATAGACAAGATGGGAATCATTTTCCCATTGACTTAATACTGTGGAAACCATCAAAAAACAATAAACTGACATTCCCAGACCTCATCAGTTTGGACACCAGAATCTGTGTAGCAGATCTGGGAGTAGCCATGGGTGACTGTGATCGCTGCCATTCCGTTGTGCTCTGTCTCTTGGCCATGGCCGCCAGGTGATGATATCTCTGTGTACCATATGTACATTCACCTAGTTATTTCCAGGTAAACTGAGACATGATCACTGATATATTGAATGTTTTAACTTATCATACAATCTATAAGTTGATGTATGTAAAATAATCAATTTGAGAAGAGGCTTCTTGTGGATTAGAATATAATGTGAAGACTCTATCTGACAACAGTTCAACATTCATTATACAATTCACAATAATATCTTCTCTGTTTTCAGCTATTTAAGCACTTGCACGTTTTCCTATATGTACCTACTATAGGCAAATCTAATTTAATGTTTCAACAATTCTCAGCACACTTAAGTTTCATTGTCAATATAAGCTGGGTGTTTGTGCATCGTGAGTCCCCTTATGCAATGCATGTCTGCTTATTATAGGGTTTAAATCTCAGAAATATACTGTGCCCGACTGCAGGCCAGGTTTTTGCTGGTCTATGGTCCAAAAGCTCTTTGCTGCCACCAGCAGTACGTTTGACCACACTTGGTTTTTATGCCAACACACCCATGGGTAAACAAATGAACATCAGTGAGCAAGCAGTTTAAATGAGGTGGGAGGTGGACATGAAAACCTAATTCAAATTTGAATCCTACTTTAAAATACTTCTATTCTGTGGGCTGAGAGATGTATGTGGAACCCCAGTGTTTTTGGTATTTAATTGAAATGGCAGGGTGAAGTTAAGTGGATAAGACCTTCACGACTCCAGTGAGTGCTTATTTAGTTATTTTTCATATGTACTGTAAAAGCAACATTGTTGTCATGGTGATTTTTGCTTGCTTAACGCATCCTTTGCCACAAAGCTGCAGCTGCCTTGGTGGTTGTTGAAGACAGCTGAGGGAATTAAAGCACTTGTGTGAGTGGCAGAATTCCAGCTGCTGTCCTATATTGGATGCGATTACACTAACCATTTTATAGAATTTCTAATCACATTAGGACACACTGGACACACACACAGACACAAATTGGATTGTCTTCACGTCACTGTTGGACATTTAAAACCAATTTTGCCTATCAGGCTTTCACTGTGACACATGCACGAATCCATTATAAATCCACCTCATAGGGGGATTTAATTTGAAACATGGATAAATAAATACAAATACTAAGATGGTTAAAATATGGAATATGTACTCTTTATAAAAACTGAGATATTTGAGGTTGGATGAGTGACAGCTCATGGGTCAACATTCAATACTTATCCTCCTGGCAGCCGTGCAAAACTCTGAACAGATTTTTTTTTAAAGAGCAATTTTGACATGAATTGTAGATTCACACTGTTATGTTCACTCAGAGTATGAAACCCTTAGGTTTCATCCCTCACTATACAGTGTTGCTTTTAGTAATCCGGGAACTTTTTGGTAAATCTGTTTTGGAAGTGGAAAAATGCTGTTTTTTTTTTTTCCTTTTAATCTGATATTTAAACACAAAAGTCAGTCATATTTCCATTTCTTCCACAGAATTGGAGATCATTCATTTTGGTACAAAGTCAAAACAATCTAATTCACAAATTTAACTTGTATTTTGGTTGTGTAAAATCTGTTAATTTAAATTATAAATGCCATTTTCTCAAGTTAAGTAGTGATGACTTTCTACTTAGTACAGTTCGTATAAGTCTGATCCAAGGCCTCAGACCAATTGGTGCCGTTTCTTATACATGGATTCCACAATGTAAATCATGTCAAAGTCTACAAATCACCCTAGATCAGGGGTGCTCAAGTTCAGTCCTCGAGAGCTACCTTCCTGATACTCTTAGTTGTCTCCCTGCTCCAACACACCTGAATCCAATGAAAGGCTCATTAAAAGCCTGCTAAGGAGTCTTTCATTGGATTCAGGTGTGTTGGAGCAGGGAGACAACTAAGAGTATCAGGAAGGTAGCTCTATAGGTAGGTTCTATACAGGTTACGCAACCAAACAAGGCGTATATCAGTTTGTTTGGTTTTGTTTGACTTCCACACTGCGCCTCTCACCACAAGGATATGTTTATGTTGGTTGAACTTTATTGGATTGTTTTTTGTTTCTAGACATTTGGGCATTTCAAAAGCATTACTGATCAGGGACTTAGTTTTGAAAGGAAAGAGTGTCACAGCCCCGTGGCTCATTTGTGCCATTTTTAAATTAAAATTGTATTCTTGTTTTGTTTTTATTTTCATTTATTTATCTATTTGTCTTTTTGTGTTGAGGTGCTGCAAAGAAAGAGCATGTGATTGGCAGGGTGGTGGCACCTTGGGCCAATATTTCTGCTCCAACATAAATGGATTGGCTGCTGTTTATGTCAACTGTGAGTCTGCTCATTGTTTGGTTTTACTGTATTTTAGCAAAAAAATAACCATTTTGTTGAACTGCCCTTCTTTGCAGTCTTCATTCAATTGTTAGGGCCCCTTCACACATAGTGCAAAGTTTGGATGAAGTGCACACTTAGTGCGCATGATGCAGGAATCATGTGTAAACCGTGCAATGTCACCCCTGCCTCGAACGCCTCGTACACGTGTTGCTACAACTATTTACGCACACAAGCGCCTGAAAGACAAAGTGTGTGCTGTGCAAACCCATCGCACCCTCTCGTGGCAGGTGTGGGCCAAATTCCAGGTGACACGCATGAACATCGAACACTGGTCGCATGGCACTTAGAAAATATGTGGCCAGTCGCACTCTTCACATGACAGCAGACTGCAGGTGAGCAGTTTTGTACTGCTGTGAAATTTATCTAAGTTCCCCACAAGTGTGACTTTGCAAACACACACACTGACACGTGGGTGTGTGCGCTCCACTCACAGGAGGCGTGGCTTTCTACAGAAGCATCTGTGGAAGCATCTGTGGTCATTCTGGACATTCCAGCGACACAACACCTATTGTGTTTGGACTAACAACTGTCCACTTTGAGACGTGTGTGTCTGATTGCTGTAATTACGTGGACATAAATAAAAACATATATCGCCATGGTGGCGACAAGCTGCAGCAAGCGCGCGCACAGAGCGGACACTGACAGCCCTCCAGGTTGAAATGGACCGTCAGATCAGAACACACAGCGGGCGATCTGACCGTCATGTCACCCACGTGAGCTCTGTTCCACATGACGCGGTGCCTGTGCTGCGGCGCGCCATCCACAAGACATGTGTCGGGCAGAGCACGCGTGCGCCCGACTGGACGCACCTGACCAGTAGATGTGGACATGATCAGAGCACACTGCTTCTCATTCATGTCATTTCATGACTGTATGTCTCTGACCATGGGTCATCACTAGGGATGGGTATTGATAAATTTTATCAATCCGATTCCTTATCAATTCCCTTATCGATACCTTGTGAATTTTGTACTAAAAGTAGGCTTTACAGGTTTTCTATGTGTTTCATTGAGTCTTAAAGTAAATAAATATGAAATTGGTCACTGTATCCTTGATCTCTGGACATAAATAAAAATAAACAAAACAGTGTTTCGCTTTGAAGTTATTCATTCTGAGTGGACTCTATCATTCTAACTTGACTCGGCAGAGAGCGGCGCAGCATTTGGAGCTGTGTGAACAGAACGGTGGACGATTCTCGTTTCTTTCTCACAACAAGACAGGAGTCCCAGTTAGTAACTTTAATCTGCACAAAAGTGACTCACAATTGACATATTGTAATTAAAATGTAGAGAAATTATAATTTTCCTGACAAACACCCCCCAAAATAACAGCCACTCTGAAGGACTGATAACAGAATTGTTAAGCAAAAAGCTTATTGATGTCGGTGGATTGAATCATTTCTTAACAATACCCGAAAGGAACCGGATCTCGATATCCATCCCTAGTCAACACCAAAGGAACAGATGATTTATATTTGTATTGCTTGATTGATAAATGTGGTGTTTTTATATGGTGTCAATTTTTTTTGTTTGTTTTTGTAATACTTCCATGTCCTTCCTGATATGAGGCAGATTCCTGCAGCTTTCAAAGAACAGCTGTGTAGGTCAGTGGTAAAGTCTTTGACTGGGAATCAGAGCTTTTGAAAGGTGTAAGTTTACATCCCGGGTGGTGTGTTTTTTTTTTATTTTTATTCCACATAAGCCACGCGATGTGGTCCCACAGGTACTGGCTGGTTCTTATTTTTTATTTATTCCACATAAGCGGCGCAATGTGGTTCCACACGAACCAGCTGGTTTTTATTTCTTCCACATAAGCAGTGCCATGTGGTGCACCTCGCACTGTTTTCACACCATTTTCATGCATGCCTGCCCATCGGCACAATGTTTTGTGCGCTAATTTTAAACTGTTTCGCCATTTTGTCCAAACGCCATCCAAACTCCACACTATGTATGAAGGGGCCATTATTTTCCAAGGCGAATGTCAGAGCCTTCACTGGGAGGTAATGGTCTACTGACTAAGGTGGTGGTCTTGGGACCAGAAGATCCATGGTTTAATTCCCCAACAAACCAAATAAAAAAAAAAGACTCAAGTTGCCCCAGTGTGTACTCAGTGCTTTGAAATTGGTGTGAATATGAGGCATCACTGTAAAGCACTTTTTCCATAATATACATTCACTCCATTAATCAGCTGTAAGTTTTTCACAAATCCATTAAGAAAGGGTTTAGCATGGACATGTAACAAGGACAGATTAATCCACAAATATTTATAGTTATGCTTGGTTTTCACTGAATATTCTCTGGTATGTTTTAGCAATAGGGGCACAGACAGATCCCAAATAAATATTTTACACCAATGAGTAATTCTACTGTATTTTTCCTTTTACCTGTGAGCAGCTTTTTCAACCTGCATTGCAATCTCAGCAGTCCTCTGCCACATGCCTTGGAGCCCATGCTGGGGATGGAAAAGATGGCGCCTGTGTTGGCAAGCCGTCTGCCTCGCTGTCTTACTGTTTTTTTTTTTTACTTCGACTCTGCTTTTGCTTTTTTATGCCTACCGAGATGTGTCTGCTCTGCTGGTTTATGATTGTCAAACTCTTGTCAAAATTAAAGCTTCATCTGAGGCTGATCGTTCATTGTTTGTTCGGCAAACGCGCTGGTGCGCTCATCAGACTTAAGGCTCACTTCTTAGACTTTTAGCTGATTCTCACCTTGAATTTGGACTTTGTGCCCAGCATTTGATTTGGCGGTGATTCGGACCCAATTTTCCAGAGTCGTTGCCCTTGCTTGTACCGATGGCTGGACCTTTTGCTCCTGCTTTGCTGTCAACTTTAGGCTGGTGCCCATGCCACAGCAACCTCAGTACCACGGCAACCTCCACCAGCTGAGATGCACTGTGTCATCAGCCGGCTCAGAGCGGAACCTGAGCATAGCCCTGCTAAACGCAAGGTCAGTGGTGAATAAAACTCTTCTTTTAAATGACTTCTTCACCTCTCGCAAACTGTATATCGTGTGTGACGGAGACGTGGATCCATGCCGCTGACCATACACCATTTTCTGAACTCCTTCCTCCTGATTATTCGTTCTTTAGCTTGCCCCGCTCCATGGGAAGTGGCAGCGGTGTAGCCTTTGCGTTTAAATCCAAACTTCACTGCTGTTTGTCCCAGCCTGCGATGAGTCACAGCAGCTTTAAGCTGCAGCTTTTTGAACTGAATCTGTCATTTCCTATCCTTTGCTCCGTTGTTTATCGTCCACTGAAATATAATACGGCCTTTATAAATGAGTGTGCGGACTTTTTGTCCAGGATCGTGGAGAAAGGGGGTCGTTTTGACCGTTGGGGTTTTACATAATTATTGTATGGCCTTGCCTTACAATATAAAGCGCCTTGGGGCAACTGTTTGTTGTGATTTGGCGCTATATAAAAAAACTGATTGATTGAATTGATTGAAATACGATCACATTTTAATCTCTGGTGATTTTAATATACATGTCTGTTGTGAATCCCGTGCTCTGGTCAAGGACTTTTTAAACCTGATTGAGTCCTTTTACCCTGTGCGTGTCTGGCCCAACTCATGAAAGGGGGGGCATATTTTAGGTATTGTCTTATGGCTTACAGTATCTGTCTCTACGAAGGAAATCTGTGTAACTCTGTGTATTTTCGATCATTTACCTGTGCTGGGATGTTGTGTGAAATGTAAATAAAAATAGAATTCAATGATTTGCAAATCCTCTTCAACCTATATTCAATTCAATACACCACAAAGACAAAAGATTTAATGTTCAAATTGATAAACTTTATTGTTTTGCAGAAATATTTGCTCATTTTGAAATGGATGCCTGCAACATGTTTCAAAAAAGCTGGGACAATGGCATGTTTACCACTGTATTACATCACCTTTCCTTCTAACAACACTCAAAGATGGGGTGAGGACCACCACTTTGTGAACAACTGCGTGAAAAAAAATAGTCCAACAGTTTAAGAACAATGTTTCTCAGCAAGGAATTTAGGGATTCCATCATCTACAGTCCATAATATAATCAGAATATTCAGAGAATCTGGAGAACTTTCTACACGTAAGTGGCAAGGCTGAAAACCAACATTGAATGCCTGTGACCTTCAATCCCTCGGGTGGCACTGCATTAAAAACCGAAATCATTGTGTAACAGATCTTACTGCGTAGGCTCAAGAACGCTTACAGAAAACCATTGTCAGTTATAACACAGTTCTTTTACTACGAAGCCACACTGTTGTGACACATGCAGAATGTGGCTTGGCGTTGTCTTGCTGATATAAGCAGCGATGTCCCTGAAAAAGACATTGCTTGGATGGCAGCATGTGTTGCTCCAAAACCTGGATGTACCTTTCAGCGTTGATGGTGCCATCACAGATGTTTTGCTTTGCATGGTTGAGTTTTAACTTGAATTGTAGATGTAGCGATGAACTGTGTTAACTAACAATGGTTTTCTGAAGTGTAGAAAGTTCTCATGTAGAAAGTTCTCCAGATTCTCTGAATCTTCTGATTATATTATGGACTATAGATGATGGAATCCCAAAAATCCTTGCAATTGAATGATGAGTAACATTGTTCTTAAACTGCTGGACTATTTTTTCAGTTGTTCACAAAGTGGTGATCCTCACCCTATCTTTGCTTGTGAAATGCTGAGCATTTTGGGGATGCTCCTTTTATACCCAATCATGACTCTCACCTGTTTCCAAACATGTGTTCTTTGAGCATTCATCAACATTCCGCGTCTTTTGTTGCCCTGTCCCAACTTTGTTGAAATGTGTTGCAGGCATCCATTTCAAAATGAGCAAATATTAGTATCCTCAGTTCCCAAACACTTATTGAAGAGGCCCATAATAAGATCACAAAGTTCATAGTTAAAATTCAAATGTCTGAGCATTTAAAAAGTAAGGAGCAGCAAATCAGGAAGTTTCACAACCTTTTAGTGCAGAAAAGGCTTACTTTCAGTGGGGGTAGCTATAAAGATACACCCAGACAAATGAGTGACAACAGGGAAAATTGGGTAAAAAATCTCTCCGGCGGGGTTCTTACACAGACAGAAAAGGATGTGCTCGCTAAAGGACTAAATTTCTCAGTGACCCCTAAACATATACCAACAGCAGATTACATCACTGCAGTAGGGTCAGCCATTAAACATAACAGTCTGTCAGAGTCAGAAGCTGGAGACCTCTGGCTAAGAGTCACAGCAGTGCTGAACAGTGCTAAGCCTCCTCCGTTAAACATCACAGGAGAAGAACGGAAAGCTTTGTGAGCACTGCAGAAGGACCAAAGCATCCTTATCCTGCCAGCGGATAAAGGCAGATGCACGGTGGTCCTGAACACATTGGACTACGAGGCCAAGATCAACAAGTTGCTCAGTGACTCCAATACACACTGTACGAGCTTCTGAAGAGAGACCCCACAAGCGGCTATAAGAAGAAAATCATTAACTACCTCCAAAACCTGGAGGAAGAGGAACTCATCGACAGGCAGGCGTACTACAGAGTGTTGCCTGGGGATGCCATTCCATGCATCTATGGGCTGCCCAAAATCCACAAACAGGATGTGCCACTCAGACCTATTGTATGTAGCACTGATTCCATCACTTACAATGTGGCCAAGCACCTCAAGTGGATTTTGGCTCCTCTAGTGGTTAACTCAGACCACCATGTGGAGAACACACAAGATTTTGTGAACAAGATCAAGGACCTTCAGCTGGAGGCAGATGAAGCTATGGTGTCATTTGATGTGACATCGTTGGTCACCTGCATCCCCACTGCTGAGGCCGTCACAGCTGTGAGGCAGAGGCTGCAGGAGGATGCATCTCTACTTGAAAGGACCAAACTTACACCAGACCACATCTGCCAACTCTTGGAGATCTGTCTTAATACCACGTATTTCCTGTTTAGGAGGAATTACTACAGGCAGATCTATGGTTGTGCGATGGGGTCTCCAATACCCCCCATTGTGGCCAATCTGTACATGGAGCTAGTGGACAAGAGAGCCTTGGAGTCGTTCACAGGCAGCGCTCCCAGTCACTGGTTCAGATATGTCGATGACACATGGGTTAAAATCAAGCAACAGGAAGTGGAGGCCTTTACAGAGCACATCAACTCGGTGGACTCCAATATCAAGTTCACACGTGAGGATGCCAGAAACAACAATTTAGCCTTCTTGGAATGTGATGTTACGATTGGAGAGAACAGCCAGCTCCAGACAGGGGTTTACAGAAAACCCACTCACACTGACCAATATCTGCTCTTTGGCTCAAACCACCCCCTTGAACACAAGCTCGGGGTGATCAGGATTCTTCAACACAGAGCCCTACAGGTGCCCACAACTACAGAGGGAAGGGCTAAAGAACAACAACATGTCCAGAAAGCCCTCACAATATGTGGGTACCCACGATGGTCCCTGGATAAAGTGCAGAAGTCCCGAAGAACAAAGAGACCAGACAGACAGGATATGGAGCCAAGAAGAAGAAGTGTGTCTGTTATGGATAAGATGCGGATTGAGGAGCGGTCCAGTATCTGACTGAACCCAGCATGAAATAATCAGAAGCAGTTCCAAAAAGAAAACACATTTATTTTACTCCCTTTGTGCTATACATGAAATACTAAATAATTAGAGTTCTGGTGAGGTGAAAAGGCGACGCGCTCTCTCAGCGTCTCAACAGTCGGAGTCCGAACGTTCAGGACTCAGGAGTTCCGCCAACACCCCCCCCCCCCCCCCAGGTGACTTTCCCAGACTGTATTCTGCTAAGGAGGAACAGAGATGAGATTATTCAACACTTATTACTACCAAATATTGTTTAGAGGCAAACTTATCAGCTACACGTTTAGGTCTGGTTTCAAAACTTAGTTCAAAGAGGCTGCTGCTCACAGCTAGTGGAGGATCATTAATCCACACGCCACTGCCGTGAGGAGCACGCCAAACAATTTCCACCAATAATTACTTATAGCTGCGTATAAACGCCAATTTACATTCACGGATAAACTTTTCAGAATATTCACCTCTGTCGTGTGCTGACAACGTTTGCCTGTCACCCTCGTCCTCCTTCACAGGCGCGATGTCAGACTCTGAAACGGCCCTCAGCGTCCCCACACGGTCGTCACAAGGTCGTATTCTCCGGCAATCTTATCCAACTCACTGCTGGTTTAAATGTAGTTCTTCATCACTACACTGGTACCAGCTGGAAGTCCTCAAATCTGCACGTGAACATCACAGGCGTCGTGGATTGTCCTGATAGAGAGCCGCACGAGAATGCAACAGGTGCAGCCAATCATCGTAACAGAGGAGAGAGACTCTTCTGCAGCACATTTTCCTCAGAGAACAGCCCCAAATCACCTGGGAAGGAAAATAAACACAAAACAACCCAACCTTGTCCAGCCAAACCCCCCCCAACACACAACAGTACCCCCCCGTCAACAGGAAGCCTCCCGGCGACCGCACAAACCAGACCCAAACACCACCCCACACATCAAAGGCCAACGCAGGAGGGCAGAGATCACAGCAGGCAGCAAAGCCGGGAGATGCGGCAGAAAGGCTGGCCGGCATCAAAACAAAAACAAAAAAAACATCCCAAAACAACCCCAAACACTAAAACAAAACACAACAAAAAAAAAGACCCCCAGCATCCCCCCCAGAGAGTACCACAAACATACCCCAGGGAAGCACACCGGGGTAAACACAAAAGAAAAACACAATACCCAACCCAACACCCCCCCCCCCCCCCCCCCCCCAGAGGACCGTCCCATCAAACCCTGGGGAGGAACAAAAAACACACAAACCCCAAAACCCCAACAAAAACCCCCCAACACAGTAGAACACAGGTCAAAGGAAAAAACAAACAACGCCCTCCCCCAACATGCGGAGCCCAACTTCCCCCAGGGGACAACGTCGTCCACCCCAGGAGCAATGACCATGGCAGGAGCCATCCAGGAATCCCCAGGCATACACGGGAGCCTTAACGTCCCCCAGAGGACCGTCCCATCAAACCCCAGGAGACACCCCCACAACCCAGGAAACCCACCCCAGCCCAACACGGCCGGTCAGCCCCACAGTCAACCTCCCCTCCAGAGGACTGCCCCATCAAACCCCGGGGGGAAACAGGAGGAAACAAAAACCCCAAACCCCCAGGGATTTCCAAAAACCACCCCAGGAGCAAACAAAAACTACAGAAAGCCCCATTGACCTCCCCAGCACCCCGAAAGACCCTCCAGGTCCGTCGGGAAACATGTCGTGGCAATTGGCACAGGACTACTAAGCCGGAGAAGCCAATAGGAAAAACGCAACCAGGCTCCACCCCCAAGGGCAGGGGAAAACCGGCAAGACGGCCGGTGTCGACCCCCCGACTATACTCCAGCCTACCGGGAGGGGTGGGCAGCGGAAAAGGCGTACGGCACTGATCGGCCCCACCTCTCCGACTGGAGTACATCCCCACTGCCCGACACCTCAGCAATGCCAATGGCGAACGGTCAGAGGCACGCTGAGGCTAAAGAGGAACCGGGAAACAACTAAATCTAAGAAAAGAGCCCTGGACCCCCCCCCCAGGTGCAGAGGTCCTCATGGGAATGCCCAGCAACCAACCTGCACCACCCCACAACACCAAAGACGAACGGCCAGGAGTGTGTGAGGCTGGGGTTAGGGGACAGGGAAATAAAAACCAACAAAACAAAACAACCCATTCCGCCAACAAAAATTAAATAACTATAAACAATAAAAAAAAAACACGCTTACCTGAGTCCAAACGAACTCTGACCAGCCAGCCTGTTCACCCCACCAGAACTACCTCAAGTGCTACACACAAAAACTGGTTCACAAAAACTCCCATTTATATCCCACAAAAATGTCCATAAAACACCTGGAGCCATATTAAGATGCGGTCTCCTGACGCTCGTTTGACTGGGGCAATATGGCTGTTCTGACCCTTCCAAGTTGCATTGGCTCGTCCACTAGAGGAGCTAGAGGTCCCGTCGGAGGAGTCTCAGAGGAACGAAGAAGAGGCGGTCCGGACTTATGTCGGGGAAAACCCCGAGACAAAACACCCCGCTCGGACGCTCGCCCTCTCTCTCATCCACGCTTCTTAATCCGATCGTCTAGACGAATAACCAAGGATATTAACTCATCTAAATCCTTCGGTTTGTCACGGACGGCTAGCTCATCTTTCAGGGAGTCATTCCACCCGTGTACAAACACCCCCCTCAAAGCAGCAGCATTCCAACCAGACTGAGCGGAAAAGATTCGAAAATCCACAGAATAATCAGCTGCGCTTCGTCGCCCCTGTCGGAGGTTCAGCAATCGTTGAACCACGGTATTTGTTTTCACACGATGATCAAAAACCAAACGAAGTTCACGGGAAAATTCGTCAAAGGATTCTAGCAGTGATGATTTATTGCTCCACAACGCCGTGACCCACGCCAGGGCGTCACCTCGCAACAGATTAACAACATATGCAACTCGGCTACTCTCAGAGGAGAAAGACGCTGGTCGCTGAGCAAAAACCAAAGAACACTGCATCAAAAATGGCGCACAAGCCTCCATATTTCCTGAATAGGGCTCCGGATGACATATAACCGGTTCAGGAGCCGAATCTCCGGACGGTGAATTTATCTGCACCGGGCTCGATGGAACCGGAGCTGCAACCACAGGAAGTGGAACAGCCTGAGCTACAAGCTCCGTAACACAGGCGTCTCTCTGTTTAATTTGAATCGAAAGGTGCTGCACTTGCTCCCAAATCATCTCCAGGTGCTTCTGGACTTTCTCCTGAAATGGAACTGCTTCTGCCGCTGGGTCCATATTGGTTTGGCTGGAGAATTCTGTTATGGATAAGACGCAGATTGAGGAGCGGTCCAGTATCTGACTGAACCAAGCATGAAATAATCAGAAGCAGTTCCAAAAAGAAAACACATTTATTTTTCTCCCTTTGTGCTATACATGAAATACTAAATAATTAGAGTTCTGGTGAGGTGAAAAGGCGGCACGCTCTCTCAGCGTCTCAACAGTCGGAGTCCGAACGTTCAGGACTCAGGAGTTCCGCCAACACCCCCCCCAGGTGACTTTCCCAGACTGTACTCTGCGAAGGAGGAACAGAGATGAGATTATTCAACACTTATTACTACCAAATATTGTTTAGAGGCAAACTTTTCAGCTACACATTTAGGTCTGGTTTCAAAACTTAGTTCAAAGAGGCTGCTGCTCACAGCTAGTGGAGGATCATTAATCCGCATGCCACTGCCGTGAGGAGCACGCCGAACAATTTCCACCAATAATTACTTATAGCTGCGTATAAACGCCAATTTACATTCACGGATAAACTTTTCAGAATATTCACCTCTGTCGTGTGCTGACAACGTTTGCCTGTCACCCTCGTCCTCCTTCACAGGCGCGATGTCAGACTCTGAAACGGCCCTCAGCTTCCCCACATGGTCGTCACAAGGTCATATTCTCCGGCAATCTTATCCAACTCACTGCTGGTTTAAATGTAGTTCTTCATCACTACATTGGTACCAGCTGGAAGTCCTCAGATCTGCACGTGAACATCACAGGCGTCGTGGATTGTCCTGATAGAGAGCCGCACGAGAATGCAACAGGTGAAGCCAATCATCGTAACAGAGGAGAGAGACTCTTCTGCAGCACATTTTCCTCAGAGAACAGCCCCAAATCACTTGGGAAGGAAAATAAACACAAAACAACCCAACCTTGTCCAGCCAAACCCCCCCCAACACACAACAGTGTCTCTCCCTTATTTAGCAGGAGTAGGGGAAAAACTACAGAGGATCTTCAGACAGTACAAAATCCCAGTTTACTTTAAGCCTGTTAACACCTTGAGACAGAAATTAGTTCACCCTAAGGACAGGATCCCTAGTTACAAACAGAGCAATGTAGTGTATTCTATCAGATGTCAGGAAAACTGTAACGAACACTACATGGGTAAGACTAAGTAGCCATTACACAAAAGGCTATACCAGGTGGACCTCAGTCTGCAGTTCATCTC
Organism: Thalassophryne amazonica; assembly: GCF_902500255.1. NCBI lineage: Eukaryota > Metazoa > Chordata > Actinopteri > Batrachoidiformes > Batrachoididae > Thalassophryne > Thalassophryne amazonica. Next base: position 123,299,740 of record NC_047106.1, read on the forward strand.
CACCTTAAAGACACTACACACATTTGAGGACAAGGAAGTTAAAGTCTTAGCCAAGGAAAGCAAATGGTTTGAGAGAGGAGTGAAGGAGGCAGAAGTCAGACTACCAGAGCAAGAATTTTAACTGAGGAAGCTTCTGTGATTTGAAGCGAAACGTCCTTGCGTCAAGCAACCCAGTCCAGTCTAAGATTCAAGCTTCTCTACTTATCGAGAAGGAAAGGTGATGTAACACAGTGGTAAACGTACCACTGTCCCAGCTTTTTTGAATCGTGTTGCAGGCATCCATTTCAAAATGAGCAAATATTTGCACAAAAAGAATAAAGTTTATCAGTTTGAACATTAAATATATTGTCTTTGTGGTGTATTCAATTGAATATAGGTTGAACAGGATTTGCAAATCATTATATGCTGTTTTTTTATTTAGGGCCTGGTCCCACTGGGGAGAGGATTAATTGCACATGAATTGAACACACAAATTATGGGCATGAAAAATGACAAATGTCCCAGTATGAATTACGGATATATTAATAATATATAGTGAATATATGATGAACAATCACAGTTGTATAACGCATGTTGTAAGGAAACGGATCCGATTATCACAGCAGTATTACGGGTGTATTATGAATGCATCGCGCACGTGTTGTGCGTGCACGGCGGTCATAAAAGAAGCGCGCCTGGGCCGTCGTCATCACTATTCACACCAACAATACAGGCTCTGGAGCATTTGCTGGATTTGTACAAGTTGATTGAGTAAAGAAGCAGTGAACAGGGCGAGTGGTGACGTCAGTGGATCGCATCAGAGCACAGCTCGTATGAACAATTATAACAAGAAGGTAAATATAATATAAATATATTATATATATAATAAACATAGGAATAAATACTGTAACAGCTGCAGACAAGAAGGAAAAAACATGCAACTGTTTTATCAAGCCTTGACAATGTAAACAAGTCAAATAATTACCTTTTAGACGGCTCAAAATGCTTTCTGTAGCTTGTTAGCCGTTTGCGGTGCGTGCACGCGAACGGCCCAGCTGCAGCTTCCTCTGTGATTCAGAGGGTGATTAGAGCCGTTTTCAACAGCCAATTTGCAAAATAAAATGATTAATCCGCCACAAAATAATTATTTTATATATGCAGCATCCAGTGCAGAGTGTGTGGCAGCGGTAGAACAAAGAACAGCGTCCAGCTGTGAACACAGCACATCTGATTTGCATCCGCCACAAATCAGATGCAAAGCAGACGTAATAAAAACGCTTTATTCGTGGCCAATCAATATGCAGTTGCTACAACTTATTTTAGTTTGTGATGTGGAAATGATGGGCATGCAAAATATCCGTTTTACACACTGCCCCAATCCACTGCCAAGCCGCAAATCCCTGTCAGTTGTGGATATCAGCAGATGACGGCGAATATACAGCGCATAGATTGAGTATGTATTGTGTATGTATTGAGTATGTATGGAGTATGTAAGGCGGATGTCATCTGCAGCCAAAATTTTGTGCAGCTCAGAAATCCTGGTAACGGAAAAACGTGCCTCTGTGGATAATTGCGGACGTGTGCGGGTGTCGGCTGACTCATACAAGCACGTTTCACGCATATTGCGGATTTTAAGCGAATATGAGCCATTTTTGTGCACAATCCATACGCAAATCCTCCTAAACGGCAGTGGGACAGGGCCCTTACATTTTACACAACATCCAAACTTCAGTGGGATTGGGATTGACACAATTCATACACAGACACACACACACACACATACGAGGTCTGTCAATAAAGTATAGGTCCTTTTTATTTTTTTCAAAAACTATATGGATTTCATTCATATGTTTTTACGTCAGACATGCTTGAACCCTCGTGCGCATGTGTGAGTTTTTCCACGCCTGTCGGTGACGTCATTCACCTGTGAGCACTCCTTGTGGGAGGAGTCGTCCAGCCCCTCGTCGGAATTCCTTTGTCTGAGAAGTTGCTGAGAGACTGGCGCTTTTTTTGATCAAAATTTTTCTAAACCTGTGAGACACATCGAAGTGGACATGGTTCAAAAAATTAAGCTGGTTTTCGGTGGAAATTTTAACGGCTGATGAGAGATTTTGAGGTGATACTGTCGCTTTAAGGACTTCCCACGGTGCGAGACGTCGCGCAGCACTCCCAGGCGCCGTCGTCAGCCTGTTTCAAGCTGAAAACCTCCACATTTCAGGCTCTATTGATCCAGGACGTCGTGAGAAAACAGCAAAGTTTCAGAAGAAGTCGATTTCAGCATTTTATCCGGATATTCCACTGTTAAAGGAGATTTTTTTTAATGAAAGACATGCGGGCGGATTGCAGCGTCAGCTCGCAGCCGCCGCGATGCTCCACCACAGGAAAAACACCTCCGTTGGAAGCCTTAAGGACAAGTTGGAACATGTCCATCTGTTAAACAATTTCTCATATACTCACTCCACTGAAAGCCATCAAAAGCCACCTGGATTTTACAAATGGTTATCAACACGGAGGTGTTTTTCCTGTGCCGCCGCACCGCGCCGGCTGCGTCCCGACGCGCGGACCCGTCCGCACGTCTTTCATTAAAAAAATCTCCTTTAACAGTGGAATATCCGGATAAAATGCTAAAACCGACTTCTTCTGAAACTTCTCTGTTCTCTCACGACGTCCTGGATCAATAGAGCCTGAAATGTGGAGGTTTTCAGCTTGAAACAGGCTGACAACGGCGCCTGGGAGTGCTGCACGACGTCTCGCTCTGTGGGAAGTCCTTAAAGCGACAGTATCACCTCAAAATCTCTCATCAGCCGTTAAAATTTTCACCGAAAACCAGCTTAATTTTTCGAACCGTGTCCACTTCGATGTGTCTCACAGGTTTAGAAAAAATTTTGATCAAACAAAGCGCCAGTCTCTCAGCAACTTCTCAGACAAAGGAATTCCGATGAGGGGCTGGACAACTCCTCCCACAAGGAGCGCTCACCGGCGAATGACGTCACCGACAGGCGTGGAAAAACTCACCCATGCGCACGAGGGTTCAAGCATGTCTGACGTAAAAACATATGAATGAAATCCATATAGTTTCTGAAAAAAATAAAAAGGACCTATACTTTATTGACAGCCCTCGTATATATATATACACACATCAGACAAACAATCCAATAAGCACTACAGAAACACTTCACCCATGGTGGAGGTGAGAGTGAAAAGCACATCATGCAGCACTTTTTACACTACAGCAGACCACATTACAAGTGCTACCAACATAAATTAACATTGTATGAAAGCAGGACCCTATCACAACTTCAAAGGGTGATTTAATGAGGAAATAGATATACTTCCCTGCAGGCAGGTCACTCTGAGGTCTAAAACCCATATGGCAAAGGCAATACTGTCTTCTTTTGTAAATCTGCACATTTACAACAGCCAATAGGATCCTTCTTGAAGTCATTAAAGCAGAATTTGTCTCAAGTACAGTCAAAAGATCTGTCACATATGCAACATAAAGCTACTTCAAACTTGATCATTCAAGTCACTGTTGAAAGTACTGTTCATTTGTGTGCCAATAGCTTACAAAATGTAACTTTTACTCAGTTCTGATATCTACTGAATATACGAGGTCTGTTAGAAAAGTAACGGACCTTTTTATTTTTTGCAAAAACTATATGGATTTGAATCATGTGTGATTGCATCAGCCAAGCTTGAACCATTGTGCGCATGCGTGAGTTTTTTCACGCCTGTCGGTTGCGTCATTCGCCTGTGAGCATGCCTTGTGGGAGGAGTGGTCCAGCCTCCTCATTGGATTTTCATTGTCAGGAAATTGGATGATCGACTGCCGCTTTGCTTCATCAAAATGTTTTCAGAAAGTGTGAGAGACAGCCAAGTGGAAACCATTTGGAAAATTCAGATGGCTTTCGGTAAAGATCTTATGGGGATCACACAGATTAAGGACAATTACAACTGGATAAAAGATGGCCCACAGCGGCGGATGGCGTGCTGCGCACCGAGCGGTGATCGACAGGCTCAAACGACCAGATCATTTCCAAAGTGAACGCTTTGTTGATCCGGGACGTCGTCAGACTACCAGAGAAATGGCAAGACAGCTGGACATAGCACTTTTTCGGGACATTCCACTGTTACAGGAGTTTTTGTAATGGAAAGAGGAGCGGAGAAATTCACCACGGAGCCGCTCATGGCGCGGGACGAAAGCACCTCCATGTTGGTCTCACAGGACAAGTCCTAACATGCCCAGCTCTTGCACCATTGTGGATGGGCTGGACATGCCACAACATGTCCTGTGAGGCTTCATCACGGCGTTGCTTTTTGTTCTGTGCCCTGCGCCTCCGTCTCGACGCAAGAATTCCTCCGCACGTCTTTTCATGACAAAAAACTCCTGTAACAGTGGAATGTGCCGTTCATTTCCAAAGTAAATGCTCTGTTGATCCGGGACGTCGTCTGACTACCACAGAAATGGCAGAAGAGTTTGACATCAGCACTTTTTCGGCATGAAAAGACGCATGCGCACGAAGGTTCAAGCTTGGCTGATGCAATCACACATGATTCAAATCCATACAGTTTTTGCAAAAAATAAAAAGGTCCGTTACTTTTCTAACAGACCTCGTAATCTTACTGTTATATTTTGAAATTCAATGCTGACAATGCTCAATAAACTTTATCATAAGTATAGATCACAAATTCTGTGCAAATTTAATCCTGTGCTTGCCCTGATGAAGCTCTGGGTTATCTCTGAAATTATGGGTTCTAATAGCTTCAGGTAAGAACAAGTGGACCACCAATTTTTGGCCATTTAACATGCACAATGACAATTTCAATTTCAATTTATTTTCATTTATGTAGCACCAAATCACACCAAAGTTGCCTCAAGGCGCTTCACACAAGTAAGGTCTAACCTTACCAACCCCCAGAGCAAGCACACAGGCAATAGTGGTAATGAAAAACTCCATCTGATGATTTGAGGAAGAAACGTCAAGCAGACCAGACTCAAAGTGGTGACCCTCTGTTTGGACCATGCCACCAACACAATTTACAAAACAATTCACAAAATGGTGCACTTGACAGGAGGGTTGCAGAAACAGACACTGCACCCATCTCTGGATGGAGTCACACCTCAAACAGAGGAAAAAAACAATCAGGCATCAGAAAGACAACAAATACAGTATAATTTGTCAGCATTAAGCAACAAGAAAAACAGATGAAATACTAAGGTTATCGCCGGCCACTTCACTAAAAGGTCCAGAATTTAGATAAAGTTGAGGCTGCTGCCCGTTCTGTTTCCTATTAAAATTAATTAAAACAGTGAAAAGCATAGTAACATACTATGCCAGTATGCTAGCCATACGAAAGGGAAAATAAGTGTGTCTTAAGTCTGGACATGAAAGTCTCTACAGAATCTGACTGTTTTATTGATGCAGGGAGATCATTCCACAGAACAGAGGCATGATAAGAGAAAGCTCTGTGACCCGCAGACTTTTTATTCACACAAAGTAGTCCTGCACCCTGAGAACACAAAGCCCGGGCTGGTACATACTTTTTTATTAAGTCATCTCGGTAGGGAGGTGCAAGTCCATAAACAATTTTATAGGCTAGTAGCAGAACCTTACAATCTGATCTCACAGGGACAGGAAGCCAGTGAAAAGATGCCAAAATTGTTGTAATGTGGTCAAAGTTTCTGCTTAATGTCAAAACTCCGGCAGCAGCATTTTGAACCAATTGAAGACCCCTAATGCTGGACTGTGGTAAACCAGAAAATAGAACATTGCAGTACTCCAATCAAGAAGAGACAAACTCATGATTCAGGGCCTCAGCAACAGCCATAGACAGGATGAGTTGAATCTTTGCTATATTTCACAGGTGGAAGAAAGCAGTCCTCGCAGTGAAAGGTAATCCCAAAGTGCTGCATCTGCCCAGGGGGTGCTATATAGAGGGAGAAAAACAGGGGGCCTAAGACGGACCCCTGTGGAACCCCAAATTTCATGTCACTATGATTAGAAGCAGTGGTGGGCACAGTTCAGCTAATCCGATTGCAGATAATTATCGAAGCTAATGTTTTTGCTTGCGGATTAGCTTTTCAGATAAGTTTTAAAACCATCATCAGACCAATTACCTTCTGATAAATTTAGTTCCGATAACTGTCAACATATTTTTGCTGGTAAAGTGAGCAAAGTTTAACGGTCAAAACTTTTGTAAACCCTAAAATCAAACATTTTAGTCCATCTGTTCTGTGTTTATTTATGGCAGACTGGCTGTCGCTTGCTGATGATGTCATCATTAAGCGCAAAACGTGATTGCCCAGTCGACGCAAGGAGCATTGTGGGTAGTGTAGTTCAGGTTCACTTTGGACGTTACAGTGTTGTCCCTTGGAAATCTGCTGCAAAACCCATCACACATCATGCAAAAAGAATTATTTAAATATGTAAAGGACACTGGATTTAATCGCATCTAAACAAATGACTATAGCTGTCAGGGGTTAAGGTTTTGTAAAATCTCAGCGATCACTCACCAGCCTGGTAAGTGACAATAAATGCACCTTAAGCTGGTACCGTCCGCCATTGGATCTGAAAGAAGAAAAGAAGAAGAAGAAAAAGTCTCGACACAAAAACAAAAATGGACAAATTTTAACATCATTTTATTTTATTTTATTTCTTTATGGCTGATGGTATTGCCAAGACTCTGTGGGAGAGAGGAGCTCTCACAGCACAGCTATGTACAGACTGGGATGTTTCTTCACCATTTAGATCATTTTGGATAGTCTCAGGATGATTATTTTTTCAGATGAATCGCAGTGAAACTAGCAAGTAAGAATTTATATTTACTAGGTGTATTTTACTCTGCCAATCAATGCATTCATGGACGTATTTCAGTTGCTTAAGCCACAGTGGGTTGAAAGCGTGTGAAAAAAGCAGCAGCTTTTAGTTTGTAAATGATGGTTTATCTAATACCGAGATAAACTATGACTTCTAATGCTGTGTTTTACTGCTTTTGAAAGATGATGACAGTGTTTGGGGTTTTTTTGTTAATTCATTCATTTTTTGTGCGTTCTTGTGTTTGTGATCCTTGAATTTACACAGCAGCCCCTGCGGCACTTAAATTGAAACTGGTTCATCAGAAGCTGACAGTGTAATCTGATGTGGCCACGTTCGAATCAAGACTAATAGTTATCGGTTATTGTTTATCTGTAATAAAGATACATTTTTTAGCAGTTTATCAGTTTATCATCATAAAAGATAACTTTTCAGTTATCTGATGAATTGTTATCAAAGCTAACTTTTAGTTAGCTGTGCCCACCACTGGTTAGAGGTCATGTTATTGTACAAAACAGTGAGAACGACTGGTCAGGTATGACGTCAACCATGCAAGGGCGCTCCCAGTAATCCCTATCAAGTAGAATATGATGATCCATGGTATCAAATGCAGCACTGAGATCTAACAGCACCAGAACCATAGTGGTGTCCAAATCCATTGCAAGCAGAAGATCATTCACCACTTTAGTGAGAGCTGTCTCTGTGGAATGATATTTTCTAAAAGCAGACTACAGTGGCTTGAAAAGATTATTCTCAGTAAGGTCACCCACGAGCTGCAGTGAAACCACGTTTTTCCAGAATTTTAGAGCAAAATACAGATTTGATATTGGCCTATAGTTTTTCAATACACTAGAGTCAAGACTAGATTTCTTCAGAAATGGTTTAATTACTGCAGATTTGAAACCTTTAGGAACAGATCCAGAAGTTAAAGAGAGATTCATAATTTCCAGCACAGTCAGCCCAAGAGTGGGCCATAACAGTTTTGTTGGTATAGGATCAAATGAGCAGGTTGTGCTTTTTGTAGACATCACAAGTTTCATTAGCATGCCTAGTAAGCAGTGGTGGGCACAGATAACCAAAAAATTAACTTCGATAACAGATAATCAGATAACTGAAAAGTTATCTTCAATAAAGATAAACAATAAACCACCCAAAAATGTATCAGAAGTTACATATAACTGATAAATTCCAATATTACTTCTGACATCTACAGCTAGTAGTAGAACAAATTTAATAGCTTATAATAACAAAAATAGACCACAAGACCACACTTTTCTTTCAACATTCTGCCCCTGCTGGAAGCTCTTGTTTACTACAACACTCCCAGCACAGAGACACACCCAAGAACAGCCATAAAGCCAGCTTTCATGCTGACTTATGGTTTTGATTATAAATAACATTAATACCGATAGAATAACTCCATTAATGTCAATTATGTCATTTGTACAAAGTTAAAATATAACATATATCTTTTAATGTTGAATAATGCAATAATTCTGAGGTTTTGTAACAAACAGACAGATCGCAAAGGATTCTGGGTAAAAGTGCCTCTTTTTGGAGCGAGGCGGAGGGGAAGGCGAAGGGCTACAAATCCCTCTGTTTGGAGGGGTAGGAGGAGCTTACTGCTGTCTCTGAAAAAACAAACATGGCGCCGAAAGAACCGCACAAATGAAGCGGCTTTCATTACAAATTACGCTGTTTAGAAAGTTACAACTTGCCAAAAATCTTTACAGGCAGTTATCTATGACAGCAGATGTGTTTGCTGCTAGATGCATGTTGCATATGTTGTCGTTCTGAAGAATATCGTAACATCACTCGTGCACTGCGTTATAATGCATATACACACGAACGCTACAATAAGACACTTTTATATCTCACAACGGAGAAAATCATGATAAAGTGTAAGCACGTTAATTTGTATGTTCATAAATCTTTGGATATTATCAATCCCTGCTGTTGGATTTCAAGGTCTGTAACGTGTGTATTTTGTAAACAAACGGAGCCCTGAACACATTCATCTAATAAGCTTTCAGGCAGAAAATGAAAAGTTTCATCAATGGGAATAAGTTGGAAAATATATACACACACATGTATATGTGTAACCCATAACCTGAGATCCTAATAGACTGATATTATTTGTCAAGGAAATTTCTAAAGGAAATAAGGCTGGATGCAAAAAATGGGAGAATTTGAAAAAGAAATAAGGTTGTAATTCCATTAAAAAAGTGAAACTTGTATAATGTATACATTCATTACACACAAAAAAAGCCATTTGCAAAGCCAAAAAGTTGATTTGACAATCATCTGACATAACTGGGGTCAAAATAAATAGAACACTGCTATCTACTGGTTCCCACACGCTTAGTGAACACTACTGACCAGTAGATGGCAGTAGAGGCCTTGAAAACACAATTCCAGATACAGTAATCCCTGTCTGCTACATTTAAAATGCGTGGAATTTAACAAACGCAAATAAAACCAACATCTATAAACGCAGAGAATATATTCAAGAGAGTTTTAGGCACTAGAGTTTAATGCTGTTGTCTGTGGAGCCTGAACAGAGTGTCTGAAATGCATTTGTCCTGTCGTGATGTACTGAGATTAAATCATCCTACTCAGAATGCATTGCGGGTCACAGGATGTGCTCATAAAACCTTAAAAATTAGCACATTACTTTAAAACTAAAACATATATCTGATATTTTCACTTAATAAAACTTCAGACATGACAGTAATTTTAAATAACTTGTCCAAAATTTGCTTGGTTAAAATTTGAACCATAAGTTAAAAACGTATGCCTCTGGATGACTTAGGTGATATCGGCAGCCTATTGGTATTGTGTTAAACAAAATGATTTTTTTTTTCTTTTGGGGCTGTTTCTCTTTTGTTTGCAGAGGATTGAGATGCTTGTTATACAAGCTGCTCTCTTCTGTTAGCAAAGGTTATAAGCTATGCGTCTATTGCAAAATTTTTAACAGGTGAGTGCTAAACTAATTTTAAAAATGCATGTCGCTGTTCAGCTTTGTTTATTTTGTTTATCGGTTTAAAAGTTATCGGACAAAGATTAATCAGAAGATAATTGGTCCGATAATGGTTTTTAATGTTATCTAAAAAGATAATCTGATAAAGAAAACATTATCTTCGATAGTTATCGGATTATCGGAAGTGTGCCCACCACTGCTAGTAAGATACTTTCAAATTCTGTAAATTTAGGTAATACCTCAGTAATGGCACCCACCTCAATAGCAGGATGTAGTGGCTGGGTTAAGGCATGCTGGGATATATTTAACCTAATGTCTTCTATTTTCTTCTCGAAGTAATCCACAAAATCTTGTGCTGTAAAAGGATAGTGACTTACAGGTGGTTGTCCATGAATAAGTTTTGCCACCATATCGAACAAGAACTTTGAGTTATGCTTGTTCTTGTTGATCAAATCAGAATAATATGTCCGCTTTGTAGCCAGTAGTGCATGCTTATGATATCTTCACGCCACGCAAGGTGGAATACTTCAAATTTTGAATAATGACCACAACATGAAATAACTTAGACAGACATTGAAGCACTGTCTCTCTTCTCATGGTCAAAAAGCAACAGGGGATGACCCAGTGCAAAATTAAGCCAATTTGATTGGAAACGACTGGGACTAGGGATGGGTATTGATAAGATTTTATTGATATCAATGCAATTATCGATTCTACTTATCGATCCGATTCCTTATCGATTCCCTTGTCGATACCACTTGTGAAATTTATGTGTACTTAAAAGTAGGCTTTAAAGGTTTTCTGTGTCAACAACATTTTACTGAGTCTTAACGTAAATAAATATGAAATTGGTCACTGTATCCTTGATCTCTGGACATAAATAAAAACAAACAAAACAAACATTTGGAAAGTGCCAACTGATTTAAAAGGTGTTTCACTTTGAAGTTATTAATTCCGACTGGACTCTATCATTCTACCTTGACTCGACAGAGCGCCATGCAGTGTTTGGAGCTGTGTAAACAGAACGGAGGACAATTCTCATTTCTTTCTTGCAACAAAACAGGAGTCCTAGTTAATGACATTAATCCGCACAAAAGTGATTCACAATTGACGTATTCAGGGATGAAAGTGGTGAAAAACAAAAAAGTTGAAACCCAAAATTACCCCCACCACCCACACGAAAATGTTTGAATTCTAGAAGCTCTGAAATGCAATCTGAGACTATTCCAGACAATAAACTGCAGCGAGTGCGGCATATTTTGGGGAGAAAAAAACCCAACTTTCCTTTTTCAAATTCATTCCAGTAGTATTCTGCCCTTACTGGGATGCAGCTGTTTTCTAGCTTGGTAGATAGTTCTGGAGGAAATCACTGAGGAAATTAACAAATTGAAAACATGGTTTAACAGAAAACAAATTGTCATTAAACTTAAATAAAACAGGGATGAAGTGGAGGTGTAAGAGTCACTAGGTGTTCACAGGAAACAGTTACTTATTTCTATATTTATTTATTTATTTATGTTCATTGTTGGTTTTAAATTTTCTGTTGTGTTTTAATCAGGTTCTTTTTGTCTCTTTCTCTAAAATTGTATTGTAGCATTGTCAGTTATTACTGTTATTGTTGCTGTTGCTATTATTATTATTAATATAGAAACAAAAATAAAAAATACAATTCTTAATACATTTGACTCTTTCACGACAACAAACGCTTATTATATTACATATTATATATTATTTTATTATATTATATATTATATTATTATTATATTATTATAATACAGAAAACAAATACACCCAAACGTGGTTAGATGCAAACAGCTTAATGCTAACTTTAACATTGAAAATGCCATAGACATGCTAATGTGTTAGCATCAATACTGTTTTTAAGTTATAAAATACATCTATCAACTGTTCCAGAAGACCATAACAGGTCGGTTTAACATAAAAAAGGTAAATATTACTCACAGACATATGCTCTTTGGGGTTTTAGTGGGGAAAAATTAAGATAAAGCAAAATAAAACAAAGAACGAACGAAGCAGTGGTTCAGATGAATGCTTCGTTGCTTCAAGCCTCAAAGAAGAGCCGCACTGCAGAAACGGTTGATTACAGACCCTGCAGGGGTTCTGTTATCAACGTAGAGACATGATCATTTTCACGACAAACACCCCCAAAAACAACAGCCGCTCTGAAGGACCAATAAAGAAATCATTAAGCAAAACGGCTATTGATGTCGGTGCATCGAATCATTTCTTAACAATAGCCAAAAAGGACCGGTTCTCAATTCCCAACCCTAACTGAGACTGTACTGTTGGGTATGTGTCAGTAAACTACATTTGTCCATGATTGGATATAATGGTGGTCATGTTCTGTTGTGGAGTTTTGGGCATGTGCAAAAACCCCAGGATCATTGTTGTTTGCCTGGCGTTTAACATAAAAAAGGTAAATATTATTAGCTGTCACAGCCACACAGTGCAAGTGATACTCCTTAGTTATGTTGAACTAAGTAACTGTTCATTTAACGCTAATTCATTTAGCAGGTCGCAAGGATCCTCCAAAGACACCTATCACCAAATACATGTGGGTGCAACCTGAGGTCATTGATTAGCATCCACATTTCAAACACATGCCAGAAGACAAGACTAAAAATAAGGACCTTTGGCGATGCTGAGATCTTGGTCAGAGAACGCACACCTGTTTTCAGCGACCACATGACTCCATAAGCTCTTCCCAGGCACATTTTGCACTCAAAGGCTGAGAACCCTGAGACATTAATGTCATTGTCAAGATAGGTGAATTCTTCTACAAGTTCAACACTTTTACTGCATGCAGATCAACGTCTAATGGATGAGTCCAGGAAGTCATTGAAAGCCTGGATCTTTGCCTTAATCACAGAAAATCACAAATGTAGACACTCAAGTTCCTTATTTAGGTCCATGGCTGTTGAAATCAGGGTGGCAAAGAAGAAAGTATCGTCACCAAAGGCACCTACTGTATGTCACTGGTTTCCACAACCTCACCCAACACCCAAACCATGTACGCAATGAACAATGTAAGAGCCAGAAAACATCCCTAACAATCATCGCTTTTTACTGGGAAAGCTTGCAATCACACATTTTTCAATACAGAATTATACATGAAGTAGTTCAAATGAGGATACAAAAGAGTTGTGAATCTAACAGAATTTTCTAAAGCAATTGTGTTAATAGAATATCAGTTGCTTTCCTGCACTGTTATGTCATTTTTTTTTTATATCTGTGCCTACTGAACATTGTAAAGATATATAATTAAATATGAACAAAACGCCTCGTGTGATGACAGTGTTTGGTTGTATGCAAGTCGCTGTCACTGTAAACATCAGAGATGTATCTCTGCTACAAACACACTCCTGTCCTCACAGGCATGTCATGCGAGAAGCAGTGTAGCTCTCCTCTTTTTATTTTGCCTTTGATTTCAGCTCCACTTGAGGTTCTTCGTGTGCAGATTTATTGGCCTATAGGGCATTTGAGAGATGAAGAGAATACAGCTTTGTAATGTGCCTGAAAGGGTTTCAAAAACATACTGGAGAGTTGGCTCTTAATCGACAGGAGAACAGACTGATATCTTGCTTATCGTTCCTCTAATCACGTCTTTCTGTAGAAATGAGAAAAGGAGCAGAGTGATGTCATTCTGAGCATCATGTGTTTAAAAAAGTAGGATCAGTCATGTCCAGCCACTGTATTTTCCACCCCGCTTTTATTCCAAGCTAATTGAACTTCACAAAGGAGTCTGCATGTCAGCAAATAACAAGGGGAGGGAAAAAAAAACTGGAATGAAATGCCAGCAACAGCTTCTCCCAGAATAACTCTCATTTTGTTGTTAATTACAAGTATGTGCTTCAACCTTCACAACTAAACATGTATATTTATCGTTGTCAAAGCCCACGCTGCAACTACCTTCTTTTGTTTGTTTGTTTATTTATTTATTTATTTCGCCTTCTTCCGTTCCCTCGGGGTTGCCACAGTGGACCTGGTATGGATCTTCTTTGTCTTTCGGCTGTTCCCGTTAGGGGTCGCCACAGCAGATCAATCATTTCTATCTCACCCTGTCCTCTGTATCTTCCTCTGTCACAGCAACCACCTGCATGTCCTCTCTCAGCACATCCATGAACCTCCTCTTTGGTCTCCCTCTTCTCCTCCTGCCTGGTGGCTCCATCCTCAGCATCCTTCTCCCTATATACCCTGGGTCCCTCCTCTGCACATGTCCAAACCATCTCAATCTCACCTCTCTGACTTTGTCTCCAAACCGCCCCACCTGAGCTGTCCCTCTGATATGTTCATTCCTAATCTTGTCCATTCTTGTCACTCCCAAAGAGAATCTCAACATCTTCAGCTCTGCCACCTCCAGCTCTGCCTCCTGTCTTTTTGTTAGTGCCACTGTCTCTAAAACATACAACATAGCTGGTCTCACTACTGTTTTGTAAACTTTCCCCTTCACTCTTGTTGATATTCTTCGGTCACATGGATCTGCATCCTAATTTGACATACATGTTTATTTAAAGTACCTGCCAATTGAGTGGAAAAGAGTGATTCCCTTTCAACTAAACAGTTCATTAGTGGTGGGAATATGTTTTTAACCAAATTGTTCTATTTTCTTTGTCCACCAAGCCAATATAAATAATATTGTTGCAAGGCTTTAGGTTAAATGAAAATGATGTCAAAGGGGTCTGGGTGCATTCTGATTTACTGTATGGTTGTGAGACTTGGACTCTAACCTGTGACCAAAGGTGAAAACTGAATGTCTTTGATGTGCTGTGTCTTAAGAAGATCCTTGGGTACCAATGGGATATCTTTCTGTCAAATGAATGGTTTGTTGTGTAGACAAAGATGAGGAATGTCCCATTGTGATAGAATATGATCATTGATATTTTGGCCATATGGTGGCTGGCCATGATCCAGCACACTGAAGCCTCAGTGTTGACCTAAGTGCCTGGAAAAGGCCTATGTATTGCCTGATTGCAGCGGAACCATATTTACTTTTAAGATGTATTCGGCTACTTGTCTGCCTTGGTGGCTACACACAGTGTTGTTTCTGTCGTGTAGTGGGTGAGGTGATGCATGGCTCAAGCACATGCTTTTAGTTGAAAAAATGAGTCCCATCCACGTTCTGAGATTACTGGGCTGTTACTTTTATCAAGATCTTCTTGGGTGTCCTTCATTGTCAATAACAGCATCTCTCTATCTCTCCAGGAAATCCTGAAAGCGAAAGAGGAGGGATGTGTCTTTGGTATCACCTTTGATGACTACAGAGCCCAAAGTTGGAAATGCAGCCACATTTCCCACATACAGGGCACAGGATACACTTCCTTTGAGGGACAGACCCATGATCTAAATGCTCGTGACAGCAACGGTGTTGTTCTCCTTGACATCAAGTGCAGTTGCCTCAGAGGTCTGCACAGCCCTGTGGCATATTAAGTGCCACTCAGCCTGGTTGATGCTGAGTTGCTCCAGGTTAGAGGGAGTGATGTTGCACTTTTTTAAGATAGTCTTGAGCTGACTTTTGAAGCACTTCTTCTGATCTCCAACACTTTGGCAACTGAAGGTAAGTTCATCAAAGAGCAGTTTTTGGGCCAGGCCATCTTAAGGCAATCACTAAATGTGACCCACCCAGCAAATCTACTGCTGGGTGATGTGGACCTCTATGCTCATACAATCTGCAGACTAGAGGATACTTTCTTGAAGAACCCAACTGGCCCAAGTGATACCTATGATCAGTTGCAAGCAGCAGATGAGAAAGGTCTCAAGGTTCCTGGAATTGAACCGAGGTCAATATAGTCAGGTCCATAAAAAAATGTACAGTGAAACAGTTTTTATACTTTTGCCTTTGTACATTGCATGCAGAAAGTGTTCACAGTGCTTCACTTTTTACACCTTTTGTTATGTTACAGCCTTATTCCACAATGGAGTAAATTCATTTTTCACCTCAAAATTCTACTCACAACACCCCACGATGATTTTTTTTTTTTTTACATATTTATAACCCCAATTCCAATGAAGCTGCGACGTTGTGAAAAATGTAAATAAAAACAGAATACAATGATTTGCAAATCCTCTTCAACCTATATTCAATTGAATACACCACAAAGACAAGATATTTAATGTTCAAACTGATAAAATGTATTGTTTTTATCCAAATATTTGCTCATTTTGAAATGGATGCCTGCAACACGTTTCAAGAAAGGTGGGACAGTGGTATGTTTACCACTGTGTTACATCACCGTTCCTTCTAACAACACTAAATAAGTGTTTGGGAACTGAGGACACTAATTGTTGAAGCTTTGTAGGTGGAATTCTTTCCCATTCTTGCTTGATGTATGATTTCAGTTGTTCAACAGTCCGGGGTCTCCATTGTTGTATCTTGCGCTTAATAATGCGCCACACATTTTCATTGGGCGACAGGTCTGGACTGCAGGCAGGCCAGTCTAGTACCCGCACTCTTTCACTACAAAGCCACACTGTTATAACACATGCAGAATGTGGCTTGGCATTGTCTTGCTGAAATAAGTAGGGACGTCCCTGAAAAAGACATTGCTTGGATGGTGGCATGTGTTGCTCCAAAACCTGGATGTACCTTTCAGAATTGGTGCCATCACAGATGTGTCAGTTGCCCATACCATGGGCAACTTACACACCCCCATACCATCACAGATGCTGGCTTTTGAACTTTGCGCTGGTCACGATCTGGATAGTCTTTTTCCTCTTTTATCAGGAGGACATGACACCCATGCTTTCCAAAAACAATTTGAAATGTGGAAACATCAGACCACAGCACACTTTTCCACTTTGCATCTGTCCATTTCAAATGAGCTTGGGCCAAGAGAAGGCAGCATTTCTGGATGTTGTTGATGTATGGCTTTCGCTTTGCATGGTAGTTTTAACTTGCACTTCTAGATGTCACGACGAACTGTGTTACCTGACAATTGTTTTCTGGGATGCTCCTTTTATACCCAATCATGACACTCACGTGTTTTCAATTAGGTGTTCTTTGAGCATTCATCAACTTTCCCAATCTTTTGTTGCCCCATCCCAACTTTTTTGAAATGTGTTGCAGGCATCCATTTCAAAAATGAGCAAATGTTTGCACAAAAACAATGTTTATCAGTTTGAACATTAAGTATCTTGTCTTTGTGGTGTATTCAATTGAATATAGGTTGAAGGGGATATGCAAATCATTGTATTATTATTATTATTTTTTAATTTTTTATTTTTTTTACATTTTACACAACATCCCAACTTCAATTGGAATTGGGGTTGTATTAAAAAAAAATCACATGCACACAATTATTCACACACTTTTATCAATACTATGTTTATGCGCCTTTGGCAGCAATTACAGCCTTGGCATACCTATGTTTGTGATGTTTTGCCAATTCCTCTTTGCAACACCCCTCAAGCTCCATCAGGTTGGATGGGGAGAGTTGGTGCATGGCCATTTTCAGATATCTCCAGAGATGCTCAATTGGATTCAGATCTGGGCTCTGGCTGGGCCACTCAAGGACATTGACAGAGCTGTCCTGAAGCTCCTCCTTTAATATTTTGGCTCTGTGCTTAGGGACATTGCCCTGCTGAATGATGAACCCAGTCGCCCCAGTCTGAGGTCAAGAGCACACTGGAGAAGGTTTTCATCCAGGTTGTCTCTGTACATTGCTGCATTAATCTTTCCCTCACTGCTGACTAGTCCCCCATTTCCTGTTGCTGAAAAACATCCACAGCATGTTGCTGACACCACCATGCTTCACTGTAGGGATGCTGCCTGGTTTCCTCCAAATATGACACTTGGTATTCACACAAAAGAGAACACAGAATTTTGTTTCTCATGGTCTGAGAGTACTTCAGGTGCCATTTGGCAAACCCCACATGGGATGCCAGATGCCTTTTACTGAGCAGTGGCTCCTGTGTTCCACTCTACCATACAGTCCCAACTGGTGGATTGCTGCAGAGATGGTTGTCCTTCTGAAAGGTTCTCCTCTCTCCACAGAGGAATGCTGGAACTCTGACAGAGTGACCATTGGGTCCCCATATTTGTGCCTTGAGACAATCCTGTCTTGAGGTCTACAGACAGTTCCTTTGATATCATGCTTGGTTTGTGTTCTGACATGCACTGTCAACTATGGGACCTTATATCTAGACAGGTGTGTGTCTTTCTAAATAATGTCCAATCAACTCAATTTACCCCAGTTGGACTCCAGTCAAGCTGTACAATCACCTCAAAGATGGACAGTGAAAACAGAACACACCTGAGCTCATTTTTTTTACTTTTTGGCAAATGTTGTGAATACGTATGTACATGTGATTTCTTATTTTTAATAAATTTGCTAAAATATCAAAAAACTTTTTTCACATTGTCATTATGGGGTATTGTGTAGAATTTTGAGGAAAAAGTGAAGCATTGTGAGTACTTTCTGTATACACCTTCTATCACCAGTTATATAGCTTCTTTGTGGACACACATAGAGAATAAAGAATTCAACCTACAGTTTGTGAGAGGGCACATAGAGAGACAAACATAGGTTTGAACAATTTTTCCTGCATTAAAACGTTTCTCTGGTCCACTCAACCACAAGTCTATGACTTCTGGTGCAACAAGCAAAAGTTGCACTGTGCAAAGTGTCTGCAACTGCAACCACAGATGATTTTAACTCAGCCAGAGTTTAATGGGTGTCTTGGTGACTTCCCTTAATTGTTTACTTTTTGCACACTCAGTTTTTGCACAACCTGTTTCAGACAGATGTACCATATTGTTTATATTTCTTAATGAATTTCAAGACATATTCATTAACTTGGAAAAAAGTTCCTGTATTCATCCCATGACTTAACTAAATAAAACGGTATTAATAAAATTGTGTTGCCATCCAAATATTAAGGGATGTGCTGGGCAGACAGGCAATCCAATTCCAATCCACCTCCTCTGAGAGATATAATGTTTTTACATCAGTTTGTTAATTTTTATCATAAATAATGTGGACTTACAGTTAGTCATATCTGGCAATGTTCGAAAAAAGAAGCTTCACTGTTCAAGACCACCTGTGGCTATCCTCTACATAATGTGGAGCTCTTCAAAATCATCTGGTATGAAACCTGTGCCAAATTAACATGCAGATCCATATCAGATTTGCTGTGGTCACCCCAATGAAAAAGGGAGATGCTGATAGAAGAACAACAGCTTTGTAAGTCCAGACAGGATCAAAAATTCTATGCAGACGTATGAATCACCTTAATATGACAAGCTTAGTAACTTCAGATTTGCATGTTTTTCATAAAGATAGATCATTTAAAACCACTGTCAAGTTCTACACATATCATTTTTGTCTGTTATCTGGTCGCTGGCTCGGGTGCAGCACACATACCCTGGAAGAATCTGTCTTCAGGCCTATTGTGTTGACAACAAAGTGAATGAATGGCACAAATTTTGTTTTGCTCAGATCTCAGAACTCATCACAATGTTCCCTGTGCATTTGTCCAAAAGTATTTCCTTGAATGATGATTAGGTGTACTACAGCATCACTGATTTTCTCCAAGTCCACAATTTGAGCCTCGTGCAAAAACGATTTGTTGGAAATGGAACAGCTATGAACACCAAAGCCACCACAGAGGACTGATCCGTTCTCTGCCATGTGTCTCATTTCTGTCTGAACACACTCCCGTTCTTTTTATGAGCATGTTCTGTCCCAGGACAATTGTGACAATGAGTCAGTTCCTTGATTCCTGCTACCCCTGCTTTGACAATGTCTTCTCTTTATGGCATAGCCTTGATTCTGCACCCTGTTTACAAATCCCTCCATAATGATCTCCATCTCAGTTTGTCTGATCTTCCCATTTCTTCAGTGTTCTGCCATGATAAGATGACTTTTTTGTGTGTGTGTTCTCTTTTTATTTGATTAGTGTTTAAAGTGGCTCTTGTTTTTGATGTTCATCCTCCTGAAATTCTGAAGAATGAGCCATATGTTCTTTGACCTCTTTAAAATATTCCAGTGCATTTTCAATGCCAACTGTTTCACCAAATTCTACATTCTCTTGTTTGTCCACCTAGTACTTTCTACAATGGATGGACAAATACTATTATATGTTTATTGCAATGTGTCTCAGTACTGATGTGATGTTGTGTACTGGATTTGGGCAAAATACCACCAATCTACCAACTCACATTTCTGAGCACTTCTGCCTTGGCTTCTTCCATTTGCTTATGTAACATTACTGCTGATGTGAATACATTTATAAAGTGGGACTTAAAAAAAAATATTCTGACGTAAATACATGTATTTATTAAGGATGGCAATCAACTGAAATATATAATCACGTGTAATCATATGATTGTCCATACTTAACTCATGATTCATTAAACATTTTTATCTTTTAACCAAGGTGCTTCTTAATGTTTGTATCCATTATTTATTTTAGTAACAAATAAGTAAACAGATTTTTTTTTTCTTCATTTCCTCTTAGTGCTGGATTGTAGTAGTAAAACTAGCACATTCAGCGTTATAGTGACAATGAAGTTTAAATTCTTTCATAATAATAATAATAATAATAATAATAATTATTATTATTATTATTATTATTATCAGCATAAATACCTATTGGTTAGACTGCTTAAAGCAAAATATTCAAATAAATAAATTCACTGACCATATTATCTTAGTCAGAAAAAAAAAAACCTGAAAAATCATGAGTGCTATAATTTTTGGGGGGTGAAACATAAGCAAGTTGCAGAAATAAAAACATCTTAGATTAAAATGCATGTAAGATCAAAGCCAGTGATGTAATTTAAATATTTATTTATTGTTTTTGAGACTTTCTACAGCAGTGGTGTCCAAAGTATTCCACAAAGGGCCAAGAGGGTGCAGCCAATGACTCTGGCAGGTGATGAACTCATCCCATCTGCTCAAAGTGATGCTAATACTTTGGAACACTTTGGACAACACTGCTCTACGGGTACCATCACCATACGAGGGCTGTCAATAAAGTTACGGTCCTTTTTATTTTTTTCAAAAACTATATGGATTTCATTCATATGTTTTTACGTCAGACATGCTTGAACCCTCGTGCGCATGCGTGAGTTTTTCCACGCCTGTCGGTGACGTCATTCGCCTGTGAGCACTCCTTGTGGGAGGAGTCGTCCAGCCCCTCGTCGGAATTCCTTTGTCTGAGAAGTTGCTGAGAGACTGGCGCTTTGTTTGAATAAAATTTTTTCTAAACCTGTGAGACACATCGAAGTGGACACGGTTCGAAAAATTAAGCTGGTTTTCAGTGAAAATTTTAACGGCTGATGAGAGATTTTGAGGTGATACTGTCGCTTTAAGGACTTCCCACGGTGCGAGACGTCGCTCAGCGCTCTCAGCCGCCGTCATCAGCCTGTTCAAGCTGAAAACCTCCACATTTCAGGCTCTATTGATCCAGGACGTCGTGAGAGAACAGAGAAGTTTCAGAAGAAGTCGGTTTCAGCATTTTATCCGGATATTCCACTGTTAAAGGAGATTTTTTTAATGAAAGACGTGCGGACGGGTCCGCGCGTCGGGACGCAGCCGCCGCGACGCTCCGCCACAGGAAAAACACCTCTGTTGAAAGCCTTAAGGACAAGTTGGAACATGTCCTGCCTGTTAAACAATTTCTCATATACTCACTCCACTGAAAGCCATCAAAAGCCGCCTGGATTTTACAAATGGTTATCAACACGGAGGTGTTTTTCCTGTGCCGCCGCACCGCGTCGGCTGCGTCCCGACGCGCGGATCCGTCCACACGTCTTTCATTAAAAAAATCTCCTTTAACAGTGGAATATCCGGATAAAATGCTGAAACCGACTTATTCTGAAACTTCTCTGTTCTCTCACGACGTCCTGGATCAATAGAGCCTGAAATGTGGAGGTTTTCAGCTTGAACAGGCTGATGATGGCGCCTGAGAGCGCTGCGCGACGTCTCGCACCGTGAAAAGTCCTTAAAGCGACAGAATCACCTCAAAATCTCTCATCAGCTGTTAAAATTTTCACTGAAAACAAGCTTAATTTTTCGAACCGTGTCCACTTCGATGTGTCTCACAGGTTTAGAAAAAATTTTGATCAAACAACGCGCCAGTCTCTCAGCAACTTCTCAGACAAAGAAATTCCGACGAGGGGCTGGACGACTCCTCCCACAAGGAGTGCTCACAGGCGAATGACGTCACCGACAGGCGTGGAAAAACTCACGCATGCGCACGAGGGTTCAAGCATGTCTGACGTAAAAACATATGAATGAAATCCATATAGTTTTTGAAAAAAATAAAAAGGACCGTTACTTTATTGACAGCCCTCGTATTGTGGTGGAGAGGTTTGTGTGTCTCTATTAACCTGAGAGCTGTGTTGTCTGGAGCCTTCATGCTTCTGGTAGGGTCTCCCTTGGAAAATTGGTCTTGGGTGAGGAGCCAAATGAACGATAGTTCATAAATACTCCTTTGACAAACGAGACAGAGGAAACATGGCCTGGACCAGAGGAAGCTCAGGGCCTTGATGGAGAGACTGTCAGCAAGCACCTGGTGGCCAGGCTTGCCAAGGAGCCTGGCCGGGCTCAGTCCAAAAAGGTAATGTGTACTTATCATCTCCACCCTGTGGGCTCACCACCCACAGGGGCTACCGCTGGGCTCAGGTGCACTGCCCTATGGGTGGCAGTGAAAGTTGGGGACTTCTACAGATGAGTTTCAGGTGGCACAAGCTCGCTCTGGGGGCATGGATCATTGCCAATCTATGGGGGAAGGAGCCAACGCTTTTGCAGGAGATGGAGCACTATCAGTTAGATCTGGTGGGTCTTGCCTCCACATGCAGGCTCAGCTCCAGAACCACTTTCCTTGATAAGGGTTGGATCTTATTCTTTTCTGGAGTTTCCAGGGTGTGAGGTGCTGGGTGGGTGTGGGGATACTCACATGCCCCAGGCTGGGCGGTGCTGCATTGGAGCTTACCCCGACAGACGAGAGAGCATCGCCTTTGGGTTACAGGGGGCACTCTGACTGTTGTTTTTGTGTATGCACCTAACAGTATTTCTAAGTATTCGGCCTTCTTGGGGTCCCTGGAAGAAATCCTGTGTAGGACTCCAGTGGAGTACTCCATTTTTCTGCTGGTGGACTTCAACACACATGAGGGCAATGACCAGTGGTGGGCACAGCTAACCAAAAAGTTAGCTTTGATAACAGCTAATCAGCTAACTGAAAAGTTATCTTTTATGAAGCTATACAGATAAACCACCCAAAAAATGATCAGAAGCTACAGCTAATTGATAACTTTCAGTATTGTCTCCGGTACACTTGCAACTACTAACAAACTGATTTTGAGTTTTAACACCACCATCACTTCTGGTATCATCAAAGACAACCACAAACCCAAACAATGAGTCAGCACTTCTGTCTTTGTGTACCCTGCCCACTGCTGGAAGCTACTGTTTACTACATATCTTGCAGCAGTGAAGCAGTTGAGAGGAGCTAAGCTCAACTCCACACACACACAAAAAAAATACATCACTATTCCTTAACAGCATATAGCAGTGTCGCCATGAGGCAGAGGTCTTGGAAATAAAGCAGTTTTGACTTATGGTTTTGATTTATAAATCAAATGAATCCAGCTAGAATAACTCCATTAATGTAATTTCTGTCATTTGTACAAAGTTAAAATAACAACACATATCTTTTAATTTTAAATAATGCACTAATTCTGAAGTTTTGTAACAAACACAGACAGATGCCAAAGGGATTATGGGTAAAATGAGCCTCCGCTAACACTGATTGGTTGACTCATTGGTTGACTCAGGGACCTTGACAAAGAGACTCTGCCGGTCACAGACAAATGGTCATAAAAAAATTTGGACAGCTAGGCAGTGTCTCGAGACCCAAGAAGAGAGAGTGTTAGAGTAAGGGTGCGTAAGAGAAAAAGGGGCAAGAGAAAGAGAGCGATTCCCGGGGGCGCATGCTTTTTAAAGGGTTAAAAGCTCCACCCCCATGAACGGTAGTTTTCTTCTTCATTCCTTTGTCTAGTTTTATAATAAATCAGTGTCTGTTATTCTTAAAATTCCTACTTACAAACCAAACAAGTCCTGTATTGCAAAATTCTAGCAAACAGTGTCCTTAGAAATACCACACACACAATTATATATGAAAAAAGCACATTGGATAAACTTTTTACAGTTTATGATCAGAGCATAAAATCAGAGCAACCTCTGCTGTGACTGAGGCAAAGCAGAGAGTGTGATAGGAGTTTGGAGTAACCATGGAGAAGGACTTTAGATTGGCATCAAGGTGCTTCTGACGGACTGTGAGGCACCTCTGGAGAGGAAAATGGGAAACCATTCAACCTTTCTACAGTAAGGATGGGACTCTGTTAACCTCAACTGAAGATGTAATCGGACACTGGAAGGAGGACTTTGAGGAACTCCTGCATCACACTGGAGTGCCCTCTGTAGTAGAGGCAGAGCTGGAAGCTGATGGGGGATCATCAAAGCCCCAGGAGTTGATGAGATCCATCCAGAAATGCTGAGGCTCTGGTTGTGGAGGGACTGTCTTGGATGGGATGTCTCTTCAACACTGCGTGGAGGTTTGGGACATTGCCAAAGGAGTGGCAAACTGGGGTGGTAATCCCCATATTTTAAATAAGGTGACCAAAGAGTGTGTGCCAACTACAGGGGAATCACACTACTCATCCTCCCAGGTAAAATGTCCACCAGGGTCCTGGAAAGGAGGGTTTGACTGATAGTCAACCCTAAGATTGAAGAGGAACAATGCGAGTTCTGTTCTGGCCGTCAAACAACCGACCAGCTCTTCACTCTCACAAAGATCTTGGCCGGGGCCTGGGAGTATACCTATTCATTCTACATGTGTTTTGAGGACTTGAAGAAGGCCTATGGTCAACTAACTACCATGGGAGATGGTGTGGGAGGTCCTGTGGGAAAATGGAGTGAGGGGATCCCTTCTCACAGCCGTCCAATCTCTCTACTCACAAAGTAAGAGCTGTGATCGGGTTCTCGCTTTGTGAGAACAGTAAGTCATTCCTCCACAGGGCTGTGCCTTGTCACCAGTCCTGTTTTTGATATTCATGGACAGGGTATTGAGGCGTTGTAGGGGTAGGAGGGTATTCAATTTGGTGGGCTCAGGTTGTCATCACTGCTTTTTGTAGACGATGTGGTCCTCTGCTGTACAGTTGTGATGACAAGGGACTACTGGTCAATCTTTGTTCCTCCTACCACCTATGGTCATGAGGGTTAAGTATGTACTGAAAGAACTATAGTAGAGAAGCTTGAATCTTCGACTGGACTAGGTTGCTTGACGCGAGGATTTTGGGTCTTAGAATTAGAAGGCTTCATTTTAAAATATTAGACCTCCAAAATAATCTGGATAGTCTGCACAAAATGTTAGAAACCTTAGTGGGGGAAGAGGCCCATAATAAGATCACAAAGTTCATAGTTAAAATTCAAATGTCTGAGCATTTAAAAAGTAAAGAGCAGCAAATCAGGAAGTTTCACAACCTTTTAGTGTAGAAAAGGCGTACTTTCAGTGGGAGTATTTTTAAAGATACACCCAGACAAATTAGTGACAACAGGGAAAATTGGGTAAAAAATCTCTCCAACAGGGTTCTTACACAGACAGAAAAGGATGTGCTCGCTAAAGGACTAAATTTCTCAATGACCCCTAAACATATTCCGACAGTAGATTACATCACTGCAGTAGAGTCAGCCATTGGTCCTGAGGATGCTTTGGTCCTTTTGCAGTGCTGAACAGTGCTAAGCCTCCTCTGTCCAACATCACAGGAGAAGAACGGAAAGCTTTGTCACCACTGCAAAAGGACCAAAGCATCCTTATCCTGCCAGCGGATAAAGGCAGATGCACGGTGGTCCTGGACACATCGGACTACGAGGCCAAGATCAACAACTTGCTCAGTGACTCCAACACATACGAATGTCTGAAGAGAGACCCCACGAGTGGCTATAAGAAGAAAATCATTAGCTACCTCCAAAACCTGGAGAAAGAGGGACTCGTCGACAGGCAGACATACTACAGACTGTACCCTGGGGACGCCACTCCGTGCATCTATGGACTACCCAAAATCCACAAACAGGACGTGCCACTCAGGCCTATTGTATGTAGCACAGATTCCATCACGTACAATTTGGCCAAGTACCTCAAGTGGATTTTGGCTCCTCTAGTGGGTAACTCAGACCACCCTGTGGAGAACACACAAGATTTTGTGAACAAGATCAAGGACCTACAGCTGGAGGCAGATGAAACTATGGTGTCATTTGATGTGACATCGTTGTTCACCTGCATCCCCACTGCTGAGGCCATCTCAGCTGTGAGGCAGAGACTTCTGGAGGATGTGTCTCTACTTGAAAGGACCAAACTCACACCAGACCACATCTGCCAACTCTTGGAGATTGGTCTCAACACCACATATTTCCTGTTTAGGGGGAATTACTACAGGCAGATTCATGGTTGTGCGATGGGGTCTCCGGTATCCCCCATTGTGGCCAATCTGTACATGGAGCGAGTGGAGAAGACAGCCTTGACGTCTTTCACAGGCATCTCTCCCAGTCACTGGTTCAGATATGTTGATGACACATGGGTCAAAATCAAGCAACAGCAAGTTGAGGACTTTACAGAACACATCAACTCGGTGGACGCCAATATCAAGTTCACACGTGAGGATGCCAGAAACAACCATTTAGCCTTCCTGGACTGTGATGTTACGATTGGAGAGAACAGGCAGCTCCAGACAGGGGTTTACAGAAAACCAACTCACACTGACCAATATCTGCTCTTCGGCTCAAACCACCCCCTTGAACACAAGCTCGGGGTGATCAGGACACTTCAACACAGAGCCCTACAGGTGCCCACAACCGCAGAGGGAAGGGCTAAAGAACAAAAATGTGTCCGGAAAGCCCTCACAGTATGTGGGTACCCACGATGGTCCTTGGACAAAGTGCAGAAGTCCCAGAGAACAAAGAGACCAGATAGACAGGAGACGGAGACAAGAAGAAGAGGAGTGTCTCTCCCTTATTTAGCAGGAGTAGGGGAAAAACTACAGAGGATCTTCAGACAGCACAAAATCCCAGTTTACTTTAAATCGGTTAACACCTTGAGACAGAAATTAGTTCACCCTAAGGACATGATCCCTAGTTACAAACAGAGCAATGTAGTGTATTCTATCAGATGTCAGGAAAACTGTAATGAACACTACATAGGTGAAACGAAGCAACGTTTACACAAAAGACTATACCAGCACCGCAGAAAGGGCACCAGTGGACCTCAGTCTGCGGTTCACCTCCACCTTAAAGACACTAACCACACGTTTGAGGACAAGGAAGTTAAAATATTAGCCAGAGAGAAGAAATGGTTTGAGAGAGGGGTCAAGGAGACATTCTTTGTGAAATGTTTGAAACCCAGCCTTAACCGGGGAGGGGGTCGGAGACACACTTTATCCCCTGTTTACAATGGGGTACTCAGGTCAAAGGAGTTTCAGTCTTTTGTTCATGGTAATGAGTCATTCATGTCATCAACGGAGCCATCAGAAAGGCATCCATCCCATCATTAGAGGGACAGCTGTCCTGCCATTAGGTGTGCTAACTACAGCACAATAGCTGCTAATTACAGCTATTGTTTAGTCACTAGCCTATAGCAGTCTGCCTCTCAGTAGGAGGGGTCTGGTTAGGTATAAAACTCCAGCTTTTGTTGGCTTCTGTTTTATTCTTCTCTACAAGAGTCAGACAGAAGTCAGACTTCCAGAGCAAGAATTTTAGCTGAGGAAGCTTCTGCGATTTGAAGCGAAACGTCCTTGTGTCAAGCAACCCAGTCCAGTCGAAGATTCAAGTTTCTCTACTATGGAAACCACCTGGACAACTGAGAGCCTACACAGAAATACTGAAAGAACTAGATCACAGGTACAAGTGGATAAAATGGGTTTCCTTAAGGAGGATGGCTGATGTTTCTCTTACAGACCGGGTGAGGAGCTCAGTTATTCTGTTATTACTGTTTTTGCAACATTCATCGTTGACTCAAAATACAAAAGCATACCAAATCAAATCAAATCAAATCAATTTTATTTATATAGCGCCAAATCACAACAAACAGTTGCCCCAAGGCAATTTATATTGTAAGGCAAAGCCATACAATAATTACGGAAAAACCCCAACGGTCAAAACGACCCCCTGTGAGCAAGCACTTGGCAACAGTGGGAAGGAAAAATTCCTTTTTAACAGGAAGAAACCTCCAGCAGAACCAGGCTCAGTGAGGGGCAGTCTTCTGCTGGGACTGGTTGGGGCTGAGGGAGAGAACCAGGAAAAAGACATGCTGTGGAGGGGAGCAGAGATCAATCACTAATGATTAAATGCAGAGTGGTGCATACAGAGCAAAAAGAGAAAGAAACACTCAGTGCATCATGGGAACCCCCCAGCAGTCTAAGTCTATAGCAGCATAACTAAGGGATGGTTCAGGGTCACCTGATCCAGCCCTAACTATAAGCTTTAGCAAAAAGGAAAGTTTTAAGCCTAATCTTAAAAGTAGAGAGGGTGTCTGTCTCCCTGATCCGAATTGGGAGCTGGTTCCACAGGAGAGGAGCCTGAAAGCTGAAGGCTCTACCTCCCATTCTACTCTTACAAACCCTAGGAATTACAAGTAAGCCTGCAGTCTGAGAGTGAAGCACTCTATTGGGGTGATATGGTACTATGAGGTCCCTAAGATAAGATGGGAACTGATTATTCAAATTCTATTTTAGAATTAACAGGAAGCCAATGAAGAGAGGCCAATATGGGTGAGATATGCTCTCTCCTTCTAGTCCCTGTCAGTACTCTAGCTGCAGCATTTTGAATTAACTGAAGGCTTTTCAGGGAACTTTTAGGACAACCTGATAATAATGAATGACAATAGTCCAGCCTAGAGGAAATAAATGCATGAATTAGTTTTTCAGCATCACTCTGAGACAAGACCTTTCTAATTTTAGAGATATTGCGCAAAGGATATGTCATGCATATTAAACAAATACACTCAACAAAAATATAAACGCAACACTTTTGGTTTTGCTCCCATTTTGTATAAGATGAACTCAAAGATCTAAAACTTTGTCCACATACACAATATCACCATTTCCCTCAAATATTGTTCACAAACGAGTCTAAATCTGTGATAGTGAGCACTTGTCCTTTGCTGAGATAATCCATCCCACCTCACAGGTGTGCCATATCAAGATGCTGATTAGACACCATGATTAGTGCACAGGTGTGCCTTAGACTGTCCACAATAAAAGGCCACTCTGGCAGGTGCAGTTTTGTTTTATTGGGGGGGGATACCAGTCAGTATGTGGTGTCACCATTTGCCTCATGCAGTGCAACACATCTCCTTCGCATAGAGTTGATCAGGTTGTCAATTGTGGCCTGTGGAATGTTGGTCCACTCCTCTTCAATGGCTGTGCGAAGTTGCTGGATATTGGCAGGAACTGGTACACGCTGTCGTATACGCCGGTCCAGAGCATCCCAAACATGCTCAATGGGTGACATGTCCGGTGAGTATGCTGGCCATGCAAGAACTGGGACATTTTCAGCTTCCAAGAATTGTGTACAGATCCTTGCAACACAGGGCCGTGCATTATCCTGCTGCAACATGAGGTGATGTTCTTGGATGATGGCACAACAATGGGCCTCAGGATCTCGTCACGGTATCTCTGTGCATTCAAAATGCCATCAATAAAATGCACCTGTGTTCTTCGTCCATAACAGACGCCTGCCCATACCATAACCCCACCGCCACCATGGGCCACTTGATCCACAACATTGACATCAGAAAACCGCTAACCCTAACCCTAACCGCTGACTCACACGACGCCACACACGCTGTCTGCCATCTGCCCTGGACAGTGTGAACCGGGATTCATCCATGAAGAGAACACCTCTCCAACATGCCAAACGCCAGCGAATGTGAGCATTTGCCCACTCAAGTCGGTTACAATGACGAACTGGAGTCAGGTCGAGACCCCGATGAGGACGACGAGCATGCAGATGAGCTTCCCTGAGACGGTTTCTGACAGTTTGTGCAGAAATTCTTTGGTTATGCAAACCGATTGTTTCAGCAGCTGTCCGAGTGGCTGGTCTCAGACGATCTTGGAGGTGAACATGCTGGATGTGGAGGTCCTGGGCTGGTGTGGTTACACGTGGTCTGCGGTTGTGAGGCTGGTTGGATGTACTGCCAAATTCTCTGAAATGCCTTTGGAGACGGCTTATGGTAGAGAAATGAACATTCAATACACGAGCAACAGCTCTGGTTGACATTCATGCTGTCAGCATGCCATTTGCACGCTCCCTCAAATCTTGCGACATCTGTGGCATTGTGCTGTGTGATAAAACTGCACCTTTCAGAGTGGCCTTTTATTGTGGACAGTCTAAGGCACACCTGTGCACTAATCATGGAGTCTAATCAGCATCTTGATATGGCACACCTGTGAGGTGGGATGGATTATCTCAGCAAAGGACAAGTGCTCACTATCACAGATTTAGACTGGTTTGTGAACAATATTTGAGGGAAATGGTGATATTGTGTATGTGGAAAAAGTTTTAGATCTTTGAGTTCATCTCATACAAAATGGGAGCAAAACCAAAAGTGTTGCGTTTATATTTTTGTTGAGTGTATTTGTTTAATATGCGCATTGAATGACATATCCTGATCAAAAATGACTCCAAGATTTCTCACAGTATTAACAGAGGTCAGGGTAATGCCATCCAGAGTAAGGATCTGGTTAGACATCATGTTTCTAAGATTTGTGGGGCCAAGTACAATAACTTCAGTTTTATCTGAGTTTAAAAGCAGGAAATTAGAGGTCATCCATGTCTTTATGTCTGTAAGACAATCCTGCAGTTTAGCTAATTGGTGTGTGTCCTCTGGCTTCATGGATAGATAAAGCTGGGTATCATCTGCGTAACAATGAAAATTTAAGCAATGCTGTCTAATAATACTGCCTAAGGGAAGCATGTATAAAGTGAATAAAATTGGTCCTAGCACAGAACCTTGTGGAACTCCATAATTAACCTTAGTCTGTGAAGAAGATTCCCCATTTCCATGAACAAATTGTAATCTATTAGATAAATATGATTCAAACCACCGCAGTGCAGTGCCTTTAATACCTATGGCATGCTCTAATCTCTCTAATAAAATTTTATTGTCAACAGTATCAAAAGCAGCACTGAGGTCTAACAGAACAAGTACAGAGATGAGTCCACTGTCTGAGGCCATAAGAAGATCATTTGTAACCTTCACTAATGCTGTTTCTGTACTATAATGAATTCTGAAACCTGACTGAAACTCTTCAAATAGATCATTCCTCTGCAGATGATCAGTTAGCTGTTTTACAACTACCTTTTCAAGAATTTTTGAGAGAAAAGGCAGGTTGGAGATTGTCCTATAATTAGCTAAGATAGCTGGGTCAACTGATGGCTTTTTAAGTAATGGTTTAATTACTGCCACTTTAAAAGCCTGTGGTACATAGCCAACTAATAAAGATAGATTGATCATATTTAAGATTGAAGCATTAATTAATGGTAGGGCTTCCTTGAGCAGCCTGGTAGGAATGGGGTCTAATAGACATGTTGATGGTGTGGTGGAAGTAACTAATGAAAATAACTCAGACAGAACAATTGTAAAGACAGAGTCTAACCAAATACCGGCATCACTGAAAGCAGCCAAAGACAACAATATGTCTTTGGGATGGTTATGAGTAATTTTTTCTCTAATAGTTAAAATTTTATTAGCAAAGAAAGTCATGAAGTCATTACTAGTTAAAGTTAAAGGAATACTCGACTCAATAGAGCTCTGACTCTTTGTCAGCCTGGCTACAGTGCTGAAAAGAAACCTGGGGTTGTTCTTATTTTCTTCAATTAGTGATGAGTAGTAAGACGTCCTAGCTTTATGGAGGGCTTTTTTATAGAGCAACAGACTCTTTTTCCAGGCTAAGTGAAGATCTTCTAAATTAGTGAGATGCCAATTCCTCTCCAACTTACGGGTTATCTGCTTTAAGCTGCGAGTTTGTGAGTTATACCACAGAGTCAGGCACTTCTGATTTAAGGCTCTCTTTTTCAGAGGAGCTACAGCATCCAAAGTTGTCCTCAATGAGGATATAAAACTACTGACGAGATAATCTATCTCACTCACAGAGTTTAGGTAGCTACTCTGCACTGTCTTGATATATGGCATTAGAGAACATAAAGAAGGAATCATATCCTTAAACCTAGTTACAGTGCTTTCTGAAAGACTTCTACTGTAATGAAACTTATTCCCCACTGCTGGGTAGTCCATCAGAGTAAATGTAAATGTTATTAAAAAATGATCAGACAGAAGGGGGTTTTCAGGGAATACTGTTAAGTCTTCAATTTCCATACCATAAGTCAGAACAAGATCTAAGGTATGATTAAAGTGGTGGGTGGACTCATTTACATTTTGAGCAAAGCCACCGAGTCTAACAATAGATTAAATGCAGTGTTGAGGCTGTCATTCTCAGCATCTGTGTGGATGTTAAAATCGCCCACTATAATTATCTTATCTGAGCTAAGTACTAAGTCAGACAAAAGGTCCGAAAATTCACAGAAACTCACAGTAACGACCAGGTGGATGATAGATAACAAATAAAACTGGTTTTTGGGACTTTCAATTTGGATGGACAAGACTAAGAGTCAAGCTTTCAAATAAATTAAAGCTCTGTCTGGGTTTTTGATTAATTAATAAGCTGGAGTGGAAGATTGCTGCTAATCTTCCACCTCGGCCCGTGCTACGAGCGTTCTGGCAGTTAGTGTGACTCGGGGGTGTTGACTCATTTAAACTAACATATTCATCCTGCTGTAACCAGGTTTCTGTAAGGCAGAATAAATCAATATGTTGATCAATTATTATATCATTTACTAACAGGGACTTAGAAGAGAGAGACCTAATGTTTAATAGACCACATTTAACTGTTTTAGTCTGTGGTGCAGTCAAATGGCATTTATATAGGACTTTTCCACCTGGCATGGTGCCTTTCCTTTAGAATCTTGAGGGTTAAGGACCTTTTTGATCAGAGGGGGATTTGAACCGAGGATCCTGTGTTCGAAGCCAGACACACACACGCATGCACGCATTCACACAGAGGCCCCTTGGCTGTTATAATATAGATATCATATGTCTGCAATGGTGCATTTGTGTGGACTTTTAGTGACTTTATTATAAAGTCATTCATACCAATCAATCACAGATATTTTGCTCAGTAACATATGATTTAGATCATCCATCAAAGCTTCTTGATTGTTGAGATATAAAAACCTGAGAGTCAATGCAGTGCTCAACCAGGTTTATTCTCTAAACTCCTTTCCTGCAAAGCAGAATGGCAGCTTTGTGGTTAGCACAGATGTCTCACAGCAAGATGGACCTGGCATCACTTTTCCATGCAGCCCTTTCTTTTCTTGTGGAGTTTGCACATTCCTGTCAAGTTTGCATGGCTTTCCTCCACGTGCTTTCGCTTCCTTCCTTCAAAAGCTATGCAGCTTTGATGAATTGAAGACTCTAAATTGACTGTGAATGGGAATCAGTTTCTCTGTCTCAAGAGTAGCCTGCTTCTCATCCAATGTCTGCCAGAGAAAATTTCTGAATTTCCCAACACTACACAATTGAAGAAATAATGAAATACTGGAAACAAGATTATTTTCCAAAAATTGCAGCTATTGGTACAGCCATTTTAGCATTTAAAATATTCTGTAAATACATTTTGAATGAAAACTGAACTACCAGGTGAAATGTTTACATCAGTGTATAAACTGCTTTTACAGATAATAATTGACATACTGCTATAGGTTGAGGTTCTCTTCCAACATCTTCACAACAATGTGTAAATTTTCTTGAATGGAGTGTAATGCTGGTGAATATTTTTCTCAGCACATATGCAATTTGAATATATGCCTTATTTTGGGTGAATTCAGTGCTTCCACCACAAAGGGACTCATTCAAATTCAAAATAGAAAGAAAGATTTGTGAACAGTGCTATAATGAATCCATCAAACTACGTGGAACATTTTGGGTGAAATTTACTTTTTCCACCCCATAAAATAAAATCCATATTTTGTTTAAAATTTAAAGTTTCCAAATTATGTGAGGACATAGAGCGAACAGTACTTAGATTAAGAAAATAAAATCACTGACATCAAACTCAGGAACTGGAGAATAATAAACATTTTGGGTGAATATGAAACTTTTCACCACAAAAGTTCCATAAGGCCCTGTCACACCTTGATGATTTAGCCTACATATGCCGGCTGTATTAAAAATGCTGGCACACGCTGTCATACGTCTAATAAATTAATGCAACTGTCACACCTTGACGATTATCCAGCGTCTGCTGACAGCCCTGTTTCAACCCACTGGTTCTGGTCGGTACTGCACGGCATGGTGCCCGTCATAAGCAGGTTAATTTAACGGTTATTATTATTATTATTATTATTATTATTATTATCATCATCATTTTTTTATCTTGGTGGACCATTTTCATTGTGTACAGAATGCTTTAAATGTTGAAAGTGTTGCTCCTTCCTGATCAGCGGACATGATCAGGTCTGATCACCTGCTGATCAGGTCATCACAGACCTGACTAATGAAACACTGTGATGATTTAAACATTTAAGCGCCAGCTGATCGCAATCAGGTGTGATCTGAAGGAAGTGCTGTGTGACCTGTCGGTGTGGTGATTACCGACAGCCATGGCACTTTAAATGTTTAAACAGCACATTAATCAGGTGTGATCACCTGATCATCAGAAGTCATCTCATGATCACTCCACAGTGATGGCGCTTTAAAAGTTTAAATCATTACAGCACTTCTGTGCGTTCAGAGTGCAGCAACAGCATGAGAAATGCACCTGGAGCAGGAAAAAAACACAGAGGGACTTGCTTTAAAACACTACGTTTCCAGCCACAAATTAAAGGATCTTCCGAGGTCTTTTTAAAAAAAATCAGGAGCTTTATGTGGATTCATGTCTGTCTGTGATGGTGAATTGGACTGAAATGAACAGGTCTAACTTTATATTTCTTCCGTGTGTGAATAAAACAGTCGTTCTACATACGGACTGCAGGTTTCAGCCAATCAGTGGCCAGCATTAATGGACGGATTTAGACTTACAAGTAAATTACAAGAAACATCTGCCAATAATCACATAACTTACCTACAACTTATGTCCAGTATGTGTGGGACATATGAGTCACACGCTGCATGCATTGAAAATTTTCAGCATGCCCAAAATTTTTTGAGGACCTCAGATTATCAGGACGTACATCAGTGAGCTTCAGCGTGTTTCAACGTGCTTCAATTTGCTCTTCACTTATAAAAACTTACTCTTAAATTACTAAAATTATGCCAGCATTTTTAATAAGGTTGGCATACTCTGGCTAAATCGTCAAGGTGTGACAGGGCCTTCAAACCTAAACTGCACAAGGAACAACTGTGAACAATGCTTAGATGAAGCCAAATGATGTAAATCAAGTCAAATCTATCAAGAAATGAAGGAAACAATGCATTTTCATCAATTCCATACTTTTCACCACAAAAAAATCCACATCGCATATAAATATGCAAATACTATGAGGAAGAAACAGTGCTTACATGATGCAAACAAAAACATCCAAAACAAAATTCATCAAGAAATGAAGAAGAAGAATTTCTATGAACTTTACACCAATGTCAGACAATGGATGGAAGTACAGAGGATGGATGCTTTGTTTGACATTAGTGTATTGGCCCTTTGGTTTGAATGAGCTAAAAAACACTTTTTTCACACCATATTTTCCATGATATTGACCATTTGACCAAACTACTCAATAATTGTATGACTTCTAGATATATCTATCCAAGTAACATTCCAACGAAGTTTGAAGAAATTCTGTCCACACACACACACATACACACATACACACACACACACACACACCTGTGAAAGCAATTCCTTACTTTCATCATTTCAGAAAAGCACATGGTAATTGTAAGTAGTAGTAGTAGTAATTAAAATCTAATATTGAAACATAGCTTCACATATTTTAACAAAAGTCATTATGCTATTTTACTTGGCATCACTGAAATATCAGATCTCAAATAGAGGAGATGTTTGACATTTTTTCAGCATGGGAGCTATTTTTTGAACATTTCACTCTGGAATAAAAGATTTATTCAGTCCAGTAAAACCTTCACAGACTGAATAGCTATATGAAAGCAAGTAGAAAACACTGGGGTAAAATACTTCTCCTAGCCAGTATTCATTCATTCATTCATTCATTTACTGCTGCTTATCCGAGTCTAGGACGTAGTAGCAGTAGACCAAGCAGTTCAATCCCACACTTCCCTATCCTCAGCAAAGTCCTCTAGCTCTTCCTGGGGGATCCCGAAGCACTCCCAAGCCATCTGAGAATTAGAATCCTTCCAGCGAGTCCGGGACCTGCTCCAAGTTGGACATGCCTGGAAGGCCTCCCTACGGAGACATCCAAGGACATCCTCACCAAATGCCTGAACCACCTCTGCTGCCTCCTCTCAATGCAAAGAAGCAGTAAGTCTACTCCAAGTCCCTCTGAGATAGTTGAGTTTTCCAACCTATCTCCGAACATAAGCCCAGATACCCGACAAAGAAATGTAATTTCCGCTACTTGTATCTGCAACCATATTCTTTTGATCATTCTTTTGATCATGGCCATATATATATGAGGATAGGAGCATAAATCGACTGGAAAACAGAGTCCACTTCCCAAATTGAGGTTTCAAATCCCGCAAAATCTCGGAAACTTTCACAGAGTTCACCACTATGCGAGATATCAATAATGTTGAGACATTCATTGAGGCAGTCTGATAAGGCAGCAATTTAATCACTGCACACGGACAAAAGCATTAACATTGCAAGGTAAATATCTTTGTATATTGTGCATAAAACACTCGTGAATATATTATCTAGGCTTTTAGAGTTTTTAGTGTCTTTTAGTGTTTTTTATGTAAACATGCGTGGTGTCTATTCAGGTTGTTTTGCAATTATTTTCAGTGGGAATTGTTGTGAGCTGTGATCACTTCCTGTTTATGTCATTCTGGGGAAAAGTTAAGTTTGATCTTTAACACCCTGCTTATTGTCCTTTACTACACTGTTTGTCCTGTTTGTTCCAGGGTAATACACATATGAAGATGTCTGAAATTCTGTTTTCGTTTATGAAGTTTCATGCAGTTTAAATGTAGCAGACATGGAATATTGGGAATATTAGTTTTAACAAGTGTTCAGGGGTCTCATTCATGCAGTCACTTATAAATGTTATGAAAGGCATAAAAATTGATATGTTGGTACTATAATGTTAATTTGCAGTTGTTGTCATGTTTTTCTATGTTGTTTAGACTGCAGTGACTCTCTGGCAGGTAAGGGATTATGGGATATCTCAATAGGGCGAATAAGACATCAGACACACCCACAATCTGTTTGTTGATCTTACTCTCCTCCCCAAACAAGACTCCAACATACTTAAACTCCTCCTCTTGGGGAAATAATGCTGTGTTTACACATAATGACAGCAACTCACGAATGCCACGAAGTACACATTCTTGGCCGCTGATCACGAATGTGATGATTTGGGGCACAGGCGTCAGGTGTCCTCAGGAACTGCTGCAACGTGTTACCACGCATTATGATTAATGGCACGTGTTGCTGGAGAATTATCAGGAACCATTACACATGGTCAAGAATAATGTTCCATGTTGTTGCACGCTATCGTGCCTAACAGCACATTGTTGAGTTCTGCCACGTTGTGAATGAGGCGAATTGTCTCCACACACCCCCATATTCATCCAACCGTCAGTTGCTGAACAATTCAGATCGCTCCAGTTTGCTCCTCAAAATCTAGATTAATCCACAGCAGAAGAACTTTGTGACTGCATGCTTAGTTGGGCTCTGTGCCATGGAGTGGCGCAGAGAGGAGGAGGAGACTGAGAGAACCAGATGTGTGGCTCCACACAGCTCTCGTCTCGCTCATTTTTCCAAACATCAGGTACATGTAGCAGGTGGAATGCCTGCAGGAGCGCGCTAAGGAGCATTGGAATGAAAATTTTAGCTGACTTGGCATCACTGTCCTTCATCATACAGCAGCAATGAAAATGAATACGGTGCAGCAGGGTTTAATTGTGCGCACGTCAGAGAAGAACACTGTCACACTCTATTAAGGATCACCACTAAAGAACATGGATTAACACGCCCAGTTGCGACCTCCATGACATGAGACGAAATGAGGGTGGTGCCTGACATTCATGGAAGATTTTTTGACAGCCAAAAACATACGCCACAAAAATCACGAATATCATGCACTATTATAATATCTTATATTATATTATAATATTATAATATAATATGATATCACTAATATCATGCACTAAACCTATTCAGATGTGTTCAGTCACATTAAGAATGTCAGGAATGTGCCAAGAATGACAGAAATATGGCATTCGTAACGCGTCCTGCCTATGTGTAAATGCAGCATAACTCTTTCCTGGCCTGGAGGGGACAATCCACCCTTTTCTGACAGAGGACCACTCAAGACATCCTGGCCCTTAAATCCACTCAAATATCATTAGACATGATCGGAAGTATGTAGTGTTTCGGTGTGGAGGGACACATGTACATATTTACGGAAGAAAAGTTTTTTAAATGACTGACAAGGAAGACAGTTACTTCAGCGTCCATCTGCAGTAGTCCAGTAAAAAGCCAAACAAGTCAATAAAAGTTGAATGTACCGGTAGTTTATGCTTTTACTGGCTAATCTTTCTTTTTTCTTTCTTTCTTTCTTAACTATCAAAGCAGTCAATTGTATTTACAAAGTTATGGATGAATAGTCAGTTAACGTAAGTTCCGGACAATAAGCCGCAACTTTTTTCACATGCTTTGAACACTGCAGCTTTTACAATGATGCGGCTACAACCCCTGGCAAAAATTATGGAATCACCGGCCTTGGAGGATGTTCATTCAGTTGTTTAATTTTGCAGAAAAAAAGCAACTTTCTGGCTTTAAGAAACACTATAAGAAATCAAGAAAAAAAATTGTGGCAGTCAGTAAGGGTTACTTTTTTAGACTAAGCAGAGGGAAAAAATATGGAATCACTCAATTCTGAGGAAAAAATTATGGAATCATGAAAAACAAAAGAACACTCCAACACATCACTTGTATTTTGTTGCACCACCTCTGGATTTTATAACAGCTTGCAGTCTCTGAGGCATGGACTTAATGAGTGACAAACAGTACTCTTCATCAATCTGGCTCCAACTTTCTCTGATTGCTGTTGCCAGATCAGCTTTGCAGGTTGGAGCCTTGTCATGGACCATTTTCTTCAACTTCCACCAAAGATTTTCAATTGGATTAAGATCCGGACTATTTGCAGGCCATGACATTGACCCTATGTGTCTTTTTGCAAGGAATGTTTTCACAGTTTTTGCTCTATGGCAAGATGCATTATCATCTTGAAAAATGATTTCATCATCCCCAAACATCCTTTCGATTGATGGGATAAGAAAAGTGTCCAAAATATCAATGTAAACTTGTGCATTTATTGATGATGTAATGACAGCCATCTCCCCAGTGCCTTTACCTGACATGCAGCCCCATATCATCAATGACTGTGGAAATTTACATGTTCTCTTCAGGCAGTCATCTTTATAAATCTCATTGGAACGGCACCAAACAAAAGTTCCAGCATCATCACCTTGCCCAATGCAGATTCGAGATTCATCACTGAATATGACTTTCATCCAGTCATCCACAGTCCATGATTGCTTTTCCTTAGCCCATTGTAACCTTGTTTTTTTCTGTTTAGGTGTTAATGATGGCTTTCGTTTAGCTTTTCTGTATGTAAATCCCATTTCCTTTAGGCAGTTTCTTACAGTTCGGTCACAGACGTTGACTCCAGTTTCCTCCCATTCGTTCATCATTTGTTTTGTTGTGCATTTTCGATTTTTGAGACATATTGCTTTAAGTTTTCTGTCTTGACGCTTTGATGTCTTCCTTGGTCTACCAGTATGTTTGCCTTTAACAACCTTCCCATGTTGTTTGTATTTGGTCCAGAGTTTAGACACAGCTGACTGTGAACAACTAACATCTTTTGCAACATTGCGTGATGATTTACCCTCTTTTAAGAGTTTGATAATCCTCTCCTTTGTTTCAATTGACATCTCTCGTGTTGGAGCCATGATTCATGTCAGTCCACTTGGTGCAACAGGTCTCCAAGGTGTGATCACTCCTTTTTAGATGCAGACTAACGAGCATCTGATTTGATGCAGGTGTTAGTTTTGGGGATGAAAATTTACAGGGTGATTCCATAATTTATTCCTCAGAATTGAGTGAGTCCATATTTTTTTTCCCTCTGCTTGGTCTAAAAAAGTAACCGTTACTGACTGCCACAATTTATTTTTCTTGATTTCTTATAGTGTTTCTTAAAGCCAGAAAGTTGCCATTTGAAATGACTTTAGTTTTGTGTCATGTCTGTGATCTGCTTTTTTACTACAAAATTAAAAAACTGAATGAACATCCTCTGAGGCCGGTGATTCCATAATTTTTGCCAGGGGTTGTAATTCATGGATTTTTACAGGCTTTTTCATAAGTCCATATATGTCAATTGATGCTGTCAAATTGATTTCCTGAAAGCTGCACTCCTCATGCGGTGTAAATTCAGTGTAAATGTAAGGTTTTACCTATTCGTTTTAGTGAAGAAAAGTCCCTCTCCAGCACTTTACGCCGGGGTTGCGCCGTCAGATCATTTAGCGGAGCAGAGCCTTCTCCCCCCACCCTTCCAAACCGGTTCTCTGTCTTGGCGCAACAAATCGAAAAAGTCATAGCGCCTCATTAATGTCTTATTTACCACAGGCTCCATCTGATCATGTCTGCGCGTGATGAAATCTCAAGAAAAATTTAAAATTACTCAGTTCTCCAAGTGAAGCAGAGATACCATGCGATGACCTGCGCATCGATATTTACATCTAACACTTCATGGAAAAAAGCATTTACGGTCCGTATTTAATTAAAAGTTTAAAAAGTCTATCTGTCTAACATCTTACAACTAACATGGAGACCTGCTCCTTATAGACAAGTGTGCCTTATTTATGTACAATTTCTTTTTTCTTTTTAAAAGTTGTGGGTGTGATTAATATTCAGGTGCGCACTATAGTCCGTAAATTATGGTAAATTTAATTGAACAGATAAGGCATTTGAATTTACTGGCCAACCAAATACACTGAGGAACAGCTGCAGTGCAGATTATCTGTTCTTGCTCTGCTACACTCTTTTTCAAAGAGGAAGTTGCCACAGGCAGGTCATGTTGCTGTCAAAGGTTGCTCAGTGATGAAAAGCGAGGTCTTCCAGGCACATCAGACTGGGAGGAGGCCCTTAGGAATAGAGGTGGGCGATACCGGCAATTTTGGTATTGATCTGATACCAAGTAAATACAGGCCCAGTATCGCCAATATTGATACCGATACTGATACTTTTTCATATTTAAGCTTCATAGATCCAAAGGATCCAAAAGACATAGGATAGAATTTTGCCAAACATTGTACGTGACAACAAAATACTTTATTATCACAAGCAACATTTTTGTTTAAAAAAATATCACTCAACACAACTTAAAACAAAATCTCCTGAGGTAGAGGGCTGACAAAACCACAATACAAGGGTGTGCTGCTCTGTGTTGTGTGACACAGCGCAGCGCTGCTCTCACAGACAGAGAGCAGACTTTGATGAATCTGTTGCGCAGCAGTCAGTGCGTGCAGGAGAGAAAAAAGCTTGAGTATCGATCTTTTTACACAAGGATCGTTCAATATCAATACCACCGTTGGTATCGATATTATCGATATTAGGATCGATCCGCCCACCTGTACCGAGGAAGATCCCGGATAAACTGGGGGGATTACAGTTATGCTCAAAAGTTTACATAACCTTTACATAATCTCTCTTTTTTTGGCCATTTTTCAGAGAATACCAGTGGTGGGCACAGTTCAGCTAATCCGATAGCAGATAATTATCGAAGCTAATGTTTTTGCTATCAGATTAGCCTTTCAGATACGTTTTAAAACCATCATCGGACCAATTATCTTCCGATAAATTTTGTTCTGATAACTTTCAGTCCAATAACATTTTTTTTTTTTGCTGGTGAAGTTTAAAGGTCAAAAACATTTGTAAACCCTAAAATCAAAGATTTTAGTCCATCTGTTGTGTGTTTGTGGCAGACTGGCTGCCTGTTACTTGCTGATGACATCATCATTAAGCCACAGGGTTCAAAGCATATGAAAAGTGGCAGCTTTTAGCTTGTAAATGACGGTGTATCTAATACCAAGATAAACTGTGACTTCTAATACTGTATTTTACTGCTTTTGAAAGATGATGACAGTGTTTAGGGTTTTGTTTTTTATTTATTAATTTTTCATGCGTTCTTTGTGTTTGTGATACTTGAATTTACCCAGCAGTCTCTGCGGCACTTAAAGTGAAACTGGTTTACCAGAAGCCGACAGTGTAATCTGATGTTGCTCTGTCCAAATCAATACTAATACTTATCGGTTATCTGTAATAAACATAATTTTTTTTTAGCACTTTATCAGTTTATCGTCATATAAGATACATTTTCAGTTATCTGATTAATGGCCATCAAAGCTAACTTTTATTATCTTTTGTTATCTGTGCCCACCATCGGAGAATACGAAGGATAACACAAATTTTTTTGTTGTTGTTTTTCACTCATGGTTAGTGGTTGGCTGAAGTAATTTATTGGCAAACAACTTTATTTACTCTTTTTAAATCATAACAACAACAGAAACTACCCAAATGACCCTGATCAAACATTTATATACTCCTGTTCTCAATACTGTGTTTGCCCTCTTTAACATCAACGACAGCTTGGAGTCTTGTGGTAGCTGTGGATGAGGCTCTCTGATGGTAAAACTGCCACTGAATATGCCTTGAACTTTATTTACACCAATTACAAAGAAAAACAGTTTGTCACTCTATGGTAAATCTGTATGGAGTAGCCAGTTCTCAAAAACTGAGTGACTGTGCAAGAAGGAGAAGAGTGAGGAAAGCCACCAAAACACCCAGACAACCCAGAAGTTACAGGCTTATGTGGCTGTGATTGAAGAAATTGTGCACAGTGCAAGCTTTGCATTTTGTATCACCAGTTATCCAGCTTCATGATGAAATGGAATAGAGCAGGATTTCTAAGAAGAATATGTGCTGAATTTGGTGCTTGTTTCACCATTTGAAAGATTCCTTTGTAAATATTCTGTTTTCTGCTGCACTAATATTACTCTGCAGGATGACAGCAAGAACATGTGTAAAATTTCCATGACAGTTGGAACAGTTTGTGTCATGGCAGCATCTTGTACCAATATGACTCACCAAGAATGTCTTTGACCCATCAAGACTATCCTCAGTCACAACCACAATTTGATAAACTTAGTAGTGTAATGGTGAGAAATCATGTATGTGGGAATGGGGCTTAAAACACCATTTGTGGCTGTAAAAATGCAATAATGCTGTTAAACTTAAATATTGGAGACATTCTAAAAAAAAAAAAACTGTTTTCTCAGTTGTACCGTACAGTGTCTTGCAAAAATTATTTCTATAGTCACTATGTTTTGATTTTGTAATAATGGTATGTTTTGGCTTCGACACTGACCCCATTTCACAAATGGCACTGCTAAAGATCCACAGTCATCTATTGATTCCTTCATGATGACTGTTCACATGAACGTCACCTGATTGTCCATTTAGCAGATCAGTTATTGTAGCTCTACACAATGATTCTCCTGTCTGCACGCCTGAATGTGATGAGTGGTACTCATTATATTCTCATGCTCTGATGCTCCTTTGGGCCACGTGCACTGATGCATAAACATGGCTTACAGAATAAACAGTCACAAGCTTCACAGGCCTGGCTGGCACGCTTAATGCGGACAAGACATAAAAGTAAAGAATATGCAAAAGGGAATAACAAGAAGGAATTCCCAAGGCTTTTTGTTCCATCAAAGGAAATCCCTGTCAACGTTAGATTTCCTGGGTATCATTTCCAAATCAGAGTGCACATGCAAACTAAATAAAGGCAACAAAATATAAAGTTGGTATTTTCAGATCCCAAAAAATTCTGTTGTGTTGTTTGCTTCTGCCTTCAATGTCATTCCCTTTCATCTCTCTCACTCACACTCCCACTTTCTCTTCATTTTCCAGCTGTGTGAAACTTGTCACGTGTTTTCAGGTTGCTTTTTTTTTGGCAAGTGTAAATCCACTTTCCGGAGATTAATGTATGTTTTTTTTTCCAGCCTCTCACTAAGCAGACAGAGGCCACAGCTGCAAATGACCAACGTAGCTCCCAGGTCCTATTGTTACACTTAAAATTTTATTAGCTGTATTTGCAAAGGAAGATAAGTGTTCCTGTATCCAATATGTGCCATGTGTTGGTGAGTGGATTTAAACCTTTCCTGTGGGAAATTTGACTGTCCTTCTTGAATGGTTGTTATATTTAGGATGAATGACAAAATTTACTTTTGTTGTGAAAGTGTTCTTTTTTAGTACTGGGATTGCAACAAACAATTATTTTCAGTAATGTCATAAAACTGCATGGTTGATTTTGTAATTTTGTTTTCCACAAAGCTTCATACATCATCTCAACATAATTCCAAAATATTCAGTTTACAGTGAAATGAAGTACAAATTTCAATGCATTTAATAATTAGGAAACTGTAACCAGGAAATGTTAGGCATATTGTTCTTGGTAAGTTACTGGTCCTTGAAGTAATTCATGGATAATCAAAATAGCTGGTGGGTATTAGCGCCCCTTCACAAATAACACGATTGAAGCAGACGAGTGCACAAAGGAGGAATTGCATGCCATTCATTAAAAATCTGAGCTGC
Organism: Thalassophryne amazonica; assembly: GCF_902500255.1. Classification (NCBI taxonomy): domain Eukaryota; kingdom Metazoa; phylum Chordata; class Actinopteri; order Batrachoidiformes; family Batrachoididae; genus Thalassophryne; species Thalassophryne amazonica. The sequence goes on from NC_047106.1 coordinate 123,344,441, forward strand.
TTCCAACATCTCGTACACCTGTCGCTACAACTATTCGCACACACCAGCAGCCGAAAGACAGAGAGTACCCTGTGAGAGCACATTTGATCCCTCTTGCGGCAGGTGTCAGCCAAATTCCAGGTGAAACACACAAACATCCAACACCACTCGCTGGACACTTAGAAAATGTGGTGCCATTCACACTGCAGGAAATTGGTGAGCATGTGACCGCTTTCGAGCTGGATGTGAAATTTGTCTAAGTGCCCCCACAACTGTGGAGTTGCCAAGCAACACACATGTGGCATGCCAGAGTGTCGGCTCCCCCCTCAACACATGTGGCGTGTGGGGGAGACTTGCATAAAATGCTGGTATGTTTGTACAGACATGATCAAATGGGGGCCAGACAGCAACGTCTGAGCGCACACAGCACGGGGAGGGACCTGTGAACTGATTGCAATACACTGACAGCTGGACATAACGGCTCAGTGTACACGACGTGTCACATTAAAAACACAGAGACCACCGCCAGGACAGGTATATAAATAATTACAACATTACCTACATACGCAATTACATAACAAATAACTAAAATGAATGACCACAAAACACAGAAACGGAGAGTGACACATTGGTCTTGGTGTTGAACAGACAGGGGGGCGTGGCTGTCAACAGCAGCTGCTGCTGTTGAGATCTCTGCTCCTGGATGTCCCAGCTGGGGAACACGTACCGTGTTTTGAAGGACATGAACTTACAACTTTCCTCCGTGAGGCGCGTGTTTCTCCCTGCTGTCCTCACGTGGAAATACATAAAACATGTTTTGCCTTTGTGCCGAGCTGCAGGCTGCGGGACGGCCCGACTGGCATGTCCATACATCATCTAATTTCTCTTTTTTGAAAATATACATTTGTCTCCATGCTGATTTGAAGTATTTCATGCTCCTGTTGTAAAGACAGTGATTATAGCGCAGTGATACAGTTTCCATCTGTTAATCAGATTTTTTATAAATTACAGATTCGAATCGCGTGAGTGGCATTTATTTTTTTTTATTTAACCAAGGTAATTTAACTGTAGGCTTCTGTATTGGGTCCCCTTTCATTTATTTTTTAGACCAACCCAGTGATTTTCACTAATTATACACCAATATCTCATCTATCAATGTCCGGAGTGTTATGTGTCGGACGCAGTCGGAGAACCGAGCAGCGTTTGAGGTAGGACCCAGCATAAAGGAAACAGAGCACGGTTCAAAGGATAACAGAATTTAATAACATAACAGTGAGTGCTAAATTACTAACAAATAAGTGCGCGGTCTGGCGAGGTGGAAGAACGGTGCGCTCCCAGCAGCACAAACGGTCCGGAGCCAGAACAGTTCGGACCCAAGGACCCCGCCGACACCCCCCAGGTGGCCGCGACCAACCGAGTCTGTGAAAGAAGAAACCATCATGTGAGTCCACCACTCCACACACAGAGAGACCACTCAAAGGTGTACATAAACAGCAAACACTTCCTGGCTTAATCACCAATCAGCTTCCCACCCTGCAGGCATGGAACACCCAGTTCAATTCTCCACTGCAGTGGAAGCTGATTAAACGACTAACATAACAGCTCAATATAATAAGGTGTGAGGGACACCACATTTACTGACTGTACTCATGTTAGTCACAAAACCTAAAGTACCTCAGGAAGTGTGCTGACGAGCGTGAGACCTCACCCCCTCCTCTTTCACAGACCATGGCATCAAACCTGGTACGGTCTCTGCATCCATGATGATGAGATGGTTCTCTGAACGTCGATCTCACCCGTCTGGTCACAAGGTCGAGTCTCTGGCAAATACACACTGTGTACTCCAGACTTAAATGCAACCATGCCCCAATCCATAAAGATGCACCACAGCTGTGAGTCCTGACGAGCTGCACATGACCAGCCTCAGGTGATCAGGGTGAGGTCCTAATAACTCAGCCACACAGCCACTCAGTCCTGAACGCATGCCACCTGGAAGGAAAAACAAAAGACAGAAGACAGAGGACAGAAAAAAAAGCCAGCCAGGCACCCCAGCCACAACACGGAGATTGTATTAATTACTTATATGCCCGGCTGGACATAAGAAGACATGACCAGAGCACACTGCTTCATTCATGTCATTTTATGATTGTACGTCTGTGAGCATGGGTCATCTACAGAGGAACAGACGGTTCATACTTGTATTGTCCACTTGATAAGAGGGATTCAATAAAATACAGTGCTTTTTATGGTGTGTGTTTTTTTTTTTTGTTTTTTTTTCTCCACAGCAGAGGGGCTATGTGGGCCGGTGTGTCATGCACACCTGTGTGACCGTGCGTCCCTCACGACAGCAAGTGGAATGTTTCGAGGTTCCCCATTTCGTGTTTGGTTTACGGATTTTCTTCCGGTTTCTGCGTCTTTCGTGTTATGTGTGAAGGGACCCTTAATTGCTCTCATCAACTAATCACTGAAAGGGCATGCCTCACTCCAGATAACATTATATTTAAAAAATTATATGCCAATTGCAAGTTGTTACTTCCAACTCTTTAACTTGTGCGGTGCCTGATAAAGCTGAAATAAGCCAGAGTGCGTCTGAAAAATGCACATCTGATTGACAGCCATTTTGATCCATAATCATGATGTCATGTCACTTCACCTGTGTCCACAAATAGAAAGAATAGAATCTGTGGTTAGATATACATTTTGAACACCACTCTCATGCTCACCCAGCTCCATTTGTTTGTACAGTTATCAACCTCCAAACCGATAGGGTATGTGCAATTTTCTCCATAAATTGCAGGTCATTTCGACATCTTTTTCAGACTCCGTGTTGCTCAGATTTGCAGAGTTTTCTGCCAAGCTTATTTGATCCATGAAAGACATGTAATTATTGTTCAGATTGCAAAAACTTTTAAAATATGAAAGCAAAGGAGTCAAAACAGAAAAGCGGCATCAGTATTTTCAGAAGGTGCTTGACAGGAGGGTTCGCAGCCCTGCAGAGAGCTCGGATCTGAAGTGGTTGTCTTTGCTTTATTACACCCAGGGATCTGTGTGAAACTTAACACCATAATACAGTGCAGACAACAAGCAGGATTTTGTTAAAAATCACTGATTCATTGTCGTTACAGCAGGCTTCCGTTCAGCTAAAATACTTGTGAAGTTTGCCTGGTTTCATCCTTTGTGTCACTTTTTTCACCATAACGAAAGACGGTGCCATTAAATGTGCCATAAATGTGTAAAAAATATGTTTTTCACGCTGCAGTGGAGCCCTTAAAAAGCAGCATAAAAAAATGCCGTTTAGATGTACAAAATGTGTGTCAAATAAGTGCTTCTCTGCACATTCCAGCGTGCATAAAAATGGCATTTGTACCATATGATTTCTCCTTCCTTCTCTCTCATCCTGATGAGAGAGGTTCTGAAATGTTTTTGAAGTGTTTGCGCCATTGTACGGTGGCTGGGAAGTGTAAATCAATCAGTCGTGAAAACTGAAAGTAAAACAAAAATACCTTTTAATAAGACTTGTCAGTGTACCACTGACTTTCCCTTTTTGTGTCAGCCACTAAATTTGAAATGTTTGTGCTGTGGTACCGTGGCTGGGAACTGCAAATCAATAAGTCATGAAAATTGAAAGTAAAAAAGCAAAAAGGCCTTTAGTTTAGTTTGTTCATCTTACAGTTGTATTTAAACGTTTGGACACCCCTGACGATTTCCATGATTTTCCTTTAAAAATCATTGGTTGTATGGATCAGCAATTTCAGTTAAATATATCATATAGCAGAGGAAACACAGTGATATTTGAGAAGTGAAATTAAGTTTACAGGATTTACAGAAAGTGTGCAATAATTCTTCAAACACAATTAGGCAGGTGCATACATTTGGGCACCCCAACAGAAAAAAAAAAATGCATCAATATTTAGTAGAGCCTCCTTTTGCAGAAATAACAGCCACTAAACGCTTCCTATAGCTTCCAGTGAGAGTCTGGATTATGGTTGAAGGTATTTTGGACCATTTTTCTTGGAGCATGGACAGCCCAGTTAAAATCACACCACAGATTTTCAATAATATTCAGGTCTGAGGACTGAGATTGCCATTCCAGAACATTGTACTTGTTCCTCTGCATGAATGCCTTAGCAGATTTTGAGCAGTGTTTAGGGTCGTTGTCTTGATGAAAGATCCAGCCCCGGCGCAACTTCAACTTTCTCACTGATTCATGAACATTGTTCTCAAGAATCAATATCAGCGATATTGACTGGAATTCATGTGACTCTCAACTTTAACAAGATTCCCAGTACCTGCACTGGCCACACAGCCCCACAGCATGATGGAACCACCTCCAAATTTTATTGTAGGTAGCAAGTGTTTTTCTTGGAATGCTATCTTATTTTTCAGCCATGAATACCACCCCTTGTTAGGTTCAAATAACTCAATTTTAGTTTCATCAGTCCACAGCACCTTATTCCAAAATGAAGCTGGCTTGTCCAAATGTGCTTTAGCATACCTCAAGCGACTCTGTTTGTGGTGTGCACGCAGAAGAGCAAGCTTGAACCTTCGTGCGCATGAGTGAGTTTTTTCATGCCTGTCTGTTGCGTCATTTGCCTGTGAGCAGGCTTTGTGTGAGCACTGGTCCACCACTCTCGTCTGATTTTTATTGCAAATAAATGTCTGAATGATTTGGAGCTTTGCTGCATCAATTTTTTCCAGAAACTGTGAGAGACCTCCAGGTGGACACCATTCGGAAAATTCTGTTGGCTTTCAGGGACGATTTTATGGGGATTACACAGATTAAGGAGTGCGCCAGCCGGTTTAAAGACCGCCCACAGCTGCTGAGAGTGCGCCGCTCCGAGTGCTGATTGACAGGCTGAATCAACCAGATCATTTCCAACGTGAAGGCTTTGTTGATCCGGGACATCGTCTGACTTACACAAAAATGGCAGGAGACGTGGACATCAGTACTTTTTCGGCACATTCCACTGTTACAGGAGTTTTCTTCATGGAAAGAAAAGCGGACGGATGCGCCACCATGCTGTTCATGGCTCGGCACAAAACCACCTCCGTGTTGGTCTCACAGGACGGCTTTAAGATGGCTTTCAGACGGCTGTCGGTGGGTTTTCAGTCATGTGACTAACCGAGAAATTGTAGATGAGCCTGGACATGCCAGAACATGTCCTGTGATGCTTCATCACGGCATTGCTTTGCGCCATGCGGCTCCACCGTGACGCGCGGAATTCCTCTGCACGTCTGTCTCAATGTGCCAAAAAAGTGCTGATGTCCATGTCTTCCGCAATTCCTGTGCTAGTCAGAGGACGTCCCGGATAAAACACAGCGTCCAGTTTGGAAATGAACGGCACATTCCACTGTTACAGGAGTTTTTGTCATGGAAAGAGGAGCGGAGGAATTCCACGCATTGCGGCGGTGCCGCATGGCACAAAGCAACGCCATGATGAAGCCTCACAGGACATGTTCTGGCATGTCCAGCTCATCCACAATTTCTCGGTTAGTCACACAACTGAAAACCCACTGACAGCCGTCTGAAAGCCATCTCAAAGCCATCCTGTGAGACCAGCACGGAGGTGGTTTTGTGCCGCGCCATGAACAGCACGGTGGCGCATCCGTCCACTTTTCTTTCCATGAAAAACACTCCTGTAACAGTGGAATGTGCCGAAAAAGTACTGATGTCCACGTTTCCTGCCATTTTTGTGTAAGTCAGACGATGTCCCGGATCAATAAAGCCTTCACATTGGAAATGATCTGGTTGATTCAGCCTGTCGATTGGCACTCGGGGCGCGGCGTGCTCTCAGCAGCTGTGGGCGGTCTTTAAACCGGCTGGAGCACTCCTTAATCTGTGTAATCTCCATAAAATCGTCCCTGAAAGCCAACAGAATTTTCCGAATGGTGTCCACCTGGAGGTCTCTCACAGTTTCTGGAAAAAATTGATGCAGCAAAGCTCCAAATTGTTCAGACATTTATTCGCAATAAAAATCCTATGAGAGGGGTGGACCACTGCTCACACAAAGCCTGCTCACAGGCGAATGACGCAACCGACAGGCGTGAACAAACTCACGCATGCGCATGAAGGTTCAAGCTTGGCTGATGCAATCACACGTGATTCAAATCCATATGGTTTTTGAAAAAAATTAAAAGGTCCGATACTTTTCTAACAGACCTCGCATATGCATAAGTAATCTGTGACAGACTGGTAGGCTGTCCACGGTGTACCCCACCTCTCGGCTAATAACCGCTGGGATAGGCTCCAGCTCAGGACAGGAGCCTGCAGCAGCACAGCAGCACAGGAGAATGCATATTACTCCTGTCCTCAAGTCTTTACATTGGCTCCCTGTTTTTTACAGGATAAATTACAAAATCCTCGTGCTAACCTTTAGAGCTCTACATGGGCAGGCACCGGAATACATTAAGGACCTGATCCAGCCTCATGTTTCCAGCAGGAGTTTGAGGCCAATCAGAACCTGCTGATGGTTCCCCGAACTTGTTTTAAAACTCGAGGGGACAGATCTTTTAAAGCTGTGGCACCTCGTCTCTGGAATGAGCTTCCCTGTTCTCTTCTCTCACTGGATTCTGTGGATGTTTTTAGACAGCAACTAAAGACACATTTTTTTAAACTGGCATTTTAGTGTCAATTTATTTTATTGTTCTATATTTGTATGTGTTGTTTTTATTGTCTATTTATATCGTGTGAAGCACTTTGTGACCTTGGTCTGTGAAATGTGCTATATAAATAAAGCTTGCTTACTTACTTACTTACTCCCCTGTAACCCTTAATTGGAATTATCAGGTATAGAAATGAAATTAATGCTTCATCTATAGCAGGGGTAGGCAACCTGTTCCAGAAAGAGCCATGAGGGTGCAGGTTTTCTTTGCAGCCACTGACTCCACCAGGTGATTTCACTGATTAACTGATTCCATCTGCTCAAAATGATATTAATCAGTAAAATCACCTGGTGGAGTCAGTGGCTGCAAAGAAAACCTGCACCCTCATGGCTCTTTCTGGAACAGGTTGCCTACCCCTGATCTATAGTCATCCATTCATCCATCATACAGGGTTAAAGCAAGTTGGTGGCCATAAACAGTGATGCTGGCAATCGGTCAGATTAGAGGAAAGTGTTACTTAGTAATGCGTTCCTCTGACGAGGAATAAGCCATGACTGATCCTCATCTCTCAAAGCGCGGTGACAACAGCCGTGCAGTGAGCTTTACAAACACATTTTTATGCTTTCCCCACCCTTTATTTAGAACTCTGAGCTGAGCCGCTCTGTTTCTGCTTGCTAAAAAGAGCTGATCCGCGATGTATCAACAACTAACACTTTTTCCACTCGAATGCACCTGAACTCTTTTTCTGAGGACAACATGATGTAAAAATGTGATAAATCTTTACCAGTCAATCTGGTTGTGTTTTCCACATACGTATATAAAGGTTATCCATTATTTGTGCTCAAACACCAAAGCAGGGGCAATTCCAGGTGGAAAGGGGGCATGAGATGGGGCAGGGATGTGGCCCCCCACAACACCCCTAGATTAAAGGTTCAGTTTTGAAGCCTTTTTTTTTACTATTACTAATAATACTACTTATAATATTAATAATTTCAACAGCTAAAATGTTTAGAGAGAATTTAAATGTTAGAAAGAATTTAATAATTGCATTTATAAACAATGTAGGTTATAAATTGCAAGTTTTACTGTTACAGTGCTGTCAGCAGTTAAATATGAGGTCAAGAAAGAGGTCTTTATTTTACTTTTTCTAAAACAAGTATTTATGTTCATTGAAATCAAGAAAGAGCGACTATAAAGTGACTATTGGCAAAACAGGTTATCATTTTCATGTTGAAGTGGCAGAGGGGCGTGGTCGGCAACTGAAAAAGTAAGTAGTCACTTATCTTAGTTAGTTTTACGATTGAGTAATCAGGAAAGTAACTAAGTTACTTTTTCAAGGAGTAATCAGCAATTGCATTACTTTTTCAAAGTAACTGTGGCAACACTGGCTATAACTATCTCTTTGTTCAATCAACACAACCATGACAGCCTGATTTAAAAATGTATCTATATGATTGATATAATTTATTATTATTATTATTATTATTATTATTACTATTATTATTATTTGTAGTAGTAGTATATTTCTTGATGGATGTGGCTGCTGAAGAGGAGGTACTGCTGGCCCACCACCAGAGGGCGCCCTGCCTGAAGTGCGGGCTTCAGGCACGAGAGGGCGCAGCTGCCTCACGGGAGCAGCCAGGAGTGACAGCTGTCTCTCATCACCACCTGACAGCTGTCACTCATCACCACATCATCATAAAAGCCGGACAGCAACTCCACCTCCCTGCGGAGATATCTTCAAGCCAAGAAGGTAATCAGCTCAGCCGTTTACGAGTTATACAGTTTTTGCTTCTGTACTTTTGCAGTCGTTCCTGTGAGTGCTTGCAGCTGGAGGCTGGGTTTGTGGTATGTGGAGGGCTGAGGTCTTCGCTCCCCACACCAAACTGTGTTAAGTACTCACAAATACTGCACGTGCCGAGTTTCTGGATTGGAGGTGGAGGTTTTCCCTCCGTGTGAAACTACAGACTGTTTGCTGACTGTTTGCTGGGTGTGTGCTCACACCCACCCTTGATTGTTTCTGCTTCCTGCCAGCAGTACCAGATCCGACAGCCAGAGACGGTGATCACCTGGGGACTCGGGACTTGGCGGCTCCAGTATTCTCCGGGTTCGGTGGCGGTGGAAATCGTGTGGGTGCCGGCTCCTCTCTGGACGGACGTCTTCTATCCTCGAGCCTGCCCACACGTCACCTTTGTAGATTGACTACATACGAGATTCTGTAATCGTCTGTATTTTGTTGTGTATATTCACAACAGTAAAGTGTTCTATTTTTGGCTCATTCATTGTCCATTCATTTACGCCCCCTGTTGTGGGTCCATGTCATTACACTTTCCCAACAGGATGCCTACCACTAAATATATTTTGGCACAGTGAGGAGTTAGCATTCAGTATTCCTTTGCAATTTATTGCAGTGAATATATCAAAACACAATTAATCATGCTTTATCCCTGAGTTCATTCAAACTCTTAAAATAATTTCATGTTAAATACAGTATGTTGCCAATGTTTCTGAGTTTTTACGACTATTTCGGAGAGCAGACAGCCAAAGTGCCATTCTGGTGGCTAGTGCTGATGTTCCTGGAGCTGTGATAACTTATGCACAGCCAAATAAATCCAATTGTTGAGAATCATGTCAGTTGAACTTGGGGAAGCAGCCTTTGCTCATGATTTATTACCAAATCCTGCATATTTGTGAACAAGAAAAGCATTTCAGTGGAATCATTGGGATTTACAGAGATGGATGAGAATAAAAATGGAGTCAAATTTTTCCTCTCATATTTTCTTCAGTGTTCTCTTGTATGTCAAAAAAAAAAAAATCAAACCGGCTTTGTGGTTGCTATTTCTGTTCATTTTGGTGTATTTGCTTTTCTCTGTGTGAAGGGTCCATGTCCCTAACTGTTATTGTCAAACCAAAGGTTCCATCTGTCGCTGCTCTCAGCTCAGTTGTCAGAATACTTTAGTATCACTCCCTAAGCCACTTTGAAAGGAAATACAACTCCTCTGATGTTGGGAGTGACTCCTTTTGCTCACGTTTATCGCCACCACAAACACGTGCTTGTAACAACATCCATCCGTGTGTGTATTTCCCAGCGCAATGTTATCAAATAGAAATGTACACTCTTCACACACTGCCTGTATCAATCCAGACGGTTATAAATAAGGTTCAGCAGTACTGCCAATATCGTTGTTATTTGCATGTGCAGCACACACAGTACATATTATGTCAGTTATGTGCATTCTTTAGGATCCCTTCACACATAGCGCGAATATGTACAACTCAGGGTGATTCACGGTGAAACAGCTCGTATGAGCAAACCATGAAACTTCGCACCAACTGGCAGGCATGCATGATCCTGGTGCGACCACGCACGCGACGGTGTCTTTCGAGCAGGAACACAGTGTGAGCAGCTGCAGTTATAATGAATATGTGAGTTATACAACAAATTTAATCACCACAAGGATTTTACAAATGCTTAACTAATGCTCAGTTAAGGCTTATTCATACATTGACAGAAGAATTCGTACATAGATAAAGGCTTTAAAACTGCATACTCATAGTGATGGGGAAAGAAACTTGAGCTTTGTACATTATTAACAAATGATACACAAAATATTGAGGAATAAGGATAAGTAGTTAATGCAATTTTTACATAAGTTACAACTGATACATTGAGCATCAACTAATAGTTTATTAATGCTTAGTAAAGGCTTAATTTGTGAAGAAAAATGTAAAGACAATAAAAATATGATTTGTAAAGTATTTTTAGCACTAATGAATAGTGTCTGATTTTACGTTTGTAAATGATGAACTATTAATGATCAACTTTTCTTAAATGGTTTATAGAGATTTTAAAAAATCATTTAGAAATGTTTTCATAGTAAAGTTTGAATCTTTGACTGGACTGGGTTGCTTGACGCGAGGACGTTTTGCTTCAAATTGCAGAAGCTTCCTCAGCTAAAATTCTTGCTCTGGTATTCTGACTTCTGTCTTGACTCTTGTAGAGAAGACAGAAGACAGAAGTCTTCAAGACAGAAGTCAGAATACCAGAGCAAGAATTTTAGCTGAGGAAGCTTCTGCAATTTGAAGCGAAACATCCTTGCGTCAAGCAACCCAGTCCAGTCGAAGATACTATGGAAACCACCTGGACAACTGAAAGCCTACACAGAAACATTTATAAATGTTTTATAAAGACATTACATATTTTGTTCTTAATAATAATTAAGCTATCTATTTACCAATTCTTCTTACCAGTCTTCTTACCAATGAGTAGCTAATAAAAATAATGTTTTATAAATGTTTTACACGTAGTTACTTAAGCTTTTACTTACACTATAATTTTTTTACTAAAACTTTATAGCGTGCAGTTGATATAAAGTGTTACTGACATTCGATCTGGATCTGGATCCGCATTCTGGATCAAGCTTCATGTTACATAGGCTTTGAAGTATTACATCAAAACTACATAGGTCATGGAAGTCTCCCCATACTTTTGGACATGATCTGGAGCCAGACCCGGATTCTAGATCAAGGTTTTCCCTTTATGTTGGCTTTGAAGGATTTCTTCAAAACTACTTCATGGATTCTCACCAAATTTGAACCACAGATAGATCATTTATTAAAAAGAAGACCTGAAAGTTCAGCTACAATTAGCCAGAAGGTACATCTGAGATGCAAGCCTAGATTTAATGTTTTGGTGAGAGAAAACCCTCCTCTATACCACTTCATCATGAAGCTGTATAACTAGGGATACAAAATGTAAAACATGTACTATGCACAATTTCTCCAATCACAGTCACAGAAGCCTCTAATGTCTGGTTTGTCTGGGTGTCTTGGTGGCTTTCCTCACTCTTCTCCTTTTTGCACAGTCACTCAGTTTTTGACAACTGTCTACTCCACACAGATTTACCATAGAGTGCCATACTGTTTGTATTTCTTCATAATTGATGTAAATAAAGTTCAAGACATATTCAGTGACTTGGAAATGTTCATGTATCCATCCCCTGACTTGTCTGAAGAAAACTGGCAATTAAACTGATTATTTGTAGGTATTATACCAAAGGGGCTGATTACTTACGCAACCCATCATCTTGGCTTTTATATATTTAATGAATTTATATCAAGTTGTTGAGATTTACTTTCAGTTTGAATCTAAGGAAGATAATTTAGAAATTTTATATTGAGAAGCCTGGTTTTCTTTTTGTATTTGAAATGCCATAAACAAATTAAAATGCGTGAAAAACCAAGGGGTTTGAATACTTTAGCAAGCCACTGTATATTGTTTATGCGAGGTCTATTAGATAATAAACCGACCCTTTTATTTTTTTTTTAACTATATGGATTTGAATGACGTGCGATTACACCAATCATGCTTGAACCCTCGTGCACATGCATGAGTTTTGTCACGCGTGTCGGTGACGTCATTTCCCTGTGGGCAGGCCTTGAGTGAGATGTGGTCCCGCCCTCTCGGCTGAATTCCTTTGTTTCACATGCTGCTCGAGACGGCACGCGTTATTTTATCAACATTTTTTCTGGACCTGTGAGGAATATCCAAGTGGACACTATTTGAGAAATTAAGATGGTTTTCGGTGAATTGTTTAACGGCTGATGAGAGATTATGGGGTGTTTCTGTCGGTGTAAGGACTTCCCACAGAGCAGGACGTCGTGCAGCGCTTCCAGGCGCCGTCGTCGGCCTGTTTCGACCTGAAAACATCCTAATTTAAGGCTTAATTCACCCAGGACGTCGTGAGAGAACAGAGAAGATTCAGAAGAGGCTGGCATGAGGACTTTATGCAGACATTCCACTGTTTAAGGACATTTTTTAATGAAAGACGTGCGCGCAAATTCGCCGAGTCATTTCCGTGACGACTCGACAAATCTGTATGCGCCGCGACAGGAAAAACACCTCCGTGTTGAAAACCATTTGTAAAATTCTGGCGGCTTTTGATGGCTTTCAACAAGTGAGTAACTGAGAAATTGTTTAACAGCTTGGGCATGTTCCAACTTGTCCGTTAAGGTTTCCAACGGAGGTGTTTTTCCTGTCGCGACCCCCCGCGGTTGGGTCCGGCCCGACATGCGCCTCTGCCCGCACGTTCTTTCATTACAAAATGTCCGTTAACAATGGAATGTCCGAATAAACTCCTCATGCCGACTTCTTCTGAAAGTTCTCTGTTCTCTGACGACTTCCTGGATCAACAGAGCCTGAAATGTGGAAGTTTTCAACTTGAAACGGTGAGACGCTGCCGCCTCGAAGCGCAGATCGCCGTCAGGCGCCGTGGGCCATCCTTACAGCGACAGTACCAGACCAAAATCTCTCATCAGCCATTAAAATTTTTACCGAAAACCAGCTGAATTTATCAAATGGTGTCCACTCAGTTGTGCCTTACAGTTTTGAAAAAATTTTGATCAAACAAAGCAGCAGTCTCTGAGCCATTCCTAAACAATGAAAAAATCCATGAGAGGGTGGGTGATTCCTCACTCAAAGACTGCCCACAGGCGAATGATGTAACAGACAGGCGTGAAAAAACTCTCGCATGCCCACGAGGGTTCAAGCATGTCTGATGTAATCACACGTGATTCAAATCCATATGGTTTTTGAAAAAAATAATTAGGTCGGATACTTTTCTAATAGACCTCGTATATGTTTAGATATTTTTATATATATGTTGTTTTTGTTTTTTGTCTCTGCCAATAAAGAAACTGCAAAGTGGTGCTCTTAATTACCCCACTGTATGGTTGTACCTAGGACTAAAGCATCACATCCTACCAGCTGCAGAAAATGAATAAGCTTCTGCTCACTGTGCCAGGCTCATAAACTGTGCCATGCAACATCCTGAACCTCTCATTAACATACCTACGACATGTTAACTTTCCTAAATTTCGTGCAAAGGTGGTCTGTGTTTGGAGTTTTGGAAGCTGCACGTATAGTTTCAAGTACAGCAGTCATACAAGTTTGTCATTCTCTCTTTGAAGTATTTGCCAGTGATATATTTAATGTTGTAAATTCATTGTGGGGAGCTGCTCACCCACTCAGACTTGGAAGCTGAAGAAACTGAAATTTTTCAATACAAAAGTATTTCAACTTTCATACTTTTGACTATAAATATAGTTTAACATTATTTATTGCATGATTGTTGTGATTAATTGCAAATTGCCCACATTTTTTTATCTTCAATCCAAGCTGATTCTTAATGCTTGTAATTATTATTTGTTGCTTTTAAAATTTTTTTGTTGTTGTTGTTTCTGTGGGTCTGCACCTGTGCATTGTGTAAACAGGAGTTAAACAGGTGACTAGGAGGAAACACACTTGATGTGTATTTGAAGTCATGTGAAATATGTTCTTTAGACTTTCACAGTAGGAGTGTCTTGGCACATTGGCCGTATGAAAGAGAGCTAGGCATGGAAAATGTTTAAAGAACTGGCCTTGGGCTTATACCAATGCGGCAACATCCACACACTTATTTGGTGACTCAAATTTAATTAATTTGATGCAGATCAATCAAAGACAAAGGCTTGATCAGTCATCATTGCTCAAGGAGCTTTGTCTCTGCTGCCATCCACATCCGGCTCCATGGCGTCCTTCTTCATGCCAAAGAATTCAATCTTTGTGTCATCAAACCAGAGAATTTTGTTTGTTTTGTTTCTCTGAGACTCCATCAGGTGTCTTTGGCAAACTCCAGGAGGCTGCCATGTGCCTTTAACTAAGAAGTGGCTTCCATCTGGCCACCTGTATGGTGGCCAGGTCTTAGAAGAGTCCTGGTGAATCTCATTGACTCTCACTGTTCTCCTGATTTAGAGGTGCTGGCAGTCTCATGCAGACCTTTTTACCTCCCAAGGGAGTTCACAGTACTCGTGTTTGCTGTTTACAACCCACCTGATGCTAATGTTAGCACGGCCATTAGCCTCTTGCTTGCCTGTGTAAATAAACAGCAGGTGGCCCACCCAGATGGCATTTGTATTGTTGCTGGTGACTTCAACCAAGCGTGTTTAAAGACTGTGCTCCCTAAGTTCGTCCAGTACGTGAAGTGTGCCACCAGAGGGGAAATACTTTGGACCATGTTTACTCAAACATTAAACACGCGTACAAAGTCACTCCCCTCCCCCATCTTGCTGGATCTGACCATCTCTGCCTGTCCCTCACCCCCACCTACACCCCCCTGATGAGGCGAACAAAGCCACAATGGGTGACTCCAAACCTGGCCTGAGGGAGCACTCTCCCAGCTACAGGACTGTTTCTCACGGACTGTATGGGATTTATTTTCCTGCCACAACCTGCAGGAGTACACCGACAACATACTCTCTTACATCAAGAACTGTGTTGACACTGTCACCGTCAACAAAAGGTTCAGGGTTTTTCCAAACCAGAAGCCCTGGATGAACAGTGCAGTCCAGTCCCTATTAAAAAGCCGCAACACCGCCTTTAAATCAGGGGACAGGGCCCTGTACAGCACGGCCAGGTCCCATCTGAAAAGAGGCATCAGAAAGGTCAAGGCTGCCTACAAGGAAAAGACAGAGGACCACTTCACTATAAATGACCCCAGAAGGATGTGGCAGTTAACAAATCATATAACCATCTACAGAAGCAGCAACCCAGGAAATACTAGGTCTGACGCCTTGCTGGCAGAGAAGCTGAACCACTTCTTTGCCCGCTTCGAAGCAGACAGACCAGCAGCAACTCCACACCCACCACCTTCCAGCACTAGCATGCTAAAACTTCAGGAACATGAAGTGAGACATGTGCTGAAGGCAGTGAACCCCAGGAAGGTGGCTGGCCCCAATGGTGTACCTGGAAAGGTACTCAAAACGTGTGCTGACCAACTGGCTGGAGTTTTCACCTGCATCTTCAACCTGTCTCTGTCGCAGGCCACCATTCCACCCTGCCTCAAATCATCCACCATCATTCCAGTCCCAAAGAAGTCAGCAGTGGAGAGCATAAATGACTACAGGCCTGTTGCACTTACGCCTGTGGTCATGAAGTGCTTTGAAAGACTGGTCTCTCAGCACATCATAGCCTGTCTGCCTCCCACTCTGGACCCCCACCAGTTTGCCTACAGGGTAAATCGCTCCACAGAGGATGCTATCACCACAGCTCTCTACACCGCGCTGAGCCACCTGGAGCACCAGGGGAGCTGTGTGAGGATGCTCTTCCTGGACTTCAGATCAGCCTTCAACCACATCATCCTGGAGATCCTGGTCCAGAAGCTGACACATCTGGGCATCTCCACCCCCATCTGCCAGTGGATCAAGGACTTCCTCACAAACTGCCCACAGTCCATGAAACTTGGCCCCCACATTTCCTCCACCATCACACTCAGCACCGGTTCCTCTCAAGGCTGTGTACTGAGCCCCCTCCTGTTCACCCTTTACACGCACGACTGCTCTCTGACCCATCCAACAAACACCATCATAAAGTTTGCGGATGATACCACCGTGATTGGGCTCATCTCAGGGGGGGATGAGACCGACTACAGAGGTGAGGTAAATCGACTGACAGCGTGGTGCTCAGCTAACAACCTGCCGCTGAACACCACAAAAACAAAAGAAATAATCCTGGACTTCAGGAAGAACAGGGCTGACCCAGCCCCGCTCTACATCCAAGGGGACTATGTGGAAAGGGTTAGCTCCATCAGGTTCCTGGGAGTGCAGCTCTCTGATAGCCTCTCCTGGACTGCCAACACCAAAGTGGTGGTGAAGAAAGCCCAGCAGTGACTCCACTTCCTGAGGGTGCTCAGGAGGAACAATCTGGAGGAGAAGCTGCTGGTGTTGTTCTACAGAGCCACCATCGAGAGCAACCTGATGTACTGCATCACAGTGTGGTACGGGGGTGCTCAAAAGCAGACAGGAGAGCACTGTAGAGGGTGATCAAAATGGCCTAGGGGATCACTGGTTGCTCTCTGCCCAGCCTGGAAGACATTGCCAGCTATCACTACCTCAGCAGAGCTGCCAGCATCAGCAAAGACACATCCCACCCCAGCAACCACCTGTTTGACCTACTACCCTCCGGCCAATGGTATAGGTCAATCAAAACTAGGACAAACAGACTCAGGGACAGCTTTCTCCCCAGAGCGATCACTGCACTGAACAATAACAAATCACTCTAATCTGCACCTTCAGGTTTCTTGTGCAATATCTGTAAACCATGTGCAGTTTTCACATGCAGTATGATTCCACAGTTGTATATAATTCTCGTTTTACATTTTACTTGGTCCACATTTTATTTTATCTTTTATTTAGCTAATAATTACTCACAGCACGGAAAGCACCCTTTTGGAGTTGCACTCAAATCTCGTTGTAATGCAAATTACAATGACAATAAAGGCGATTCTGATTCTGATTCTTCTGATTTTAGATTTTAACAAAATCATGAGCAGGGAAACAGTGACATGAAGCTAACACCAGGGCATGTGGTGCATCTCAAAAAATTCAAAGATATGCCAATTATTTCAGAAAGTGACAATTTCATATAGTCTCGAGTCATTACACATAAACTAAAATATTTAAAGTATGGGCACCATAGTGGCTTGTCTCCTGAGATTGCATCCCAGCTGGTCCTTTCTTTGTGGAGTTTGAATGTTCTCCCCATTTTTCTTTTTTTAACGGGTTCCTTCCAGGTGCCCCAGCTTTCTTCTACTTTCAAAGAAAAGCAAGTTAGGTAAATTGGAAAATTTAAACTGACTTTTTGTGTAACTGGCTGTGTGAATGTGTTTCTCTCTATATATGTGGCCCCTGCAAGAGATTGACAGATGCCTGATGAGTATGTTCATTTAGAGTATGTTTTGGTCATCTGTATTGTTGGGTCTGATGTCTCTCATCTTCCTCTTAATAATACGCTACAAAGAAATTATGAGGTAATGTCTATGAGTTATATTATGATCAGCAAACCAGTTCATAGTAGTTTTGGTACTGTGGACAGGTGCTATGTCCAGCTGGAAAATGAAATCAGTATCTCTATTAGTCTTTCAACAGATAGAAGTATGGAGGGATCGAAAGGGCTGCATTGATTTGTACTTGATAACACACAGTGAACCAACACCAGCAGGTGACATGACACCCTTTCAAGTTTTTTTTTTCATTGTCAACTGAAGTATGTTAGAGAAAAAGGTATTTCACCTTTCCTTAGTCATTTTAAGAAATTCTTTAGCATGAAGAAATGGGGTTCCTGAATCAAGATCACTTTGCTCTGCCTTCAATTGTGTTTTTAAAGAATCTGTGTGAGAATGGCATGGTTTCTGAATCCACTCAGTGTTTTCTGGATTTTTACCTACACTCTAAAAAATGAACAATGAGAAAAAGTGATGTAACAATTTGCTTTTTTAAAAATATTATTTCAACTTAACTAGAGAAGTCTTGTGGCATTAACTCAGTTGAAAGTTGAAATAACTAAATTGAAATAACTTAACTTAACTTAGGACCCTAAAAGCCCATTTTTTACACTATTCAGTAAGAATCTGAATGGGAATGTCTCATATAAACTCTTTGACCAGAATGAAATGGGTGGATCAGCAAGGGTGGTTCAATTCTCTTCCATTTTGTTAGACTGGAAAAATATTAGCCATGAACCTTGATCAAACCAGCTGATTAGATTGTGTGCTCCACAGATAGAATGTTGTGCACATGCAAACCAAACTAATGCAAAGGCTTGCCAGGTTCAGAGTGGTGCTTATTAAAGTTTTCCAGAGACAAAGAGCTTTGTGATAATGAATTACTAAAACAATTCCAAAGCTTACACGATTCTTTAAACCTTTAAATGAAACAGAATGAGAGTCAAGCTTATCAACAAGTGGAGATGGAAATAATTAGTGATAGTGATGATGGGATGAACCATGACTGGAGGGCATCTGAGCCAGCAATGGAGAAAACGGCTGGAGAGAACAACAGAGGATTGCTGTGCAGAGCAGAGTCACCCAGATGTGGACAGAAAAGATGACCACTTTGTTATTCATCTGGAGGAGAGGGCCAGGCAAAGGTGGATTCAGCTGAAGGGGAGCAGACAAGTGGAGGAGACAGGCAGGAAACACACAGACACGATGCAGGATGACAAAACATCCCCTTTCGTACTGACTTGGGTCTGTGCAGCAACATCATGGACAAACAGGTGCATGTATACTGGCTGAAAATTGTCTGCAACCAAGCATGTAGCGAGACCGAATGAATAACCTCACACTGATGTGAATGAATGAATGAAGTAATAAAAAAGAGGAATAACTTGAATTTCAAGACATTTAATGGTACACCACCAAAATGTCTGTTTAAATTTGGTTTAATTTCACTATTCCAAACAGTGATACCATATTAACAGTGAATTGCTGGAAATCCAGGCTGGTTACAGAGTTAATATGAGCAAAGCGTTGCGCAGTGGCGCAAAGCTCACTCATGGTACAGGGCATCCTAAACAGGAAGTGCTATTTTTCAAGTCCACAGTAAAACAGGAAATGTTCAAATGTCAAACACTTTGTTGTGGTTCTGTCAGTGTTGGGGTTTTAGTCAGTCTCTTTTTCGCACATCTGTCCCCAGCTCCTATCTACTCTTATTTCTGCAGTCATCTCCTTATGTCCTCACAGTTAATCCCAGAGTATCTACTCATATCTTCTTTCAGCTCTTGTCTCCTTGTTAGGTCATCACATCTTGTCTTTTCACCTTTAGCTTGTCAAGTAGTAGTCTCTACCTTTGTCTGTCTATTTCCTTCAGTTTCTAGCAATGTCTGGCTATCTGGTGTTCCCTTTAATTTTCTTCAGTTTCAGGTAATATCTGTTTACTGCCATCTGGTGTGCTCTTAAATTCTTTACACATCATCAGTCCCTAATTAAGTGCACCTGCTTGAGTGTCCACCTGCAACAATTACAGCTGGCTATATATAGTGACTCCTGTTTGGCCTTAGTTGTGGGTCCATTGTGTTTATGCATGTTTAAGTGTATGTTTATGGTGTCTAATAGTATTAAATTAAATCAATTTTATTTATATAGCGCCAAATCACAACAAACAGTTGCCCCAAGGTGCTTTATATTGTAAGGCAAGGCCATACAATAATTACGGGAAAACCCCAAAATTCAAAACGACCGCCTGTGAGCAAGCACTTGGTGACAGTGGGAAGGAAAAACTCCCTTTTAACAGGAAGAAACCTCCAGCAGAACCAGTCTCAGGGAGGGGCAGTCTTCTGCTGGGACTGGTTGGGGCTGAGGGAGAGAACCAGGAAAAAGACATGCTGTGGAGGGGAGCAGAGATCAATCACTAATGATTAAATGAAGAGTGGTGCATACAGAGCAAAAAGAGAAAGAAACACTCAGTGCATCATGGGAACCCCCCAGTCTATAGCAGCATAACTAAGGGATGGTTCAGGGTCACCTGATCCAGCCCTAACTATAAGCTTTAGCAAAAAGGAAAGTTTTAAGCCTAATCTTAAAAGTAGAGAGGGTGTCTCTCTCCCTGATCTGAATTGGGAGCTGGTTCCACAGGAGAGGAGCCTGAAAGCTGAAGGCTCTGCCTCCCTTTCTACTCTTACAAACCCTAGGAACTACAAGTAAGCCTGCAGTCTGAGAGCGAAGTGCTCTATTGGGGTGATATGGTACTATGAGGTCCCTAAGATAAGAAGGGACCTGACTATTCAAAACCTTATAAGTAAGAAGAAGAATTTTAAATTCTATTCTAGAATTAACAGGAAGCCAATGAAGAGAGGCCAATATGGGTGAGATATGCTCTCTCCTTCTAGTCCCTGTCAGTACTCTAGCTGCAGCATTTTGAATTAACTGAAGGCTTTTCAGGGAACTTTTAGGACAACCTGATAATAATGAATTACAATAGTCCAGCCTAGAGGAAATAAATGCATGAATTAGTTTTTCAGCATCACTCTGAGACAAGACCTTTCTAATTTTAGAGATATTGCGCAAATGCAAAAAAGCAGTCCTACATATGCGCATTGAATGACATATCCTGATCAAAAATGACTCCAAGATTTCTCACAGTATTACTAGAGGTCAGGGTAATGCCATCCAGAGTAAGGATCTGATTAGACACCATGTTTCTAAGATTTGTGGGGCCAAGTACAATAACTTCAGTTTTATCTGAGTTTAAAAGCAGGAAATTAGAGGTCATCCATGTCTTTATGTCTGTAAGACAATCCTGCAGTTTAGCTAATTGGTGTGTGTCCTCTGGCTTCATGGATAGATAAAGCTGGGTATCATCTGCGTAACAATGAAAATTTAAGCAATGCTGTCTAATAATACTGCCTAAGGGAAACATGTATAAAGTGAATAAAATTGGTCTTAGCACAGAACCTTGTGGAACTCCATAATTAACCTTAGTCTGTGAAGAAGATTCCCCATTTACATGAACAAATTGTAATCTATTAGATAAATATGATTCAAACCACCGCAGCACAGTGCCTTTAATACCTATAGCATGCTCTAATCTCTGTAATAAAATTTTATGGTCAACAGTATCAAAAGCAGCACTGAGGTCTAACAGAACAAGCACAGAGATGAGTCCACTGTCTGAGGCCATAAGAAGATAATTTGTAACCATCACTAATGCTGTTTCTGTACTATGATGAATTCTAAAACCTGACTGAAACTCTTCAAATAGACCATTCCTCCGCAGATGATCAGTTAGCTGTTTTACAACTACCCTTTCAAGAATTTCTGACAGAAAAAGAAGGTTGGAGACTGGCCTATAATTAGCTAAGATAGCTGGGTCAAGTGATGGCTTTTTAAGTAATGGTTTAATTACTGCCACCTTAAAAGCCTGTGGTACATAGCCAACTAAAAAAGATAGATTGAGATTGAAGCATTAATTAATGGTAGGGCTTCCTTGAGCAGCCTGGTAGGAATGGGGTCTAATAGACATGTTGGTGGTTTGGAGGAAGTAACTAATGAAAATAACTCAGACAGAACAATCGGAGAGAAAGAGTCTAACCAAATACTGGCATCACTGAAAGCAGCCAAAGATAACGATATGTCTTTGGGATGGTTATGAGTAATTTTTTCTCTAATAGTTAAAATTTTATTAGCAAAGAAAGTCATGAAGTCATTACTAGTTAAAGTTAAAGGAATACTCGGCTCAATAGAGCTCTGACTCTTTGTCAGCTTGGCTACAGTGCTGAAAAGAAACCTGTGGTTGTTCTTATTTTCTTCAATTAGTGATGAGTAGTAAGATGTCCTAGCTTTACGGAGGGCTTTTTTATAGAGCAACAGATTCTTTTTCCAGGCTAAGTGAAGATCTTCTAAATTAGTGAGATGCCATTTCCTCTCCAACTTATGGGTTATCTGCTTTAAGCTGCGAGTTTGTGAGTTATACCACGGAGTCAGGCACTTCTGATTTAAGGCTCTGTTTTTCAGAGGAGCTACAGCATCCAAAGTTGTCTTCAATGAGGATGTAAAACTATTGACGAGATACTCTATCTCACTCACAGAGTTTAGGTAGCTACTCTGCACTGTGTTGGTATATGGCATTAGAGAACATAAAGAAGGAATCATATCCTTAAACCTAGTTACAGCGCTTTCTGAAAGACTTCTAGTGTAATGAAACTTATTCCCCACTGCTGGGTAGTCCATCAGAGTAAATGTAAATGTTATTAACAAATGATCAGACAGAAGGGAGTTTTCAGGGAATACTGCTAAGTCTTCAATTTCCATACCATAAGTCAGAACAAGATCTAAGGTATGATTAAAGTGGTGGGTGGACTCATTTACATTTTGAGCAAAGCCAATTGAGTCTAATAATAGATTAAATGTAGTGTTGAGGCTGTCATTCTCAGCATCTGTGTGGATGTTAAAATTGCCCACTATAATTATCTTATCTGAGCTAAGCACTAAGTCACAAAAGGTCTGAAAATTCACAAACTCACAGTAACGACCAGGTGGACAATAGATAATAACAAATAAAACTGTTGTTTTTTTTGGACTTCCAATTTGGATGGACAAGACTAAGAGTCAAGCTTTCAAATGAATTAAAGCTCTGTCTGCGTTTTTGATTAATTAATAAGCTGGAATGGAAGATTGCTGCTAATCCTCCGCCTCGGCCCATGCTACGAGTGTTCTGGCAGTTAGTGTGACTCGGGGGTGTTGACTCATTTAAACTAACATATTCATCCTGCTGTAACCAGGTTTCTGTAAGGCAGAATAAATCAATATGTTGATCAATTATTATATCATTTACTAACAGGGACTTAGAAGAGAGAGACCTAATGTTTAATAGACCACATTTAACTGTTGTAGTCTGTGGTGCAGTTGAAGGTGCTATATTATTTTTTCTTTTTGAATTTTTATGTTTAAATAGCTTTTTACTGGTTGTTGGTGGTCTGGGAGCAGGCACCGTCTCTACGGGGATGGGGTAATGAGGGGATGGCAGGGGGAGAGAAGCTGCAGAGAGGTGTGTAAGACTGCAACTCTGCTTCCTGGTCCCAACCCTGGATAGTCACGGTTTGGAGGATTTAAGAAAATTGGCCAGATTTCTAGAAATGAGAGCTGCACCATCCAAAGTGGGATGGATGCCGTCTCTCCTAACAAGACCAGGTTTTCCCCAGAAGCTTTGCCAATTATCTATGAAGCCCACCACTCAGACAGCCAGCAATTCAAGGAGAACATGCGGCTAAACATATCACTCCCGGTCCGATTGGGGAGGGGCCCAGAGAAAACTACAGAGTCCGACATTGTTTTTGCAAAGTTACACATGATTCAATGTTAATTTTAGTGACCTCCGATTGGCGTAACCGGGTGTCATTACTGCCGACGTGAATTACAATCTTACCAAATTTACGCTTAGCCTTAGCCAGCAGTTTCAAATTTCCTTCAATGTCGCCTGCTCTGGCCCCCGGAAGACATTTGACTATGGTTGCTGGTGTTGCTAACTTCACATTTCTCAAAACAGAGTCGACAATAACCAGAGTTTGATCCTCGGCGGGTGTGGCGCCGAGTGGAGAAAAACGGTTAGAAATGTGAACGGGTTGCCGGTGTACACGGGGCTTCTGTTTAGGGCTACACTTCCTCCTCACAGTCACCCAGTCGGCCTGCTTTCCCGGCTGCTCGGGATCTGCTGGATCGGAACTAACGGCGGCTAAGCTACCTTGGTCCGCACCGACTACAGGGGCCTGCCTAGCTGTAGAATTTTCCAAGGTGCAGAGCTGAGTCTCCAATTCACCCAGCCTGGCCTTCAAAGCTACAAATAAGCTACACTTATTACAAGTACCATTACTGCTAAAGGAGGCCGAGGAATAACTAAACATTTCACACCCAGAGCAGAAAAGTGCGGGAGAGACAGGAGAAGCCGCCATGCTAAACCGGCTAAGAGCTAGTAGCTGCGCTAAGCTAGCGGATTCCTAAAAACACACAAAGTGAATAATGTGTAAATAATTTAGAGGTGATTCAGCAGAGGGAGTGCTTTAGTTAAGTCATGTGAAGATTACTGTTGTGTGGGCCGCTGAAGAGGAGGTACTGCTGGCCCACCACCATTAGAGGGTGCCCTGCCTGGAGTGCGGGCTCCAGGCACCGGAGGGCGCTGCCGCCTTACAGGAGCAGCCAGGATGACAGCTGTCACCCATCACTGGAGACAGCTGATTCTAATCAACAGGGAGTTATATCAGCAGGACGGCATCTCCACCTCATTTGCCGAGATATCGCCTAATCAAAGAGGTAACAATCTCTGCCCGAACATATAAATAACCATTGTTGTATTTCTTGTTGAGTATTTGTAGGACAGCAGACTTCTGGACAACAGTTGGATAAGTACTCACCTTCCTACACTCCTGCATTGTTGTTAACGAGAGGTGGAGGTAGACTCTCCACCCTCCGTGTTGCTGGGTGCAGCCGCATCCACACCTGACTGTTTTTGTTCCTTGCCAGCAGTACCGGATCCGACAAGCGGAGGCAGTGGCCACCTGGGAATTCGGGACTTGACGGCTCCAGTATTCCCGGGGTTCGGTGGCAGAGGAAATCGGGTTGGTTCCGGTTCGACTTGGACAGACGTCTCCTATCGTCGAGCCTGCCCACACGACACCGTTGTAATTGGACTCAGTCTCAATATTGTAATCGGCTGTGTTGTTGTGCCTGTTTTCACAACAGTAAAAACAGTGTTATTTGACTCCTCCATTGTCCGTTCATTTGCGCCCCCTGTTGTGGGTCCGTGTTCCTACACTTTCCCAACAATTACACTGTGAAACAAATCATTATCTAGTTATCTAGATCAATCTAACTACGCAGATTAAACAGCTAACAGATACAGCAAAACACCGCTGTGCTCCGGAACAGGAAGTGATACAATACAGCAGTGAGAGCCAACCACCAGTTGAGGCAAGCAAGAGTCCAATAGTGTGATAGTAATAGTGTGATGGTTTCATTTCCAGGGTGTTTCCTGTTTACCAGTTTTGGTAGTGAGTATGATTTTGGTTTTGCACTCTGGAGTTGAACTCATTACTAAGAAGAAAAGATTTTCTTAGTTAACTCTGTTCTCTGGGTTTGAACCTTTGGCCTAGAAGAAAAGACTGTTGGGAAAGTGTAGGTACACGGACCCACAACAGGGGGCGCAAATGAACGGACAATGGAGGAAGTCAAATACAACACTTTACTGTTGTGAAAGGGCACAACAAACACAACAGATTGCAACAATAGACAAAAGGTCAAATTACAAAAGG
Source organism: Thalassophryne amazonica (assembly GCF_902500255.1). Classification (NCBI taxonomy): domain Eukaryota; kingdom Metazoa; phylum Chordata; class Actinopteri; order Batrachoidiformes; family Batrachoididae; genus Thalassophryne; species Thalassophryne amazonica. The sequence continues at coordinate 123,369,639 of NC_047106.1, forward strand.
TGTCGTGTGGGCAGGCTCGAAGATAGAAGACGTCTGTCCAAAGTAGAACCACACGATTTCCTCCGCCACCAGACCCCGGGAATACTGGAGCCGCCAAGTCCCGAACTCCCAGGTGGCCACTGCCTCCGCGTGTCGGACCTGGTACTGCTGGCGAGGAACAAAAAAACAATTAAATGTGGGCGCGTATGCACCCAGCAATTCACACGGCAGGAAAACCAACTCCACCTCTTGTTGGAAAAAGAGTCTGTTATACGATACACAAAAAGTCACAAAAGGTTACTGTCGAATAAATCTCACAGCCAGCTGAGAACGTTACCTTCCTGGTAAAGCGATATCTCGGCAAAGAGGTGGAGATGACGTCTTGCTGATATACTGATGCTGATCAGATGAGTGGTGACAGCTGTCATAGGTGATGAGTGTCAGCTGTCACCCCGGCTACTCCTGTTAAGCGGCAGCGCCCTCTGGTGCCTGGAGCCCGCACTCCAGGCAGGGTGCCCTCTGGTGGTGGTGGGCCAGCAGTACCTCCTCTTCAGCGGCCCACACAACAAAGACTTTGGTTAAAAACTTGTCTTTGAGTTTGTATTTCACTCTTACGAGGAAAAGGACATTCTTTTGTTGTGCATACTCTGAGGTTTGACTTTGAAGCAGCTTCTCCAGTTTGTTTGTCACTTTTGATAAGAAGATTTCTGAGTTGATTCCCACCTCTGAAGACAGCCTTCTCAGTTTACACTCCAGTTATGAAGAAGATTCAATTTCAGTTCTGTTTGTGTTGACACTTGTTTCCCTGGAAGAATGAACACTGCTAAGTTTGAACTCTGTTGGTATTGAACTCACCTTTTGATGAAGCAGGCTCCTGTGCTGAACTCACCTTGCACCAGAAGACAATTCTTCAGTTCATATCGCTTGTGAATTAATACACTACTGTTCTTGATCATCTGCCTTCTTGTCCGGCTGACCTGCTATTGGGGTTCAATTTAGTCTGTCCATACGCCCCACCGTAACACACTTCCTGCCAATTCAAATGAAATGATTCAATTAGACATAGATATTCAGTCACAGATAGTCCAAACTATACCTTTTTTGAACTCTTTATGATCAGGGAAATCACCACCAGGTGGTTTCACTGATTAGTATCACTGTGAGCAGATGGACTCAGTTAATGAGTGAAATCACCTGGTGGAGTTTGTGGCTGCAAAGAAAACCTGCACACCCTTGGCCCTTTCTGGAACAAGTTGCCCACCCCTGATTTTGACCCCTGTGTAATTCAATTGACCCCTACCTGGCTGCCTCTTGAAAATTCAAGTGGCCAGTTTTTTTTTAAAGAGTTCATATCTATGGATTATTTGTGCCAAATTTGATGCTTGTGTCACCATTTGCAGGATTCCACTCTAAATATTTTCTTATCTGCTGCACTATATATGAGATGTAAGATGCTGCTCGTCAGTGTTTCTCAATTGCCCTCAAAAGTATTGGAACACTTGGTATTTCACACATTTTAATTTGTTCATTTTTTTTTCTTAAAATTATCATCCTTAACTCAAACTGAACGCAAATCTCTACAATTTGATATAAATGAATTAAAAATATAATAACGTCACACTGATGTCCACTGAGCGTGATGTTCTTCATGACTTAGCTTTTAAGGACAAAATCAAGTTTTTCAACAAAGAAGATGAGAAGAAAGCAATTCTATAAATACATAAATAAATAAAAAAAAGGGAAGACAATTGTCTACTTATTGCTTTCTGGTAGCCTGCACAGTTTTTTAAGCTGTTGTCATTGTGCATTGTTTTAATAAGGACTGCTGAACTGAAATAACCTTGATTTGGGTTATTCTGTTAATCTACTGCCAGTGGTGATCAGTATCATCTTCTGGTACCTGGCATTTAGGCCATATGTCACTGTCCATGGTGCTGTGTGTTTGTGTGGTTGTTATTAAAAGTGGATACACTGACTTTTGTGTTTATGCTCAAATAGGTTTAAGTGACTTGGACATCACACAGGCCACAGAGGTCACAGGCCATCACACTGATGAACAACTTATCCTGACAAAAAATTTGCTAATTCATCTACCTTATTGTTATGACCTTGTTCTGTTTGTGGCATATAAGTGTATTTACCCTCCCCACCTAGGTGAGGCGCTGCTTATTCTGTGTGCTGTGAGTCTCTCTTGTTTTAGGTGAGCTTGTACAGATGGCACTGGCTGACTGGTCCAGCAATGAAGGCCCCGGATTTATAAGGAAGGCTGAAACTGACCTCCAGTGCTCCACCCTCTTCCTGTTCCCAACTGATGTGTGTCTGAGGACACTTGGCTTCTTTTTTGTTAATCTTTTTGCATTTTTTTTTTTTTTTGTAAATTTTGTAACTATTTGTTTTTGTAAAGCAGTCCAACACCTTTTGTTAGTAGGGGTAAGAAGCCACGTTATTTTGACAGTTTTCTCCTGTTTCTTGTGTAGGAGTTTAGGTAAGACCACTGTTTCTGGTTGTTTTATTTGAGCAGGGGTTGTGGGAGTTTGTTTTGCTTATTTTGGCCTTTTTCTCACCCTGAAGTTTTATTCAAGAAGAATAAATCGCTTATATTTTGGACTACAAGTTTTGGAGTTTGGTCATTCTTGGGAGTGGGAGAGTCACTTATGTTATGTCTTGGTTCACCCCTAGGCCTGGTCATAACACTCATGTTCAGTTTAACTTCAGTTTGTTGTCTGTTTCACACTTCCTTTTTCTTTTTATTTTGTTTATTTTTATTGCATATTTTATTTTCTTGCACATTTTATTACTGTGAATGATTCACTGTTTAGTGTATATTTATACATGCTCTCCAGAGAGAGTGCAGCTCAAACCAAATGTATTCTGTGGATACTTGGCGAATGAATGTTGTGATGTTTTCTGCCTCAGAGGGACATAGCAGTGGGCGCTGTAAGTCCTCTCAGCCCCAGGACCTTGGGGCTTTGGAATCTTTATGATCAGGCAAATCACCACCAGGTGATTTAACTTACGTTTGCAAGTTGGATCAACTCTAACTTACAAACTTAAGTTGAAACAACTTAATTAATTCAGGTTTTACCAATTGTAATGCTTTTTAAAGTTGGTTCAATTATTCTCTTTTTTCAGTGTATCAGGCTGCCTTTTAAAGTGCAGACCTGGCAACTGGCTGGCTTGTAAAGCACATATCTTGCACCTCACTTGGACATGAAAGTAAAGCTGCAACTGGTTGCATTTTTCAGCCAGAAATGCAACAAATGGTGCTTTACCCAGATGGAGCACAGTCAAACAAGTATCAAGCTGTACTCACTAGAACTACTCCATTTAAAGATGTTTGAACTAATTCATGCATTTATTTCCTCTAGGCTGGACTATTGTAATTCATTATTATCAGGTTGTCCTAAAAGTTCCCTAAAAAGCCTTCAGTTAATTCAAAATGCTGCAGCTAGAGTACTGACGGGGACTAGAAGGAGAGAGCATATCTCACCCATATTGGCCTCTCTTCATTGGCTTCCTGTTAATTCTAGAATAGAATTTAAAATTCTTCTTCTTACTTATAAGGTTTGAATAATCAGGTCCCATCTTATCTTAGGGACCTCGTAGTACCATATCACCCCAATAGAGCGCTTCGCTCTCAGACTGCAGGCTTACTTGTAGTTCCTAGGGTTTGTAAGAGTAGAATGGGAGGCAGAGCCTTCAGCTTTCAGGCTCCTCTCCTGTGGAACCAGCTCCCAATTCAGATCAGGGAGACAGACACCCTCTCTACTTTTAAGATTAGGCTTAAAACTTTCCTTTTTGCTAAAGCTTATAGTTAGGGCTGGATCAGGTGACCCTGAACCATCCCTTAGTTATGCTGCTATAGACGTAGACTGCTGGGGGGTTCCCATGATGCACTGTTTCTTTCTCTTTTTGCTCTGTATGCACCACTCTGCATTTAATCATTAGTGATTGATCTCTGCTCCCCTCCACAGCATGTCTTTTTCCTGGTTCTCTCCCTCAGCCCCAACCAGTCCCAGCAGAAGACTGCCCCTCACTGAGCCTGGTTCTGCTGGAGGTTTCTTCCTGTTAAAAGGGAGTTTTTCCTTCCCACTGTAGCCAAGTGCTTGCTCACAGGGGGTCGTTTTGACCGTTGGGGTTTTACATAATTATTGTATGGCCTTGCCTTACAATATAAAGCGCCTTGGGGCAACTGTTTGTTGTGATTTGGTGCTATATAAAAAAATTGATTGATTGATTGATTGATTGAACATGACTGAAGCTGTTAAGACTACAACCACCCAGACATGGCCGCATAATGATTTAGTGAATCGGAATGCAGTTTTTGAACAGCTTGAAAATTTCACCCCAATTTCAAAACTGGTGCTGATGGCCGTAACTACTGTGTATACCAGGTTTGTGCAAGATTGTCAAAAGATGGCTCAAGGACTTGCTATGATGCTTCCAAACGCACCCTAATTTGCTATTCAGGATGAAATGGATAGGAACGGCACTCTGTGGAATAGGGGTATAAAAAAAACACAAAGTTAATGTAATCAGTGTGAACAGGAGGAGTGATGGGGTGCTAAGTGCAGTTGGACCTCAATAAGATTTTGATAATTTGCATAACCTGTGAATATGCTCCCCAGGTTAGCTGTGAAGATACATTTTCAGATCAGATGACTGAAGAGATTACAACACAAGATGGGAAAAAGATGAGTTAGAGAGCTAAACAGGCATGTCAGAGGGTGATCAGCACGGTGACTGGAGGTTGAGGAATTGGAGTTAGATTTTGTAATGGCATTCAATGCTGCAGTAGCTCATGATTCTTTTTTAAAGAAATGAAAGTAGTGGAAGAAGAATGAGCCAAATACAGTTTCTAAAGTACCAGAGGTCATGTTTTAAAGTAATTAAGGTTTGGAACGTTAAAAATTTTAAAAAAAAAATGACAGAGAACTATAAAGCACTGGTGATGGACTCAGGGTGGACAACAAAACAAAAACCAAAGTCAGTGCCAGTGAGATAAAGTGGTGCAGATGGAAAGAGGAAGTTCTGAAGAACAGTTTCAAGGAGAAAGTCTGAATGAAGTGGCACTCTTAATAATGCTGAGCGAGGGTCACAGAAGAATACCAGTCTAGTATGAACAGTAGGTGACCAAATTTCAGGACAGGAAGAGGCCCTATCAATAGTGCCTTGTCAAAACCACACAAGTGCATTTGAGAAGTGTACAATTCCTCTTTCTCATTTACATGGTGCATAATCTGAGATCAATGTAAAGCATAGGAAGCAAAGTGATTTTTACAGTAGTCTCTTAATTAATCATAAGGGTTTTTTTTTTTTAGCATGGCATGAATTATATCAATCACACTGTCATCTGTCACTGCCTTGAAACATGGTCTCCCATTGTTCATACTGTTCGTACACATTTGGTGCAAAAAATACCAATAAAAAATAGAAAATGTATACTCAATTAGGGTACAATCTTTGATAAAAGTAGCATTGTACAAAATTGTGAGCAATCAAGAACGTCTTCAGCATTTTTAAACACATTATCATCCACAAAACATGAATAATCATATGTAATTTCTGCAGATCAGATTCCATTTTTTTTCAACAGATGTCTTTTGACTACATGTGACACACCACAGGAGAAGAATCATCTAGTGACAAGTTATGACTACATTTGAACACAGTTTTTAACTTCAAAATCTAAAAAACAAATGAAAGAGAACATGACAGACCACTTGTTTGCTATGCAAAAGAAAATATCCGCTATTATCTTTACCCATTGTCAGCATTGTGTAAGGCTCTGATGATATTGTTTCATAAATGGCTAAGAAAGAATCCAAGTAGAGTAGCTGAGTATTATACCCCCGTCACACAAAGGGCGATTGAGGCCAAATGCGTCAGAATGACACATCCAGCCACAGTCAGGAATTACTGAGATGCGGTCTGAAGACCAACAGATGGTAGTCTCTGAGCTTGGCTGTCCCGAGTGTGTTGCACATATTTAAAACACTTTTGGAACCATCGAGATGGGACACATATCTGACAGCGGTCTATATGCAGTTTTGGGGTCATCTGATCTCGATCTACACATTCTGACTGCATCATAACAGAATTTGAAACAATCTGATCACCGTTGATTGAGCTCTGAGATGGATTGGTCATAGCAAAGCCTGCTGGCTTGTTGTGCCACATTTGTCCACCTCTGCTGCACCCCGGCCAGGGAGGGCAAAGAGAATGTTGATATGTAATAACATGTATGTGGCACGCATTCATCATGTACAGTGAATGTGAACAGCGTGCTATCAGACAAAAAGCACCACATGCGTGCCGCGCATGCATAGCTGCTCATTCAGCTGTTATGAACACACACACAGCCATCATGTCATCCATCAGTCCAGCACCTGCTCTACGCACACACATGCAGAAGAGGTCAGTAGCACTGTGGAGGAGAGGATGAGCACAGATGTGATTGCATGACTGATTGAGTGTCCGCACCATGCCAGCTTGGACACATATGGCATGAGTCCGGTCCATATGTACGTTGGTGTTCAGTACTGGCAGGGACTGTGCAAAGGGAGGAACACAGCGCTGCCTCCCACTCTGGTCCTGTGTTTGCCATCCAGAGGTTTGGACATCGGGCAGTCTTCAATGCCTTTTATAGCCATCTGACACCAGTCTGTGTCATCTGTAGCAGAAAGCTGTGATCAAACAGCCAACATCTTAAGCTTGCATTAAGATGGGGCCATTGGGCTCCTTCAAAGAAAAGATAAACCCCATACAGCAAGGCCTGGTATATCTCCAGGTGTCAAAGAGGAGACATTTTAAGCCATACACGGCTTGGATTTGTCAACAAACCCCACTATATTCAGGATTTAGAACTTCCCCAAAGTGCATTCTCCACATAGCTGGGAATTCTTATCAGTGGCCCAAACCAGACGCCACTCAACACCCCGTTTCACAGCTCTGCTAGGTAAATAAAAATCTAACCATGGAACAAGAGTGACCCCTGTGGAACGACTTGGGAAGGACAGGTTAATTGATTTCCTGCAAGACTCAAACTCCTAACCTCATTTTAAAAAGGGAGTTTCATTGTATTGTTGTAGCAAAAAGAACAAAAAAAGAGAGAAAGGAAACGTCACTCTTTTCTACTGCATGCATGAAAGTGATTTGATGTGTTATAACTCTGTTCATTGGGGAATGTTTACTTAGTTTATATACCACATATATATATCTATATATATATATATATATATATATATATATATATATATATATATATATATATATGTGGGTATATATATATATATGTGGTATATAATTCCAGGTAAACAAGTTACAAGATCTATTCTGCAGGACTTGGTTTGGTTTCAAAGCGGAATGTTGGAGCCATGCTGTTTTATATATATAAAACTAGACAGTGGAAACTCCAGAAACTACATTACCCAGAATTCCTGGGGGTGGAGCCTTATTAACCCTTTAAAAGATCTTGCGCCCGGGAATTTGCTTCTCTTGCTTCTTCTGCTCGCTTACCTCTTTACTCTTCTCCTCTCTCTTCTTTTCCTTGAGTCTAAGACGCACCTAAAGCCGTCAAGATTTATGACTCTTTGTCTAAAGCCACGTGCTACTTAAGACTCTTTCTTGTTTGGCGTACCTACAAGAATTGACATTATTTTCCGACAGATAACTGTTGCAACCTTTGTCAAGTTAAAAGCTCTGGCGCATATTAACTTCCTTTTTCGAATTTTCAATTAAAACCTTTTTTTCTTTTTCAAACTCCAAATTCCTTTCACGAAACATTTTTCTTCTAAAGTCAGCTAATTTTGCATTGAATTCTGATTCGACCAAGCTTCCAAAAAGACGACGACAAAAGACGAATTTTGATTTTTGATAAAGAATAAAGATGCTCAAACCTTTATTCTGATGAGCCATACTCCAGAGCGCTGCAGAGGAAAAACATCCAGGTCAGCTGAGACGTCCACAGCGACTTGAATTGCCGTTGTGAAATCACAGCACCACAATAACAGAAATCATCCCCGCCACTGACGAGACTGAGTGGGTCGGACCGGCAGAGCCTCTTTGTCAAGGTCCCTGGCAAAGCTGTATGGCGGACAGAGCATCAACTGAACCAGACAATTCCAGCATCGGACCTCACGGAGACTCGCTGCATTGCGCAAGTAAGACCGGGCTATGTTGTCAGATAAACAGAGTGGCTTTATTTAACTCTATTCAAAATCATTAATCTTCTCTCAGGTTAACAATACCAAAGTAAATTACCTGTTAAATTAGGACAAATATTACTCCTAAAACTCCCGCTATGAAACCAAATTATCTGAACATCACATAATCATTGCTCATGGAAGGTTGTCATAATTAAATTGATCACCGTGATATGTCCTGTTATTTAACTCCTGCCAGGGTTAAATAAATATCTTAAACGTGTGAAGTTGCCTGTGATTTTTGTATGGTTTTACAGAGGGTGTCGGATCTGACCTGCGGAGCTTATCCTTTAGAAACCCAGACTGATTAATTAAACTGAGACTGATTAATTAAATTGAGACTAATCAATTAATGAATGTTTAAACTCAGAAGCACTTATACTTTGAAATAAGTGGTGCTCCAATATAAAATTATCCACGTGATAATTTTAAATATTCCAAAACATTATTATATTCATCTGTGGTTTTTCCCTACACATCCAACTGTTGTCTACATGCCCTTTGGATGCAGTCGTGCAGATGTGGATGAGGTAGTCTGGCTGGAATCTGACACTGCTGACCACGCCTCTTTACCTCCCAACTGTGTCCAATTATGGCAATATTTCCCATTTCAGCATGATTCCTGCACATTCTTGCTATGTGTGATGGGTGCAATTTGGTTGTCACCTAAAATCATCTCCACAGTTATTTTAATTTTTAATACACATCATTGTTGGAGCTAGACATGCACTGATCCACATTTTCTTTTAAGTTCCTGTCCAATCCCGATACCTGAATTTGGATATCTGCTGATGCTATTCCAATACCAAGCTCTTTTTCTATAATATTATTACTACCATTATTGTTGGTTTTATATGAGGATATTTTGTATTCCGTCCTGGTCGGGGAACAATCCGACCAGCTCTTCATTCTCAGAAGAATCCTGGCGGGGGACTGGGAGTATGCCCATCCAGTCTACATGTGTTTTGTGGACTTGAAGAAGGCATATGAATGGGTACCCCGGGAGATACTGTGGGAGGTGTTGCAGGAGTATGGAGTGAGGGAGTCCCTTCTCAGGGCCATCCAATCTCTGTACTCACAAAGCGAGAGCTGTGTTCAGGTGCTCAGCAGTAAGTCAGACTTGTTTCCGGTGGGGGTTGGCCTCTGCAAGGGCTGCGCCTTGTCATGAATCCTGTTTGTGATATTCACGGACAGGATATTGAGGCATAGTCAGTGGGAGGAGCATTTACAGTTTGGTGGGCTCAGGTCTCATCACTGCTTTTTGCAGATGATGTGATCCTGTTAGCGTCAACAGCCGGTTATCTCCAACACTCACTAGATCAGTTTACAGCCGAGTGTGAAGCAGGCTGGGATGAGGATCAGCACCTCTAAGTCTGAGCCCATGGTTCTCAGCAGGAAACTAATGGATTGCCTACTACAGGTAGGGAATACGGCCTTTCCCCAAGTGAAGGAGTTCAAGTACCTCGGGGTCTTGTTCGCTAGTGAGGGGAGAATGGAATGTGAGATTGGCCGGAGAATCTGCACAGTAGGGTGGTGTTGCATTCGCTCTACCGTACTGTGTGACGAAAGGGAGCTGAGCCAAAAGGCGAGCTCTCGATCTATTGGTCAATCTTTTGTTCCTACTCTCACCTATGTTCATGAGGGTTGGGTCATGACCGAAAAGAACTAGATCGCAGGTAGAAGTGGCGAAATGGCCTTCCTTAGGAGGGTGGCTGGTGTCTCCCTTAGAGATAAGATGAGAAGTTCGGTCATCCGTGGGGAGCTTGGAGTAGAGCCACTGCTCCTTCGCGTTTGAAAGGAGCCAGCTGAGGTGGTTCTGGCATATGGTAAGGATGCCTCCTGGGCACTCCCTAGGGAGGTGTTCCATGCACGTGAATCTCGGAAGAGACCCAGGAGACCAGGACTAGGTGGTAGAGACTTTTTATCTCCACACTGACCTGGGAACACCTTGGGATCCCCCAGGAAAGGGAAGCACGGGAAAGGGAAGCCTGGGGTCCCTTGCTAGAGCTGCTGCCCCATGACCTGTTCCTGGATAAGCGGTTGAAGATGAGTGAGTATGAGTGTATTTTGAATTCCCAGTTATACGGCTTCATGATGAAGTGTTTAGAGGAGGATTTTCTTAAAAGGAGACCTAAAGGTTCAGCTACAGTTTGCTAGAAGGTACATCTAAGATGCAAGCCTAGATGTGATGTTTTGATGAAAGAATTAATTACTTTTTTAAATAGACTTTTATAGAATTATTTTTACAGACTTAAAAGAGAAAAGACAGCACTGTCTCTCTCTCTCTCTCCCTGTCTGTCTGTCTCAGTCTTCTCCTTCTCAATTCAGTGGAGCTTTATTGACATGGGAAACTGTTGTGTGGGCCGCTGAAGAGGAGGTACTGCTGGCCCACCACCACAAGATGGCGCCCTGCTTGAAGTGTGGGCTTCAAGCACGAGAGGGCGTCGGAGCGACCAGGAGTGACAGCTGTCACTCACATCCCTACCAGCTGTCACTCATCCACTACTCATCACCACCACCATAAAGACCGGACTGCAACTCCACCTCCCCGCCGAGAAATCAACTACCAATCAGGTAACTTCTCTGCTGACAGACACTTTTGTGGTTTAACCTGACTTCGTTACAAGCCCGTTCCTGGAGTGTTTCCTTGTCTGAGGGATTGGCGTTGGTGTGACAGCGACGGCTTCACCTCACATCCCAACCCAGATAATGTGGTTAAACCAGGAGCTGTACGAGTGTGTGATGGAGGTGGAGGTTCTCCCCTCTTACTGCATAGACTGTGGGATTACTGAGTTGTGTTGTCCTCACACTCATCAGGACTGTGTTTGTTCTATGCCAGCAGTACCGTGTCTGACTGCTGAAGACTGCGGCCACCTGGGGCGCAGGGCTGGCGGCTCCGGTGTTCTTCAGCTCCGTGGTGGGGAAGCTGTGTGGATCCGGCCTCTCTCTCCGCCAGGCGTCTTCTATCGTCGAGCCTGCCCACACGTCACCTGGTGTATGATTGACAGTCACTATATTGTTATTTTCTGTACATCGTTGTGTGATTCACAACATTAAATTGTTACTTTTGGCTTACCCAGGGGCGTCAACCATCGCTTGAACAGCCAATGGGGAGCGAGGTGCACAGGCAGGAGGCGTGTTGGGTGAGCTGCAGCACATCTTAACCGCCTTTACCGCTCGGTTGGACTTAGTTACCGAGCAGAGCAGTGTTTCTCAATCGTAGGATGGAGGCTCTCACCGCCCAGTGGAAGCGCATTCTCAGGGCGCTGCTGCAGCACCTCCTCCTGCTGACCGTGTGCCAGAAACAGACATTCCGCTGGTCGTTCAATGAACCCCCCCACCTTCCCCTGAAGCATACATAAGCCCTCCGGAGCCGTACGGAGGCTGTGTGGAGACGTGCGCGACTTCTTGATGCAGTGCTCGCTCGTCTTTTCACAGCGTCCCGTCATGTACGCAGCAGACGCCAGCTGGGTGGCTTATGTGATCAATTTGCTTCGAGGAGAGGCACGCGCCTGGGCTACAGCGCTTTGGGAGCAGAATTCACGGCTCCTAACGGTTTATACTGAGTTTGTGAGGGAGTTCCGACAGGTGTTCGACCACCCTCATAGAGGCGAGACCGCTTCAAGTGTGCTGCTGTCGATAAGACAGGGGCGTCGGAGCGCAGCAAAGTATGCAGTCGAATTCCGCATCGCGGCAGCGCGAGCCGGCTGGAATGCTGTTGCGCTCCGCGCCGCCTTTGTAAACGGACTCTCTCTGGTCCTTAAGAAGCACCTGGTGGCGAAAGACGAGCCGCGGGATTTAGATGGGCTTATCGACCTGGTTATACGGTTAGACAACCGCTTAACGGAACACCGACGGCAGCAAGACGAGGGGCGTGGTCAGGAACAAGCCGTCCCTCTTCCTTCCGGGTCTGAAAGGGAGCCGACTTCCCCACGCTCCACTGCCAGGGCTCTCCACGTGACAACAGCTCCCCCTGCTGATGTTGCTATGGAAACGAGCAGGGCCAAAAAACGATCAGATCAGAGACAAGGAGGCTGATCCGTGGAGAGTGTTTTCTCTGCAGCTCTACTGAGCACATACAGAGAGAATGCCCCAAACGGTCAAAACAGCAGCTCTTGTCCTTAGAGACTGGGCTAAGGGTGGGTCACAACACCCACGTGGGGAAACCCCGACGATCTGCAGGAATCCCAGTCACGATCCTGAGTGGGCATCTAACCCTTCATGCCCCAGCACTGGTGGACACGGGGTCGGAGGGGAATCTGCTGGATAGCGGATGGGCAAAGGAGGTTGGGCTCCCTCTAGTGGCCTTACCGTCACCATTGTCGGTGCGGGCGCTAGATGGCACCCTTCTTCCACTAATCACACACCAGACACAGACAGTGACATTGGTGGGTCTGGGAATCACAGGGAGGAGATTGTGTTTATGTACACCTTCTACTCCCGAGTGATTTTGGGTTTTCCATGGATGTTAAAACAATCCCCGGATTGATTGGCCGTCTGGAGTTGTGGTTCAGTGGAGTGAAACCTGCCACAGGGAGTGTTTAGGATCCTCGGTTCCACCGGTGTGACAGCTAAGGAGGAGGTTTTTGTCCCCCCCAATCTGGCGGCGGTGCCAGCCGAGTACCATGACCTTGTTGACGTCTTCAGCAAGGATCTGGCAGTCACGCTGTCCCGCACCGCGTACGATTGTGCCATTGATTTGATACCGGGTGCTGAGTACCCGTCCAGCAGGCTGTACAACCTCTCACGTCCGGAACGCGAATCAATGGAGACCTACATCCGGGACTCGTTAGCTGCCGGGTTGATCCGGAACGCCACCTCCCCGATGGGTGCTGGTTTCTTTTTTGTGGGCAAGAAGGACGGCGGACTCCGTCCATGCATTGATTACAGAGGGCTGAACGAGATCACGGTTCGTAACCGATACCATTACCTCTGTTGGATTTAGTGTTCACGCCCTGCATGGAGCCCAAATTTTCACGAAATTGGATCTTAGGAATGCTTATCACCTGGTTCGGATCCGGGAGGGAGATGAGTGGAAGACGGCATTCAACACCCCCGTTAGGTCACTTTGAGTACCTGGTCATGCCGTTCGGCCTCACTAATGCGCCCGCGACGTTCCAAGCATTGGTTAATGACGTCTTGCGGGACTTCCTGCATCGGTTTGTCTTCGTATATCTAGACGATATACTCATCTTTTCTCCGGATCCTGAGACCCATGTCAAGCATGTACGTCAGGTCCTACAGCAGTGTTGGAGAACCAGCTGTTTGTGAAGGGCGAGAAGTGGAGTTCCACCGCACTTCTTTGTCCTTCTTGGGGTTCATCATCTCCTCCACTCCGTCGCCCCTGATCCGGCCAAGGTTGCGGCGGTGAGAGATTGGCCCCAACCAACGAACGTAGGAAACTACAACAGTTCCTCGGTTTTGCAAATTTCTACCGGAGGTTCATCAAGGGCTACAGTCAGGTAGTTAGCCCCCTGACAGCCCTGACCTCCACAAAAGTCCCCTTCACCTGGTCGGATCGGTGCGAAGCCGCGTTTAGGGAGTTGAAACGCCGGTTCTCGACTGCACCGGTTCTGGTGCAGCCCGATCCCAAGCGCCAGTTTGTTGTTGAAGTGGATGCCTCTGACGGGGATAGGAGCCGTGCTGTCCCAGAGCGGGGAGGCCGACAAGGTTCTCCATCCATGTGCCTACTTTTCCCGCAGGTTGACCCCAGCTGAACGGAAGTATGACGTCGGCAATCGGGAACTTCTTGCGGTGAAGGAGGCTCTTGAGGAGTGGAGACACCTGTTGGAGGGAGCATCGGTGCCATTTACGGTTTTCACGGACCATCGGAACCTGGAGTACATCCGGACCGCGAAGCATCTGAACCCAGGCAAGCCCGCTGGTCGCTGTTCTTCGGGCGTTTTGACTTCCGGATCACCTACCGCCCCGGGACCAAGAACCAACGATCTGACGCCCTGTCCCAGGTGCACGAAGAGGAGGTCAAGACCGAGCTGTCAGACCCCCCTGAAACCATCATCCCCGAGTCCACTGTCGTGGCCACCCTTACCTGGGATGTGGAGAAGACCGTCCGGGAGGCCCTGACACGGAGCCCGGACCCGGGGACAGGTCCGAAAAACAAACTGTACGTCCCACCAGAGGCCAGGGCTGCGGTCCTTGACTTCTGTCATGGTTCCAAGCTCTCCTGTCACCCAGGGGTGCGAAGGACCGTGGCAGTGGTTCGGCAGCGCTTCTGGTGGGCGTCTATGGAAGCCGACGTCCGGGAGTATGTCCAGGCCTGCACCACCTGTGCCAGGGGCAAAGCTGACCATCACAAGGCCCAAGGCCTCCTCCAGGTCTGCCTGTGCCTCGTCGCCCCTGGTCTCATATCGGCCTGGACTTTGTCACGGGCCTCCCGCCGTCCCAGGGCAACACCATCATCTTAACGATAGTGGAACCGGTTCTCCAAGGCGGCCCACTTCGTGGCCCTCCCGAAGCTCCCGACGGCCCAGGAGACTGCAGACCTCCTGGTCCACCACGTCGTGCGTCTGCATGGGATTCCATCAGACATTGTCTTGGATCGTGGTCCTCAGTTCTCCTCCCAGGTCTGGAGGAATTTCTGCAGGGAACTGAGGGCCACCGTCAGTCTCTCGTCTGGGTACCACCCCCAGACGAACGGGCAGGCAGAGCGGACTAACCACGAACTGGAGCAGGCCCTCCGCTGCATGACCTCCACGCATCCGACGGCCTGGAGTGACCATCTGGCCTGGATCGAGTACGCTCATAATAGCCAAGTCTCATCTGCCACCGGCCTCTCCCCGTTTGAGGTGTGTTTGGGGTACCAGCCCCCATTGTTTCCACTGGTGGAGGGAGAGGTCGGCGTGCCCTCGGTCCAGGCCCATCTGAGGAAGTGCCGTCGGGTGTGGCGTACCACCCGCTCTGCCCTGCTCAGAGCCCGGACGAGGGTTAAGGCCCATGCAGACCGCCGGCGTTCCCCGGCCCCTGCATATCAGCCCGGGCAGGAGGTTTGGTTATCCACTAAGGACATCCCCCTGCAGGTGGAATCCCAGAAACTTAAGGACAGGTACATCGGACCATTTCCAATACTCAAAGTCCTCAGTCCGGCCGCAGTGAAGCTGAAGTTGCCAGCTTCACTGCGGATACACCCCGTGTTTCATGTGTCAAGTCTCAAGCCCTGCCATACCTCCCCACTGTGTGCCCCGGGACCAGCGCTGCCTCCTGCCCGGATCATTGACGGGGAGCCCGCGTGGACAGTACGCCGGCTCCTGGACGTCCGTCGAAAGGGCCGGGGGTTCCAGTATCTGGTGGACTGGGAGGGTTATGGCCCCGAAGAGCGCTCCTGGGTGAAGAGGAGCTTCATCCTGCACCCGGCCCTCCTGGCCGACTTCTACACCCGTCACCCAGACAAGCCTGGTCGGGCGCCAGGAGGCGCCCGTTGAGGGGGGGGTCCTGTAGTGTGGGCCGCTGAAGAGGAGGTACTGCTGGCCCACCACCACAAGATGGCGCCCTGCTTGAAGTGCGGGCTTCAAGCACGAGAGGGCGTCGGAGCGACCAGGAGTGACAGCTGTCACTCATCATCCGTACCAGCTGTCACTCATCCACTACTCATCACCACCACCATAAAGACCGGACTGCAACTCCACCTCCCCGCCGAGAAATCAACTACCAATCAGGTAACTTCTCTGCTGACAGACACTTTGTGTGTTTAACCTGAACTTCTGTTACAGCCGTTTTCCTGGAGTGTTTCCTTGTCTGAGGGATTGGCGTTTGGTGTGACAGCGACGGCTTCGCCTCACATCCCAACCCAGATAAGTGGTTAAACCAGGAGCTGTACGAGTGTGTGATTGGAGGTGGAGGTTCTCCCTCCTTACTGCATACAGACTGTGGGATTACTGAGTGTGTGTCCTCACACTCATCAGGACTGTCTTTGTTCTCTGCCAGCAGTACCGGGTCTGACTGCTGAAGACTGCGGCCACCTGGGGCGCAGGGCTTGGCGGCTCCGGTGTTCTTCAGCTCCGTTGGTGGTGGAAGCTGTGTGGATCCGGCCTCTCTCTCGCCAGGCGTCTTCTATCGTCGAGCCTGCCCACACGTCACCTGGTGTATGATTGACAGTCACTATATTGTTATTTTCTGTACATCGTTGTGTGATTCACAACATTAAATTGTTACTTTTTGGCTTATCCATTGTCCGTTCATTAACGCCCCCTGTTGTGGGTCCGTGTCACGTCACTTTCACAACAGGAAACATATGTTTACATTGTCGAAGCAAGTGTTACAGAGGAAAAATTAGAAATGAAGTCCTCCCTCTCTCGCTAACTCTCCTGCTAAGCGCAAACTTGGAACCTTTTGGAAACACAAAGCCTTTCAACTGTAAAATAAACTGAATCATCAGATATGCTCAAGCAAGGGACTCTGGATTAAATACTGAAGGATTTTGATGGAGTTTTTCCCATTTTCCCAGAAACCCTGTTCAGCTGTGCTCCACTGTTCAGCTGCTCCTCAGCTCTGAGCTGCCATTTCATAGCATTTCACAGCCTTGGGACACTGAAGCAGCTGAATTTTCAACACACATATGCAGCAACAATTCCATTTTTTTTTTTTTTTGGAAAATCCGTGATCAGCAGCACAGATTTTGAACCTGAGAGCTGGGATATTTGGCTAGAAACAGCTCTTCGACAGCAGAACAGACCTCTCTCAAACAGCTCAGCTTCAGTTCAGAAACCTCCCCTCCCCTTCTCACGCTCAGCAGCAAACAGAGCAGAGGGCAAGCACTAGTAGCTGAGAGAATTCACAGACATGACTCCTCTCCAGTATCGAAAAACACTGCAGGTTGTATTGGCATTTTCTGATACTTGAATTACATTGGTATCAGAAGCTGATGCCAATACTGGATTGGATCCCAACCTTAGGTGGAGTACAACAAATGATCAAATGTTCTATTCACAGTCACGACTGGGGCTGCAGATGGATGGATCAATGTTTCTGCATCTCTAATCTTCTTCAACTGCTTATTCAAGATTGGGTCATGGGGGCTGGAGCCTTTCCCAGCAGTCATAGGACATGAGGCGAGGTACACCCTGGAGAGGATGCCAGTCTGTCGCAGGGCCACATATAGACAAACAAACACATTCACACCCACATGCATACCTATGGACAATTTAAAGCTTCCAATCCACCTGAGCTGCATGTCTTTGGATGTGGGAGGAAGCCATAGCACCTGGAGGGAACCACGCAAACACGGGGAGAACATGCAAACTCCACAGAGAAAGGCCACACATGAAAATTGATCCCATGACCTCCATGCTGTGATACAACAGTGCTAACCACTTAAACCACCACACTGCCCGTTTCTGCATCTGTCATTGACAAAATAATTTGCATTCTTGAAATTATGCAGATATAAATAATAAAAAAAAAAAACAGTGTTTGAAGTGTAGCAATAAAAACAACTCTGAAGCAACACAATATGTATATAAAGAACAACATAGGGCCTAATACAGTTTGGAGGTAGTGTTGTTACATAAGACACAATAACAATGGTTTGATAAATATGATGTTATCTATGAAAGGACCTCACCAGTAATATCAGAATAATTCTCAAGCCTGTCCAACAAAGTATGGCGATTATCTGCACTGAACACACACCAAGATCCAACATCAGCATAGTTCTCAGCCTATCTACAGAAAGGGCAAAGAGGGTGCAGGTTTCTTTGTAACCACCAACTCCACCAGGTGATTTCACTGATTAACAGCAGACGGGATGAACATGAGATGAGTTCATATGGAATCACCTGGTGGAGTTGGTGGTTACAATGAAACGTGCACCCACTTTGCCCTTTCTGGAGTCAAGTTGACACCTAGCATCAGCAGTACATATGGACTCCAAATCCTCTTGCAGCAAATGATCATTCCCCACCCTTGTAAGAACTGTTGCTGTGAATGCTGACTGCTGTGGCAGTCAGCGTTTACAGCTTGTGGAAGACTAGGGTAATGAGCCACAAGTTATTCCAAAAGTTATTATAAACTAACTTTCAGGAATTTTAGAGGAGCAGGGCAATGTTTACATTAGTCTGTAACTGGCCAACACAACAGGATTCAAATTAGATGTCTTAATAATAGGTGTGATCACTGCAAATTTAAAACAAGCTCTACCCACTTGTTCCAGTTAAGGGTCACAGAGTGAGCTGAATCACATCCCAGCATCCACTGGGCATGAGACGAGGTACAGCCTGGACATGCCACCACTCTATCACAGGACTATACAAACACATAGACCTACAGTCAATTTCGAGTCAACAATTCACTGAACCTGTATGCACAGGGAGAACATGTAAAGTCCGCACAAAAAGGACTGGGTGGTCGTGAATCTTTTGCAGTGAGACAACAGTGCAAACTATGAAACCACCGTGCTGTCCAATTATTCAATTCATACACCCATGGAAAAAAACATTTAGCATTTCTAAAAGGCTTCCTGTCACTGCCCAGTGGACCACTGATGCCTGATTTACAGTGTGGCAGAACAACGCTTTAAATTGACTTAAATATTTGGGAATTTTCTGGAATTAGATCTGATCTCTTTTATTCTTTTTTAATTTTCTCTTTTTTGCATTGAATTGTTTTTTGTTTTAACAAATTCACTGTTATTGTTAGGATGGCGTAATCAGTGGGTCACCCCTCTGAGTCTGGTTTGCTTGAGGTTTCTTCCTACAATCAAAAATATTGAGGGGACCCCCCCCCCCCCCCCCCCCCACCACACACACACACCACTGTCATCAATGTACTACCTCATGGTGTGGGTAAGGTCTTGACCTCATGTATAGCACTTTGAAGTAATTTGTGAATTGGTAGTGTTGTGAACTGAATCAGACACTGCTGAAAAAGAAACACTGATCACAGGCAGAAAAAAAAAAATAATAATCTGAAACATCGTGAATCAGACGATTTTAAACAATGACAGTAGCTGCTTATGTGGTCAACATTTTCTGATGCCTGGTGCAGCAGTTTGTTACTGCAAGGAGGGTTTGATTTCATAAATCATAAAAATGAACAACTTTATTGATGTGTTAAGCAGCAGCTATTTTAATACAGACAGCAATAACTATTGTGTGAATTGCTAATTTGTTAAGAAATTAAGTCTCTCTTGTGGATTGTAGTGATGTAGAACACGTCATTAAATGTTCAGGACTGATTTTCTTAACTCCTTTAAACTGGCCTGAAAAGCACCAGTACTCCTATGGAAATGTGACATTTGCTTTGTTTCCATCTAATGAGCCACTTAGCATTCAGTTGTTGATCCTGATTGACTCTTCCGCTAGATGGATGGAGGCACAGGACTCAAAATAATTACTCTCTTTATGAACAAATGTCTAATGAATGTAAGCAGCATATTTACCAGTTGGCTGACGCTGAGTAGAACAATTAAAAAAGAGATGACAATGAAAGATGTCATATTTACTTGCAGTAAGATAGATAAATAGATAAAAACTGTGAACACATATACCATGACAAAAAAAATTGTTCATAGTTCATCTCAAGTCTCTCATTTGTTAATACTCTGGATCAAGATTTCACTTTATAGGCTTTGAAGGATTACATCAAAACTACTTCACAGATTCTCACCAAATTTGTACCACAGATAGATATTAGGGGATGGAAGTGTCCACTGAATTTTGAAGGTGATCTGGATCTGGAGTCTGGATCAAGATTTCTCTTTTAGAGATGAGAAGAGATGATCATTTATTGTCATTACACTTAGAAGTGCAACGAAATTATCTTCCCACCCAATTACCTCAGACAAAATACAACAATTAATCCACAATTATTACTAGTTGAACGTAATAATGGCACGCATCAGAATTAAAACAACCACACATATACATTTGGTATTATCAGTGGTGGGCAGAGTTTCGGTAACCGCTAATTATCAATGTTTTTCATTATCGGATTAGCTTTTCAGATAACTTTGAAAACCATCATCGGACCATTTATCTTCCATAAGTTTTGGTCCGATAATTTTTAGACTGCTAACATATTTTTGCATACATGATAAACAAAGCTTTTTTAAGTCATTTATTAAGTCTAAAATCAGTTGAGTATTACCTGTTAAATGTTTTATAGTAGATGCGCAGTTCTATCCTCTGCAGGCAAAGGAGACCTGGTCACAGAAAAGAAAAAAAAAACTAATGTCTTTTGACCCCATACTGATATGCTGGCAATATCACCCAGGTCATCCAGATGCATACAGTTTTAACTTATGGTTAGAATTTTAACCAAACAAATTCAGGACAAGTTAGTTAATCCTCTCGGGTCCGAGGGCATTTTTTGGACAGTTTACTCGCCTGGCATAAATGTTTTATTATTGCTGTTACCAGCACTCCCTGCATCCCACAATCAAGTTTTATGTCTTTTTTTTCAGGACATAGAAGGGGGAAGGATCTGCACACTGCTTGTAAAAGACTTAATTTATTGGGAGTAGCAACGTTTCGATCATAGATCTTCAGGCATCTTACAAAAGTTAAAAAACAGTCAGAATAAGTAGAGGAGGCCTGCACAGCTGATTGGCAGTTAGGTAATCAGCTGATAGTCAGCTGTTCTAATTAGGCCTGATAAGCAACAAGTGCTCTTTTGATCTTATGGTGCTGGTGATTTAAGAACTTTCAGAGCAGCTGACAGGTACGCAGCCATATACACTCAACAAAAATATAAACACAACACTTTTGGTTTTGCTGCCATTTTGTATGAGATGAACTCAAAGATCTAAAACGTTTTCCACATACACAATATCACCATTTCCCTCAAATATTGTTCACAAACCAGACTAAATCTGTGATAGTGAGCACTTCTCCTTTGCTGAGATAATCCATCCCACCTCACAGGTGTGCCATATCAAGATGCTGATTAGACACCATGATTAGTGCACAGGTGTGCCTTAGACTGCCCACAATAAAAGGCCACTCTGAAAGGTGCAGTTTTATCACACAGCACAATGCCACAGATGTTGCAAGATTTGAGGGAGCGTGCAATTGGCATGCTGACAGCAGGAATGTCAACCAGAGCTGTTGCTCGTGTATTGAATGTTCATTTCTGTACCATAAGCCGTCTCCAAAGGCATTTTAGAGAATTTGGCAGTACATCCTACCAGCCTCACAACCGCAGCCCACATGTAACCACACCAGCCCAGGACCTCCACATCCAGCATGTTCACCTCCAAGATCATCTGAGACCAGCCACTCGGACAGCTGCTGAAACAATTGGTTTGCATAACCAAAGACTTTCTGCACAAACTGTCAGAAACCGTCTCAGAGAAGCTCATCTGCATGGTCGTCGTCCTCATCGGGGTCTCGACCTGACTCCAGTTCGTCATCGTAACCGACTTGAGTGGGCAAATGCTCACATTCGCTGGCGTTTGGCACGTTGGAGAGGTGTTCTCTTCACGGATGAATCCTGGTTCACACTGTTCAGGGCAGATGGCAGACAGCGTGTGTGGCGTCGTGTGGGTGAGCGGTTTTCTGATGTCAATGTTGTGGATCGAGTGGCCCATGGTGGCGGTGGGGTTATGGTATGGGCAGGCGTCTGTTATGGACGAAGAACACAGGTGCATTTTATTGATGGCATTTTGAATGCACAGAGATACCGTGACGAGATCCTGAGGCCCATTGTTGTGCCATACATCCAAGAACATCACCTCATGTTGCGAAGGAGATGTGTTGCACTGCATGAGGCAAATGGTGGTCACACCAGATACTGAGTGGTATCCCCCCCAATAAAACAAAACTGCACCTTTCAGAGTGGCCTTTATTGTGGACAGTCTAAGGCACACCTGTGCACTAATCATGGTGTCTAATCAGCATCTTGATATCTTGATATGGCACACCTGTGAGGTGGGATGGATTATCTCAGCAAAGGAGAAGTGCTCACTATCACAGATTTAGACTGGTTTGTGAACATATTTGAGGGAAATGGTGATATGTGTATGTGGAAAAAGTTTTAGATCTTTGAGTTCATCTCATACAAAATGGGAGCAAAACCAAAAGTGTTGCGTTTATATTTGTTGAGTGTAAAAGATGAAAGAGATAAGATCAGCAAGGACCTCTTGAACAAAACAAACTTAAAGAACTGTTCACAGAAGGCGACCAATTAAAAAAAATCTTGAATCTGAAATAAACCTCATTAAAAAGAAAAAAATTGAAAGAGACGCAATGGACTATCACAAGGGTCGAGTTTATTCCTGGAGAAATGCATTCCTTGGCAGAGATCATGAAGGCCGAAACAACTTTGCTCACTTCCAACAAGAGCCCAGGCCCCTGGCCATGGAAACAGACTTAGATGCCACCTACAGCACAGCCTCCACTGCCTCTCCTCTTTTTTAGAAGATGGACCCAGACAAAGGGGACGACAGAGAGGACACACCAGAGGGAAGAGGAGGAGGAAGACGAAATGCAGGAGGGGGAAATCTAAGAGAGCAAGATGACATGACACATATGTGACCAGAACCAGGAGACGCTGAATGTTGTTAATCTGTTCAGTAAGGAATTGTCCTCTAGTTGTCTAAAAGATTTAAGTAAAGGTTGTCTTTTGTTCCCACTATACTGCAATGATTTTAATGCTTTTGTTGATTTTCAGAAATTCTTTTGGTCTTCACGTGTTAAAGAATTTTTTGCTAATAGAATCGGTAAACTCAGTGAGTAGCTGCATGTTGTCTTCCTCTACACTGCAGTCTACAGAGCAAATAGGCCTAAGACCATTTAAAGGAAAATCAACTTTTGTTCCTCCAAAAAACAGAAATGCTTCTTAAACACCTATTGTCCCTTAGTGGAAAGAGATGTTTTACAGCTCTTAACTAAAAAACGAGAATATAAAGTTCATAATAATTTACCAAGGGATGAAAGAAAAGCCTTATTGGAACTTAAAAGAGATTCAGGAATCATTGTTAAACCAGCAGACAAAGGTGGATCTATAGTTGTAATGGATTTGTGTGATTATGACCATGAAGTCAACCGACAGCTTTCCAGTCAGCTGTTTTATCAAAAACTTGACTCAGACCCTACTGAAGAATTAAAAAAAAAAACTATTCAGTCACTTGTCTGACTTCTTGGAAAGTGGTGACATCACAAAAAAAGAGTTTGATTTCATGAAGATTGACTATCCTATTAGACCGGTGATATACACATTACCCAAAATCAAGAAACCTTGAACAACCACCAGGCAGACCCATCATATGGTATTGGGTCTTTAACTGAAAAATTTCTACATTTGTTGATTTCTTTTTAAACCACATGTAATATGTTACCATCATTTGTAAAAGACAATTGATATGATCAATGTTTTACAATCAATTGATTTCTCTGTGAAAAATATGTTACTGGTGACACTTGATGTGGAATCACTTACACAAATATACCACAGGGAGGTATTGAAGCAGTTGATTTTATCTACGACCTTTACATTTGGATATGAAACCTAGCATCACCTGCATTAAAGAATTGACTAAGTTGGTTCTTACAAAAAATGCTTTATGTAAAGATGCTCACTATTTACAGGTGAAGGGCACAGCTATGGGTAGCACCATGGCCCCAAACTATGCCTCGCTTATGTTGGTTTCTTTGAACATGAATTTGTATTTAATAGGTCACATAATGTTTTTTTCCATCATATTGGCCTCTGGCAAAGGTATATTGATGATATTTTCTGCTGTGGTCAGGTACTTCAAATAACTATTTGATTTTGTGAATTTTCTCAATGTTAGTAGTAGCCACCTCAAATTCACAGTCAATTATGATGATCTACAAATATTTTTTGGACATTTTAATTATAAAGAACAAGACAAATTGTCAACAGACTTGTATAGAAAACCTACAGACAGGAATACCATCCTGCACGGCAAAAGCTTCCATCCAACCACCCTAAAAAAGAGCCTCCAATTAGCCAACTCAACAGGGTGCGTCGTATATGCAGTTCAGAAGAATCCTATGCCAAACACAGTGATGACATGGTGAAAAGATTTAGAGATAGACAATATCAAGAAGACTAGGTGCAAAATGCTGTAGAGCGGTTTAAAAATGTCAACCAAAATGATTGTCTTAAAATGAGAAGAGTCAATTCTGATAGTCATAGGCCATTTGTGCAATACAATTCTCCCCCTTGGGAAACTCATTTAAAGACATCGTTCAACAGCATTGGCACATTTTGAAATCTGACCCAATTTAAAAATGGTTTTCAATGATCCTCCACGCATTGTGTACAAACGTGCTCCAAAATAAGAGATCAAATTGTTAGAGCCGATCTGCCACCTGAGCAACCTTCACACTTTTTATGTTATTCCATCTGGCAACTACAAGTGTGGCAATTGTGCACAATGTAATTTTACTTCTAAGTGTATTACTTCACCCATCCACACTCTGGAAAAAAGATTGATATCAAAGGTACTATTTCCTGTAACAGTAAAAATGTTATTTATATGATTAAATGCCCTTGTGGTTTGGCATACATAGGAAAAACCACTCGGTGTCTAAAAACTCGGATTTCAGAACATAGGAGCAGTATAAGAACTTGTGATGAAAAAAACCCTGTGCGGTGCATCAGTTCCATGAAACACAATCTGTCCTCATTGAGATACATTGGGATTGAACATGTAAAAGTCCCAAGAAGGGAGCGGATATCAACATTTTATATTTTATCTCAATACCCTGTCACCTAAAGGCCTCAATTTGGATTTTGATTTAAAACCTTTTTTGGACTACTTATGATTATATTGTGCTTATACTTGTTAAAAAATGTTGCTGTTTCTGCTTTTGTTTCTGTTTTTTTGCTTTTATTTAATTTATCAGGATTGTTTATCTCTAACAATTGCTTATCAGGCCTAATTAGAACAGCTGACTATCAGCTGATTACCTAACTGCCAATCAGCTGTGCAGGCCTCCTCTACTTATTCTGTGTTTTTTAACTGTTGTAAGATGCCTGAAGAAGATCTATGATGGAAATGTTGCTACTCCCAAAAAATTAAGTCTTTTACAAGCAGTGTGCAGATCCTTCCCCCTTCTACTTACGTTTTTTTGATTTGGCACCTGCTGATTTTTTGTCTTGGATGTGCGTGCCCTCCACTACATTTTTTTTTTCAGGACAACCTGTGCTTTCAGAAAATACATGTTTTTGTTGTGTTTTATAAGTGTAATAAAGGTTTACAATCAAAATAAGCAAGGAACAAATAAAGCGAAAATAATTTTCCACACACATTTATTCAAAACATACAGCAAACTATAATAAACAACTGTTTTGACACTTTATAGAGGTAATTTGAGGTCTTGTGTGAAAGACTGTACAACAAAAAGGTTCAAACAATAAACACAAATACACATTTTGAACAATATATACAAAATGGTCTATGCGTTTTCTTGTCCATTGATATGGTAAACAGTTCTTTACACAGAAAAAGCAACAGTTATCCAGTAACATTCACGTGCAAACTAGTGGAGCAATCCTGATAGTTACACACTCTTTGTTTGAGCATGTGAGATTGTCATCAGAGGCTCTCCATCTGCTCCTCTGCTTTCACTTTCGCTGTGCATAATGGCGCAGGGCGCACTGAGTATGTACTAATAGTATGTACTCATTGGACCACCCAGGGGGCTATTCAAATGGGCCAAATACACTCAACAAAAATATAAACGCAACACTTTTGGTTTTGCTCCCATTTTGTATGAGATGAACTCAAAGATCTAAAACTTTTTCCACATACACAATATCACCATTTCCCTCAAATATTGTTCACAAACCAGTCTAAATCTGTCATAGTGAGCACGTCTCCTTTGCTGAGATAATCCATCCCACCTCATAAGTGTGCCATATCAAGATGCTGATTAGACACCATGATTAGTGCACAGGTGTGCCTTAGACTGTCCACAATAAAAGGCCACTCTGAAAGGTGCAGTTTTATCACACAGCACAATGCCACAGATGTCGCAAGATTTGAGGGAGCGTGCAATTGGCATGCTGACAGCAGGAATGTCAACCAGAGCTGTTGCTTGTGTATTGAATGTTCATTTCTGTACCATAAGCCGTCTCCAAAGGCGTTTCAGAGAATTTGGCAGTACATCCAACCAGCCTCACAACCGCAGACCACGTGTAACCACACCAGCCCAGGACCTCCACATCCAGCATGTTCACCTCCAGATCGTCTGAGACCAGCCACTCGGACAGCTGCTGAATACAATCGGTTTCATAACCAAAGCAATTTCTGCACAAACTGTCAGAAACCGTCTCAGGGAAGCTCATCTGCATGCTCGTCGTCCTCATCGGGGTCTCGACATGACTCCAGTTCGTCGTCGTAACCGACTCTGAGTGGGCAAATGCTCAACATTCACTGGTTTTTGGCACGTTGGAGAGGTGTCTTCTTCACGGATGAATCCTGGTTCACCTGTTCAGGGCAGATGTCAGACAGCGTGTGTGGCGGTAGTGTGGGTGAGCGGTTTTCTGATGTCAATGTGTTGGATCGAGTGGCCCATGGGGTGGTGGGGTTATGGTGTTGGGCAGGCGTCTGTTATGGATGAAGAAACACAGGTGCATTTTATTGATGGCATTTTGAATGCACAGAGATACCGTGACGAGATCCTGAGGCCCATTGTTGTGCCATACATCCAAGAACATCACCTCATGTTGCAGCAGGATAATGCACGGCCACCATGTTGCAAGGATCGGTTACACAATTCTTGGAAGCTGAAAATGTCCCATTCTTGCTGGCCGGCATAACTCACCGGACATGTCACCCATTGAGCATGTTTTGGATGCTCTGGACCGGCGTATACGACAGCGTTGTACCAGTTCCTGCCAATATCCAGCAACTTCGCACAGCCATTGAAGAGGAGTGGACCAACATTCCACAGGCCACAATTGACAACCTGATGAACTCTATGCGAAGGAGATGTGTGCACTGCATGAGGCAAATGGTGGTCACACCAGATACTGACTGGTATCCCCCCCCCCCCCCAATAAAAACAAAACTGCACCTTTCAGAGTGGCCTTTTATTGTGGACAGTCTAAGGCCCACCTGTGCACAATTCATGGTGTCTAATTAGCATCTTGATATGGCAGCACCTGTGAGGTGGATGGATTATCTCAGCAAAGGAGAAGTGCTCACTATCACAGATTTAGACTGGTTTGTGACAATATTGAGGGAAATGGTGATATTGTGTTTTTTTTTGGAAAAGTTTTAGATCTTGAGTTCATCTCATACAAAATGGGAGCAAAACCAAAAGTGTTGCATTTATATTTTTGTTGAGTGTAGTAACATATCACTCCTGAAAATGATCCTTGGCTTTTCACGTGAGGTAAATCTGCTCTACGATGGATTTTGGAAAACCATGTGACAGTGAACCAATTTCGATTGGACACTCACATTGCACACGTCATCACACAGCTTCTATGAGGAGTACAAAGATGGCCGATGGCTGGCTCGAAAGTCCACAGAGTTAACTTTTCAGCAAAAAAAAGTACGTTTCTATCTCATATCATTCAAACGTTATTTATAATTTAGTAAAGCTTGGTCTTAGCCGACGTATACGACGGCGTCAGCCCCAGAGGGTTAAATTAACATCATGTCTGAAGTTTTATAAAGTGAAAATATCAGATATATGTTTTAGTTTTAAAGCAATGCACTAATTTTGAAGGATTTTAGTGTGGACATTGTGTGTCAAGAGGTGCATTATGGGTACCCTCAGCACATTCACAACAGAAGAAATGCATTTGAGACGCTCTGATCAGGCTCCACACGGACAACAGCATTAAGCTCTTTGTATAATGTGTCTAAAACTCTCGTGAATATATTCTCTGGATTTATAGACATTATTGTGTTTGTATGCATCTTAAATGTAGTAGACACAGATTATCTGGAATTTTGTTTTGGCAAGTTTTCACAGTCTCTACTACCATCTACTGGCCAGTCGTGTTCATGGCAGTATGAGCGTCTGGACGCCAGGAGATGGAAGTGTTCTATTTATATTGACAACATTTATGTCAGACGGTTATTTCATTACAATTTGACTTTTTTCTGCAAATGTACGGAGCCCGCCTGAGGATATGATGGTTAATTTATTTTGGCCCAGATTATTGCGTTCCCTCGCATTATTATTGTGTTCCCTTGCAATACCTTTCTCGTTCCCTCACAATATTACTGCGTTCCCACACAATAGTTTTTGCCTTCCCTTGCAATAACCTAATATCATATTAACCCTCTGAGGCCAACGTCGTCGTATACAATGCCTAAGACCAAGCTTTACTAAATTATAAATAACTTTTTAATGATATGACATAGAAACTTAATAATGTGTGTGTGTGTGTGAGCGCGCATATCACTGTGTGCTCCGATAGGCATGAGCTTTAATATGATATTAAGTTATTGCGAGGGAACACAATAATCTGGGCCAAAAAAAACATTAACCACCATGTCCCCAGGCGGGCTCTGTACAAATGCCATTTTTTTTACAAATAAAAAATTGCATATTTTACAAAAGCACATTTATATATGTACACACCCAACACACACCTCACATTAACGTGTTGTTTTTACATAGAATGAATGAGTCAGTGTTTAGCGGAGGCACTTTTTTACCTACAATCCTTTTAATATCTGTCTGTGTTTGTTACAAAACTCAGAATTTGTGCATTATTTGACATTAAAAAGATATTGTTATATATGTATATTTTGTACAAATGACAGAATGACAATAATGGAGTTATTCTATCGGTAATAATTTTATTTTTAAATCCAAACCATAACCTAGCACTGCTTATTTTCCAAGACGCCACCTTATGGCGAGGCTATTTTTGAATAGAGAGTTGAGCTTCACTGCTCCTCTCAAGCGTGTCTCTGCTGCAAGTATGTAGTAAACAGTAGCTTCCAGCAGTGGGCAGGGTGCACAAAGACAGAAGTGCTGAGTCATTGTTTGGGTCTGTGGTCGCCTTTGATGCTACCAGTAACTCAAAATCAGCTTGTTAGTAGTTGTGTACCAGAGGCGATACTGGAAGCTATCGATTAGCTGTAGCTTCCAATATTTTTTTATGGTGGGTTATTGGTTTAGCTTTATAAAGTTAACTTTTTAGTTAGTTGATTATCTGTTGGTTAGCTGTTTTCATCGCTCGGTATTGTTTATGTTTGCTAAACTTTGGAGCAACCCGTCATCCGAATTGAGGCAAAGTGAGTGTAAGCCACAGCAGAGTCCCATGCAGCTGGGAGGGGCGCTGCAGCTTGTGCCGAGTAGCCTCCTGGGAATGGTAGAATGGAGGACAGGGTGGAGGGGGGATTCTGCATTTCTTGTCTTTCTGATGCCTCATTCTGTTTTTTCTCTCTGTTTAAGGTGCAGCTCCATCTAGAGATGGGTGTGGTATATGTGCTAAAGACCCTCCTGTCCTGAGCACCAACTGCAAGTTGTATGGTCCTGTATGTTCTTTTTGTGAATTGTTCTGTAATTTATGTCTGCAGCATGGCCCAAACAGAGGGTCACCCCTTTGAGTCTGGTCAGCTTGAGGTTTCTTCCTCAGAGGCAGTTTTTTCCTTACCACTGTTCCTCTGGGGATTATTAGGTTAGATGTTACTTGTGTGAAGTGCCTTGAGACAACTCTGTTGTGATTTGGCGCTATATAAATGAAAATATATTGAAATTGAAATTGAGGGGGCGTACAGACAGAGAGGCCTGGCTGTAAGGGAGGGCAGATAAGAGGGGATCCGAATGCTTCACCAAGGCCGTTGAAGTCTACTGGAGGAAAAAAAAAGTGGGGTGTTTTGTCCTTCGGTAGCTGATGAGGCTGCCATGTTTTGAGTTAGGCAGAGAGACATAGAAATTCCATTTCTGGCTCCTCTGACTGTCAAAATCCAATTCATGAATATTCCCTAGTCTCCAACATATTCCTTTGCAAGGCAGATATTTGCTCCAAGATGTTTTCCTACTTGCATTTGAGTTCAAAACTTAACACAGTCTGATTGTACCGCCTTGCCCACTTCATTAATCATGACAGACAGATGTGGGGTTGTGGTTCTGGTAGCAGCCGTCTTGCCAATTTTCCAGTAGGTCAGGGCAGCGCATAATCCAATCAGCACCAGCCCTCCTGCCATAAAAAAGAATAAATCTTTGACGTCATCCACAGATAGTGGTGCCAAGCACGCAACATGCCACTTCTCCCAGGTGTCGAGAACATAATATTAACATAACATTAATATCATTCTCATTATTATTATCATTGTTGTTTGTAAAAAGATGTCTAAAATATCTTCATAAGTGGACCTTTACTCTCATAAGGTTGGGCAGAGCCCTTTTTACACCTCTCTGTGGCTCAGCACATGCACATTGTCTGTATAAGCAGAACTCAAACAGACAATGGTGAGATAAAAGTCATTACTTTTAAGAAATCACTACCTGATTGGCCAGGAGGAACAGACATGCTGTTCATCAGACACAGACTTGGTGCATATCTGAACTGATATGTGTTTTTAAACTTTCATTGTACAGCTCTGAGGCTGCAAAATCCCCAGTTACACAGATTGATGATGAAGTTGTATCGTGAAGGATTTTCTTAAAAATTAGACCCGAAAATCTAGCTAAAAATTTGCCAGAAGGTACATCTGCGATGCAATCCCAGATTTGAGGTTTTTGTGAAAGAAAATCCTCCTCTATACCACTTTATCAAGAAGCTGTTTAAGTGGGGATACAAAATCCAAAACATGCACTATAACACAATTTCTCCAATCACAAGAAGAGAAGCCTATAACTGCTTCTGGGTTGTCTGGGTGTCTTGGTGGCTTTCCTCACTCTTCTTGCACAGTCACTCGCTTTTTGAGAACTATCTATTCCATAAAGATTTACCATAGAGTGCCATATTGTTTGTTTTTCTTCATAATTAACGAAATGTTTATGTAGCCATTCTCAGACTTGTCTGAAGAAAAGTGACAAGAAAACTAATTATTTACATTCATTATACGAAAGCGTTCCATAACTTATGCAACCCATCATCTTGGCGCTTATATTTTTAATGAATCAAAGTGTGGAGATTTGCTTTCAGCCTGAGTTGAAGGAAGCTCATTTTAGAAACTGTTATTTTTTAGTATTTGAAATGGCATAAATAACTTAAAATGTGTGAAATACCAAGTGTTCCAATACTTTTGGAGGGCACTGTAAGTTGTTCCAATTGTCCACATCTGTATCCTTATACCCCCGTCACATATAGCCGGAATGAGGCCAACAGCATCAGACAAAAGTGTCCAGTTGCAGTTCGAAAATGTTCTCACAGGCAACTATATATATATATATATATATATATATATATATATATATATATATATATATATATATATATATATATATATATATATGTAATGAAATCCTCCACACGTCTTTCATTACAAAATCTTCTGTAACAGTGGAATGCGCCGCAAAAGTGCTATGTTCAGCTCTCTTGCCATTTCTGTGGTAGTCACACAATGTCCCGGATCAACACAGCATTCAGTTTAGAAGTGATCTGGTCGTTCCAGCCTGTCGATGGCCGCTCGGTGCGCTGCACGCCCTCCGCCGCTGTGGACCATCTTTAAAAAGGTTTTAATACTCCTTAATCCGTGTGACGCCGACAGAATCTTCACCGAAATCCATCTGAATCTTTCGAATGGTTTCCAACTGGCTGTCTCTAACAGTTTCTGAAAAAAAAATTCATGGAGTAAAGCGGCAGCCTCTCAGCCATTTCCCTGACAATAAAAATCCGACGAGGGGGCTGGACCAGTGCTCAATCAAAGCCTGCCCACAGGCGAATGATGCAACCGACAGGCGTGAAAAAACTCACGCATGTGCAGGAAGGTTCAAGCTTGTCTGATGCAAGTGCACATGATTCAAATCCACATGAATTTTGATAGTTCTCCCCATGCCAGGCATTGGTGGCTGGGGGGGGTCAATCCACATGATTTTTGATAAAACTTATACACAATCACTATGATATAATACTTATCAGAATACAGCCTATTCCTTCTTGGAATGAAGGTTTTCACTCTTAGCAGAGAGCTTTCAACCACAGGCTGTAAATTAAACTTTAAAAGTTCACTGGATAAAATATCAAGCTTTGTCTTTTCTTGCAATTTGTACATGCATTTCTAAAACAATTTGCACATTTTCTAAAAATAAAGGTGTAGAGTGTACATGATGTGTATCACTTGCCTAGCATTGATCATAATGTATCAGGCAAATGCATGTTTTCTGTATCACAATGGCACTCTGCAGATCATTTGAAAAAGTGATGTAGTTCTAACTGCTGATGGGGCAGCACCCTTTCAGTCAGCCAGTAAGCGGGCATAGAGCTTGTGTTCTCCAATGGCGCGTTGTATATAGGCTGCTCATTATAATGTAAATATCGTAAATTAAATTTTGTTATTTATCAACTCTTCACAACCTGCTGTCCTATTATAATAGTGCACTAGCTTTGGGGTTGATCTAATAGTTTTGGTATGTTGATGTTTCATGGCTCAAACTGTTTTTAGTGGTCAAACCTCTTTTTTTTTTACAAGTGAAAAGATTGTTTGTTCTCTAAATATACCAATGAATGCATAACTTTAAGAAATATGCAAGGCAACATTTACACCATTTAAAGATGGAATGCCTCAGAGTGTGCAAAAAGAAACCACTACTTTTGCTGATAATGTGGCTGGCCTGAATATGGCAGAACCTGCGATCTTCCACAGTTAGTCAGATGCTCCAGAGTTGGTAACCCCAATCAGCTGTATATCCACTTTCCTGACAGAAGGACAAGGTACATTGTCTACCAAGAGGCTCTTCAGAACTATTGGTCAGTAAAAGCTACATTTAAATATATATTCAACATCTCAAATCCAAAATTAACATTTGCTTAAAAGCCATTTTATTTTTGTAGCATTCATATAAACTAGATTTGCAATGTATCAACAATTATAAAGGTCATAACATCAATTCTGATTAATGATTATGAGCATACATGATCTGCAATATAAAGTCTGAAGAACTTCATTGTTGTTTCTTGTATGCAGCAAAATTCAGTTTTCTCTCTTGGTTTGGGGATTCCATCTATTTTGGGTTTTTAGTTCAAACCTTTGCCTATTCGGACTACATATATACTTA
Source organism: Thalassophryne amazonica (assembly GCF_902500255.1). Classification (NCBI taxonomy): domain Eukaryota; kingdom Metazoa; phylum Chordata; class Actinopteri; order Batrachoidiformes; family Batrachoididae; genus Thalassophryne; species Thalassophryne amazonica. The sequence continues at coordinate 123,402,940 of NC_047106.1, forward strand.
TAAGATATCTACAATTATGACAAAATATAAACTTTGGAATATTTTGTAGATTATATCTTAAACAGGTTAACCTGGGAAACGACGGGTACCCCAGCTAGTATATATATATATATATATATATATATATATATATATATATATATATATATATATAAACATGATTGGGATTAAAAAGGAGATAGGAGCTAGGAGCATCTTCTTTACAATATGTGAAATGGAGTTTAGATGTGGTAAGGTGACATTAGTGTAGGGATTTATAAACAAGTTGTTATTGCACATGATTTGTGGACATATTAATATTGCACTTGATTTGTGGACATATTATTGCATGTGATTATTTCACAGTGTTATTGTACAGCCTGGCAGCAGCAGGGAGGAACGACCTGTGGTATCGTTCCTTCTTGCACTGAGGGTGCCTCAGTCTGTCACTGAACGAGCTGGTCAGCTCCACTACAGTCTGGTGCAGAGGGCAAGAGGAGTTGTCCATGATGGATTTGAACTTGGCTAACACCCTCCTCTCAGCCACCTCCTGCAGAGAGTCCAGAGGACAGCCGAGGACGGAGCTGGACTTCCTGACCAGCTTGATCAGTCTCTTTCTCTCCTGCTCTGTGCTGCCCAGGGCCCAACAGATGACAGTATAGAGGAGAGCTGAGGCTACAACAGAGTCGTAGAAGGTCTTAAGCAGAGACCTGCTCACTCCAAAGGATCTCAGTCTCCTCAGGAGGTGGAGGCGACTCTGACCTTTTTTGTACAGGGCATTTGTCTTGTGAGTCCAGTCCAGTTTGCTGTTGAGGTGAACACCTAGGTATTTGAAACTGTCCACAGACCCTATGTCCTCCCCCTGGATGTTCACCGGTGGGTGAGGTGGTAGTTTCCTCCTGAAGTTGATCACCATCTCCTTCGTCTTACTGGTGTTGAGACACAAGTAGTTGCGCTCGCACCAGTCCATGAAGTCTGTGATGACCGACTGGTATTCCAGCTCGTTCCCCTCAGACACGTGACCCACAATGTCGGAGTCATCAGAGAACTTCTGGAGGTGGCCGCTGTATGTGTTGTAGGTGAAGTCCGAGGTGTAGAGGGTGAAGAGGAAAGGCGAGAGGACGGTGCCCTGGGGGGCCCCAGTGCTGCACCTTGCCACCTCAGATTGACAGCCGCGCAGCTGCACGTACTGCAGGCGGTCAGTGAGGTAGTTGATGTTCCAGGCGGCGAGGTGTCCATCCACACCTGCGTCCTCAAGCTTCCCCCGCAGCAGCGCCGGTCTGATGGTGTTGAAACCACTGGAGAAATCAAAGAACATGACTCTCACAGTGCTCCCACCGGTCTCCAGGTGGGTGAGCACTCGCTGCAGTAGGTAGATGACAGTGTCATCTACCTTGATGTTGGGCCTGTAGGCGAACTGCAGTGGGTCCAGGGTGTCGCTCACCATGGTGCGGAGGCGAGACAGGACGAGCCGTTCCATGATCTTCATGAGGGGGAAGTCAGGGCAACTGGTCTGTTGTTGGCAGGTTCCTTAGCGTGTGGTGTTTTGGGAACAGGGACCACACAGGAGGTCTTCCACAGGGTGGGGACCACCGCCAGGCTGAGGCTCATATTGAAGATGTGGATGAGGACCTCACAGAGCTCATCTGCGCAGGTCCTCAGCAGCCTTGGGGAGATCCCATCAGGTCCTGCTGCTTTCCTCTGCTTCATTCGCAGGAGCTGGCCTCTCACCTATGTTGGAGTTACAGTGAGGGGGGTAGGGGGGAGCTGAGGTGTGAGCTAAGATGGGCTGGTGCTGAATACAGTCGCAGGGGAGGAGGGACAAGGTCAGGTATGCAGTGGAGGTGACCAGGGGGTAGAAGGTAGGGGGTCAGAGGGACTGGATGCTGGCTGCTGGAGACATGTGGAGGGCCAGGAGCAGGCAGGGGGCAGGTGTGGAGGAGCCAAAACGGTTAAAGTAGCTGTTTAGCTCCTCTGCGAACCGTGAATCCCCATCTGCAGTCCTGCTGGCACCCTGCCCAAATCAGGAGGCGGTCTTGAGGCATATCCACACATCACTGACGTTGTTCTGAGCCAGCTGCTCCTCCATCTTCCCTCCATACACCTTCTTGGCTGAACGGATCTTCCACTGGAGCTCCTGTTGGACAATACGCTGCTCCTCTCTGTCTCCAGAGTTGAAAGCCCTCTTCTTCTGGTTCATCAGGGCCTTCAGCTCGGGAGTCACCCAGGGGTGGTTGTTTTGAAAGCACCGTACCCTCCGGGTGACTGTGCTGTGAATCCTCTCACAGGCAGCGGCAGCATCTGCAGAGGGAGGAATATACGTGCAGAGCGTAATCACACTTCCAAACTCCTGGGGGAGATAATACGGCCTCATGCTCATCGCGAGTAGCTCCACATCTGAGGAGCAGATCTGGTCTTTCACCTGAATATGAGCTGCACTGCACCATCTCTCACTCACATAAACAGCGAGCACCCCTCCTCTCTTGTTTCCGCTCTCCGCCAGCGTCCTGTCCGCGCGAATGAGTGTGAAGCTGTCCATGTTGATTAAAGAGTCCGGTACATGTTCATTCAACCACATCTCTGTGATGCACATGAGACTGCAGTCCTTATACAGCCTCTGGAAACGGGATAGCACTGCTAGCTCCTAGGTCTTGTTGCGGAGAGATCTTACATTCCCCATGACCACAGACGGAATATAAGTCCTCCTCTGCTTTGTCCGCCCGCCCCTGCAGCCCCTCCTTTTCTTCCGAATGTCTGCAGGTACGTCCAGGTGCTCAGCATAGCGGGGACCCGGCCCACTGTACATTGAGTCTCTTAGTCCAAGCAGCTGATCCCGGCTATAAACAATGGGTCGTCCGGAGCTGGAAACAAAGGGATTTCCCCACGCTGCCTCAAATAGTGCCAACAGCAGCATGAAGATAATCACAAGAGTGACAAAAGTGGGTTTCCCATGTGCATACTTGCACAGGGTACCACCCACTGCAAATAATGACAAATAAACACTATTAAAAAGTATTAAAAATAGCGAGAGTAGGAAAAGAGGGGGGAGAGCAGAAGTAACAGGCAGCTGCGTCAGCAGCGCCATATAGGAAAACGTTTGGTTAGACTGTGGTGTTCAGTACCGGCAGGGACTGTGCAAAGGGAGGAACACAGCGCTCCCTCTCTCTCCAGTCCCATGTTTTTTCATACAGATGTTTGACGTCAGGCAGTCTTCAGCACCTTTTATGGGCATCTGACAGCAGTCTGTGTCATCTACCTGTTGTCTACATGCACTTTGGATGCCATCTGGATGCGTTCTGACATTGCTGACCACGCCTCTTTTCCTCCCGACCGCGTCCGATTATGGCAATATTTTCCGCGTCACGCTGGTTCCCGCACATCGTTGCTATGGCCCCTTTCACACCGGCGCAAACATAGAGCTGCGTATTGTGGCGTACCATCTATGCCAAGATGAACAGCTCTATGCCCACTTTTAGCAGCTAAACACATCAAGTTTTTTGTCCCTACGCAGTAGTATGTTGAGGGCTACGTGCATAGCATGGAAAAACGTAAACATGTTTAATTTTTTTCAGCGTGGAGCACTGGATTCAGAAAGTATGCAGTTTTAAGCAGGTCTGCATAGCACAGCTTTACTGCATGCAAGTCTGTGCAACACGGCGCTCCTGTAAACATCCAAAAACTGAGTATGGGTATCCAGAATGAATCAGCTGGAGAACATGATCACGCAGCCCACAGCGCCTCTGTGTGCTCAGAACAGCTGATCTAACTGATGGACGTGTGTTCTCAGAACAGGTAATCGAACCTCAACTCATAAATCCAGAAACAGCAGGTCAGTCGGTCGCTTTCTCTCTCTCTCTGTCTATCTCTCTCTTCAGGTCTGATCAAACCTGAATAAGTGCTGTGACTTTTTAAAAGCACAGTCGCTGCATGTCGGTGCAATCATCAGACACCCTGATCGATCAGGTCTGATCAAACCTGAATAAGTGCTGTGACTCTTTAAAATAAAAGCACCATCCCTGCGATCATCAGATGACCTGATCGATCAAGTCTGATCAAATCAGTGGACCTGATCTGAGCAACCGGACCTTTAAAGAGTCACAGCGCATCACTCACGGCAGCCGTTACTACAGCCAGACTCACCAGCATCTGTACACAATGAAAATGATCCACCAAGACAAAAAAATAAAAATAAAAAAAATAAATAAAATAATGTTAAATTACCCTGTTTATGACCTGCACCACACCATGCAGTAGAGAACAGAGTGCACTTCCACAGCAGAAAATAGCAGCTTTGGCTACAAACATGGCAGTATGCAACTGTAAAAACCTCATGATACAGTCCACTGTTTTCCAAGCACAACGATGTGTTCTGCACAGCCGGCAGGCATGAACTGAAAAAGAGTTGAATTGGTTTTAAATAGTGGCAACGGCTACACGCGACTGTGCACACACATTAAAAAGCAAACATGCAACTAAAAGCAAATCTACGAACGCAACGAACACGGAAAAACGCTGAGTACATGCACACATTTTGGGTGTGTACTTAAACGAAACACACCACCACAATACGCAGCTCTATGTTTGCACTGGTGTGAAAGGGACTTATGTGTGATGGGGGCTTCAGAGATGTGGGTGCTTACTAGGCTATGTCTTTGACCAGGGAACCAGCAAATGGCGTTAAACCTGAGGCCATGTTCAGGGAGATGTTGTCCAGTCGTATCAGCCAGAAAAAAAGAAAGAAAGAAAGAAAAACAACTAACCAGACCAAATGTGTACAAAGATAAAAATTCTGCCATTACTGCTTTTCTCTCGCGCACCCCCTAGTGACAATCTGCATGGCCCAGTTTGGAAAACCCTGGTGGAAAAGATTGAAGTGGGTGTTGAAAATTTCAACACATAACATGAAAATTCAGTAAGGTATATCTTATATATTATATTTCAATTCTAAGGTTGAACGATGCTCGTATACAAAGGTATATCTAAATATCTAAAAAGGAAGAGGTATATCTAAGGTATATCTAAATATCTAAAAAGGAAGAATAAAATATAATCTACATTATATTAAGCCCTTTGCTTAATATAAAAGTCCTGAAATTATCTTAAGAATGCTGAATGTCATTATTCTAAAATTAATCTGCTAATAAAGGTAAAATGCAAAATATAATGTTCCCTCGTGTATCCATAATTTAAACAGCACTCGGTTAAAACCTGCTTACTGCTCAGCTGCTGGTCAGGCCACATGTGACATCAGAGCATGAGCCAATAAAACTCGCATACATCTGGCGAAGGACATCTGAGAACAGCCCTGCATGCTCAGTGCTGCTGAGGTGGTATAATTTTGGATAAGCACTTTTAAGCATATCAGAGGGTACCACAACCACTCTGGTGAATGATGAACACCAAGGAGTTGCTTATCCTCTGCTTGCAACAGCAGGTCCATGGCAGCAGACAACACACAGCAGATTATTATCTGCTGTTATAGTTTCCTGCATACTAATTACTCCATCAGTCCTTCATCCAAACCAAATTACTCCTGCACAGAACTGAAGGCTTTTACTGCATAGTGATGAAATATCTGAGTGCTGCAGTAAAAGTTACATTTGTAAAATTGTCAAACACAGTCCCCAACATATTCAGAACTATTAGGTAATATGAACAGTCCTGTAACTATGTAAATATTAAGGGCCTGATTTACTGAGATCCCACACAACGAGTGGTAACATTTTGCAGTTGATTTATGAAGAATATTGCACCCATGAGATGGAGTGTTAAAATGCAATAAACAGCAGTACATAAATGAGGATTTGCATATGTTAATGGATGTTACCATAGATCAAATTCAGTCAGCTACTTGCAGGTACAGTTGTATGCAAAGGTTTGGGCATCCTTGATAATTTTCATGATTTTCCTTTATAAATCATTGGTTGTCTGGATCAGAAATTTCAGTTAAATATATCATATAGCAGACAAACACACTGATATTTGAGAAGTAAAATGAAGTTTCTAGTATTTACAGAAAGTGTGCCATAATTATTTAAACAAAATTTGGCAGGTTCATAAATTTGGGCACCCTTGTCATTTTATTACTTTGAATACATTTAGCACTAATTATTGGAACACAAAATTGGTTTGGTAAGCTCATTGACCCTTGACCTCCTTACACAGGTGAATCAAATCATGAGAAAGGGTATTTAAGGTGGCCATTTGCAAATGTTCCCCTCTTTGCATCTCTTCTAATGAGTGGCAAAATGGGAACCTTTAAACAACTCTCAAATGACCTGAAAACAAAGATTGTTCAACATCATGGTTTAGTGCAGGGGTGGGCAACTTGTTCCAGAAAGGCCTAAGAGGGTGCAGGTTTTCTTTGCACTGATTAACTGATTCCATCTGCTCAAAGTGATATTAATCAGTGAAATCACCTGGTGGAGTCAGTGGCTGCAAAGAAAACCTGCACCCTCTTGACCCTTTCTGGAACAAGTTGCCCACCCCTGGTTTAGTGGAAGGATACAAAAACTATCTCAGAGATTTCAGCTCTCAGTTTCCACTGTGAGGAACATAGTGAGGAAATGGAAGACCACCGGCACAGTATTAGTTAAGGCCCAAAGTGGCAGGCCAAGAAAAATCTCAGATAAGATGAAGCGCAGGATGGTGAGAACAGTCATAGTCAACCCACAGACTTGCTCCAAACACCTACAACATGATGTTGCTGCAGAGAGTGTCTCTGTGCATTGTTCAACTATACAGTGCACTTTCCACAAGGAGATGCTGTATGATGCTGTAATGCAGAGGAAGCCTTTTCTGTGTGCACACCACAAACAGAGTCACTTGACCTATACTGAAGCACATTTGGACAAGCCAGCTTCATTTTGGAATAGGGTGCCATGGACTGATGAAACTAAAATTGAGTCATTTGGACATAACAAGGGGCGGTATGCATACCTGAAAAAGAACACAAGAAAAACGCTTGCTATACTTACAGTAAAATTTGGAGGTGGCTGCACTGGCCACAGAGCAGGTAAAGTTGAGGGCCACATGGATTCCAATCAATATCAGCAGATTCTTGAGAACAATGTTCATGACTCAGTGACAAAGTTGAACAAGACAATGACCCTAAACACTGCTCAAAATCGACTAAGGCATTCATGCAGAGGAACAAGTACCATGTTCTGGAATGGCCATCTCAGTCCCCAGACCTGAATATTATTGAAAATCTGTGGTGTGATTTTAAGCGGGTCTGAAACCAATAAACCTGAGATGTTTTGTCAAGAAGAATGGTCCAAAATACCTTCAAGCAGAATCCAGACTCTCATTGGAAGCTATAGGAAGTGTTTAGAGGCTGTTATTTCTGCAAAAGGAGGATCTACTAAATATTGATTTTTTTCTTTTTTTTTTTTTTTCTGTTCGGGTGCCCAAATTTATGCACCTGCCTAATTTTGTTTAAAGAATTATTGCACATTTTCTGTAAATCCTATAAACTTCATTTCACTTCTTAAATATCACTGTGTTTGTCTGCTATATGATATATTTAACTGAAATTGCTGATCCAAAAAAACAATGATTTATAAAGGAAAATCATGGAAATCCTCAGGAGTGCCCAAACTTTTACATACAACTGTATGTGCATGGTGTTGTTCTGTTATGCATGAACTTTGCCACATAATTGAGCATCGTTATGCCCTCACAAAAAATAAAAATAAAATTAAAAATAACTGCTCTTCCAGAAATTTAATTATTGTTCCATCGATATATTTAAGCAAACTGGTGAATAATTATGCTGCTTTCTGCTGATGTAACACTTCTCTGTTCTCCGTCCACTTTACACACACACACACACACACACACACACACACACACACACACACACACACACACACACACACACACACACACACACACACACACACACAAAGGATCACATCATCCCTGATTATCCCACACAGACTCATGAGACAAAACATACAAACATGGTAAATACAAAATGAATTCACCATAATTTGATTATGGGTCTCTTTTTGTTCTGTGCACCACAAAACTATAACACAGTTCACATTAGAGAAATAAAGTGTTGCATATTAGTTTTGGCAGAAGACTCATAAATCAGTTCCTTACTGAATCAGCTAATTGAATCCAGCCACACACTTTAATCCAAAGCAGCTGCTTCAAATTAACATCACTGGCAACTAATACGGTGCAGGTTTCATTGTTAAAAGCTCATTATCTTACTTACTCCCACGACCTGATCCCAGATAAGCAGTTGAAGATGTATGTATGTATGCATGTCTAACTCACTTCCTTCTGTTTGCAGTTGCTGCCCGAAGCTCCCTCCGCCACCCTAAGCCACCAGTTGGCCTCTGTTTGTCATGAGAGATAGAATCAGCCCCCTGCCTCCTTCATCTGTGGGGTTCAATTGACACATCCCACTGTCGCGACGGGGACAAAGGTCAAAATAAACATAGTACATTATAGCAAGTTGTGTAATAAACTCATTTTCTTTAAGCAGCTTTGTCTTGTGGTAGAAACACATTTTTGTATTAGTTTTCATGAAATTTATTGTGGCCTTCATGTGGCTATGCCTTTAAAGAATAGCAATGCCAGTAATAATCAAGAATCACACTAACATAATTTTGCACACTCAGGTGGAATGATATACACTATTTTGTGCATTGAAAAGATGAAATCCTCAGTGTGCAACATTAGTAAATGCACATGCACAATATATTTATTTATTTATGTATTTATTTATTTTCAGAAGCTATGGTGTTTGTGCATGCATATGCAAACATTGTGCAAATCAGGGCCAAAACAGTTGAACATTGTTTTCAATACACATGGGATGTTTTCACTGGGATGAATGGCAAAACCCTTTGAATACACTTCCTGATTTGTTATACATGGATGATGTTGTGATGATTTTAGCAATGTACCTTTGAAATACCAAAGCAGCCCCTCTGCTATGTGTAAGACTGATCCTGTCAGATCATAGAAGCTAAGCAGAATGTGTCACTTAGTACTTGGATGGGAGATATCTTCAGAAGTCCAGTGGCTGCGCCTGTTTCTCCAGATAAAACTGGAGATGCATCAGGAAGGGCATCTGGTGCACAACTTGTGCCAAATATCTGACCTGGATCCACTGTGGTGATCCTGAACAAAAGGGAACAGCTGCAAAGTGATCAACTTCTGAAACGGCAATAGGTTTAGTGCCACTTCACACATAACACAATTGAGGCAGAATGGCGCATAAAAGAGGAGTCAAATGCCATTCATAAAACATCAAAGCCACCTCTAACTCCTCGTACACCTGTTGCCACAACCATTTGTGCACTGAAGCAGCCAAAAGACAGAGAGTGCCCTGCGAGTGCTCATTCGATCCCCCTCTCGGCAGGTGTCGGCCAAATTCCAGATGTCACACACGAACATCCAACACTGCTCACTGGACACTTAGAAAAGGCAGGGCTATTCACGCTCCTGGTATGAGAGTCGAGAGCAGCTGACCACATTCGACCTGTTTGTGAAAATTGTCTGAGTGCCCACAAGTGTGGCATCACCAAGCAACCTACATGAGTGTGGCTGTGCAGAACTTCCTCCCCAACACATGTGGCTTGCATGTTTATCATGCCTCCTGCCCCCCCAACATATGCGGCGTGCGTGTGTCGCTCCCCCCTCCCAAAACACATGTGGTGTGCCAGTGTGTCGGCTACCCCCTCAACAAATGATGTGCGGGGAACACACTTGCATGACATGCTGATATTTATGTACAGAAGGTCGCACCATGCACGCAATGCCAGCTGGAAATGACTGCTCAGTGCATGCGACATGTTGCATTAAAAACACAGAGTCCACAGCCAGGACAGGTATAGAAATAATTACTATAATAACTACATAACAAAATTACATAACAAATAACTAAAACAAATGGTCACAGAGCAAAGAAAAGGAAAGTGACACTTTGTTTTGTGGGCTGATTGAACAGGTGGGCGTGTCTGCACGAGCTGCTGCTGCTGAGATCTTTGGTCTGGAGATCCCAGCTGGAGAACACATACCGTGTTTTGAAGGACATGACCTTACAAATGTACGCTGCGTGTGTGTGCCTGCGGTTCTCACATGGAAATACATAAAAAATATGTATCTCTTTTGCCACCAGCTGGAGCAGCTGCTCGACATGCACACTGGCAGGCTGTCCTATTTGAAAAGGACTGTTGAGGCTGATGATGTGAACATTCAACTGGCAATCTGAATGTCATGTCACTTACGTGAGCTACTGTCCACATGACACAGTATCTCTCCATCAGTGCACCTCTTGCTGGACATACGCGCGGGGCCGGCTGGACACGCCGGGCCAGCAGAAGTGGAAATGATAAGTGCGCACTGCTTCATTCATGTCATTTCATGACTGTACGGCTATGATCATGGGTCATCTACAGAGGAACAGAAGGTTCATACTTGTGTTGTCCGATCGATAAGAGGGATTCAATAAATTGTGTTGTTCTTATTTTTTTCCCCACAGCAATGATGTCTGCGGACAAAGGGGGATGTGTCCTACTGCAGCCTGCAGCCGTGAGGCATGTGTCACTGCGGAATTTCCCCACATTGTAATAATTAAAACATGTCACATTTGCAACGCAGTCACAAGCGGAACACTGCACACTGGACACGTCATGCCGACTGATGTGTTCATGACATGAGCGCCGGCTCTTCATAAGACGAGAGCCTGGCTGATGTCTTCATGAGAGGAGCACATCAGGTAATTCATGTAAAACATAAAAAAGAGAACAGTAATTCACGTCTAGGCGGAGGCTAACTCTGCTCTTTTTAACAGGAATTGTGTATTTTAAATTGTGGTGTTTAATACATGTTCTGCTCTGCTGCTGTGTGCACAACTTTCCACGTGCTCGCGCTGTGTTCACGCTTATGAGCACGAGCGTGAACGAAACTGTCGCCGCAGTGTCATGCACGTCTGTCCGACCATGTCTTCCTCCTGACAGCAGGTGGAATGTTTTGTGGTTCCCCATTTAATTTTTGGTTTGTGGATTTTTTCTGGTTTCTGCATCTTTCGTGTTATGTGTGAAGGGGCCCTTACATTTGAACTTCGACCCAAATTGTTTTGAAGGTGCTGATGCAATTTAATCACTATTGTATGCCTGGAAACCATAGTCACTCCTTGAGTGTTTCCATGATTTCATTGTTTTATGAAATCAAATGATACAGTATTTAAAAAAAGTCTAACAATTCTAAATTTTATAACCTATTGTTAAGTGAACACAAGCCTCTGCAACTTCATGTAAATATTAATTACCCCTAGGCTGATGCCCAATGTGTATTTTCATTACAAAAACCATTGCTCAAGAATGATTTTGAAGATGATGACATACAAACATGATCCCTTTAATGTCTATATGATATTTGTCAATTTGATGCCAGTGATACATTTTACGGTAGACCACAAGCCTGGTGACTGACCTACTCTTTTTGGGGAAATACATAATTTTGTTCACTAATGATGGGAGCATATCATCAACTGATCATGCCAAGTGATACTGTACATTTTGTTTTCAGTGATACACCGTGGGGTCGGTCAGAAGCCAACTGAAGTTTGGTGACCTTCACCTATTAAGTTTGGGAAAATAGTTCAGCCAGCTTGGTCAGAAAAGTCATAAATAATATCACCTGAAGAAGTTATGGGATGTTCATTTGAGTCATGTCAGTGATGGATATTTCGTAAGGTGGAGAAGAAGCCTATGGAACAATGGTGACCTTGTCCTAAATTTTCTGGGAAAAAAGTCACTAGCCCTTGACGAATCATGCCTTTCAATCAATCAATCAAATCCTATATTTCACCAGATAGGCATCGTTGAGATTAAAAATCTCTTTTCCAAGAGCGATCTGCCCAGGAGGGCAGCACAATGTTATAACAATAAAACATTAAAACAAACAAATACAGACACACTTCAACTCTAAAACAAGACAAAATACAATAAAAGACATAACATAAAATCGGAGTGAGTACCAGACATACTCGACTACCACAACAGGTAATAAAATGTAGTGCTGAGTGGTACACACGGTGTGCAGTTATTCCAAATAAATTTCAGAAGCATTCATAAAAAGATCACCATTAAAATTAAAACAATGACAACTGGTAGACAACCACGCCGGTCGACTCCAGTGCAACCAGCTAACTGCTGGGTGTTCTGCTGTATCTGTTAGCTGTTTGAACTGAGCTGTTTGAGTTCTTTGAATTAACAGTCTTTTTCAAGACTTTTCTACTTTTTTACTTTTTTTTTACTTTTTCACCGTGCTCCAACGCCTAAAGAAGACCTCTAACGGTCGAAGCATCGCGACGGAGCACTTTTATCAGCTAACCTTCAACAGCGTTGGCAAGCTAACTAGCTTGCTAACGCTTTCGTTTTTATTTTTATTTTATTTTTTAGCACTGTTGTCGTGCTGCTCCACAGCCTGCCTAGTGGATTTTTATTTTATTTTAGCGCTGTTGTCGTGCGTTACCTGTGCTGCTCCACAGCCTGTCCAGTGGATTTTTATTTTATTTTTTAGCACTGTTGTCGTGCGTTACCTGTGCTGCTCCACAGCCTGTCCAGTGGATTTTTATTTATTTTTTTAGCACTGTTGTCGTGTGTTACCTGTGCTGCTCCACAGCCTGTCCAGTGGATTTTTATTTTATTTTTTAGCACTGTTGTCGTGTGTTACCTGTGCTGCTCCACAGCCTGTCCAGTGGATTTTTATTTTATTTTTTAGCACTGTTGTCGTGTGTTACCTGTGCTGCTCCACAGCCTGTCCAGTGGATTTTTATTTTATTTTTTAGCACTGTTGTCGTGTGTTATCTGTGCTGCTCCACACCCTGTCCAGTGGATTTCTATTTTATTTTTTACCACTGTTGTCGTGTGTTACCTGTGCTGCTCCACAGCCTGTCCAGTGGATTTTTATTTTATTTTATTTTATTTATTTATTTATTTTTTTAGCACTGTTGTCGTGCGTTACCTGTGCTGCTCTACAGCCTGTCCAGTGGATTTTTATTTTATTTTTTACCACTGTTGTCGTGCGTTACCTGTGCTGCTCCACAGCCTGTCTAGTGGTTTTTTGTTTTGTTTTGGCACCGTTGTCGTGCGTTACCTGTGCTGCTCCACAGCCTGTCCAGTGGATTTTGATTTTATTTTTTTTAGCACTGTTGTCGTGCGTTACCTGTGCTGCTCCACAGCCTGTCTAGTGGATTTTTATTTAGCACTGTTGTCGTGCGTTACCTGTGCTGCTCCACAGCCTGTCTAGTGGATTTTTATTTAGCACTGTTGTCGTGCGTTACCTGTGCTGCTCCACAGCCTGTCTAGTGGATTTTTATTTTGTTTTAGCACTGTTGTCGTGCGTTGCCTGTGCTGCTCCACAGCCTGTCCAGTGGATTTTTATTTTTATTTTATTTTATTTTTTAGCACTGTTGTTGTGCGTTACCTGTGCTGCTCCACAGCCTGTCTAGTGGATTTTTATTTTATTTTAGCACTGTTGTCGTGCGTTACCTGTGCTGCTCCACAGCCTGTCTAGTGTCGGATTCCCTGTTTGGGAATCCGCTAGCTTAGCGTAGCTACTAGCTCTTAGCCGTTTTAGCATGGCGGCTTCTCCTGTCTCTCCCGTACTTTTCTGATCTGGGTGTGAAATGTTTAGTTATTCCTCGGCCTCTTTTAGCAGTAACGGTACTTGTAATAAGTGCAGCTTATTCGTAGCTTTGGAGGCCAGGCTGGGCGAATTGGAGGCTCGGCTCCGCACCGTGGAAAATTCTACAGCTAGCCAGGCCCCTGTAGTCGGTGCGGACCAAGGTAGCTTAGCCGCCATTAGTTCCCCCCTGGCAGACCCCGTGCAGTCGGGAAGGCAGGCTGACTGGGTGACTGTGAGGAGGAAGCGTAGCCCTAAACAGAAGCCCCGTGTACACCGTCAATCCGTTCACATCTCTAACCGTTTTTCCCCACTCGACGATACACTCGCCGAGGATCAAACTCTGGTTATTGGCGACTCTGTTTTGAGAAATGTGAAGTTAGCGACACCAGCAACCATTGTCAATTGTCTTCCGGGGGCCAGAGCAGGCGACATCGAAGGACATTTGAAATTGCTGGCTAAGGCTAAGCGTAAATTTGGTAAGATTGTAATTCACGTCGGCAGTAATGACACTCGGTTACGCCAATCGGAGGTCACTAAAATTAACATTGAATCGGTGTGTAACTTTGCAAAAACAATGTCGGACTCTGTTGTTTTCTCTGGGCCCCTCCCCAATCAGACCGGGAGTGATATGTTTAGCCGCATGTTCTCCTTGAATTGCTGGCTGTCTGAGTGGTGTCCAAAAAATGAGGTGGGCTTCATTGATAATTGGCAAAGCTTCTGGGGAAAACCTGGTCTTGTTAGGAGAGACGGCATCCATCCCACTTTAGAGGGAGCAGCTCTCATTTCTAGAAATCTGGCCAATTTTTTGGGATCCTCCAAACTGTGACTGTCTAGCGTTGGGACCAGGAGGCAGAGCTGTGGTCTTATACACCTCTCTGCAGCTTCTCTCCCCCTGCCATCCCCTTATTACCCCATCCCCATAGAGACGGTGCCTGCTCCCAGACCACCAATAACTAGCAAGAATCTATTTAAGCATAAAAATTCAAAAAGAAAAAATAATATAGCACCTTCAATTGCACCACAGACTAAAACAGTTAAATGTGGTCTATTAAACATTAGGTCTCTTTCTTCTATGTCCCTGTTGGTAAATGATATAATAATTGATCAACGTATTGATTTATTCTGCCTAACAGAAACTTGGTTACAGCAGGATGAATATGTTAGTTTAAATGAGTCAACACCCCCGAGTCACACTAACTGTCAGAATGCTCGTAGCAAGGGCCGGGGCGGAGGATTAGCAGCAATCTTCCATTCCAGCTTATTAATTAATCAAAAACCTAGACAGAGCTTTAATTCATTTGAAAGCTTGTCTCTTAGTCTTGTCCATCCAAATTGGAAGTCCCAAAAAACAGTTTTATTTGTTATTATCTATCGTCCACCTGGTCGTTACTGTGAGTTTCTCTGTGAATTTTCAGACCTTTTGTCTGACTTAGTCCTTAGCTCTGATAAGATAATTATAGTGGGCGATTTTAACATCCACACAGATGCTGAGAATGACAGCCTCAACACTGCATTTAATCTATTATTAGACTCTATCGGCTTTGCTCAAAAAGTAAATGAGTCCACCCACCACTTTAATCATATTTTAGATCTTGTTCTGACTTATGGTATGGAAATAGAAGACTTAACAGTATTCCCTGAAAACTCCCTTTTGTCTGATCATTTTTTAATAACATTTACATTTACCCTGATGGACTACCCTGCAGTGGGGAATAAGTTTCATTACACTAGAAGTCTTTCAGAAAGCGCTGTAACTAGGTTTAAGGATATGATTCCTTCTTTATGTTCTCTAATGTCATATACCAACACAGAGCAGAGTAGCTACCTAAACTCTGTAAGGGAGTTAGAGTATCTTGTCAATAGTTTTACATCCTCATTGAAGACAACTTTGGATGCTGTAGCTCCTCTGAAAAAGAGAGCTTTAAATCAGAAGTGTCTGACTCCGTGGTATAACTCACAAACTCGTAGCTTAAAGCAGATAACCCGTAAGTTGGAGAGGAAATGGCGTCTCACTAATTTAGAAGATCTTCACTTAGCCTGGAAAAAGAGTTTGTTGCTCTATAAGAAAGCCCTTCGTGAAGCTAGGACATCTTTCTACTCATCACTAATTGAAGAAAATAAGAACAACCCCAGGTTTCTTTTCAGCACTGTAGCCAGGCTGACAAAGAGTCAGAGCTCTATTGAGTTGAGTATTCCATTAACTTTAACTAGTAATGACTTCATGACTTTCTTTGCTAACAAAATTTTGACTATTAGAGAAAAAATTACTCATAACCATCCCAAAGATGTATCGTTATCTTTGGCTGCTTTCAGTGATGCCGGTATTTGGTTAGACTCTTTCTCTCCGATTGTTCTGTCTGAGTTATTTTCATTAGTTACTTCATCCAAACCATCAACATGCTTATTAGACCCCATTCCTGCCAGGCTGCTCAAGGAAGTCCTACCATTATTTAATGCTTCAATCTTAAATATGATCAATCTATCTTTGTTAGTTGGTTATGTACCACAGGCCTTTAAGGTGGCAGTAATTAAACCATTACTTAAAAAGCCATCACTTGACCCAGCTATCTTAGCTAATTATAGGCCAATCTCCAACCTTCCTTTTCTCTCAAAGATTCTTGAGAGGGTAGTTGTAAAACAGCTAACTGATCACCTGCAGAGGAATGGTCTATTTGAAGAGTTTCAGTCAGGTTTTAGAATTCATCATAGTACAGAAACAGCATTAGTGAAGGTTACAAATGATCTTCTTATGGCTTCGGACAGTGGACTTATCTCTGTGCTTGTTCTGTTGGACCTCAGTGCTGCTTTTGATACTGTTGACCATAAAATTTTATTACAGAGATTAGAGCATGTCATAGGTATTAAAGGCATTGCGCTGCGGTGGTTTGAATCATATTTGTCTAATAGATTACAGTTTGTTCATGTAAATGGGGAATCTTCTTCACAGACTAAAGTTAATTATGGAGTTCCACAAGGTTCTGTGCTAGGACCAATTTTATTCACTTTATACATGCTTCCCTTGGGCAGTATTATTAGACGGTATTGCTTAAATTTTCATTGTTACACAGATGATACCCAGCTTTATCTATCCATGAAGCCAGAGGATACACACCAATTAGCTAAACTGCAGGATTGTCTTACAGACATAAAGACATGGATGACCTCTAATTTCCTGCTTTTAAACTCAGATAAAACTGAAGTTATTGTACTTGGCCCCACAAATCTTAGAAGCATGGTGTCTAACCAGATCGTTACTCTGGATGGCATTTCCCTGATCTCTAGTAATACTGTGAGAAATCTTGGAGTTATTTTTGATCAGGATATGTCATTCAAAGCGCATATTAAACAAATATGTAGGACTGCCTTTTTGCATTTACGCAATATCTCTAAAATCAGAAAGGTCTTGTCTCAGAGTGATGCTGAAAAATTAATTCATGCATTTATTTCCTCTAGGCTGGACTATTGTAATTCATTATTATCAGGTTGTCCTAAAAGTTCCCTAAAAAGCCTTCAGTTGGTTCAAAATGCTGCAGCTAGAGTACTGACGGGGACTAGCAGGAGAGAGCATATCTCACCCGTGTTGGCCTCCCTTCATTGGCTTCCTGTTAATGCTAGAATAGAATTTAAAATTCTTCTTCTTACTTATAAGGTTTTGAATAATCAGGTCCCATCTTATCTTAGGGACCTCGTAGTACCATATTACCCCATTAGAGCGCTTCGCTCTCAGACTGCGGGCTTACTTGTAGTTCCTAGGGTTTGTAAGAGTAGAATGGGAGGCAGAGCCTTCAGCTTTCAGGCTCCTCTCCTGTGGAACCAGCTCCCAATTCAGATCAGGGAGACAGATACCCTCTCTACTTTTAAGATTAGGCTTAAAACTTTCCTTTTCGCTAAGGCTTATAGTTAGGGCTGGATCGGGTGACCCTGGACCATTCCTTGGTTATGTTGCTTTAGACGTAGACTGTGGGGGGGTTCCCATGATGCACTGTTTCTTTCTCTTTTTGCTCCGTATGCATCACTCTGCATTTAATCATTAGTGATCGATCTCTTTTTCCTGGTTCTTTCCCTCAGCCCCAACCAGTCTCAGCAGAAGACTGCCCCTCCCTGAGCCTGGTTCTGCTGGAGGTTTCTTCCTGTTAAAAGGGAGTTTTTCCTTCCCACTGTGGCCAAGTGCTTGCTCATAGGGGGTCGTTTTGACCGTTGGGGTTTTTCATAATTATTGTATGGCCTTGCCTTGCAATGTGGAGCGCCTTGGGGCAACTGTTTGTTGTGATTTGGCGCTATATAAGAAAAAAGTTGATTGAAAGTTGATTGTCGAAAAGGAGCAATAAAGTGGCACAACTAAGCTGCGTCCTAACCTGAAGTGAAAAACATGATTTATTTCTGTAAAATAACCCTAATTTTAGTTTAATTTTGCTGACTACCATTTAATCTAAGATAAAACCTTAAAAAACATTCACCTTTTCAATTGCCCCCACCCCCATGCAGAGGAAAAAGTAGGAAGGTTGGCTGGGAGACTTTTTCCATTTGTGAAAATCATGTATTTAGTTTTGTCTGTATTTAGAACAAGCTTCATCTTTGTAAGATGGGCTTGAATAATGTCAAAGGCTGATTGCAGAAACTCCAAAGTTGTAACAACACAAATCGAGGAAGAGTATAGAAATGTGTCATCAGCATAGAAATGATAAGCAACATTAGGCATACTATTGCGAATATTATTGATATAAATAGAAAAGAGTAATGGCCCCAGAATGAAACCCTGGGGAACTCCCCTTAGAACAGGGAGAAGTGAAGAGGAATGCCCAGCAGACATGCTGAGTTCTTCCTGTCAAGTCATTGGAAAACCAATGAACAGTTTGCTCAGCTAAGCCAATTTTGTGATGCCTGTTTAATCAAATTTAATGATCGACTGTGTCAAAAGCTTTTTATAAATCTAAAAATAGGACCACACAGTATTTTTTTACAATCCAGTGTCTCAATTATGTCATTTACCACATTAATACCAGCAGTAATTGTGCTATGCTTTTTCCTAAAAACACTGATACTGTGAAAGCAGGCCCTGCGTATCCAGAATTTTTTGAGCTGCTCACTGATTAACTTTTCAAACACTTTCACCAGAACACATAATTTTGAAATTGGCCTATAATTGTTAAGTACCGATGGATCGGCCCCTTTAAGGAATGGGAAGACAGATGGATTTCCAAATATGGGGGATCTCATTACTGACTAATGGGAGATTAAAAATGTGGGTCAAGGGTTCAGCAATAAAATCAGCAGCTGCCCTCAAAAAATAAGGCTCCAGCTTATCAGGACCGGCAGATTTTCCCGGGTCTACTTTTATTAAGACTCTGCAGACTTCTGTCAACTCAAAAGGCATTAGATTAAATGTTGGAGTTGAAGAGACTGGAGGTTGTGAAAAAAAACCCTTGATCATCTGATTTCTTATTGAATAATGACTCATACAAGGAGCCTGAAGAAACAAAATGTTCATTAAAAAAATTAAAAATCGCAGATTTGCCAGTGACAGCCTGAGACCCTGTCACAATACATGCTGGCAATTCACTGGTTGTATCATCCCCATGTGACTGAATTGATTACCTTCCAGAACTTTGGATCATTTAAATTACTTGTCGTTTTAAAACATAAAACATAAGTAAATTGGTTCGGAAGCCTTCTAAAAGTCAGCCAATCAGCCTCTGACTTCGAGCTCCTAGCCTTAGCCCAGGCTACATCCCTTTCTCTTTGTAAGAAAGATAACTGGGTGGAAAACCAAGGGTTGTCACTGCCTCTTACCCAATATTTACGAAATGGTGCATGTTTATTTATGCTAGTAAAAGCATTGTGAAAAAATGTCCATGCCAATTCTATATCGCTAAATAGCAAAATACGATTCCAATCCACCTGCCCAAGGTCATGATGACAGGCTTATATATCAATAAATAGCAAAATATGGGTCCAATTCACCGAGGTCATGGTAAAAGGCTTGTTCACAGAATTGCCTGAGGTTTCGCTTCTGTATAATTAGAGGCCTTGTCCTTGGAAGCTTAGCTCACCTCACTGTTGCTATAACACAATGGTCACTCACATCATTAGCAAAGACCCCAGATTAAGGGTATTTGTGGGGTGTGTTTGTTAAAATTAAATCAAGAAGAGAGGATCTCTCCAGCCATTTCGAATTTGGTCTTGTTGGGCTATCAATTAATTGGGTAAGATTAAAGGAGTCACAAATGGCTTTAAAACAGTTAGAGACAGGGATAACCAATCCAAGGTCAAATCTCCAATAAGCAGAATCTCATTAAAATCTAAAGTAATGAAGAAAGAGGCTCACAGCTTGCAACAAGTGTAATTAACTGGCCTTTTATAAGTTCCAGCTTCAAGGCAAGCAATTCAAATTGTTTACTCATATATATGTTTACTCATATAGATGACAAAAGGGTGACTTGAATCTTTTTTTTTTTACACATTTTACAAACTTCATGTCTTGACAGTAGCAAGACTCCCATTTTGACTTAAATGAGAATTGGTCAGTAATTCATGCAGATACAGTTTGTCCACAGTAGGTTTGGTGATGAATGATATGTGCACAACGTTGTCATCGGCTTTATCAGATTCACCGTGCAGCAAAGTACAGAAGAGTTGCGAGAGAGAGGATTAAGGTGGCTGTTGCAGATATATGGTTACTTTTAGAATATGGCTGTTGACTGGTTGTCTGCCTGGGTGGTTGTCCTAAGGCATATCTGTGGTGTGGTGGATACATAAACACACTACACCAGTGTGTGCTCCCAGACCAGACCAAACCAGGATGGTCAATATTGCAGCAGAGATGATGACACACACACACACACACACACACACACACACACACACACACACACACACACACACACACACACACACACACACACACACACACACACACACACACACACACACACACACACACACACGTCACTTGTATTACAGCTATATCTATCATGCCCCGGCTTCCTCCCACTTCGAAAGGCAACGTAATTAGGTCTACTGGTGTCTCTATATTTACTATAGCTGCCGGGATAGGCTCCAATCCTTTGACTGGAATAATTGGGTGTAGAAAAAGGATGGGTGGATTAAGAAATAAAAAGTGAATGGTACAGTGCAGACAATCTGTCTAAAGTAGTCTCTTGTCAAAAATAATATTTCCATGCATGAAGAGTAGTGAGGGATTTTTTTTATTGTGGGGAGTGAAAGTGACTAACATGTCAACTTCTACTGACTACTGAATAAGTATCTTTTACATACAAGGTGCCTTGGGAACTGATAGGATGTCCAGTTTGTTTAAAGTGGGCTTCTTGATATCTCCTATCTGAATGATGAACAAATTGTATGTTGTAGTTACTGCTGTGCCATCCGTGTTCATATTGGCTTTTCTTTTTTTTTTTTTAAGAATTTTCATGTCTATGGTGCTCCCATGTCAGTGGGTGTAGCACTCTTCCCTCTTTTGGCTCCCTGATCTGCACACCAATTACCTATCTGCTCACCATTCCAGCTGTAACTGTTCGACTCACCACACCTGTCATTCATTCACTCATCTCTTTGCAGTAGGTTAACCTTGGTTTGTTTTGGTCTGTTCCTCACACTTCTGTTCATCACCTCTGCTCTCCTCATCAGTTTTTTTTTTCCTCTGCTCACCACCCTCTGTCTCTTGATCATCCTGTTTTCCTGGTCACCTTCCTGCTTGTTGTTCTGTTGAGCAACTCCTGCCTCTGCGCCAATTAGTCATGCTCATTGCTCTGTTTTCCTCCCTGCTCCATCCAGCCTCATCAGCACCTGCAGCCTTCCAGGTCTGCTCAGTACAGCCTCTGCACTCCAGTTGCATGTAGCTTAACCTCCATAACCTCCTCATTTCTGCCAACTTGTAAACAGTGAGCAAACTGTACCATGACCTTCAGGGGAGCTCAGTTTTTTTTTTTTTACTATGGGTTGGGTGGGAGGGAGTTATACATGACTCAAAGACTGACTGAGACTGTTGCAAAGGCATTCACAGCTGCAAGCACAGGCCTACTTGTTTTTATGTTACTACACATCTGTTGTCCTCTGAGTGTAGCACAGCAGCTTAGTTTTTAACACTGTTGTTTCATAGCGAGAAGGTTCTGTGCTCCCTTCCCATTTGGTCCATTCTATGGCAAAATGCATGTTCTTCCAGTGTTCACATGGGTTCCCTCTGGGTGCTCTGGCTTCCTCCCTCCTCCACAGACATGCAGGTTTAGGTGAAGTGGAGACTTTAAATTGACCATAGGTGTGTATGAATGTGACTGAATGTGTCTGTCTAAATGTGGCCCTGCAAAAGACTGGCATCTCAGCGAGTCTGCTCTGTGTAAGGTTGATCTTGTAAGATCTCAGAAGCTAAACAGTGCAGAACCTGGTTAGTACTTGGATGGAAGACCTCTTCAAAACACCAGTGGTTGTGTGTGTTTCTTCAGGTAAACCTGGAGTTGCATCAGGAAGGGCATCCGGCGTAAAACTTGTGCTAAATACCAATGCGGATCTGGCAGTACCACTGTGGCGACCGCGAACAAACATGGGAGCAGCTGAAAGGACAACAACAACAATGGATTGGCATCCTGTCCTGGTTGGGTGTACCCCACCTTTCATCCTATGACTGCTGGGATAGGCTTCAGCTCCCATGTGATCCTTGACTGGACTAAAATGGACTGCATTTATATAGCACTTTTCCATCTGCATCAGACGCTCAAAGCACTTTACAAATAATGCCTCACATTCACCCGATGTCAGGGTGCTGCCATACAAGATACTCACTACACACTGGGAGCAACTCAGGGATTAAGGACCTTGCCCAATTGATTTTCCGGTCAGGCTGGGATTTGAACCAAGGATCCTCCGGTTTCAAGCCCAACGCTTTAACCACTAAACTATCACCTTATATACAACCCCAATTCCAATGAAGTTGGGATGTTCTGTAAAATGTAAATAAAAACAGAATACAATGATGTGCAAATCCTCTTCAACCTATATTCAATTGAATACACCACAAAGACAAGATATTTAATGTTCAAACTGCTAAACTTTATTGTTTTTGTGCACATTTCAAAATTTGCTCATTTTGAAATGGATGCCTGCAACACATTTCAGAAAAGCTGGGACAGTGGTATGTTTTCCACTGTCTTACATCACCTTTCCTTCTAACAACACTCAATAAGTGTTTGGGAACTGAGGACACTAATTGTTGAAGCTTTGTAGGTGGAATTCTTTCCCATTCTTGCTTAATGTACGACTTCAGTTGTTCAACAACTGTCCATTTCAAATGAGCTAACTTCCACTTGTAGATGTAGCGACGAACTGTGTGTTAACTGACAATGGTTTTCTGAAGTGTTCCTGAGCCCAGTCCTGATCCTTTACACAATGATGTTGGTTTTTAATGCAGTGCCACCTGAGGGATCGAAGGTCATGGGCATTCAATGTTGGTTTTCAGCCTTGACGCTTACGTGTAGAAAGTTCTCCAGATTCTTTGAATCTTCTGATTATATTATGGACTGTAGATGATGGAATCCCTAAAATCCTTGCAACTGAACATTGAGAAACATTGTTCTTAAACTGTTGGACTAATTTTTTCACGCAGTTGTTCACAAAGTGGTGATCCTCGCCCCATCTTTGCTTGTGAATGGCTGAGCCTTTTGGGGATGCTCCTTTTATACCTAATCATGACTCACCTGTTTCCAATTAGGTGTTCTTTGAGCATTCATCAACGTTCACAGTCTTTTGTTGCCCCGTCCCAACTTTTTTGAAATGTGTTGCAGGCATATATTTCAAAATGAGCAAATATTTGTACAAAAACAATATAGTTTATCAGTTTGAACATTAAATAGCTTGTCTTTGTGGTGTATTCAGTTGAATACGTTGAAGAGGATTTCACAAATCATTGTATTCTGTTTTTATTTACATTTCACATAACATCCCAACTTCATTGAATTGGGGTTGTATGACTGACTATTATACTGACTATAACACTTAAAAAGGTCAAATACCAGAACAGCCTGTAAACACTAAAATGTCTAACACCAAATCATAAGAAGTTGGTGTGATATAGAAAATGCAAAAACAAGCAAATGCAGTGATCCTTACATTTACTTTGACTTTTGTTACGCTACAGATAGTATGAATCCAATACACTTCATATTTTGAATGGTCATCTTCATTTATTTTGTTAATTCTAGTGCAGTGCCCGTATGAAGGTTTTTTTTTTTTTGTTAACTTTAGGGGTGGTGGATATCACTTGCACTGCAAAATAATAAAGAACATGATTCAGTTTGGTGCTGGCATATCAAATTAAAATGATGTTGAACAAAGATAGATGTTAGTTAATACATTTGGTTGCTGTCATTTGATGATTAATTTCACACGGTTCAAGGTTATTATCATGAACTATCTAACTAAAGAATTGACTTGATAATAAGCATGTTGTATGTCACACGGGCCTATGTTTTGATTGATATGTTATATTACTATGGATATGTCATGGACATGAACGAGCGAAGCTCTTCAGCATCTCACCATGCCATTTAGGTCTTTCAGACTTTTTTCAGTTAATGGTTCTGGGGAGCATTAGCATGGCTGAAAATCTGGGATGCTGGCAATCCCAGATTTTTTGGAATGTGTTGCAGGCATGAAATGCATGAAAGGGTGGACCTACAATCAATGATATCATCATTTCTTCAACTCCTGTTTTATTTTCTCCCAAATCTTTCCTCAGAAATCATGCAGTAACTCTGAGCAGCAAAAATAACACACAGCTGTAATGATATACCCTCTTCATGAACTAATGTTTTTGTCTATGGACACTACACTGTCTATGCATGTGGCATATTTCAAAATAATTACCATCTGTCAACAATACATTGAGAGGAACCAAAGGACCCCTATATTTTCTGAAAGGGACTATCCAGGCCAATCAGAACAGCAAACATTTACTTTTAAAATAACTTCTGTAGAACTCACATGGCACACAGAATATCTTGGAAAAATGAGGGTGTGTCATTACTTGATGATGTAAATGTGAAAATCACATCTTTCAAGCATCTTTCTGTCAAAATATCATTGATAAACAGCCAACTAACAATAAACCAGTGAGAAGATTTGATCCGTGGGGCAATATGATGAAATGTTATGAAAATATATTTTTGAATTGCAAATAACTACCACTGGTATGTGGTTGCGGGTCCTGTCCATAGCAGTAAAGCCTTACGCTGTAATATATCAACAGTTCCTTTCTGTTTTCCAGTGCTCTAGTACTAAGCAGCAATAAGCATCTAAAAGAATGGGGAAACGATTCCTATCTTCCCACAGAAGGAAGGAGGAGAGCATTAAGATCTAAATACCCTATGGTGACTCCATGGGGCATGATGGGTATTGAGGGAAAATTTAAACCCTATATCCGAGGGGAATGGAACTGGGCAAGGAGGTGGTTGCAGAGAGAGTGGTGAGCAACTACAGACAGAGTCGGCAATAATTATTTGTAAGATATAAATACATTTAATTGAATATAATGGATGGAGTGTTGTGTATGCCTTGTTTTATTTATTTGCTTATTTTTATTACATCCGCCAAGGATGACATTTTCACCACAGATAGGTATTAGGCCATTGAAGACTCCATTAAATTTTGGAGGTGATCTGGATTCTGGATCAAGAGTTCACTTCATATAGGCTTTGAGTGATTATGTGAAAAAACTACTTCACAGATTCTCACCAAATGTGCACCACAGATAGATATTAGAGCATGGAAGACTCTTGGACTTTTGGAGGTGATGCATATTCTGGATCAATATTTCACTTTATATAGACATTGAAGGATTACATGAAAACAACTAAACAGATTCTCACCAAATTTGCACCACAGATAGATATTAGGGGATGGAAGACACCACTGAATTTTGGAGTTGAACCGGATCCGGATTGGTGGATGTCAGAAATTTCAGATTGGTGTTGCTGATATTGTTTTTACATTTTTATTGTCCTGAGAAGGCATGTATGCAGCACGTGAGTCCAAAATTAATTTTCCTGTGAGATAATAAAGGACATCTGGAAATTATTCACAGTGCTTCACTTTTTCCACATTTTGTTTTTTTTAATGTGCAACCTTATTTCAAAATTAAGTAAATTCATTCATTCAATTTTGCTGATTTATTAAAAATAAAAAACTACAAAATTAAGTGTACGTAAGTATTCACACCTTTGGCTCAATGCTTTGCTAATGCACCTTTGCTAATGCACCTTTGCCAGCAATTACAGCCTCAGGTCTTCTCAAATATGATGCCACAAGTTTGGCACAGCTATCTTTAGGCAGTTTTTCCCATTCCTCTTTGCAGCACCTGTCAAGTTCTGTCAGGTTGGATGAGGAGCATCGGTGCCATTTTCAGATCTCTCCAATGTGATGATTTGAGGCAGAGGCATCAAGTGTCCTCAGGAACTGCTGTAACCGGTTACCATGTGTTACGATTAATGGCACATGTTGCTAGAGAATTATCAGGAACCATTATGCACGCTCAAGAATAATGTTCCGCGTTGTTGTGTGCTATTGCGCATAACAGCGCATCATTAAATTCTGTCACATCGTGAATGAGGCGAATTGTCTCCACACACACCTCCATATTCATCCAACTGTCAGTTGCTGAACAGTTCAGATCGTTCCAGTTTGCTCCTCAAAAGCCACAGCAGAAGAACTTTGTGACTGCATGCTTAGTTGGGCTCTGTGCCATGGAGTGGTGCAGAAAAGAGGAGGAGAGGAGGAGACTGGGAGCCAGATGTGTGGCTCCATGTGGCGCTCATCTCGCTCGCTTTCCCAAACATCAGGCACAACAGCAGCAGGTGGAACACCTGCAGGAGCACGCTGAGGAGGACTGGAACAAAACTTTTAGCTGACTTGGCGTCACTGTCCTTCTTCAGCATACTGCAGCAATGAAACTGAATGTGGTGCAGCAGGGTTTAATTGTGCGCACGTCAGAGAAGAACGCTCTATTAAGGATCACCACTCATCAAGACGGCTCAACATGCTCAGTTGTGACCTCCATGACATGAGGCGAAATGAGGGTGCTGCATGACATTTGTGGAAGATTTTTTTGACAGACAAAAAACATGCTCCACGAAAATCATGAATATCACGCACCAACACGCACTATGAAGAAACCTATTCAGATGTGTTAAGTCATGTTAAGAATGTCAGGAATGTGCCAAGAATGATGCAATTCTGACATTCATAACGCGTCTTGCCTATGTGTAAACGCAGCATAAGAGGGGTCAGGACTGATTTAATTGTGCTGGAAGATAAAAGGAAGATAAAACCTTGGAACGAAATGGACTCGTGGTGGAATGCACATTTTTCTGCTTTCACAATTCAACGATTCTCCAATAATTGATTCAATACAAGGCGGACGTGCTGGAGAGGTTTTTGGAGAATATCAATATGTCATCCAAATAAATGAAATTGAAACACTTAAGGAAATCTCTTTATATGTCATTCACAAGGGCCTGGAAGGTGACATGGAGCACTACTGAGGCTGAAGGGCATGACCAGATATTCAAATGTTCATGTCTACTGCACACAATGACTGCGTGCCACAGACTACACATTACATTATTTATTTTGTGCACCCGAACATCGGGGGCACATTCGAGACCTGTCGGCAGGATTTCACATGCTTGATCTATTTCGAGGTTCCCTCGAATGCGATCAGAATGCTCAGAACGCAGCCAAACTGTGGTGGGACTGCCCTTCGATTGAAATTCCAATTTTCCGCAGTTTGAATGCAGCTCAACAGTGGTGTGCATGTTCTCTACATTCGTGCTGGCTGTGCAAATTTTGCCGATTTTGATAAGTGCCAAATTAATGCTATTTGAGGAATTTGAATGCAGCTCAATATGCACAAACAACATTCAAATGTCCATTCGTATGACAGTCATGCTCATTCGTGTTCTAGTGTGATGGGGAGGACAGTCGAGACATTCGGCCAGGATTTGACGTGCTCGAACAATTCGTACAGCCCCTCTAACGCAGTCAGAATAGTTTGAATTACATACAAATGATATACCACATTCGTACGGCAGTCAGAATGCGGTACGACTGTAACTCGATTGCTGTTCGTATGTTTTCCAGCATGAGCACAACATAAATGTTGAGTGCATGTGTTCTGGCTGCACAAATGTCCCGAATGCTGTTTGAGGCGTTGGAGTGTAGCTCGAATGCAGCTCAAATTGCACAAATTTACGAGGTCTGTTCGAAAAGTATCGGACCTTTTTATTTTTTTCAAAAACCATATAGATTTGAATCACGTGTGATTGCATCAGCCAAGCTTGAACCTTCGTGCGCATGCGTGAGTTTTTTCACGCCTGTCGGTTGCGTCATTCGCCTGTGAGCAGGCTTTGAGTGGGCACTGGTCTACCCCTCTCGTTGTTAAGGAAATAGCGGAATGATTTGAAGCTTTGCTGCATCAATTTTTTCCTGAAACTGTGAGAGACCTCCAGGTGGACACCATTCGGAAAATTAATATGGCTTTCAGGGACGATTTTATGGGGATTACACAGATTAAGGAGTGCTCCAGCTGGTTTAAAGACCGCCCACAGCGTCTGAGAGCGCGGCGCGCTCCGAGCGCCGATCGACAGGCTGACACCCCGCTGAAACAACCAGATCATTTCCAACGTGAAGGCTTTGTTGATCCGAGACGTTACCTGACTTTCACAAAAAGGCAGAAGGCATGGACATCAGCACTTTTTCGGCACATTCCACTGTTACAGGAGTTTTTTTCATGGAAAAAGAAGCGGATGAATGCTCCACCGTGCCGCTCATGGCGAGGGACAAAACCACCTCCGTGTTGGTCTCACAGGACGGCTTTCAGGTGGCTTTCAGACGGCTGTCGGTTGCTTTTCAGTCGTGTGAATATCCAAGAAATTGAGCATGAGCTAGACATGCCCCAACATGTCCTGTGAGGCTTCATCACGGCGTTGCTTTGCGCCATGCGGCTCCACCGCGATGCGCGGAATTCCGCTCCTTTTTCCATGACAAAAACTCCTGTAACAGTGGAATGTGCCGTTCATTTCTAAACTGGACGCTGTCTTGATCCGGTATGTCATCTGACTAGCACAGGAATTGTGAAAAGACATGGACATCAGCACTTTTTCAGCACATTGAGACAGACGTGCGGAGGAGTTCCGCGCTTCGCGGTGGAGCCGCATGGCGCAAAGCAACGCTGTGATGAAGCCTCATGGGACATGTTGGGGCATGTCCAGCTCATGCTCAATTTCTCGGCTATTCACACGACTGAAAAGCAACCAGAAACTTTCTGAAAGCCACCTGAAAGCCGTCCTGAGAGACCAACACGGAGGTGGCTTTGTCCCGTGCCATGAGCTGCACGGTGGCGCATTCATCCGCTTCTTTTTCCATGAAAAAAACTCCTGTAACAGTGGAATGTGCCGAAAAAGTGCTGATGTCCACGCCTTCTGCCTTTTTGTGAATGTCAGACGACGTCCCGGATCAACAAAGCCTTCACGTTGGAAATGATCTGGTTGTTTCAGCAGGGTGTCAGCCTGTCAATCGGCACTCTCAGACGCTGTGGGCGGTCTTTAAACAGGCTGGAGCACTCCTTAATCTGTGTAATCCCCATAAAATCATCCCTGAAAGCCATATTAATTTTCCGAATGGTGTCCACCTGGAGGTCTCTCACAGTTTCAGGAAAAAATTGATGCAGCAAAGCTCCAAATCATTGCGCCATTTCATTAACGATGAGAGGGGTGGACCAGTGCTCACTCAAAGCCTGCTCACAGGCGTATGACGCAACCGACAGGTGTGATAAAACTCATGCATGCGCACAAAGGTTCAAGCTTGGCTGATGCAATCACACGTGATTCAAATCCATATGGTTTTTGAAAAAAATAAAAAGGTCCGATACTTTTCTAACAGATCTCG
Organism: Thalassophryne amazonica; assembly: GCF_902500255.1. NCBI lineage: Eukaryota > Metazoa > Chordata > Actinopteri > Batrachoidiformes > Batrachoididae > Thalassophryne > Thalassophryne amazonica. The sequence goes on from NC_047106.1 coordinate 123,432,523, forward strand.
TATATGGCATTTGTGCTCATTCTTGCTCTAATGTGACAGGCGTATGACAGAACAAAATGGAAAAAGTGAAGCACTGTGAATACTTTCTGGATGCACTGTATATCATACCATATCATATTCTATCATCTCACATTACCACATTTTGCCAAAGGAACAGCATGGGGCATAACGTGCATTTTCAAATCTTGTGAAGTAATCAATTAGCCATCGATATACTACAACAATTTTACCTCCGCTCTGCAGATATATTGTGGCAATTCAGTGCTGTAGAGCAGTTTAAAGACTAACTTACTGCCCATGAGGCAGATTGATAACAAAAGTTGAAAATCCATGGTATTCACCGGTGACAGCTAACCACCAGAGGCAGCCCGGCTTCATCTCTCATGTAATTACTCAGAGAAGCTGTCCAGGGCTTTGAGTCAGCACTGCCCTCATTGTAACCTAATTTGACCCTTGACCAACGCAAGGCAGCCTCTGAAGTCTCTGCCAGTCAAGAAGCCTTCAATGACTCCCATCGTAATAGTCACTGGGGTTAGATTGTCTCCCAGGGACCATTAATAATCTCCATCATCCATCTCACAGACAGGACACGAATGTGCTGCACCTGCACTTCTGGTAGATTGGATAGTCTTATGAGAACAGTAGTAACTAGCCCGAAGGTTGTACATCAAAAGAAATTTAAAAAATAGTTCTGTTGAAACCGTTTGAAATGCATTATTTTATTATATTATTTTCTGTAGAATAATTTAGTATTTTAAATTCTATCTTAAGAATGTATCCATGCAAAGAAGGCTGTGATGCACAGAATTTAATGGAGTACAAAAAAATGAATTCAGGCTACTTTGGTTTGAGCTTTCATTACCTGAACATAAAACATACCCACACTGACTCAGGTGTGGATTTTCTGCACCTCTTTTCTTCAGGTTAACAGGGGCTTTAATTCTATGTTACCAAAAGTCCTCACTGTGGAAAGCAGATGAGATTGTTACTGGAAATTAATGTGTTCTTATTGAACCATCAGCACAAAGAACTTGCTCTCTCATATTCACATTTGTGCAATAATCTCTGTGTTTATCAAATAAAACACTTGGGGTCTGATTTGCAAAAGATTCACATGTGTTAAAACATCTGCAAACAGCACAGCACTTAGAAAAATGGTGCATGCTGATTTACAAATAAAATGCATTGAGACCTGTGACTTTCAAATGTGAAGAATAGCGTGCATTGTGGCTTTAGCATGTTTGCCTTTGTGAATATGTAATTTAAGGTTTGTCCATCTGTGATTAGAAATATTGTTGAAATTGGTGATGTCATACAGGAAGCTCAATGTTGTCAAAAGCTACGGTCAGAATACCAACAAATGAGGGCAACAAGCAGATGGCCTTTGTTGCCTAATAGGTTTTCCTAGGGTGTGGCCAGCTCATGGATATTTGCCGTTATCGGACACTATGTTTAATTTCATTAAAAAAGATGATGAAACCCAACCCTGCCACTGTGAGGCTTTCCTCTGCTGAACGGAACCCAGGTTAGATTTATTTGTTTCAGTCCAGTGTCTTTCACAGTGATGGTCCTGTATTGCTAGTTAGCATACCAACATATCCCTAATATGTCTCGTACATCCAGTGATGTTGGTAATGCCGTTACTTAGTAATGTATTAATTTAGTCTGACTGATTTTTTCAGTAACGAGTAATCTAATGCATTAACCTTTCCAAATCAGAAATCAGATTAAAGTTACTTCTCCATGTCATTATGCATTACTATTATTTTTGTATTGTGGGACGATCGCAGCATTAAAACTCCCGTGGGCAGGAAGAGGTCGGGGTTTGACTGAACTGCCCACTTCGCTGACTTTCAGTGAGCTTTTGTTCGCGGTTCTGTGCAGCAGCTCCGAGTTGAAAAAAAAGAGTTGTCTCTCAAAGTGCGGTGACAACAGCACACCTGCCTTGAGCTTTACAAAGACATTTTTATCCCTTTTTTCTTTGAAACTCTGTGCGTGTCCTTGCTGAAAACAGCCGATCTATGAAACGTTAACCACAAATACTAACACTTTTTTCCACTCATATGCACTTAAAGCCTCTTTCTGAGGATGGCGTGATGTAAGAAATGCTGATAAAACTTTCTTGTCTGTCAATCTTGTGTTTTCTGCATAAATACACGTTATCCATTCACCCTTCTCAGACAACAAACCAGGGCATATCCAGATGGAAAGGGGGCATGGGGGAATGGATGCAGCTCTAGATTAAAGGTTCCCTTTTGAAGACATTTTTCATACTACAAATAATATTTATAATAATAATAGCTTCAATAACTAAAACGTTTAGAAATAATTTAAATGTTACATTTATAAGCAAATTCTCATCAACATTATTTCTGTGCTTAAATTAATTCTGCTTTCAGCGTTGCGTAGTCATAAGATCACATCCGACATGACTGTGGTTATTGCCTAAGGCTGGTATATTGTTTGAATTTGTTTTGAATTTGTATTTTGTATTCTTCCTGCCAAAATTGGATCCATGGTTCATATCCAAGTCTGATCCGAAAATCACTAAGGGCCCTAGTTGCTCCTGATATGCAGTGGGTGCCTTGCATGGCAGCAGCCTGACATCGGGGTGAATGTGAGGCATTGATGTGTAAAGCGCTTTGAGCGTCTGATGCAGATGGAAAAGCGCTATATATACATGCAGTCCATTTATTGATTCATTAAAATGTTCATGCCGTAAATCTTTACCCTACCTACAAAGTTTAGGTGTTGCTTCTTGGATATCACTAATTAAAGGAAACACTCCTTAATTTCCTTTGCTGATTTTGAACATTTTTTCTTAAAGCAAGTTGGGCAGATCCTTCAGAGTAATTCAGATTCACCATACACACTTGTCACTGGTATTTTTGTGAATAATTGTGTATGAACCTACACATTTTGTTTCTTCAGAAACGCTAACAGACCTCGAGCTTCTACAGTGGGATTATGTGCACGGGTGGCTCTGACCACACATACTCCTAGCCACACGAACCCAGGTGAATCATTCAAGCAGGTATTCCTCGACTTGACTACAAAGATCATGCCTGGATGTGTCGACTGATTCAGTCTGTTATGCTGAAGAAGGTTTGCACAGAATGGACAACCTCATTTATACAGATGGCAAGACAATGTAGAAATAGACTTTGTGATACTGGGCTTCATAAAACTAATGCAATAGGTTTAATAATGTCGGGCCACATTTAGTGACGAACTGCGTGCTGGTGAAACCAATCATAGCAAAGGGCTACAGAGTGAAGATAAGATCTTTGTTGTAAGTGGATATATATATATATATATTGTTGTGTGGGCCGCTGAAGAGGAGGTACTGCTGGCCCACCACCACCAGATGGCGCCCTGCTTGGAGTGCGGGCTTCAAGCACGAGAGGGCGCCGGAGCCACTGGGAGTGACAGCTGTTGCTCTTCATCAGCACCAGCTGTCACTCATTCAACCCATCACCATCACCATAAAGGCCGGACTGCAACTCCACCTCCTCGCCGAGAAATCATCTACCATACAGGTAATTTTCTCTGCTGAAATCTAAACCGAACAATAGTCTGATCTCTTTTGCAGCCGTTTTCCTGTGACGGATTCCTTGTCTGCTGTGTTGGCGTTTGGTGTGGACTGCGACGGCTTCGCCTCCCACCCCACCCAGATAAGTGGTTGTCTCAGGAGCTGCACGAGTGTGTGATTGAGGTGGAGGTGCTCCCTCCTTACTGAACACAGACTGTGGGATTACTGAGTGTGCGTACTCACACTCATCAAACTGTTTCTGTTCTCTGCCAGCAGTACCGGGTCTGACTGCTGAAGACAGTGGCCACCTGGGGCGCAGGGCTTGGCGGCTCCGGTGTTATTCAGATCCATTGGTGGTGGAAGCTGTGTGGGTTCTGGCTCTTCTATCACCAGACGTCTTCTATCTTCGAGCCTGCCACACGCCACCTTGTGTATGATTGACATTCCGCAATATTGTTATTGTCTGTACTTCGTTGTGCGCTTCACAACATTAAATTGTTACTTTTTAGCTTATCCATTGTCCGTTCATTAACGCCCCCTGTTGTGGGTCCGTGTCACGACACCTTCACAACAGGATTTCTTGGCCACCGTCATGGATCCCGAGGGGCGTCAACCATCACTTGAACAGCCAATGGAAGAGCGAGTTGCACAGGTGCCAGCAGGAGGCGTGTTAGGTGAGCTGCAACACATCTTAACCGCCTTTACTGCTCGGTTGGACTTAGTTACCGAGCAGAGCATTGTTCTCAATCGAAGGATGGAGGCTCTCACCGCCCAGGTGGAAGCGCATGCTCAGGGCGCTGCTGCAGCACCTCCTCCTGCTGACCGAATGCCAGAGACAGACATTCCACTGGTCGTTCAACGAACCCCCCCACCTTCCCCTGAAGCATACATAAGCCCTCCGGAGCTGCACGGAGGCTGTGTGGAGATGTGCGTGGACTTCTTGATGCAGTGCTCGCTCGTCTTTTCACAGCGTCCCGTCATGTACGCGTCAGACGCTAGCCGGGTGGCTTATGTTATAAATTTGCTTTGAGGAGAGGCACGCGCCTGGGCTACGGCGCTCTGCGAGCAGAATTCACAGCTCCTAACGATTTACGCTGAGTTTGTGAGGGAGTTCCGACAGGTGTTCGACCACCCCTTCAAGCGTGCTGCTGTCGCTAAGACAGGGGTGTCGGAGCGCAGCGAAGTATGCAGTCGACTTCCACATCGCGGCAGCGCGAGCTGGCTGGAATGCTGTTGCGCTCCGCGCCGCCTTTGTAAACGGACTGTCTCTGGTCCTTAAGGAGCACCTGGTGGCGAAGGACGAGCCGTGGGATTTAGACGGGCTTATCGACCTGGTTATACGGTTAGACAACCGATTAACAGAACACCGACGGGAGCGAGACAAAGGGCGTGGTCAGGCACAAGCCGTCCCTCTTCCTCCCGGGTCCGAAAGGGAGCCGACTTCCCCACGCTCCACAGCCAGGGCTCTCCACGTGACGACAGCTCCCCCTGCTGACGTTGCTATGGAAATGAGCAGGGCCAAAAAACGATCAGATCAGAGACAAAGGAGGCTGATCCGTGGAGAGTGTTTTCTCTGCAGCTCAACCGAGCACATACAGAGAGAGTGCCCCAAACGGTCAAAACAGCAGCACTCGTCCTTAGAGACTGGGCTAAGGGTGGGTCGAAAATCTGCACGTATCCCAGTCACGATCCTGAGTGGGGATCTAACCCTTCTCGCCCCAGCACTGGTGGACACGGGGTCGGAGGGGAATCTGCTGGACAGCAGATGGGCAAAGGAGGTTGGGCTCCCTCTAGTGGCCTTACCGTCACCATTGTCGGTGCGGGCACTAGATGGCACCCTTCTTCCATTAATCACACACGAGACACAGCCCGTGACTTTGGTTGTTTCTGGGAATCACAGGGAGGAGATTGTGTTTTATGTAACACCTTCTACCTCCCGAGTGATTTTGGGTTTTCCATGGGTGTTAAAACACAATCTCCGGATTGATTGGCCGTCTGGGGTTGTGGTTCAGTGGAGCGAAACCTGCCACCGGGAGTGTTTAGGATTCTCTGTTCCACCCGGTGTGACAGCTAAGGAGGAGGTTTTAGTCCCCCCCAATCTGGCGGCGGTGCCAGCCGAGTACCATGACCTTGCTGACGTCTTCAGCAAGGATCTGGCACTCACGCTGCCCCCACACCATCCGTACGATTGTGCCATTGATTTGATACCGGGCGCTGAGTACCCGTCCAGCAGGCTGTACAACCTCTCTCATCCGGAACGCGAATCAATGGAGACCTACATCCGGGACTCGTTAGCTGCCGGGTTGATCCGGAACTCCTCCTCCCCGATGGGTGCTGGTTTCTTTTTTGTGGGCAAGAAGGATGGCGGACTCCGTCCATGCATTGATTACAGAGGGCTGAACGAGATCACGGTTCGCAACCGATACCCGTTACCTCTGTTGGATTCAGTGTTTACGCCCTTGCATGGAGCCCAAATTTGTACAAAATTGGATCTTAGGAATGCTTATCACCTGGTTCGGATCCGGGAGGGAGACAAGTGAAAGGCGGCATTTAACACCCCGTTAGGTCACTTTGAGTACCTGGTCATGCCGTTCGGCCTCACCAATGCGCCCGCGACGTTTCAAGCATTGGTTAATGACGTCTTGCGGGACTTCCTGCATCGGTTTGTCTTCGTATATCTAGACGATATACTCATCTTTTCTCCGGATCCTGAGACCCATATCAAGCATGTACGTCAGGTCCTACAGCGGTTGTTGGAGAACCGGCTATTTGTGAAGGGCGAGAAGTGCGAGTTTCACTGCTCTTCTTTGTCCTTCCTGGGGTTCATAATCTCCTCCAACTCCGTCACCCCTGATCCGGCCAAGGTTGCGGCGGTGAGAGATTGGCCCCAACCAACAAACCGTAGGAAACTGCAACAGTTCCTCGGCTTTGCGAATTTCTGCAGGAGGTTCATTAAGGGCTACAGTCAGGTAGTTAGCCCCCTGACAGCCCTGACCTCCACTAAGGTCCCCTTCACCTGGTCGGATCGGTGCGAAGCCGCGTTTAGGGAGTTGAAGCGCCGGTTCTCGTCTGCATCAGTTCTGGTGCAGCCTGATCCTACTCGCCAGTTCACAGTGGAGGTGGATGCCTCTGACTCAGGGATAGGAGCCGTGCTGTCCCAGAGCGGGGAGTCCGATAAGGTTCTCCACCCTTGTGCCTATTTTTCCCGCAGGTTGACCCCGGCTGAGAGGAATTACGACGTCAGCAATCGGGAACTCCTTGCGGTGAAGGAGGCTCTTGAAGAGTGGAGACACCTGTTGGAGGGAGCGACGGTGCCCTTCACGGTTTTCACGGACCATCGGAACCTGGAGTACATCCGGACCGCCAAGCGGCTGAACCCCAGGCAAGATCGCTGGTCACTGTTCTTCGGGCGCTTTGACTTCTGGATTACATACCGCCCCGGGACCAAGAACCAACGGTCGGATGCCCTGTATGAAGAGGAGGCTAAGGCCGAGTTGTCAGACCCCATAGAGACCATCATCCCCGAGTCCACTGTCGTGGCCACTCTCACCTGGGACATGGAGAAGACCGTCCGGGAGGTCCTGACATGGAACCCAGACCCGGGGACCGGCCCGAAGGACAAGCTGTACGTCCCACCAGAGGCCAGAGCTGTGGTTTTGGACATCTGTCATGGTTCCAAGCTCTCCTGTCATCCCGGGGTGCGCAGAACCATGGCAGTGGTCCAGCAGCGCTTCTAGTGGGCGTCTATGGAGGCCGACGTCCGGGACTATGTCCAGGCCTGTACCACCTGTGCCAGGGGCAAGGCTGACCATAAGAGGACTTCAGGACTCCTCCAGCCCCTACCGGTACCTCACCACCCCTGGTCCCACATCGGCCTGGACTTTGTCACGGGCAACACCACCATCCTCACGATAGTGGACCGGTTCTCCAAGGCGGCCCACTTCGTGGCCCTCCCGAAGCTCCCTACGGCCCAGGAGACAGCAGACCTCCTGGTCCACCACGTCGTGCGTCTGCATGGGATCACACCTTGGAGAGCTGTTGCACCAAGTGGACTGACATGAATCATGGCTCCAACACGAGAGATGTCAATTGAAACAAAGGAGAGGATTATCAAACTCTTAAAAGAGGGTAAATCATCATGCAATGTTGCAAAAGATGTTGGTTGTTCACAGTCAGCTGTGTCTAAACTCTGGACCAAATACAAACAACATGGGAAAGTTGTTAAAGGCAAACATACTGGTAGACCAAGGAAGACATCAAGCGTCAAGACAGAAAACTTAAAGCAATATGTCTCAAAAATTGAAAATGCACAACAAAACAAATGAGGAACTAATGGGAGGAAACTGGAGTCAATGTCAATGACCGAACTGTAAGAAACCGCCTAAAGGAAATGGGATTTACATACTAAACGAAAGCCATCATTAACACCTAAACAGAAAAAAACAAGGTTACAATGGGCTAAGGAAAAGCAATCGTGGACTGTGGATGACTGGATGAAAGTCATATTCAGTGATGAATCTCGAATCTGCATTGGGCAAGGTGATGATGCTGGAACTTTTGTTTGGTGCCGTTCCAATGGGATTTATAAAGATGACTGCCTGAAGAGAACATGTAAATTTCCACAGTCATTGATGATATGGGGCTGCATGTCAGGTAAAGGCACTGGGGAGATGGCTGTCATTACATCATCAATAAATGCACAAATTTACGTTGATATTTTGGACACTTTTCTTATCCTAATCATCAATTGAAAGGATGTTTGGGGATGATGAAATCATTTTTCAAGATGATAATGCATCTTGCCATAGAGCAAAACCTGTGAAAACATTCCTTGCAAAAAGACACATAGGGTCAATGTCATAGCTTGCAAATAGTCTGGATCTTAATCCAATTGAAAATCTTTGGTGGAAGTTGAAGAAAATGGTCCATGACAAGGCTCCAACCTGCAAAGCTGATCTGGCAACAGCAATCAGAGAAAGTTGGAGCCAGATTGATGAAGAGTACTGTTTGTCACTCATTAAGTCCATGCCTCAGAGACTGCAAGCTGTTATAAAAGCCAGAGGTGGTGCAACAAAATACTAGTGATGGAGCGTTCTTTTGTTTTTCATGATTCCATAATTTTTTCCTCAGAATTGAGTGATTCCATATTTTTTTCCCTCTGCTTGGTCTTGGTTTCTTATACTTGTAGACTTGTCATCTATACTGGCCCAGTAGCAACCACTTGTCGTATGTGACTCTACAATACTCACTCTGATTGAATATGAATGGCAGCTGGTTGATTTGATTCTGTCACTTGTAGCTCATGTGACCAAGGTGTATAGGAACACATGACAATTTGTACTTAAAAAAAATGAAAAAAACTTCACAGACACGGCATTTAGGGAACATCTTGCATCTCATAAAATCATATGTTGTTTTAATTATATTGCTGACAGAAGCTTTTTTTTCCAACTCCATGGCACAATGGTAAGAATCTTGCACAACAAGGTCAAACAAGAAAAATCAAAAAAGTATGTTAAATACCAAAAATACAAGCAAAAGGTTGGCTTACTAAAAACTTTTCCTTTTGAATGAAGAGACTTCTCTTAAAAGTAAAGACAGAATGAGTGAAATGATGAGTGTGTTTCAGTCAATAGCGCTGAAACTTTACCACTTTCTACTTTAGACTGATTCAAGCCCTGTCACACATAGCATGAATGTTCAAAAGTCAGCCCGACATGGCAAATATTGCTGTAATCAGACAGAGTCGGGGGGAAAAGAGGTGTGATTAGCAGTGTCAGAATGCATCCAGATTACCTCGTCCACACCTGCACGATTGTGTGTGTTTTGGCTCACTTCAGCAGCACAACGCAACTCTGGACACCGCGATGGTTGGATTATCACATGGGACTGAGTTTTTGCATGGTTGATTCCAGCACACAGCAGCCGGGTGAGAGGATTTTAACCACAGGCTGCGGTCTCGGCTCCATGTCCACCTTGTATTGTGAAACACTCATGGGCCATTGTCGGAGGTGGGATTCATGTTTATTAATGCTGTCACGACCTGGCACAACAGTTGCATGTCATATCTCCTATAGAGTTAGAAGGTGATCATATATTACATGGCTGAGATCCGTCCAGCTCTGAGCCAGACGCGTGCAATAACACATTACTGCACACCACGGAGAGGCACAGCTGGCCGTGGTATATAGAGATATGATGGAGACAATAGTTCACATTATGTAGGTCACTCATGGGAATGAATGGACAAATATCTGTATTGTAACAGCCTGTTCAGATTTATGGTGGCATGTGCACAGTAGCGCACGGTGCTTTCGGTTTGATAGCCGCTGTTCACATTCACTGTACATGATAATAATTCATAATTGGGTGGTGGCCAAGTGGTTAATATGCTTGGTTTCAGTTCAGAAGGCTCCGGGTTAAAATCCCACCCCTGCCACATTTCTCCATGTAACGTGAGTTGCGTCAGGAAGGGCATCCGGCGTAAAACCTGTGCCAGTTCAACATGCAGATTCACCATGGATTTGCTGTGGCAACCCCGAGTGCAAACAAGGGAGCAGCCGAAGGGACTTACTATTATCATGATGAAGCGTGCCACATACATTTCAACAGTACCTTTGCACTCCGGGGAGGGGGGGATATTATTATACATAGCACGTACATGTCATCCCGGCAGGCTTTGACGTGCCAGATCCATCTCAAGGTTCCCTCATACACGGTCAAGTCATTTCAGATCCTGTTTTTCTGCCATCAGAAAATGTAAATTGTGGTCAGATGGTCCTCAGACTGCACATGGGTCCCAACAGGATAGGTGTCCTATCTCAATGGCACACAGAAGGTTTTGAACATGTGCATCACACTTGGGGCCGATGGCCGATTTTGACCAACTCTCGCAGATGGCTGTTAGAATGTTTTGGAACTGAAACCTGACACTTTTTGGATGTGCGCCGATTCGTCATTCTGACATCATTCTGCATGATTCTGGCTATGTGTGACGGGGGTATCAACAATAAGACGCTCTCTCAAGTGTGGCCCTGGTAAAGCTGGTGGTTTTGTTCACTCCACTTACATGTTCTGATGTGGCTTTAGGCCATCCTTTTCTTTTATAGAACCTACGACAATCCTTTGAAAGGAAAGGTGAGCTTTCTGCACTTAATACAGGCTTTAATGAATAATCAAGGACTGCAGAGTGAATTTCGTTCCTCTGAGTCACCACACTCACTTAAGGTTCCACATCACCCTGTAAAACATTTAAGAGTTTGACGCTACAAATGGTCTGAGCATCATTTGCTGCTTCATTTAACTCGCAGCCTGAGCCTCAGAGCTGTTGTCTGCTTCGATCTCTGGAATCACTAAGTTTATATATATATATACAAGTCCATTTGATTCACACTGCGTGACTTTGTTACCGCAGCAGCAGTGCATACTAGAGATTAATGGTTCTGTTGCAGACTGTGTGTAGGGTCAGCATAGGTTGAATCAATGTATATCAATGTGGACAGCCTGATGACTGTCCATGAAGATGTGCACATTAATTAAATTGTTGCAAAATCAGCAGTGCTGAATGTGGTCTGTGTTTGGGGGACTTGTTGAATTGTTGTGATTCCAGGAAGAATTTTTGGTCCTAGTCAGTGATAACTGATCAGCTGAATGTTGGCACTAATATTGTTACAGAAGGTATTTTAGACAGTGTAGAACTACTTGGCTTCAAAGTTGCATGGTTTCATTCACAATATCACTTAAAGGAAAGGTCACACTGAAATCATAACAATTTAGATTTAGGCTGTTAGTGACCATCTGATGATCCACCGGGATTACTTTGTGCACTTCCATGACCAGTTTCAAAGTATACTGCATTTGCAGTAAACAGCTACGGAGACTTCTGAAAACAAAGTACCCGTGAGTACTCGGGTGTTTCCGACAGTTGACGTAGTTATTAGAAGCATCCCAACTGAGAAGAACTCAGGCAGAGAAGAACTAAAAACTGAGGCACAGATTAATTCCAAAGTTTACACAAGTGTGATGTTGTATTATGACTCGTTTTGAAGTGATAATTGTTCATTTTGAAGCAGTCACGGTAAAGGCAGCAGCTGTGAGGTGTTGTGCACCTGCCAATCTAAAAACACTAATAAGTGTTGTATATAATTGTGAAAAATGTAATAAATATATATATCTGTGTCATCACAGAGATATTCCACATCCATTAACTGGCAATAAACAGCCCAGCATGTCAGCTGTTTTTTAAGGGATTATTCAATATTATTTCTCTTTTAAAAAATTTCTGATAGCGATTGACAGTTTATGACATTTGAGAGAGTCGACAAGCTTAATACTGATTACATATTGTTCAAATTCAGCCAGACGTCCCTCTAAATTGGGGGTTAAAATAGCTGCTGCTCACACACACACATCCACAAACACACACATGCCACATCCACAGACTCTCTCAAAGTAAAAAAAAAAAAAAAAAAATGCTTTCATTGAAAGCTGCATTGAAAAGAACAAAAAGCAAAAGATGAAAAAAAAATTACATTCCATTCACCCCAGTGTAAAAATTTCCAAATTAGTCCACGCGTACGTGATTGTAATCGATCCCCAGTCATTGTGCTAACTGCGATGTTAAAAGCATGCAACATTTCCTTTAAGTCACTGGGCAACTTTCACACATTTTTGCATATTTCCTTTACATAATTAGTTGCAACTCCAGTTCAATTCACTTTCACAAATTACTTCATCTATTTATTTATATCACACCAAATCACAATGAAGCTGCATCTAGGCACTTCACACTTGTAAGGTCTAACCTTACAAACCCCCCTGAGCAAGCACATAGGTGAAGAAACCTTAAGCAGACCAGATTCAGAGGAATGATCCACTGCTTAGGCCACTGTAACAGTCATAATGTTTGTACATGGCATTATGGTGGCTTAGTGATTAGCACTGGTGCCTCACGGTAACACGGTAATAGGAACACTTCCCACCTGGGGCCTTTCTGTGTGATGTTTTTATGTTCTCACTGTATTCACGTGGGTTCCTTCTCGGTGTCCGGCTTCCTCCCACATCCAAAGACATGCAGGTTAGGTGAATTGGAAACTTTAAATTGACGGTAAGTTTGAACAAGCAAGTCGTGATTCAGCAACAAAAAGTGCCTCATTTTCATCACAACAGTACAAATTCATTCTAATTTATTCCGTGATGGCTGCACAAAATTAAAAGTGAAGCGGGGGGGGGCAGGGGGGGGAGTGGTTATGGTTAGGGTGGAGGGAAGGAGTAAGATTAGGTTATGGTTAAGGTTAGAGTTGGGGGTAGGAGTAGGATTAGGTGATGGTTAAGGTTAGGGTTGGGGGTAGGAGTAGGGTTAGTAATAGTGAGTTTAAAAAAAACCTGTCATGAAAATTTGACTCATTTCATGACAAGAGCATGAAAAAAAATGTGAGACTGGACTGGTGTGAATGTGTTTGTCTGTCTATATGTGACCCTATGATAGACTGGTGTCCTGTCCCGAGTGTTCCCTGTCTCACACCTTTAATTACATAACAAATAACTAAAATGAATGATCACAGACCACAGAAACAGAGAGCAACACTTTGTTCTGTACATTGAACAAACAGGAGGGCGTGTCTGCAAACAGCAGCAGCTGTTGTTGTCTCTGGACCTACATATCACAGCTGGAGAACACGTCCTGTGTTTTGGAGGACATGACCTTACAACTCTACGCTGTGAGGTGCGTGGGTGTGCCTGCTGTCCTCATGTAGAAATACATAAAAACATATATCGCCTTTGCCACAGGCTGGAACGGCCACTCAGCGCACACACCGGCATGCTGCTCTATGTGAAAAGGACCATCTGATCATGTGTACACTCAACTGGTGATCTGAATGTCATGTCACCCACGTGAGCTATGGTCCACATGATGCGGTGTCTCTCCTTTGGTGCGGCACACCCTGGACACACATGCTGCTCACTGGACACACGTGCCACTCACTGGACACAAGCGCCGCTCATTGGGCACATGCACCACTCGTTGGACACGTGCGCAAGGCCGACTGGACATGCCGGGCTAGCAGATGTGGACGTGATAAGCACCCCAAAAAATGATAATAAATCCTACAAAGGTCCAACAAATTTCTGGACTTAAGGGCCATTTCACACACAGCATGAATGAGGCCAAATGGTGCACAAAGGAGGATTCGTATGCCATTTGTGAACTGCTTAATTCATGTCATTTCATGACTGTAGGTCTATGACCATGGGTCAGCTACAGAGGACAGAAGGTTCATACTTGTATTGTCTACTTGATAAGAGGGATTTTTTTTTTTTTTTTTTTATGGTTTGTGTTTTTTTTTCACAGCAGTGGTGCAATGTGGTGCAACACATTCCATCTGCTCACACTGTGTTCATGCATCCACACGATCGTGCACGAACCCGTCGCCACTGTATCGTGCATGCCTGTCAGACCATGTGTCCCTCCTAACAGCAGGTGGATTGTTTCATGGTTCCCCATTTCGTTTTTTGTTCACGGATTTTCTTCCAGTTTCTGTGTCTTTCACCCAACATCATGTTATGTGTGACGTGGCCCGAAACATCAGTCTGTGAATGATTATTCCCCTAAGTTTCAGTTACCTTCTTTCCATGAGACCATTGTTCCCATCGTCTTCCCCAACAAGTCTTGGTCAACCAAAAAAACAAGACATTTTGCCTTGAGGCCTATTTGACCAACAAATCATACCATTTGGAGCATAATTTTGAAAGGACGTGACTTTTATGCAAAGTGACCAAGATAACTGAAACTTTGCAGAATGATCATACACAGATTGGTGTTTGTAGGATTTATTACAATTTTATGGGTTCTGTTTTTTTGTAGGCCACCCTGTACTTCCAGTCCTATTGTATACTTGTGAGACCGGTGCCTCATTTATAACCATTGCACATCCACAGAAAGGACAGTTTTAACATATATGTTATGCTCAGCCCAGTCCCTGATTTCTAAAAGCAAATGTAATGATGCATTGTGCAAGTGAGTCATACGTTTGACATTTAATTCTACTTAATAACACATGGCAGCATGGTGGCTTATTGGTTGACACTGTTAACTCACAGAGAGAATGTCCCAGGTTCACTTCCCACCTGCTCCTTTCTTTGTGAAGTCTGCATGTTCTCCCCATGCTTCTGTGGGTTCCCTCCTGGTGCTCTGGCTTCCTCCCCCTTACAAAAATATAGAGGGCAAGTGAGTTGGAAAATTTAAATTGGCTGTACATGTGAATGTGTTTGTCTTTATGTGTCGGCATTGTTAGACGTGATAGTGAGCCATAATTATTCCTAAGGGGCTGACCAATTGTAAAATATCTAAGCCCACTCAGATCTTACTTTCAAACACATTTAAAAATTCATCAGCTCATTGCAGCTGCTAAGGTGGGAATATAATAGTGGTGTACGTGAGAGGCTTATCACCATCATTTGGACAAATTCTGATATGAAACAAATACAAAGCTTTTCCAGTCTGTAAATTTATATTAAAATTGGCCACATTAGTTTCAATGGAAATGCACCAACTCACATACATGGAGAGAATTTGCATGGAAATGTCTAATCAGATTCTTTGTGACCCCTAAGCAGAAAGTTCACTTTGCAGGAGGAGACCCATTGTGTTGGAGGTTGTGCAGGAGCTGGGATGCTAATCACTGGCATATATTTTGGGAATGTCCAGTAATTTTAAGTTTTTGTTTGAGATACACAAAATATTAGAAAACATGTTCTATATAAAAATACCATTTCATTTCAAAACACTTATTATGGGAGAAGTTAACTTTCTCACAGGCCAACTCAACAAATACTTATTTGGTGTTTTGATTTCTGCCGGCAAGAAAACCATCACCCGACACTGGCTACATCCCGAGCCCCCCACAATAGAGGAATGGACGGATATTGTTAATGAAATTTATATAATGGAAAAGATTACTTTCTCACTCTGTCTACAAATGAATAAATTCACAAGGTCATGGTCAAAATGGGTCTCCTATGTACAAAAGGTACAGGCACATCCTACATCTCTTCCTTCTCGGCCCTTTAACATCATTGGCTAATTTTCGTTGGTTTAAAATGGATTGTTCGGTCTTGTATGTACTATATACATATCTCAAAATGAAACAATATAACTGTATATGTCCCTACAAAAGAATCCACTTCCTGTTATTAGCCCATACATCCCTTTTTAATTTATTGTTCATTGGGTAGTATTTATTATTATTATTATTATTGCCTTTTTTTTCCTCTCTCTCTCTTTCTTGATCTTGTCCTTTTACAAATATACAAAATACATGTTACAGTTTTGTTCTCAGCACTTTATTAAACATTACACAGTATTAGTATTGTTAGTAACAGCAATGTTTTTATGCTGGTTTTTTTTCTCCTTTCCTTTTATTCCTTTCTCCTGATGACCAATATTGGCTGTGTAATGTGATCTGTGAATAATAATAAAGAATAAATGTTTTAAAATTGGCCACATTTCTGTTGCTTAAATTTTATTTTCAGCGAGACTTTATCTTATGGCCTCTTGGCACATAACACAAAGTTGGGCAAATGAGGCCGAAACCAGCAGAAAAATAGCTGAAAAAGGCTGAATTCCAGTCACTGTCGGGAGGGCCAGACAGTTGGACAGCTATACTTTTTAGTAGATCTGTATATTTTCACTGTGATTAGATTTCCCAGAATGCAGAGGGTCGGTATATTATGGTCATAGGGATGATTGCTGGACTCAAAATAATGATTCTGAATGCTTATGCTTTGAATGAAGATTGGCGACAATTTTTCAAAAAGCTTGCACATTTGGTCGCAGATAACTGGGAAGGTAATTTTTATGGGTGGAGACTTGAATTGTGTACTGAACAGTAGATTAGATAATTTACCAACATCCTCTAAACCCTAAACCAGAATGTCGAAGAGTCTGTTGGATATGATAGAGGAGTTAGGATTGATAGATTCATGGCGCCATCTTCAGGCAAACAAGCGAGGCTTCACCTTTATGTCACATTTGCATGGGAGTTACTCGCGGTTAGATCACTTTTTAGTTTAAAAAAAAAAGACGAATACTGGGTTAAAAATGAGCGATTGAACCAATGACCATCTCAGACTGTAATCCAGTTACAATAGCACTTGACTTGGGATTGGAGCCGTGTATGAAGTATTGGAGAATTAATGTCTCATTATTGGCAGATGTTGGTATAAGAGAAGAAATGAGGTCAGCTATGCTTGAATATTTTGCTTTGAATGACAATGGAATGGTTTCACCTTCTGTTTTGTGGGATATGGGAAAGGCCACGATAAGGGGAAAAAAATAATATCTACAGGATCAAATTAAAGAAAGACAGACTTAAAAAACAATTAGAATTAGAAACTGAAATCAAGCGATTAGAAAATGAACACAAACAATAGGGAACACAAGACGTACTTGATAAGCTTAATGTCATGTTCTGTGTTAGGTCTTGTAGTCTGCCATGTTTAGTTTAAGTTTTAGTTTTGATTTTATGTTGTTTGGGTTTAGTTTTTATGTCTGCATAGTTTAGATTTGGATTGTGTTGTCTGTACGTGTTCTATGGCTGGGTGTTTCCTGCTTGGGCTTTGTCTGTCCCTACCTCTCTTGTCTGTCTCTCTTGGTGCTTGGTGGTAGGCGTTACACTCTGTCTGGGCCACACCCATTTCTGGATCTTTCCACACGTTTGCAATCTGTAGCTCATCACCAAGGTGTATTTAAGCCTCACTGGTTGCACTAGTGATTTGCCTGATCGTTGCGCCTTGTGCCTTCACTTCTAGCTCTGAGTTTGTGTTTTTTTTCCTAGTCCTGCTGCCACGTTGTGTTTTTGACCACCTGCCTGTTTGTACCGACCATGCCTTTGCCTGATGATTCTGATCTGTTTGCTCTTTTTGGACTGCCTCACTGTGCACCGGACCCCACTGAGTTATTCAGTAAACGCCTTTTTAAACCAGAGCTACTGTGTCGAGTCTTGCACTTGTGTCCAGCCATTTCTGTCCGACATTCTTGATACTTAAAGAAAATAGAATCAAATTAGATGAGCTATTG
The DNA here is from genome assembly GCF_902500255.1 of Thalassophryne amazonica. Lineage (NCBI taxonomy): Eukaryota > Metazoa > Chordata > Actinopteri > Batrachoidiformes > Batrachoididae > Thalassophryne > Thalassophryne amazonica. The sequence goes on from NC_047106.1 coordinate 123,450,132, forward strand.
ACACACAATGCAGAGGGTGCCCTTAGGTTCATTGATAGGAAATAGTGCAAATTAGGAAATAAAGCAAGTAGATTATTATCATTTCAACTACAAAAGGCACAAGCCAACTGTATAGTACCTATAATTAAACAACCTCATTTAAATAATGTTGAAACTTGCCAAAAAACAATATTTGCTAAATATTATGAACAATTATTTAAGGGTCAACTTCAGGGATCAAAAGAAGAAGAAATACATTTAAAAAAAAAAAAAAACTTAAATTAGACAAACTGACAGCTGATGAAGCCAATTACAGAAAAAGAGGTGAACAAAATGATTGTTCAACTAATAAATAAGTCACCAGGAATAGATGGGTTCGCAGGAGAATATTATAAAGTGTTTGTTAATGACCTCACTCCAGTATTATGCAAATTATATAATTATGTGTTAAACTCAGGGAACTCTCCAAAATCATGGTCAGAGGCTATCATCAACAATCTTGCATAAAGATGTCATGGTTTGGCCCCCTCCGGGCTCCTGTTATGGTTTTGCCATGTGTCTGTGACCCTGGCCGTTGATTTTCAGTTTGGTTGTTTTCTTTTGCCTCATTGTTAGTGCCGTTTTAGTTTTGTCTCTGTCCTTTATTTGCTCTGTTGATTTTTATTTTCAGTCACTGGATGTACTGTCTGTTTACATATTGTTGCCACATGTAGTTCTGTTCTAGTTTAGTCTTGATCTTTTTCCTTGTTGTACATTTTTGGTCTCATTTTATTTTCTAGTTTTTGTCACTGATTTCTCTGTTTCTGTTCACTTAGTTTCACTCTCCTGCACCCTCTTGCCCCAGCTTTCACTCTGCTTCTGTTTACCTAGTTTCACTCTCCTGCACTCTCTTGCCCCAGCTTTCACTCTGCTTCTGTTTAGTAAATTTTCACTTTCCTGCACTCTCTTGCATCTGCTGGACTCATCTTTGTCATGTCCTCACCTTCTCCAGACCTGACTCCTATCAAGTCCTGATTACCCCACCTGCATTAAAGCCCTGTCTTTCATGTTCTTCACTGCTAGTTCGTTGTGTGCCATGCCTTGCGCTTCTGCACTCGTCCAAGCCCTTTTTTGCTCTTTTTCACACCATAGTTCTGATTTAGATCTGGTTGCCTTTACTGTGTATGACTTTGCTTGTTTTTTGGACTCTGCTCTCGTCTCTGCCTGCCTACTCTGCCTCTGTGATTTTGAACATTGCTTGTTTTGACTATGCCTCAGCCCAACGTCTGCCTGTTACCTTTATGTCGCTGCCTGCCTACCTGTGTACCGAACCACTGCTTAGCCTCCAGATAAAGCTTTTTGATTATCCCCTCATTTCTGTCTGTGGGTCTGCATTTGTGTCCTCCTTTTGTGCCACTCGTTCATGAATCCTGACAAAAGAAGGAAAAGATCCACTGCAGTGTTGTAGCTATCGTCTCATTAGCCTCTTGTGTGGACTTTAAAACATTAACATCTATTTTAGCAACTAGAGTACAACAATATATTAAGAACTTAATAAAACCAGATCAGACAGGTTCATTTCAGGTCACGGGGGTACAAATAATATAAGGAGAGCATTGAACCTGCAGTCACTTATGGCAAAAGATGCACAAACATCAATGTTTCTCAGTTTAGATGCTGAGAAAGCATTGATTCAGGTAGATTGGCAATTTCTAGAACAAACATTAATTGAGATGTGGTTTGGTGAAAGATTTACCAGTTGGTTTAGACTGTTGTACAAGAATCCCAAATCAAAAATTAGGATTAATGGGCACTTTTTTGATATAGAGAGAGGAGTAAAACAAGGTGACTCTCTCTCACCCATCCTCTTTGCCTTCAGCATTGAGCCTCTGGCGGAGGCAATACGACAAGACATTCAAATCTAAGGGATTGAGGATGGTGAGGGAAAGTCCATAAAATTTTCCCTCTTTGCTGATGACATCCTGCTCTTTATAAAACATCCTCTTACTTCAATACTTCGACTAATGCAGTGCTTAAAAATTTATGGAGACATTTCTGGATATAAAATTAATCAAAATAAATCAGACGCTATGATGATATCAGGAAGGTGGCTGGATTAATTTAACAACATGGTGTCATTTCACTGGATTAAACAGGGATTTAGGTACTGAGGAATTATTATAAGACCTGAAACTACAAAACTTTTTGATGCAAACTATAATAAGTTAATTAAATAAAGTTCTCCCCTTTTCTCTGTTTGGCAAAGTTGAAACAGTAATACCCCCGTCACACACAGCAAGAATCACGTAGAGTGGTGTCAGGCTTATGAATTGGCATACACCTGAAAAATGTCGGATTTCAGTTCCAAAACGTTCTGACAGCCATCTGTGGAAGTCGACACAGTTGGTCAAAATCTGCCAGTGGCCCCGAGTGTGACGCACATGGGTGATGTAAATAATGTGAACTATTGTCTCCATCATAACATGGGCAGCTGCCTCTCCGTGCTGCGCAATAACACGTCATTGCGTGCATCAGGCTCAGAGCCGGACGGATCTCACGTTGATCAGATGGAGCTTGTGCCAGGCCATTATACCATTAATAAACATGCATCTTACCTCCAACAGCGGTCCAGGATGTTTCACAGCACGCACATAAACATGAAGCCAGGACAGCAGCCTGTGGTTAAAATCCTCTCACCCAAAAGAAAATAAATAATTCCATGTGATAATCCAACCATTGCGGTGTCCAGAGTTGCACTCTGCTGCTGAAGTGGGCAAACAATAAAAAATAAAGTTCCCTGGAAAGGCTCCGTCTGAGGGACTGCCAGCAAACTTTAGACCAAAGCTATCCACTTGTCCATGTGTGCCCCGCGCGTGTGCTTAGTGGCCCAGGCAATGTTATGCGCACGCACACGCACACACACACACACGCACATGCACACAGCTGAGTGATAATTACAGCCCCACGTGTGTGCGTGGAACACAGGTGTGCCACACACACATGCGCATGGACGTGCGCATGACAAAAACAGCGCTGCAGTCTGCCCTGCAGACATATGGTGATCAAGCAGTCTGCAGTGCCTTTTACGCCCGTCTGACAGCAACCTGTGTCATTTACCAGCCTGGTCTCACGGCAAGTCCTGATTCAGCAGCACGAAATATACATTAATCTATTGGTTCATGATATTGTGATGAAAAGTGCCCCATTTTTGTCATGGCAGCACAAATTCATTATGTTGTGGTTAGTGTTGGGGGAAGGAGTAGGTTTAGGTTATGGTTAAGGTTAGGGTTGGGGTAGGAGTAGGGTTAGTAATAGTGAGTTTAAAAAAAAAGTCACGAAAATTTGACTCATTTCACGACGGGAGCACGGAAAAAAAGTGAAACTGGGCTGCGTCTACATACGCTCTGGATGTGATCTGAGAGGTGTGGATGAGGCAGTCTGTTTGAGCTTCGACACTGCTGGCCACACCTCTTTTCCTCCAGACTGCGTTGGATTATGACAATATTTGCCGTGTTGGGCATGCTTCTGGCAAATATCTTGCTATGTGTGACAAGGGCTTAAGGATGAATCTGTTTCCTCGTCTCTTGTTTTAATTCCAATCGCTGCCTGTAAGAGTTCCAATTTCCATTTTTAACACACTAAATAAATGAATCTCTCAATTTATATGGCAACACAAGAGACCCAGAATTAAACTTAAACACTTCATTTGGCTAAAAATAAAGGAGGTTTGTCCCTACCAAATTTGAAATTTTATTATTGGGCAACTCAGTTAGCAGTAATTGTGGCTTGGATTAGTGGAAATGAGGCAAACTGGACTCATATAAAACAGGGTGAAGTTAAAGGTGTACAGTTATCCTTCCTACCATTTATGGATCTAAAACATATCAACAGAATGAAAATTGGAAATGAATGGATTAAAAAATGCTATAAATGTTTGGACAGAATTTAAAAATTATTAAAGGATAATGGATCGATTTTTCGAGCTATTCCCATAGTGGTAATGTAAATTTTCCACCTTCAATGTGGGGTTATGGTTTTAAGAGATGGGCAGCTAAAGGTTGAATTATCTTTCATTAACTATTTGTGATCATGTCAATACAGACCTCACATCACCAATGAGCAACACGCCCACCTGTCTGGAGCAGCAAAGCACTCACATGGATGGGCTCATGGCTCCAGGATGTGAGGCAAATGAGCTGCCCACACTGTCTGTCAGTCAGGCTGTCACGTGGACGTTGTGATCGCGTGTCACGTGACATGCCTGTCCGGTCGGATGGAGCAGTGGCGCTGTGACACGCAGCTGGAGGAGCTGGTTTTTATTTTTATCTCTGTTGTGGTAGTGTGGGCATGCTGCTGGCCTGTGATTCAACCTCCAGCAGGACATGTTGGATGTGCCATGATGGGTGTTCCAGAGGTGTCGGCTGTTACATCATGGACATGATAGTTGTCCACATATGCGCACTGTGCTGGACAGCAACCACACTGCACTCCAGCCACTGTTCCACCATTCACCACCTCAGCTGCACATCGACAATGTAGGATTGTGGTGTGTGTGTGGGAGGGGGAACACAACACATTCACATGGCATTAGTGTGGGGGGGCAGCAGACTCACACACCATTTGTGTTGCTCATGTTCATGGGTGACACCTGGACTCTAACTGAGTGGGTCGAATGGGTACTCGCCTCCCATTTGACGTGATTCAGCTGCTGGTGTGAAGGCTGCCTTGACTGCGCCATTCAGCCAGGGTTCGATGTGGCCGATGATTTTGTGCAGCCCCTCAGCTGCAGCACAATTTGTCTGACCTGCATTCGACATGCCATGTGAATTTTGTGAGCACGATCATATGGCAGTGTGACCTCATCTTGCCCGCCATTCAAATGGGTTTCTGGCACAACTGACACACGAACATAGAGTGCATGTGCTGTGGCCGAATGGTTGTCGTGACTGCTGTACGAGGTGTTCAAGGTGGCTCCAAATCTTCATGAATGTCATTCAAATCCTCCTTCATGCGTCATTCCGACTCAATCATGTTTTTTGTGAAGGGGCCCTTAATAAAGATAGCAGTGCCATTCTGGCACAGCAGTGCAAAGGTTTCTGGGATGATTATAATGATAATTGTCTAGGTGTTCTCATGTTTGTTAAGTTTCATTGTAGCTTCTATAGCTTCGTAAAACTATTAATGTTATGTCCATAAGTTTTAATGTCAAAATGAAGATGAAACATGTAGAGCCATGAGTGAATGGTTGTTAGGGCCTTTTCACACATAGCACGAATAAGTAGGAATCAGGGTGAATCATGGTGAAACAGCCCGAATAAGCGAGCCACAAAAATATCAAGGCGACATCGGGAGGGACAGACAGTTGAACAGGCGTGAATGTGCGCATGCATGAAACCATCTTGAGTACACAGTGCGAGCAGCTAGAGCATGTGGAACCACATCACGCAGCTGCTGTGGGGGGAAAAAATAAAAACCAGCTGGAACGTGAGGAACCAAGTTGCGCTGCTGATGTGAAGAAAAAAAACAGCTTGAGCGTGTGGAACTACATTGCGCGCTGCTGTGGAGAAACAAAAAAATAAAAACTACACACCATAAAAAACACTGCAATGTCCAATATTTAATCCCTCTTATCAATACAAGTATGATCCCTCTCTGCCTCTGTATATGACCCACAGTCACAGATGTATAGTCATAAAATGACATGAATGAACCAGTGCACCCTCATTATGTGTTATTATGTCAAGCCAGGTACATAAATAATTACTACAATCACCGGACACTGATACATTAGATATTTGTGTATAATTAGTGAAAATCACTGGGTTGATATAAATAATAAATAAAAGGGGACCCAATACAGAACCTGACGGTTAAATGACCCTGGTTAAATAAAAATAAATGCAACTTAGGAGATTCAGTCCTGCAGTTTACAAAAGCTCTGGTTAACAGATCACTGTCTTATAACAGGAGCGAAAAATGCCTAAAATCAACAAGGAGATAAATGTTTTTTTTTTTTTAAAGAAAGAAATTAGGCGATGTAGACGAAGTGGAAGTTTTTGTTGCCTTTAATTATGTTGAAAAAAGTGCCGTAATAACTGACAAAACGGCGTTTGTTACAGCGTAATTTTTGGTAATACGTGACTGAAAGTGGCGTAGTCACACTGTTGGCTGGTAGTCCAGCGGCACACCACTCACAGGACACGCATGTCCTGTCAGACAGACATGACATTCAGATCACTTGCTACATGACCACATGATCTGATGGTCCATTTCACCTGGGACAGCCTGTCACACACTGTGCGCAGCTCTGACTGTGGTGAGCGGTCGAGGAAGAGCCTGTCAATGTGCGCTCCGTGCTCGCTCGCTGCAGCCCGTTGCAAAAGTGATATGTTTTTATGTATGTCCACATGAGGACAGCAAGCAGACACATGCGCATCACAGTTGACAGTTGCAAGGCCATGTCCGTCAAAACACAGGACATGTTCCCCAGCTGTGATGTCCAGAACCAGAGATCTCAACAGCTGCTGCTGTTGGCGGCCAAGACCCCTGTCCGTTCAGTGCAAAGACCAATGTGTCACACTCTGTTTCTGTGTTGTGTGATCTTTTTTTTTTTAGTTATTTCATTATGTAAACGTGTATGTAGTAATTGTAGTACTTATTTATATACCTGTTCTGGCAGTGGTCTCTGTGTTTTTGATGTGACACGTCATCTGCACTGATCCATCATTTGCAGCTGTCAGTGAGTCTCTGGCTTGCCATGCTGTGTGCGCTCAGATGTGGCTGGCCAGTCTGCATTGGTACATACGAGGTCTGTTAGAAAACTATCGGACCTTTTTATTTTTTGCAAAAACTATATGGATTTGAATCATGTGCGCTTGCATCAGCCAAGCTTGAACCTTCGTGCGCATGCGTGAGTTTTTTCACGCCTGTCGGTTGCATCATTCGCCTGTGGGCAGGCTTTGAGTGAGCAATGGTCCACCCCTCTTGTCAAATTTTCATTGTCAGGAAAATGTCTGAACGGCTGGAGCAGCGCTGCATCAAATTTTTCAAGAAACTGTGTGAGACAGCCAGGTGGAAACCATTCGGAAAATTCAGATGGCTTTCAGTGAAAATCCTATGGGCATCACACAGATTAAGGAGCATTACAACCAGATTAAAGACAGCCCACAGTGGCTGAGGGCGCGCCGCGCTTCAAGTGGCCATCGACAGGCTGAAATGACCAGATCATTTCCAAAGTGAAGGCTGTGTTGATCCAGGACGTCATGTGACTACCAGAGAAATGGCAGAAAAGGTGGACATCAGCCATTTTTCGTCAGATTCAACTGTTACAGGAGATTTTGTAATGAAAGACGTGTGGAGGCATTCGCGCATCGGGACGAAGCCGCAATGGCGGAGAACAAAAGCAAGTCCGTGTTGGAAGTCTCACGGGACATGTTGTGACATGCCCAGCTCTCCACAATTTCTCGGATACTCACTCGACTAAAAAGCCACCAAAAGCCGTCTGAATCTTCTGAATGGTGGAAGACCTAATGCCATTGCGGTAAAAGCTCTGATACTTTTCTAACAGACCTCATACATATTAGCATTCTATGCAAGTGTGCACTCTATTATGGAGTGAAATCAGCTGTACCCTCTTGTCAGATCACATTTTTCAACTCCAGTAAGTCATTTACAACATGATAGTTGATTTTACCCTGTGATAGAATTGATGTAGCACTGTGTTAGAATATATTTAACTTCATTTGGACTGGGACCAAATGTTATCCTGTCAGAGTATATTTTACTCTACAAAATTTATTGTGTATGCCACAGTATGTCAAAAGGTACAAATCACATGCATATTCTTTGTTCCCTCAGTCAGTCAATCAATCATCTTCAACCTCTTATTCCAATTAAGGGTCACAGGAGGGCTGGAGCCTATCCCAGCAGTTATAGGGTATGAGGCAGTGTACACCCTGGACAGGATGTGAGTCTGTCGCAGGGCCACATATAGACAAACAAACACAGTCACACACATGCACACCTACGGACAATTTAAAATTTCCAGTCCACCTAACTTGCATGTCTTTGGATGTGGGAAGAAGCCAGAGCACCTGGAGAATATGCAGACTCCACACAGAAAGGCCACTGTCCCATGACCTTCTTGCTGTGAGGCAACAGTGCTAACCACTAAGCCACTGTGCTGGCCATATTCTGTGTTAATATTATTAATATCAAAGAATGCAGAGGAGCTTTTGCAATTTGAAGCATCAGAAAGGAGAACTGTGTGGATTTAAAGGTGACGCCGATGTTGGAGCCTTTGCTCATCAGGCTTGTAATTCGAAAGTTAAGGGTTCCTGACAACAACACTCTATCACATTTAGTTTCCAGTTTAGGTGACTAGTTGGGTTGAAATGAGAATGTGAAGCTGCCTTGCACTAACTCATGCAAGATTAACAATGTGCATCCTGGAATCAGGCCAAGACATGATTAAAAGAGTGAGCAATACAATTTTAAAATAAACCCTGCAAATGTGCTATCAGGCAAGGGACAATGTTGAGGTGAAACAGACACTTTGTAACAGGAAGTGATCAGAAGTATTAATATAAATGAAAAATAACGTGATTAAAATTGTTTGCCATCGTAAATTGAGCAGATCATACATTGTTCTCACAGCATTATGAAATGCTTTAGTATATCAGTGTGTCAGTCCACAAGTATCTAATATATGCAGTACTGAAACTTGACAAAAAGAAAGAAAAAGGAAAAAAGTGAGCAGGTTGATTTAAAAATGTGAGTCAAACAAATTTTTTTATCCAAACAGTTCTTATTCTAGTGTGATCACTTTAATATCTGAGAACAGACAATGAACTCTTTTCTGTGGCTCCAAATGGGAGGGACAAGAGAGAGAAATTGTTTTGGCACTACAGCCGATCCATACTGTGTAATTTTCTTTTAACACAGAACAGTACAAAGCTTTGCCCCTTGTGGCTCAGCAAAAAGACAGCTCGTGTTTTTAAGACAAGTCTTTTCAGTCCTTGTACAGTTTTCCTCTCATTCTGCTTACTCCCACTAGTACCTACTTTTCCCTGCTGTAATATTTCAGAACGCCTTGGATGTGGTATCCCATGGTATCTTAAATATTTCCACTAACTGCTTTCAGTTCTACTTTTTTGTTGCTGTTTTATTTTATTCTTTAATTTGTTTTGTTATTTATTTTGGTCAAATCAAACAAACTGAACCCAACCATCCCAATGCAAGGTGCTTGGTTTGGGATCACTGCATTCCAGTCCTGTATGAACTTCAAATGTCATCTCACTATCCATTATCTTGTAAATTGTAATTTACCTCAGTTAATTACCCTAATTAATATTCAGTGGAACAACAAAAAGGCTCCTACTTGATTTGTTTCAGGTTTAATTTAACATATTAGGGTTCATCTCTGGCCAGATGTGCATCTCCTTCAGTGCATGAGTGGCCTTCACATCAACACAGTCTGAGGATAAATTCTATCAACATGTTAATCATCAGTCAACAGTGCGCTGTGGTGTGTCTACAAAGAACTCACCCTTCTAATGGTGAATGCAACCCACCACCTTAAATCCATATCTGTCTGCTTTATTGGGCGATGTAAAATTTGACCTAAAATTCTTGTCAATGAGCTGTTATGGGGTCATATTATGTGACAGACAGTAGATAAGCCATGTTGAGATGATGACCCTGACTTGAACTTTATAAATAGAAAGTCAGTCAATAACAAACATGAATATTGTGTTTCTTTCAATGTCTTAATTGTTTTACTCTTCATTTCATGTCTGGGAGTATTTACTGGTGCCATGTGTTTCTGTGTCATCAAACCATGGAACCACCCTGTGTTCTGAATGGTAACTATTGAGGCAGATACCAGTCCAACCACAGCTTTCAATAGTAAACATCTATCTGTTATGGGCATCCCCTTGCTTCTCTCCAATCACCGGGGCCCTCAGTACAGTTGCCCAGACAAAACTTGGCCTAAATGTCACAACTGGTGTTCGATCACAATACAACTAATACTCCTCCCAGAATTAATTCTTGCATTACACAAGGATCTTTCATAGATCCCCCAACTACAGCCCTCTTAACCCCCTGACACTTTAATAATTTTCTTTATTTGCTGGAAAAAGAGTCCTCAACATGTAGGTCCATCACACTTTATTTTAAGTAAATTTTAAGTAAATATGCTGGGAGCATAAGCATGGCAAAAATCGTCTGCCCCAGACCCCCCCCCCCCCCCCCCCCCCCCCCACCAACTCTTAATCACTGCCATTTTAAGCATGTCCTTTATTTGCATTTCACATGCCTGGAAAAGAGGTCATCAGGTAATTTAGGTCTTTCAAACTTTTTTTTTTTTTTTTTTTAATTAGTAAATGCTTCTGAGGAGCATATGCATAAAAAAATCTTCTGCTTCTGGGGGACAAGGCCTCCCAGACTCACTCAGCTTTGTCCCTGTTAACCCGCTTTAAGCATTTTTTTTTTTTTTATGTTGATGTAAATTCAGATTCTCACTTTTCAAGCTACTTCACAGTAGAGCTGCACAATATGGCCAAATTAGCTAAACTTTCAGGTGTTCTTTTTTAATAAAAACCTCCTCTACACCACTCCATCATTTATATTTTAATTAAATTTATACCAAGTTGTAGAGATTTGCTATCATATTGAGTTTAAGGAAGATGATTTTAGATAGTAGAAAACAGCTGTTTACTCACCAATATAACCAGACAGTCTCACTAATTTGGAGTGAGACTCACGGTTTAAAGTGGTCTTGTCAGGTCTCATGCATTGGGCATGAGACTCAACATGTTCTCCTGCTCTCATGCTAATGCATGACATCCTGAAACATTTCACTACTATAACCTGCAAGACAAGATTCGGTGGAAAATAACTCCTTGAGTGTGTCTCAACTTGATACATTAGAAAACAGCTGTTTACTCACCAATATATAGGGTTGGGTATCGAGAACCACTTCTTTTCGGGTATCGTTAAGAAATGATTCCATCAACCATTTCTGCAGTGTGACTCCACTTTGAAGTGTGAACCAACGAAGCAATGCTTCAATCCGCTGGCTCGCTGGTTCTTTGATTCGCTGCTCTTCAGAAGTGGAAAGTCTGCTTCTTAACCCCTCTCAAAGTCATTAAATTATGTTAATCGTGAGCCACTTTTGTGTGGATTAAACTCACTAACTGGGACTCTTGTCTTGTTACAGTCAAGAAATGAGAATCGTCCTCCTCCAGATTCTCTGAATCTTCTAATTATATTATGGACTGTAGATGATGGAATCCCTAAATTCCTTGCAATTGAACATTGAGAAACATTGTTCTTAAACTGTTGGACTATGTGTTCATGCAGTTGTTCACAAAGTGGTGATCCTCACCCCATCTTTGCTTGTGAAAGGCTGAGCCTTTTGGGGATGCTCCATTTATATCCAATCATGACACTCACAATTAGTGTCCTCAGTTCCCAAACACTTGCTGAGTGTTGTTAGAAGGAAAGGTGATGTAACACAGTGGAAAACATACCACTGCCCCAAGTTTTTAGAAACGTGGTGCAGCCATCCATTTCAAAATGAGCAAATATTTGAACAAAAACAATAAAGTTTTTCAGTTTGAACATTAAATATCTTGTCTTTGTGGTGTATTCAATTGAATATAGGTTGAAGAGGATTTGCAAATCATTGTATTCTGTTTATATTTACATTTTACACAATATAAATATAAACCCAGGCTGCATCTGCTGTAAAGACCCGTCTATTTTGGAGCATTTTCTTTCAAAAATATCTAATAAAAAGGGTTGTTGTGTGGTTTATTCCCCAAAGGATCATCTATAGTGTGTGTGTGTGTGTGTGTGTGTGTGTGTGTGTGTGTGTGTGTGTGTGTGTGTGTGTGTGTGTGTGTGTGTGTGAGTGAAGTGAAAATATCATGCAATGTAATATTGGATGCTAATGCAGCTATTAGTGGCTTCATGATTTTAGGTCATTAATCTCTGATCATTAATCCTGAATTAATGAGGAATTAAGAAGGCAATAATTTTTAATGGCCACACCAAAGCAAAACGGTTATGAGAATTACTCCTCAGTCCCCAAAAATATGATGCACTAAACACCCAAACTGAGATTAACCAGAAAGTTAGATCAACTCTAACTTACAAACCTAAGTTCAAACAACTTAATTAATTTAGGTTTTAGCAACTGTAATGCTTTTTAAAGTTGATTCAACTATTCTCTTCTTCAGTGCAAGATGAACTGCAATGGTTTAAACCAGGACAGTAATGGCACTGTAAAAAGAAATGTTGTTTGTTTTTTTTTTTCTTTTTTTGTCTTAAGAAAAATGAACATCATTTTGAAACTTTACATATTGTAAATAGTTGAAAATGGTAAAGTAGTTATTAAACTGAGTTATGTATTTGGTGTAGGAATGTCAGGAGAATTTTGAATGTCAGGAGAAGGAAATGTGAAATTTAAATGTTCGAACATGTTTGAAATAAATAAATAATATAAATAGTAATAACAACAGCAATATGCGATTTCTGACGTCCACCAATCCGTCTACGGATCACCTCCAACATTTAATGAAGTCTTCCATGGTCCAATATTTTTCTGTGGTGAAACTTTTGTCAAAATCTGCACAGTAGTTTTGACGTAATCCTACTAACAGTCAAATAAATAAATAAACACCAATGATTTGATTACATCCTTGGTGGATGTAATAATAATAATAATAATAATAATAATAAAATCCTAAAAAGAGGTTTGTTTTGCTGAAAAACTATAAAGATTATCACTATCATGCTGATGATTGAAGTAACTGTACCAGTAATAATCTGAATCACTTTCTTCATCTACATCGATACCAATAAGTCGTTAATGATCAGAATGACTGAGAATATGAATGAAAACATCAGAAATTAATCAATCAAAATGGAATGGCAGATCTGAACAGTAATTCAGTATGATTTGACAGCACTGGTACAATCCTTTTATGATCAATCAGACTGCAAAATAGCAACTATTAGCCATGACAGCACAAATCAAATTGTCCTTTCCAGATGGACCTTTCTGCAGTTTAAGCAGTGAAAATTGAATATGTCCATTAAAATTTTTGGGGTAACATGAGCTGCTTTTGTGCATTTCAAAGTCTGTTTTGAACAATACATATAATTGCATATCTGTCTGGTGATTTTTATTATGGTTTTCTCAGTGTGACTGAGGCAATCAGCAGTCACTCTGCATGTGGTAGTCATAAGGCCTCACTCCCCGACACCAAAGAGATTCTCTGGCCACTCAGGCAAGAGCCTGGGTTTTCGTCCAACTGGTCAGAACATCCACCTCCCATGCTTCCAACCAGTTTTGATGTTGGACAGTACTTGGTACATTAGCTTATACCTAAAATGTACTGTCCTGGAAAACAATGTGTTGATATCTTTTGTCAGACCTATTTTACATCTGTTTTGAGGTGAAATTGGCAAAAGTTTTGTTGTAGCTGAAAAAAAATCTTCATCAGACTATGTGAATTTTCCAGATATTATCACTAACTCCTTTAAATATTGGCAAATGATGGCATTCTAAACATGATTTCAGGAGTATTCCAGTGTGTGGACTCTTTTTTGTGATATGTGACAGCATGGAGATGTCTTCTTTGCAACCAACTTCACCTTTTCTCTAATAGTGTCCTAATTTTATCCTAATATAACTCAATTGATCAAAGCTCAATTCCGAGCTCCTCCCGAGTGTCTGAGCTCCTCACCCTATCTCTAAGGGAGCGCCCAGCCACCCTACGGAGGAAACCCATCTCGACCGCTTCTACTCGTGATCTCGTTCTTTCGGTCATGAGCCAAATCTCATGACCATAGGTGAGAATCAGAACGTAGATCGATCGGTAAATCGAGAGCTTTGCCCCCCTACTCAGCTCTCTCTTCACCACAACGGTCCGATACAGCGACCGCATCACTGCAAATGCTGCACCGATCTGACTGTCGATCTCACGCTCCATCCGTCCCTCACTTGTGAACAAGACCCTGAGTTACGTAAACTCCTCCACTTGATGAAAGGACACTCCACCAACCCGAAGAGGGCAAAGCACCTTTTTCCGGTAGAGAACCATGGCCTCGGATTTGGAGGTGCTGATTTTCATCCCGGACGCTTCACACTCGGCTGCAAACCACCCCAGTGCACGCTGAAGGTCCTGATTTGACGACGCCAACAGAACCACATTGTCCACAAACAGCAGAGACGAGATTCTGTGGTTCCCAAACCAGACCCCCTCTACACCCTGGCTGCGCCTAGAAATTCTGTCCATAAAGATAATGAACAGAACCGGTGACAAAGGGCAGCCCTGGTGGAGACAAGGTGCACTGGAAACAGGTTTGACTTACTACCGGCAATGCGAACCAAGATCCTGCTGCGGTCGTACAGGGACCGGATAGCTCCTAGCAAAGGACCCCGGACCCCATACTCCAGGAGCACCCCCCACAGGGTGCCCCGAGGGACACAGTTGAACGCCTTCTCCAGATCCACATAGCACATGTGGACTGGTTGGGCGAACTCCCATGAACCCTTGAGCACCTGATGGCACGTGTAGAGCTGGTCCAGTGTGCCGCGACCAGGACGAAAACCATACTGCTCCTCCTGAATCCGAAGTTCGACTATCGGTCGAATTCTCCTCTCCAGTACTCTGGTCCCCCTTCTTAAACAGAGGGACCACCACCCCGCTCTGCCAATCCAGAGGCACTGTCCCCGACCGCCACGCAATGTTGCAGAGGCGTGTCAGCCATGACAGTCCCACCACATCCAGAGACTTAAAGTACTCAGGACAGATTTCATCCACCCCAGGAGCCTTGCCACCGAGGAGCTTTCTAACCACCTCGGTGACTTCGGTCTGGGTAATGGATGAGTCTGCCTCTGAGTCCCCAGTCTCTGCTTCCTCTTCGGAAGATGTGAAGATGGGATTGAGCAGATCCTCGAAGTATTCCTTCCACCGCCTGACAACATCCCCAGTCGGGGTCAATAGCTCCCCACCCGCACCATAGACAGTGCTGGTGGAGAGCTGCTTCTGCCTCCTGAGGCGTCAGATGGTTTGCCAGAATTTCTTCGAGGCCGACCGATAGTCCTCCTCCATGGCCTCCCCGAACTCCTCCCAGACCCGGGTTTTTGCCTCTGTGACTGCACGGGCTGTGGCACGCTTGGCCTGCCGGTACCTGTCAGCTGCCTCCGGGGTCCCACCTACCAACAAAGACAAGTAGGACTCCTTCTTCAGCTTGACGGCATCCCTTACTTCCGGCGTCCACCACCGGGTTCGGGGATTGCCGCCGTGACAGGCACCAGAGACCTTGTGACCACAGCTACAAATGGCCGCATTGACAATGGAGGTGGAGAACATGGTCCACTCGGACTCCATGTCTCCAACCTCCCCCGGGATCTGGGAGAAGCTCTCCCGGAGGTGGGAGTTGAAGACCTCGCTGACAGAGGGTTCCGCCATTCATTCCCAGCAGACCATCATGATACGTTTGGGCCTGCCAAGTCTGACCAGCTTCCTCCCTTCCCAGCGGATCCAACTCACCACCAGGGGGTGATCGGTCGACAGCTCAGCCCCTCGCTTCACTCGAGTGTCCAAGACACGTGGCTGAAGGTCAGATGATACAACAACAAAGTCGATCATTGACCTCCGATTCAGGGTGTCCTGGTGCCACGTGCACTTATGGACACCCTTGTGCTCGAACATGGTGTTCGTGATGGACAAACTGTGACTAGCACAGAAGTCCAACAACTGAACACCACTTGGGTTCAGATCGGGGAGGCCATGCTTCCCGATCACCCCCTCCAGGTCTCACTGTTGCCGCCCCCGTGGGCATTGAAATCCCCCAGCAGAACAATGGAGTCCCCAGTCGGAGTGCTATCTAGTACCCCTCCCAGGGACTACAAGAAGGTTGGGTACTCTGCACTGCCGCTCGGCCCATAGGCCAAGACAACAGACCCGGAGGCATAGGGACGTGACCCTCTCGTTCACCAGAGTGAACTCCAACACATGGCGACTGAGCTGTGGAGCAATAAGCAATGCAGCCCCAGTTCTCCGCCTCTCCCCATGGGCAATGCCAGAAAAGTGGAGCGTCCAGCCCCTCTCCAGGAGTTGGGTACCAGAGCCCAAGCAGTGCGTGGAGGTGAGCACGACTCTCTCTAGTCGGTATCTCTCAACCTCCCACACAAGCTCAGGCTCCTTCTCCCCCAGCGAGGTGACATTCCACATCCCAACAGCCAGCTATGAGCGTGGACCAGGCTGCCAGGCCACCCACCCTCAATTGCCACCCAATCCTCTCTGCACTCGACCCCCATGGCCCCCTCTGCAGGTGGTGAACCCACAGGAGGGTGGGCCCACATTGTTCTTTTGGGCTGAGCCTGGCCGGGCCCCATGGGAGCACCAACCCCAGGCCTGGCTCCAGTGCGGGGCCCTGGCTCCGCCATACCAGGCGACGTCTCGGTCCTTGATTTTTTACCTGGTCATGGGAGCTTCTGAACTGCCCTTAGTCTGACCCCTCACCTAGGACCTGTTTGCCTTGGGAGACCCTACAAGGGGCACAAAGCCCCCGACAACATAGCTCCTAGGATCATCCGGGTAAGCAAACTCCCCGACCACGATAAGGTGGGAGCTAGAGGGGGAGACTGTTTTTTACTGTTATATAAAATGATTGATGTTAAGAACAGATTTATGTGATTAAATTACTGAAATTAATTTTTATATATACCACCACAGGGTAACTGTAGTGTTCATAGACAGTAAACAACAATAAACAATATCCCAATTTCTAAGAATCATACCAAAAAATGTGCGCTCTTATATTTTAAGAATTGACATACTGAACAGCAAAAACGTGAAAGTTACATAGATGTATCACATTCTAAATATAGCGCAATGCTAAATACCCTCGACTGTATGAGTGTTGTGTTATTTCTAATTTGCAGTTGTTTAATTATTACAATCCTATTGTCTTTCATACATTTGAACATGTTCAAATCAAATCATTTGTTTATGTTGTGCAAATCAAGGAACATTTGTAGATCACCCTCTTGCATTTTGCACGTATTAATAGTAATAAGGCAAATTTAACTCCATCGAAAGTTTTGAGTTAGCAAAAGTCAGCATGTAAGCTAACATTCGCAAAATGTCTTATAAATGACACAAGCGATCTTATCAGGTTACAAGAACAGCATTTTCAGTTTCAGAAATGTTTGTTTCTCACTTGCTTTTACATAATACACCAGAAACAAAGCAGTTAGCAAGTCACTAAACTAGGAAGTGATGTCACGATGCTAACCTCCGTAAAATGTCTTATAAATAAGTTCAGAGGTGTTAATAGGTTCCAAATACAGTGTTTTCAGTTTTAGAAATGCCTACCTCTTGCTAGCTTTTACATAGTATATGAGAAACGTACAGTGGTGTTCAGAATAATAGTAGTGCTATGTGACTAAAAAGATGAATCCAGGTTTTGAGTATATTTCTTATGGTTACATGGGAAACAAGGTACCAGTAGATTCAGTAGATTCTCACAAATCCAACAAGACCAAGCATTCATGATATGCACACTCTTAAGGCTATGAAATTGGGCTATTAGTAAAAAAGTAGAAAAGGGGGTGTTCACAATAATAGTAGCATCTGCTGTTGATGCTACAAACTCAAAACTATTATGTTCAAACTGCTTTTTTCAAACTGCTTCTATTTAGTTGTATAACCACAGTTTTTCATGATTTCTTCACATCTGCGAGGCATTAATTTTGTTGGTTTGGAACAAAGATTTTGCTTGTTTACTAGTGTGCTTGGGGTCATTGTCTTGTTGAAACACCAATTTCAAGGGCATGTCCTCTTCAGTATAAGGCAACATGACCTCTTCAAGTATTGTGACATATCCAAACTGATCCATGATACCTGGTATGCGATATATAGGCCCAACACCATAGTAGGAGAAACATGCCCATATCATGATGCTTGCACCACCATGCTTCACTGTCTTCACTGTGAACTGTGGCTTGAATTCAGAGTTTGGGGGTCGTCTGCGGCCCTTGGACCTAAAAAGAACAATTTTACTCTCATCAGTCCACAAAATATTCCTCCATTTCTCTTTAGGCCAGTTCATGTGTTCTTTGGCAAATTGTAACCTCTTCTGCACATGTCCTTTATTTAACAGAGGGACTTTACGGGGGATTCTTGCAAATAAATTAGCTTCACACAGGTGTCTTCTAACTGTCACAGCACTTACAGGTAACTCCAGACTGTCTTTGATCATCCTGGAGCTGATCAATGGGTGAGCCTTTGCCATTCTGGTTATCCCCCTATCCATTTTGATGGTTGTTTTCCATTTTCTTCCACACGTCTCTGGTTTTTTTTGTCCATGGAGATCATTGTAGATGAACAGCCTGTAATTTTCTGCACCTGCGTAATTTTCCGCTCTCCAATTAACTTTTTAATCAAACTATGCTGTTCTTCTGAACAATGTCTTGAACGTCCCATTTTCCTCAGGCTTTCAAAGAGAAAAGCATGTTCAACAGGTGCTGGCTTCATCCGTAAAAAGGGGACACCTGATTCACACCTGTTTGTTCCACAAAACTGACGAACTCACTGACTGAATGCCACACTACTATTATTGTGAACACCCCCTTTTCTACTTTTTTCTAGTAATAGCCCAATTTCATAGCCTTGAGAGTGTGCATATCATGAATGCTTGGTCTTGTTGGATTTATGAGAATCTACTGAATCTACTGGTACCTTGTTTCCCATGTAACCATAAGAAATATACTCAAAACCTGGATTCATCTTTTTAGTCACATAGCACTACTATTATTCTGAACACTATTGTATATAAACACACAAAACAAAGCAGTTTTGTAGAAACCAGCAACTGACGTCACAGTGCAGCGCTACTCTAATTGGCTGTCACCCGCGTCACTCAAGGACGAAACGGATCAGATAACAGAATGCCACTATTTAAACCTCTTAAAATACATCGAGGTTAGCCATCTTCGAACGTGTGCAAGGTCTATGTCCCAAGAATATTCCCTGTGAATTTGAAGACTGTGGCAGTAATAGAACTAGACTTTTGCTGTACAGAGACAGACAGACAAAGAGACGCCAGGTCTTTGCAATACTCGATGGCCATATGTTGGCCTTGGGTAAAAATAGTCTCTGTGCAACATAGATGGACACATGACTGTGAAAAAGGCCAATGTAGACATAGCTCACAACTCAATCTTGTCTGGCAAAGAGATTTTAATTGAAGTAGCTGATCGGACAAATCATGCAGAAATAATGCTGGTGAAAGCATCCTGAGTGATATGTGTGAAATAGGTGCCACCACCGAAGTTGGGGGTTAACTGCAGTTGTCCCAGGTGATATCAGCAGACAATTTAAACCTCTAGCACTTTCAGAACAGTTGGTCTCTGTGGAAATTATTTCAAACAAGTAGTACTTCCATTCCATTCTTTCAATTTGCTTTCCATCAGCTTTGGAGACATGTGCATTTTCTCCCATCTTGAAGCTGGTGAACCCTCATGTCAAACCACTGACCTTCACATTAGTTCTTCTTACCTTTACCCACTAACAGAACAATCTTTTATTTCATGGTATAATTATGACATTTTGTTTGCACATTTCAATTACTTAAATTTGGGTTTGTTTCTCAAAATGAAATCACCGACTGTGTTGTTGTAATGTGTGCAGGGGATGACAATGAAATACAGTAAAATATACAGCTAAAAGTGGCTTTCCACTGCATAGTTTTGGTCCTGTTTACATCCCTGATGCCATAAATGAGTGATCTGGTAGTCCTCTGTTATGCAACAGTAGAGTGAGGCATAGAGACAGACAAGGAAACAGCCCAGTTTCTTACCATATGCATGCATGGATCATGCATGCTCACATACCTTGACATTTGCTAAATACTGCCCCATATCTTCACAAATTACATCTGGCTATTAATTGTTTTGGATCACGTTGTGTACCCACATCACAGATTTTTTTCTGACCTTTAATTTTTAACATGTTTAAAACTTTCCTCATCTCTCAAAATACCCTTCAATGCTACTTTTGCCACCTATAAATACATATAACACCCCATGACAGGCTTTTGCACCACAAATGTGGCCAATTGTGTGTAAAATATCAGCAAAGGTAGGCCAGTTTAATAGTCAGAGAAACAGATTTAAAGAATATTGATGTAACCTGATGTTAAGGGTAAACAAATTATATCGGAAAATATGAAACGTATGCACTTTGTGTTGTGCATTGCAGTGGGAAAATGAATAGAATATTTTAGGTACTTGTTTATTTGGACTTCAGAGAAGAGCCAAATCTATTTTTTTTTTTTTTTTTTTTTGCCTTGTTTTTCCAAGGAAAATACAAAAAAACTATGTTTGGAAAATATGGCAAAATTGATGGGGTGCACTTTTCTTCAGTGCACCGTATGTGCTCAGAGATCTCAAGTGTTGGCAAACTCCACTTTAAAATTATAAATGTTAAAAAATGTAAATACTCCGAGTTACCTCTGAGTTACTTTTTGCCAGTTTTTCTAATAGCACATTATATGCATTGTCCTGTTGTGTCTTGTTACGTATTTATTTTGTCACTGTGTCATCACTATATTATAGTATCAACATGATATCAATATTGCTTCAACATAAGTCTCTTGATGTGGTAACATCAGAATATGACATTCATATACGTGGTCTATTAGATAATAAACCGACCCTTTTATTTTTTATTTTTTACTATATGGATTTGAATGACGTGCGATTACACCAATCATGCTTGAACCCTCGTGCGCATGCGTGAGTTTTTTCACGCGTCGGTGATGTCATTTCCCTGTGGGCAGGCCTTGAGTGAGATGTGGTCCCGCCCTCTCGGCTGAATTCCTTTGTTTCACACACTGCTTGAGACGGCGCGCATTGCTTTATCAAAATTTTTTCTGGACCTGTGAGGAATATCCGAGTGGACACTATTCGAGAAATTAAGCTGGTTTTCGGTGAAAAGTTTAACGGCTGATGAGAGATTATGGGGTGTTTCTGTCGGTGTAAGGACTTCCCACGGAGCGGGACGTCCCGCAGCGCTTCCAGGCACCGTTGTCGGCCTGTTTCGACCTGAAAACATCCTAATTTAAGGCTTAATTCACCCAGGACATCGTGAGAGAACAGAGAAGATTCAGAAGAGGCCGGCATGAGGACTTTATGCGGACATTCCACTGTTTAAGGACATTTTTTTGGGAAAGACGTGCGCGCAAACTCGCCGAGTCGTTTCCGTGACGACTCGGCAAATCTGTGTGCACTGCGACAGGAAAAACACCTCCGTGTTGAAAACCATTTGTAAAATTCAGGCGGCTTTTGATGGCTTTCAACAAGTGAGTAACTGAGAAATTGTTTAACAGCTTGGGCATGTTCCAACTTGCCCGTTAAGGTTTCCAACGGAGGTGTTTTTCCTGTCGCAACCCCCCGCGGTCGGGTCCGGCCTGACATGCGACTCTGCCCGCACGTTCTTTCATTACAAAATGTCCGTTAACAATGGAATGTCCAAATAAACTCCTCATGCCGACTTCTTCTGAAAGTTCTCTGTTCTCTGACGACTTACTGGGTCAACAGAGCCTGAAATGTGGAAGTTTTCAACTTGAAACGGCGAGACGCTGCCGCCTCGAAGTGCAGATCGCCGTCAGGCGCCGTGGGCCATCCTTAAAGTGACACTACCAGACCAAAATCTCTCATCAGCCATTAAAATTTTTACCGAAAACCAGCTGAATTTATTGAATGGTGTCCACTCAGTTGTGCCTTACAGGTTTGAAAAAAATCTGATCAAACAAAGCAGCAGTCTCTGAGCCATTCCTAAACAATGAAAAAATCGACGAGAGGGTGGGCCACTCCTCACTCAAAGACTGCCCACAGGCGAATGACGTAACCGACAGGCGTGAAAAAACTCTCGCATGCCCACGAGGGTTCAAGCATGTCTGATGTAATCACAGGTGATTCAAATCCATATGGTTTTTGAAAAAAATAATAAGGTCGGATACTTTTCTAATAGACCTCATAATATCAAAATGTGGTTCGGTTCCTCACGTGTATTTTGATCTATTATCAGTTTCTGTCAGAAACCTACAGGTGGTGCAATTATTTATTTCCACAAAGCAGCAGATGTGCTACTTGCTTATTTTAACATTTATTACATTAATTTTATTTTTTTTTATAAATTAATTAACATTGAATAGGTACGGTGACTATCCATGCTTATATTGTCCAAAATTCAATCCAGCATATTTTCAATGATGGTTCAATGCCAGACTTCAACATGGATCAATGTTGGATCAAAATCTTTTCGGCCCACTGGGAATAAGAAGATTTGAATTTTTGTCTCACTACAATGAATTCATTAAAATAAGAATTTTATTTGTTTAGTGCTCTCAGGTCAAAAGTTTAAAGTGGTGGGTGAAACAAACAGAACTGGCTGAAAAAGGGCGTATAAAACGCATTGGCGAACAGCAAAAAATTCCAGCCACTGTCGGGCAGGAAACATGGTCGGACAGGCATGAACGATCCTGCAGCAATGGTTTTGTGCACGCTCATGTGCATGTGCATAAACACAGTACAAGCATGTGAGAGGTGTGATACCACATCATGCTCACGCAGCCGCGGAAGCAATCGCATGTTGGACAAATGTACACTCAACAAAAATATAAACGCAACACTTTTGGTTTTGCTCCCATTTTGTATGAGATGAACTCAAAGATCTAAAACTTTTTCCACATACACAATATCACCATTTCTCTCAAATATTGTTCACAAACCAGTCTAAATCTCTGATAGTGAGCACTTCTCCTTTGCTGAGATAATCCATCCGACCTCACAGGTGTGCCATATCAAGATGCTGATTAGACACCATGATTAGTGCACAGGTGTGCCTTAGACTGTCCACAATAAAAGGCCACTCTGACAGATGCAGTTTTGTTTTATTGGGGGGGGATACCAGTCAGTATCTGGTGTGACCACCATTTGCCTCATGCAGTGCAACACATCTCCTTCGCATAGAGTTGATCAGGTTGTCAATTGTGGCCTGTGGAATGTTGGTCCACTCCTCTTCAATGGCTGTGCGAAGTTGCTGGATACTGGCAGGAACTGGTACACGCTGTCGTATACGCCGGTCCAGAGCATCCCAAACATGTTCAATGGGTGACATGTCCGGTGAGTATGCCGGCCATGCAAGAACTGGGACATTTTCAGCTTCCAAGAATTGTGTACAGATCCTTGCAACATGGGGCCGTGCATTATCCTGCTGCAACATGAGGTGATGTTCTTGGATGTATGGCACAACAATGGGCCTCAGGATCTCGTCACGGTATCTCTGTGCATTCAACAGTGCTACAATGCTTTGGGAGCAGAATTCACGGCTCCTTACCACTTACACTGGGTTTGTGAGGGAGTTCAGAACGGTTTTTGATCACCCTAACAGAGGCGAAACCGCTTCGACATTGCTGCTGTCTATGAGACAGGGACGTCGGAGCGCAGCTGAGTATGCAGTCGACTTCCACATTGCGGCTGCGAGGTACGGCTGGAATACGGCTGCGCTCCGCGCCGCCTTCATAAATGGACTGTCGTCGGTCCTGAAGGAGCACCTGGTGGCTAAGAATGAGCCGCGGGATTTGGATGGTCTAATCGATCTAGTTATACGTTTGGACAATCGATTAGCGGAACGCCGTCGGGAGCGAGACGAAGGACATGGCCGGGCACGCGCCGTCCCTCTCCCTTCCGGGTCCGAAAAGGTTCCGCCCTCCCCACGCTCCACAGCCTCTGCGCTCCATGTGGCAACAGCTCCCCCTGCTGACGATGCTATGGACACGAGCAGGGCCAGATTAAGATCATCTAACAGACAGAGGAGAATGGCCCGCGGGGAGTGCTTTTTCTGCAGCTCAAATGAGCATCAGCAGAGAGACTGCCCCAAACGGTTAAACACGAACGCCCGCCCTTAGAGACTGGGTTAAGGGTGGGTCCAGACATTCACGTGGGACGTACACGTATTTCCACACGTCTCCCAGTCACGATCCTGAGCGGGGATTTAACCCTTCAAGCCCCAGCACTGGTGGACACGGGGTCAGAAGGGAATCTGCTGGACAGCAGATGGGCAAGGGAAGTAGGGCTCCCTCTGGTGGCGCTTCCTTCACCTTTGAAGGTACGGGCACTAGATGGCACCCCTCTCCCTTTAATCACACACAAGACACAACCAGTAGTTCTGGTGGTGTCTGGGAATCATCGGGAAGAGATAGAGTTTTATCTGACTCCTTCTACTTCCCGCGTGATTTTGGGCTTCCCGTGGATGGTAAAACACAATCCCCGGATTGATTGGCCATCTGGGGTTGTGGCTCAGTTGGAGTTCCCCCCAATCTGACAGCAGTGCCGGTGGATTACCACGATCTTGCTGACGTTTTCAGCAAAGATCTGGCTCTCACCCTTCCCCCCCACCGTCCGTACGATTGTGCCATTGATTTGATTCCGGGCGTTGAGTACCCGTCCAGCAGGCTGTACAACCTCTCACGTCCGGAGCGCGAATCAATGGAGACCTACATCCGGGACTCATTAGCTGCCGGGCTGATCCAGAACTCCACCTCCCCGATGGGTGCTGGTTTCTTTTTTGTGGGCAAGAAAGACGGCGGACTCCATCCATGCATTGATTACAGAGGGCTGAACGAGATCACGGTTCACAATCGATACCCTTTGCCCCTGTTGGATTCAGTGTTCACGCCCCTGCATGGAGCCCAAATCTTTACAAAACTTGATCTTAGGAATGCGTACCACCTGGTTCGGATCCGGAAGGGAGACGAATGGAAGATGGCATTTAACACCCTGTTAGGTCACTTTGAGTACCTGGTCATGCCGTTTGGCCTCACTAACGCCCCCGCGACGTTCCAAGCTTTGGTAAATGTCATCTTGCGGGACTTCCTGCATCGATTTGTCTTCATATATCTGGATGACATACTCATCTTCTCCCCGGACCCTGAGACTCATGTCCAGCATGTACGTCAGGTCCTGCAGCGGTTGTTGGAGACCCGGCTGTTTGTGAAGGGCGAGAAGTGTGAGTTCCACCGCACTTCTTTGTCTTTCCTGGGGTTCATCATCTCCTCCAACTCCGTCGCCTCTGATCCGGCCAAGGTTGCGGCGGTGAGAGACTGGCCCCAACCGACAAACTGTAGGCAACTACAACAGTTCCTCAGTTTTGCAAATTTTTACCGGAGGTTCATTAAGGGCTACAGTCAGGTAGTCAGCCCCCTGACAGCCCTGACCTCCCCAAAAGTCCCCTTCACCTGGTCGGATCGGTGCGAAGCCGCATTTCGGGAGTTGAAACGTCGGTTCTCAACTGCAGCCCGATCCTTGCTGCCAGTTTGTGGTTGAAGTGGACGCCTCTGACTCAGGGATAGGAGCCGTGCTGTCCCAGAGTGGGGAGTCCGACAAGGTTCTCCACCCTTGTGCCTATTTTTCTTACAGGTTGACCCCAGCGGAGTGGAACTATGACGTGGGCAATCGGGAACTTCTTGCGGTGAAGGAGGCTCTTGAGGAGTGGAGACACCTGTTGGAGGGAGCTTCGGAGCCATTCACGGTTTTCACGGACCATCGGAACCTGGAGTATATCAGGACCGCCAAGCGGCTGAACCCCAGGCAAGCCCTCTGGTCACTGTTCTTCGGGCGTTTTGACTTCCGGATCACCTATCGCCCCGGGACCAAGAACCAGAGGTCGGATGCCTTGTCCCGGGTACACGAGGATGAAGTCAAAACAGAGCTGTCGGATCCACCGGAGTCCATCGTACCTGAGTCCACTATCGTGGCCACCCTCACCAGGGACGTGGAGAAGACCGTCCTGGAGGCCCTGGCACAAAGCCCGGACCCAGGTACAGGTCCGAAGAACCACTTATACGTCCCACCAGAGGCCAGAGCTGCAGTTCTGGACTTCTGTCATGGTTCCAAGCTCTCCTGTCAACCAGGGGTGCGAAGAACCGTGGCGGTGGTACGGTAGTGGTTCTGGTGGGCATCCATGGAAGCCGACGTCCGGGAGTATGTCCAGGCCTGCACCAACTGCGCCAGGGGCAAGGTTGACCATTCAAGAGCCCAAGGTCTGCTGCAACCGCTCCCGGTGCCTCATCGCCCCTGGTCCCACATCGGCCTGGATTTTGTCACGGGCATCCCGCCTTCCCAGGGCATGACGACTATCTTCACGGTAGTGGACCGTTTCTCCAAGGCGGCCCACTTCGTGGCCCTCCCGAAGCTCCCAACGGCCCAGGAGACTGCAAACCTCCTGGTTCACCACGTCGTGCATCTGCATGGGATACCAACAGACATTGTCTTGGATCGTGGTCCTCAGTTCTCCTCCCAGGTCTGGAGGAGCTACTGCAGAGAACTGGGGGCCACTGTGAGCCTCTCGTCCGGGTATCACCCACAGACGAACGGACAGGCAGAGCGGCCCAACCAGGAACTTGAACAGGTCCTCCGCTGTGTTACGTATGCGCACCCGACGGCCTGGAGCAACCACCTGACCTGGATCGAGTACGCACATAACAGCCAGGTGTCCTCTGCCACCGGCCTCTCCACATTTGAGGTGTGTTTGGGGTACCAGCCCCCATTGTTTCCCGTGGTGGAGGGAGAGGTCGGGATGCCCTCGGTCCAGGCCCACCTACGAAGATGCCGTCGGGTATGGCATTCCACCTTGTTGAAGGCCCGGACGAGGGCTAAGGCCCATGCAGACTGCTGGCGTTCCCCGGCCCCTGCATACCAGCCTGGGCAGGAGGTGTGGTTATCCACGCAGGACATTCCTCTCGAAGTGGACTCCCCGAAACTGAAGGACAGGTACATAGGCCCCTTCAAAATCCTCAAAGTCCTCAGTCCGGCCGCAGTGAAGCTCCAACTCCCAGCTTCACTGCGGATCCACCCCATGTTTCATGTTTCCAGGATCAAACCGCACCACACCTCACCCCTCTGTGCTCCGGCGCCACCTCCTGCCCGGATCATCGACGGGGAGCCCGCGTGGACAGTCCGCCGGCTCCTGGACGTCCATCGTATGGGCCGGGGGTTCCAGTATTTGGTGGACTGGGAGGGGTACAGACCCAAAGAACGCTCCTGGGTGAAGAGAAGCTTCATCCTGGACCCGGCCCTCCTGGCCGACTTCTACACCCGACACCCCGACAACCCTGGTCGGGCGCCAGGAGGCGCCTGTTGAGGGGGGGGGGGGTCCTGTTGTGTGGGGCGCTGAAGAGGAGGTACTGCTGGCCCACCATCAGAGGGCGCCCTGCCTGGAGTGCGGGCTTCAGGCACGAGAGGGCGCTGCCACCTCACAGGACAGCCGAGAGTGACAGCTGTCACTCATTAACTCCTGACAGCTGTCACCTATCATCACCTCATCAACCACTCCATATAAGCCGGACGACATCTCCACCCCGCTGCCGAGATATCGTTTGCCTTCGAGGTATTTTCTTAGCCGTACTCTGTTAAGTAGTAGGTACTACTGTTATTTCTTACTGTGTTCCTGTTTCGGAGGTGGAGGTGTTTTTCCCACCATTGAGGAACTGTCGCTGAGTGTATTGCTGGGTGTACACACACCCACACATAACTGTTTCTGCTTCCTGCCATCAGTACCAGATCCGACAGCTGGAGATGGTGGCCACCTGGGGACTCGGAACTTGGCGGCTCCAGTATTCTCCGGGTTTGGTGGCAGTGGAAATCGTGTGGGATCCGGCTCTTCTCTGGATGGACGTCTTCTATCCTCGAGCCTGCCCACATGTCACCTTAGTACATTTGACTCTGTCCAAATTCTGTATTTGTCTGTATTTTGTTGTGCACGCTTCACAACAGTAAAGTGCTGTATTTTTGGCTCATCTATTGTCCGTTCATTTATGCCCCCTGTTGTGGGTCCATGTCATTACACTTTCACAACAGTTCATCTCATACAAAATGGGAGCAAAACCAAAAGTGTTGTGTTTATATTTTTGTTGAGTGTACATAAATCCATGAAAATGTGTAATATCAAAATAACAAGAGAGCACAGATCATTATATGAACAATGAATGTACTGTTTAAATGTAAGACAAACATGTTACTAGTGTAGCGGCCTCACTGTGAGTTCTTGACAGGCTTGAAATATTAAAAAGGAGACAAGACGACTGTGGACCGTTCGAGCGCAGCAACAGCATGACTCCTTTTATTGCGCGTTCCCGTACGCACGCACATACACACAAGCGGGAGCCTGTTGCTCTTCACTTCCCATCTACGGCAACACAACAGTGCCAAAATTAACCCTGTGCAGCCTCACAGTAAATAAAATAAATAAATAAAGATAAAGCAAAGACATCAGAAAGTCTGTTACACACGTCCCCCCCTCAAAATGAAACGTCCTCGTTTATGGTGCCACTGTAAACAAAGCACATACACCATAACAAACAAACAACAAAAACAACAACAAAAAACAGTATAACAGACTCCCGAATAGTCGGATCGGATCTAATTAGCATCCACCAAACACACAGCACTGAACTCAAAACCTAATGAAGTCTTTGAGGTGCAGCACTCTTCCCCCACGAGATTGAGTGGGCACCGATGCCCTTGAATCCCCCCAGAGTTCATAATCTCCACTCGCAGCCTGAGGCTGACCCTTCACATCCAGGGCTTGGGCAGCTGGCCAGATGGGACTGCAGGCACGAGGAGCAGCAGGAGGCGTATGTGTTGACAATGGCAGAGTGTACGGCTTGAGTCTGTCATGGTGAACAACCTGGGCTCATTCCATCGAGTCCAGAGGGTTAACAATGCGGTATGTCAGAGCATCTTCCCCACCTGAAGCCAACACCTGAGTGATCTGATAGGGGCCTTTCCAGTGTGGCGCCAACTTGGTGTGGTTTTCAGTGGGATTATTCAGCCACACCAGTGCACCCACACCATAGGCACAGTGACAGCCACTTTCATCGTAGTACAGTTTCTGTCAATCATGTGATTCTGCCAAATTAAGCTGGGCCATGCTGAATGCAGAATTCAACCGCTCTGCCATAGACGACACATACTCCACCTGCGTCCCCATGCCCCAGTGGTCTTGAATACCCATTGGCACATGCATGTCAGCTGGAACACGCGCTTCATGCCTTTGTATGAGGAAGTAGGGGGTGAACTGGGTACTGGAATGCTTAGAGGTATTGTAGGCAAAAGCCACTTGCTTCACATGCAAGTCCCATTCACTCCCATGTGACAGCAGCATTTTAGCCAGCTGATCAATCAGAGTCCTGTTCTGATGCTCCACCATGCCATCAGACTTAGGGTTATATGCGATGGTGCGTGTTTTCTTCATGCCCAATCGCTGACACAGGCTTTGAATCACCTCTGCCTCAAACTGGCGGCCCTGATCACTGTGAATAACTTCAGGGACCCCATGCACCAACACATAATCTTCAAACAGGCAGTGAGCCACTGTCTGCGCTGTCTGATTTGGCAGGGCGTACAGATTAACAAATACGGAGAAGTAATCCTCCACCACTAGAACATATCTGTTCCCCCTGGAGGTCAAAGACAACTCTAAAATGTCTGCCTGAGACCCCCCATAGGTGCTCTCGGTGTGGGAACAGGGCACCGGCAGGTCTGGCAGGCCTCACACTGTTCGCATCAGCATTTAATGTAGAGATGTATCGAATCCAAGATTCGGTTTCGGATTCGGACGAACATTGGCCTTGTTGACGGGGTTCGGTTTCGGCCGAACCCTAGAGCGCCAACCGAACCGAATCCGACCGCGCGTTAGCACAACATGATTACGTCGTTAATGTTTAAGGCCGGGTTCACACGGCAGGATAATTAGGCCGATATCTGACCCGATCTTCCCCTTCCGACAATCTTAAGGATGCCCCGACAATCGTGATGATGCTAAAGATAATCTTATCAGATATTCCTCCCGTGTGTGGTGTGTTCAGAGCGATCTGATCTGCTCAGAAGGGCAGATATCACTGTGTGTGTTTGTCCTCCGACCAAAACAAGCATGCAGCCTGCTGAATGTGACGTTCAGCCAATCAGAACGCGAGGTACTGGATGTATGGAGCGGAAAATAAAATCAAAACAGCTGTTGGTGGTCACGCTCTCGCCACTCCTTTAAAGAACGCCTTTTCTTTTTTTTGTATCTTTTTTCCCTCTGTTTTAAATAGTCCACAAAGTATCTCCGTTTGTTTACGCTGAAGTCACGTTTAATCTCGAGAGATTTTGCGAGATTTCCTGTCTGAGCCATGAATGTCCGTGCGTGAAATCTGTTCGTGTTATTGTTCTAAACACCACACACTGTACCACCAAACCTGTTAGAGTCTTGATTTTTTATCTTCACTTGTGTGGTCTCTCAGGTTTTGGAAACCTAAAGATAATTTTAAAATCCTGTCGTGTGAACCAGGCTTAAGAGAAGATAACATTTTTGCTCTCTTTCTTTGTTCTTTGGAATGAACAGAACACTAAGCCTGTACACTGAATGGCTTTAAGCTTAAAATTTCAGTGGTGTTCTCTAAGTGTGACTATATTCAAATAAAAAAAAATAATGGTAGAAGTTATTGCCTATGTTTTATCTTACTGTTAAGGAAAGGAAATACACTGTACAATGGTTTTCATTGCATTATGTAATGTACTAGCTGATGATTGGAGTAGGATTCAGTTTCGGATTCGGCCAAATCTTAAGCAGTGGATTCGGTATTCGGCAGAACCTTAAAAATCAGGATTCGGTACATCTCTAGTTTAATGTCTCTCAACATGAAGGGCCAATAGTAAGATTGTCTGGCCGTCTCCCACACTTGCTCCACTGAGAAGTGTGCCGCAGTAGGCTCCCCATGTAACTGTCACATGAGCTCAGGCACCATGGACGAGGGGACCACTACCTGAATTTGGTCCTCCCCAGATGCTGTTGGCCGCACAGTCCGACACAACAGTCCACCTACCATCGATAGGTGGCTGAACTCTGTCCCAAGTTTCCTCAGTTTGGCAGAGGACCCCCTGAGCATCCGACGAGGCAGTCTTGCTGCATTTTGTTCCAACAACCCCACCATTATGCTAATATCTGGGTCATCCTGTTGCTAGGCCCACAGCTCAGAGTCACTCCCCGAAAGGGAGCAGGCAGCCTCCAGACCTGAATGGGACACCCCGGGAGGTGATGAGCAGCCTGACTCTCCCACGGAGGTGACCATGAGCTCCCCAGCCAACCTGTCTGGGTCCCCTCGGTGGGGGAGAAGCCGGTTGGCGTGACAGTGCATCCGCATTGTTGTGCTGGGTCCCAGCCTTGTGAATCATGACCCAGTGAAACATGTCCAGTTCTGAAATCCACCTACTCCTATGACCCGTTGGGTCATCGTCCATAGCCATGTTCCTGATGCCCAACAGCGGATGATGGTCAGTTATGATAGAGAAAGTGGACAGTCCCACATAGTGTCTGAACTCACGCATGGCCCACACTACCGCCCACAGTTCTCTGTCAAAAGTGGACCAACTCTTCTGCGTTTTTGTGAGAGCCTGACTGGCATATGTCACTAACCTCTCGACACCCCCCCCATCCTGTGCCAAGACTGCACCCACTGCTTCATTGGAGGCATCAGTGTAAACTTTAAAGGGGAGTGCAAAATTTGGCAGTGTTACCACAGGAGAGGAGGTAAGGACCCGTTAAAGGTAGGAAAAGGCCTCCTCACACTCTGCTGTCCACTCAAAAGGCACATTCTTACCCACCAGGTAATTCAGTGGAGCCCCATGTTTTGAGAAGTCCTTCATGAACCTCCTGTAATACGAACACAGGCCCACAAATGCCCTCACCTCTGCCGAGGTACGCAGAGTGGGCCAGGCCCTCACCTTGTCTGTATTACGGGGGTCTGGTCGGAGACCCTGGCGAGAAACCACGTGGCCCAGAAAAAACACATGATCCCTCGTGAAATGGCATTTGCTTGGGTTCAACTTCAGCCTGGCCTGCTGTATCCTGGACAGAACGTCCTTGATGTGGAGGAGATGATTGCCAAAGTAGCGGCTGAAATCAGTATATCGTTCATATATACCATACAAATGTGCCAGGGCAAACCCCTCAGAACAAGTTCCATCATCCACTGGAAGGTGGCTGGAGAGTTTGACAGACCCATCGGCATGGCCCACCACTGGTACAGCCCCCTGCCGGTCGTAAAGGCTGTCTTCTCACAGTCCTCCTCAGCTACCTCAACCTGCCAGTAACTGTTAGAAAAGTCAAGTGTGCTGAACCAAGCCAAGCCAGCCAAGGCATCAAGGCTGTCATCGACACATGGCAGAGGGTGTGAATCTTTAACCATCACCGCATCGAGGCGACGGCAATCAATACAAAATTTCCACTGTCCCCCTTTCTTCCTCACCAACACCAACGGGGATGCCCAGGGGCTGCAACTCTCCTCTATCACCCCATCTGCCAGCAGGCTAGCTACCTGCTGCTCAAGCTCAGCCCTTTTCTCTGGAGATGTGCAATAGGGCCATTGTTTAACGGAGGGATGGTCCCCAGTTCTAATGCGATGCAACACCACTGTGCACTTGCCCGTGTTCCTGTCAGACAGGTTGAGAACATCTGAAAACCTCAGAAGGAGCTCTGAGAGCTCCTCCCTTTGCTGCATCATGGTGGGTGACTCATCTAAGATGAATGTGCTCCTTGTTGGCAGGGGTGAGGCGGCCCCACATTATCAATACTGGGGAGGGCTACCAGGTCATCTCTCCCCACCAAGTGAAACTGATTGAGGTGTAGCCCCGCTTAACTTCAATGGCTCCCCCAGATGGATTGAGAACACATGCTAATGTGACCCCATTTTTCACACTATTCACAGAGTGAGCTACAACTAGCCCTGTCAACTCTGGGGCATTGGGCTCCAGATACCCTTTGAAATCCTTAGCAGGCGACATAGCACCAGCGAGAGAACCAACCGTCACTGGCACCAGGGCCTCACTTAAGGGGGGTATAGTCACAACATTCGCCACCGACATGTTACAGCAGTCGGTGGTGAGCTCCCCACCTCGCAGCAGGGGCACCGCAACATCCCATAATTGCAGTGAGCTCCTGGTGATCCAAGCCATGCGCTCATATCATGAACACATCAGCTGGCTCCACATGTCCAGCTGTCCAGATCGCGACTGGTCAAAGGACACTGCATCATGGGGAAACCTCCCTCCCTCCTTGATTTTGCATGACATCCAACCCATGACGTAATTACATGTCAACTGTAGTGGGTGTATGCACGTGTGATCATGTCAATACGGACAGCACATCACTGACAAGCGATACGCCCACATGTGGAGTGCAGCAATGCACTCACATAAATGGGCTCACAGCTCCAGGCTGGGGGCAGTTGAGTTGCCCACAGTGATCTTTCTGGGATGCTGTCAGTCAGGCTATCACATGACGGACAGCCTGACAGCATGATGGTCACGAAGTGCCTGTCTGGTTGGATCGCACGCTGACACTGTGCCACGCAGCCAGGGTGCATTTATATTTTTATCTCTGTTGTGGTGGTGTGGGATTGGGATATGCCATGGTGTTCCACTGTGGTCAGCTGTTCCATCATGGACATGACAGCCATCCAGCTGAGCGCCCTGTGCTGACAGGGATCACATTGCACTGCATCCACCGTTTGAGCCTTTGCAATCTCTTAAATATAGGCTTGCGGTGTTGGGGGAGGGGGGGTGACACACTCACATGCTATCTGTGTTGTGGGAGGGGGACACACACAGCACACTCATATGCCATTTGTGTTGCTGGGCATGGGACGGCACACTTAAGTGCCATTTGTGTTGCTTGTAATGACACACTCGTGGGGCACTTAGAAAATGTGCAGCCATTCATGTAGCCAGCGCATAAGTAGAAAGCAGGCAGACCACTTTCGAGCCAGGCTGGGATTATATTTTTGTCTCTGTTGTGATGGTGTAAGACTGGGATATGCCATGGTATTTGACAGCTGTCAGCTATTCCATCATGGACATGACAGCCATCCCGCTGTGTGTGCTGTGCTGACAGCGATCACACTGCACTGCATCCACCTTTTGAGCTTTTGCAAACTCAGGCTCACCTTAAATATAGGCTTGCGGTGTTGGGGGAGTGGGGGGACAACACACTCACTTGCTATCTGTGTTGCGGGAGGGGGACACACACCACACACTCACATGCCATTTGTGTTGCTAAGGGTGGGACGGCACACTCACGCGCCATTTGTGTTGCTTAGTAATGACACACGGGGCACTTAGAAAATGTGCGGCCATTCGTGCAGCCACCTCGAAAGTGGTCTGCCTACTTACTATATTCACGCTGGCTGTGCAAATGGCTCCACATTTTCTAAGTGCCCCTCGAGCGGTGTTGTATGGGTGGCACCTGGACTCCAGCTGACACCATCCGAGAGTAGGTTGAATGGGCACTCATACGGCATTTGCCGTCATTTGGCCATTGCTGTGAAGGCTGCCTCAATCGCACCATTTGGCCAGGGTTCTACATGGCCGATGATTTCGTGCAGCCCATCGGCAGCAGCATGATATGGCCAACCTCCGTTAGACATGTCGTGCGGATGGTGCGAGCACAATCGGATGGCAGTGCGACCTTATCTTGCCCGCAGTTTGAATGAGTTTCCTTTGCGAGCGGCATGCAAATGTATAGTAAATGTGCTATGTCCAAATGGATGTGGTGACTTCTGGATGAGGCGTTCGAGTGTGGCTCCGATTTTTCACCAGCGCCATTCAAATCCTCCTTCGTGCGCGATTCCGCCTCATTCGTGTTATGTGTTAAGGGGCCCTTAGTGGTGAGCACTGTTGCCTCACAGGCAGCAGGCCATGGGATTTTTTCTTGACTGGGCTTTGTTTTTTTGGTGTTTGGTGTGTGCATGTTCCCCTCATGTTTGTGTGGGTTCCCTCTGGCTGCTCTGGCTTCCTCCCACTTCCAAAGTTATGCATGTTAGGTTGTTTGGAACTTTAAATTGACCGGAGGTGTGTGCGTGGGTGTTAATGTGTTTATTTGTCTATATGTCGCCCTGCAACAGACTGGCATCCTGTCCAGGATGTGCCACGCCTCATGCCGTATCACTGCTAGGACAGGCTGCAGTCACCTATGACCCTTGGTGAGAGGTAGTCGGTACAAGAAAAGAATGAATGAATAAGAATGGATTCAATGAAAACATCAAAACAGACATCAGGCTGACCAACCAAACCATTTAATATTATAAGACATGCCATGCCTCACACACGCAGATGATCTTTGTGATCTTCGGCTCGATGCGCAGACGGCAGGGCCACGGCGCTGGAATATCTCATGAAACACTGGAAATATACTTTTTTGCTGCTTTTTTCTGATGGGAATGTACTTTGGAGACACTATGATGAAATAAGATTGAAAGCAGTGAGGCTTTTGTGGAAAGGTCAGCAGCAGGAGGAAAGAGGATTTTGTTTTTCCACCACGCAAGCCGCGGGTCACGAGCGCAGCTTCCCCGAGGCCTCGAGCAGCAACCACGGATCCATCAGCGCAGATACACCAAGGCTTCGCGCCACCAGCGCAGAGCAGACTCATCCCGGCTCGCGGTGACCAACAACCCAGGCAGATAACTTCGGCGATTGCCAACAAGCAGCCCACAAGTCGACCATGGGGCCTAAGAAGTTTCTGACGGCGGAGGAGGGTGATGGCATTAAAAAGTCTCTGGACTTTTTATCAGAGGAGATTTCTGTTGTGAAACTGCAGCAGAAATCAATCATGGATCTGGTGGAGGAGGTAAAGGCGTTATGGCTCCAGAACACTGAGAAAGACCGGCGTCTGGTTCATTTGGAAAATCGAGTGGCTGAATTGGAACAATACACCAGAATTAATGACGTCATCATCACAGGTTTTTACATCAAACCACGGTCCTATGCACGGGCGGTGATAGATGAGAGCGGAGGGGAGCCCAGTGAGCAGGAGGTCAGCTCTGTGGAGCAACGGGTGGCTGACTTCCTTCAATCCAAAGGTATAGAGATGGATTTGAGCAATATTGAAG
The DNA here is from genome assembly GCF_902500255.1 of Thalassophryne amazonica. Classification (NCBI taxonomy): domain Eukaryota; kingdom Metazoa; phylum Chordata; class Actinopteri; order Batrachoidiformes; family Batrachoididae; genus Thalassophryne; species Thalassophryne amazonica. The sequence goes on from NC_047106.1 coordinate 123,486,102, forward strand.
CGTGCCACCCTCTGCCCCGGAGAGATGACGGTGACAAACGAGTCGTCATCATGAGATTTATTAACAGAAAACACAAAACCGCACTGTTAAAACAAGGAAGAAAATTGAAAGGGTCAAACGTTTTCATCAATGAACATCTGACCAAGCGAAACGCCGACATTGGCAGAAAAGCACATTTCTTAAAGAAACAGGGAAAAATACATCACACATGGACTTCAAACTGTAAAATATTAATTAAATTGAACGGAACGCCCGAACAAGCAAAAGTCATACTAATTAGAAACATCGAGGAGCTGGACAAATATGAACAATAAGGTATGAGGACTCAAACACAACACAGCACCATGAGACAGACTGGAGCAATCTATTCCTCCACATCATCTACACCTGGAGACAAGAGGGATATAATGACCAAGGAAAATGATCTGTTTATTTCTGCCCAGGAGCTCTGCCTAGAAACATTTAATTATAATAATTCTGCTAACTGCCCCTTCGAATCTGATAATGATCCAGATTCCTTTTTTTGTGAGAATATCATGCGACAGTGCATATATTTCACAGAACAACAATTCAAAGATTATAAAATCAACAATGAAGATTTTTCAATTATACATTTCAACAGTAGAAATCTTTCTCATAATATGTCCAGTATTAATGACTGTTTGAAAACATCCCAAAAACTTTTTCATTTATTGCAATTTCAGAAACACAGTTAACTGAGGATAATAAAGATCTAGTATATCTTGATGGTTACGAACTGTTCCTGGTTAATAGGCAGACGAGAAGGGGCGGAGGCGTTGCATTGTATGTACGATCAGATTACAACTGTAAATTAGTTAACAACATGTCATTTTCAGTGGACAACATCATGGAATGTGTTACTGTAGAAATTACATTCATAAACTCCAAAAACATGGTTGTTAGTTGCATTTATTTAGGTATTTAGTTGCAAATATTGACACCTTTGAAGATGTTGTCTTGGGAATGTATAACAAAATTAACAGAAATAAACACTTATTTGTCTGTGGAGATTTCAATATAGATTTTTAAAATCCTCACAATCATCCACAAATCACCTCATTTATAAACACCTTGTACTGTTTGGGACTGTTTCCAACCATCATTCATCCTACCAGAATAACTATGGACTCAACAACTCTTATCGACATTATTTTAACCAACGCTGTATCCGGTAATCTTAGTGCGGGACTACTGGTCAGTGATATTACTGATCATTTGCCTGTTTTCTCAGTTTTTGCATTGGAGGGCTGTTATAAGTATCGAAGTAATACTAAAATCATGAGTAGAAAAGTAACACCTGAATCAATTGAAAATTTAAGGGAGGATTTATCAAGTCAGAACTGGTCAAATGCTTTTGTTGTTGATGTTGACAGGTCATATGATGCTTTTATTTCCATTATTTCCAGGTTATATGACAAACACTGTCCTCTTGTTGACAAAGTGTACAAAAGTCAATACAGCAATAAACCATGGATAACTAAGGGACTTCAGAGGGCATGTAAAAAGAAAAACTTACTGTATAAACAATTCATAAATCTACAAACTAAGGAAGCAGTAAGAAAAGATATTACAGTGAGTTACTGGTCAAAAGTAGAAATAATATCAAAAATACATGGAACATTTTAAATGAAATAATAAATAAGAATATAACTACTAGAGATTATCCTTCATTTTTTCATATTAATAACAACATCACAATTGATAACAACAAGTCCATTGCTGACCTCTTTAACAAATACTTCGTTAATGTGGGTCAAAATCTTCCAAGTAAAATTGATTCATCGACTAATAACTTCTGGGTAAATAATTCAACATTTAACAAGTCTGTTTCAATCTTTATTGGTGGTACTGATGAAATGGAAATACTTGATCTGGTTCATGGTTCAAAAAGTAAGAAATTGACTGATTTCAATAATTTGGATATGGCTTTATTAAATAAAAAAATTGATTGTATAGTAAAACCGTTCAGTCACATTTGCAATATGTCTCTTAGTACTGGTAAATTTCCCTCTCAAATGAAAATAGCCAAAGTAATACCTCTGTTTAAAACTGGTGACAAACACACCATTTCTAATTATAGACCTATATCACTCCTGCCACAATTTTCCAAAATTTTGGAAAAAATATTTGCTAAAAGATTGAATGATTATTTATTGAAGCAGGACATAATAAGTGAAGAACAATATGGATTCAGAATGTTTCGAACTACATCACAGGCTTTGATGGACTTTGTGGAAAATATAGCAACTGCAATTGACAATAAACAATACACAGTAGGTGTTTTTTTTGATTTGCCGAAAGCGTTTGACATGATTAACCATGGAATATTATTAACTAAACTGCAGAAATATGGTATCAGAGGTCTGGCATATGAATGGATAACTAGTTATTTACATGGCAGATTTCAGTATGTTTAATTTAATAATACAAACTCAGGGAAGTCACATGTGGGGTGCCACAGATGTTCAGTGTTGGGTCCTTTGTTGTTTATATTGTATATAAATGATATAAGTTGGGTGTCGAGATCACTGAGATGTGTCCTTTTTGTGGATGATACCACTGTGTTTTGCAGTGGTGATAATCTTGAACAGCTTCTGGACATGGTGGAGAAAGAACTGGAAAAGTTTAAGGCTTGGTTTGACACTAATAAGTTGTCACTCCACCTTGGGAAAACCAAATGTATTTGTCACGTGCCCATGGCTCAAAGGACAGTGACAAGGAGGAGACACAAACGAGAGGATTAGAAAAATGTAAGTATTTATTTACAATAGATTAAATCAATAAGTTAAAAAGTGCAAAAATGTGCAGCTATGCAAAAAGGCGCTCTGTTACTGGTCGGTGCAGCGAGACGTCCTAGAGAGAGAAAGGGAGAGAATAAAATGAATTAGTTGGGCCCACTTAAATAAGAGACATGGACACCGGGCCCAGGTGCCCCTGATTATGGGCCCGCCCCGCTACAGGACGGCGGGGGCCGTCCCCCCCCTCTTCAAAAGGGAAGTCCACCTAAGGACTTTCCAATCCAATTGCAAAACAGCACAATTTTTTATTTATTTATTTTTTTCTGTTTCAGTAGTACCACATGATTATTTATTTATTTTGTTGCACCAAAATTACAATATTATTTACAGCTTACCTATATTCAGCCATATTTTTTCCCTTTACAAACTACTTTAAAATCTGATAGCACTGTTTTTTTTTTCCTTTTTTCCATTGTCAAACAAGAGAAAATCTACCATTTACAAGGAATCAAATTAGACTTAGCTATACAAGGCTAAAGATGACACCAGTTGGTAATGTCACAAGCCTAGCACACATGTCCTCTGCTGCACCTCCAGAGCTCCGGCGCCTGAAACTGGGGAGAGGCAGAAGAGAGACAGGCACAAAAGTTAAGGCAACTTTGCTTTTTCCTTTTTTAAACTGGCGCACGTGACAAAGCATCAGCCAACAAGTTATCAGAACCTTTAATATGATGAATGTCTAAACTGAACGCCTGTAGAAACAGCGCCCATCGAATTAGATGTTGATTTCTACTTTTCAGAGTGCTTAGGAACGTAAGTGGATTATGGTCTGTATAAATGATCAAAGGACCATCACAGCAAGTCACATAAATCTCAAAATTTTGAAGAGCCAAGATAAGTGCGAGAGTTTCCTTCTCAATTGTCGAATAATTTAATTGATATGAATTAAACTTTTTAGAAAAGTAAAAAACTGGTTTGTCAACTCCATCGTGCTCTTGGAGCAAAACAGCACCAGCTCCAACTTGACTAGCATCTACATGAATTTTAAACGGCCGATCCATTATGGGAGCAACAAGGACTGGCTCAACATATAACAGGGACTTGACATTCTTGAAAGCGGTCTGACAAACGGTAGACCACTGAAAACCAACAGTACTTTTCAACAAATTTGTAAGCGGAGCAACAACTGTTGAAAAATTTGGACAAAAACTTCTAGAATAGCCAACCAACCCTAAGAAACCTTTTTAGTAGTTGGAGGCGGATAATCCAAAATTGCTTGTACCTTTGTATCAATTGGTCGCACTTCCCCCTGCCCCACTACATGCCCCAAATAAATAACAGTTGCATGAGCGAACTCACACTTCGCCAGATTGACTGTGAGGCGTGCAGAGGAAAGGCGATCAAATAAGGCACGGATACGCTGGACGTGGTGATTCCAAGTGTCACTAAACACTACTACGTCATCAAGATAGACCGCACAACCTTCCAGACCAGGGGCCTGTACTACGAAGCGGGGTCAACTTACTCAGATGTAACCCAGGGTCAACCTCTTAAACCGGGGTTGACAAAACCTGGTTCCCTCAAGTGGTGGTAAGCGGTACTACGACGCTGATTAAGAGGTTGATTTGTTGAACCTGTGTTAACCTGATTGGAGTTTGTGTGCGATCACATAAAAGGGGCGGGCTGCAGCACACGTTACCATCTGTCAATGATGGCGCGGTCATCCTATTTCACGGAGGAGGAATGCGCGACCATAATGCGGAGTTTCGAGGAGTTCAGAGCGACGTTAAGGGGGAAATCGAACACAGCGACTGCCAATAAAGCAAGACAGGCATGTTGGCAACGTATCGCTGATCGGGTAAATGCGTAAGTACAAATCAACTGTTCACCACATCCATAACAGATGAGTAACCTGTGGAATATGTGATATGTGTAAAAAATGACTGTCGCACATCAATCACGCCCAGATGCGACACGAGTCAGACGTGGGCATATGCCCTAAATAGGTGGTTGGTTTATATAATGTCACCTAAATAGGCCACCTTGACTGTATGATTGCTATTCCTACTCCTGTCCATATTACAGATGCAATCGTGACGCCAAACACACCTGGCAGCAGGTGAAAATGAAGTATAAAAACATCCTGCAGAACGGTAGGTTTATAGCCATAGCATGAATCAATATGTGTGAATCACGAATGGTCACAAAGGATGGTCCCTGCCTCCACCTGATTGCCTATTTCCTGTACAGCAAATAAGAAAAAGGTGTCTGTGAAGGGTACCGGTGGAGGGACGGCACCTGACATTTTCACACCAGCCGAGGAGTTGGCAATAGCCAACAACAGCGGCAGGCCGAACATGGAGGGGCTTGAGGGAGGCATGCAGTCCCATCCTGGTGCCGGGCAGAGCAGCCGTTATGTGCATGGTAATATGACATCCATGTTTCACAGTGAAATGGTGATCACATGATATTCAGGTACATGTGTGTTGTACAGTTGAGGGGGAGAATATGGAGCTCCTCCAGCCACCACAGCCTGGCACCTCCAGAGATCCTCAGGCACAGGTAGTATAGGAATGGAGTAGAATTAACTGTGTCTGATGTAGGCGCAGCCTCACAAGTGCACATGTGTATCTCAGGAGGAGGTGGGTGAGGACTCGGGAGAGGATGATGATGTCGACACCCTAACTGCCGGCACAGATGTGCACATCCAGGTTGGTACATCACTCATACTTTACAGTGAATAATATAGGAAGAGGACGTATCACACTGCAGTGTTGCATCTGTGAATTGAGTGATCGCATTTGTCAGGAGGAGTTACAGCTGCCCCCCTCCCCTCCTGTGGCGACCTCCTGTCGGACAGCACGGAATGAAGGGGTACATGTGCTCTGTGTTCGATCCCTCACTGTCACACTGTATGCCTACATCCTGTCTCACTTACAGTAACTGATTATATAGGCAGGAGCAGACAATGTGCGCAGGCTTTACAAGTGCATGCTGCAGCTTGACTGTGAAAAGAAGAGGCTTGAGATAAAGAAACTGAGGCTCGAAATAGAGAAGCTAGAGTATGACAAAAAGGTACTATATAGGCTACAGTACATCTACATGCACCAGTGATGCTTCAATGTGTGTACCATCATTCACTGATCCCTTCTGTGTTACAGGAAAGGGAGATGCTGAAATGAAACATCCTGAATGTGTTTCTTGTGTGGGTGTGTTCATTTTTATTGATTGAAACATTGATTGGTGATTGCCTCTCTCACTGCACGTCCTGTGGGATGGTCAAGGGTCATGGGGTCAACAATGTCTGGGGGCATGGGAGGGACATTTGGGACTCTTTCCTTCCGAATTGTGGCAATATTGTGAAGTACCACACACGCACTAATGACCTGACAGGCCCTCCCTGGCCTTACACGAAGGCCCTTCAAGCAGCGAAACCGTGCCTTCAGGATGCCAAACGTCATTTCGATCCGGGCCCTTGTGATGCTGTGAGCGGTATTGAAATGTCTCTGCGCCCTTGTTTGTGGGTCCGGATAGGGTGTTGGCAGGTGCCTCAGACACGGGTAACCACAGTCCCCCAGCAGCAGACCATCAAAGTGCCCTTTAATGAAATGGACGATGTCACATGCAAGTCTATGTCCCACAACAACCTTGGGATGCTAATTGCCTTACCCTCTTCAAATCCTGCAGATAGGACGGACTCCCTAAATATGCGGGAGTCATGGACTGCACCTGGCCACCTTGCATCCAGGCTGGTCACCATGTACTGGTGGTCACATGTCATCTAAGGATATACAGCTATTAATGGTCATTCTGTTAACATACCTACATATATATCACTGTGGCATGAAGGTTATCCGACAGAACAGCCCCATGTGGGGAGGAGAGGAATGTGACATATGTAATTATAGTGACTGCATACACTGTATAAAAAAAAAATAGTTGAGAATACTTCAAGTATGCAGGCAACAGTCTGCAGTAAGGCTTTTATGTTGTGCCAATGATGAACTATATACTATAACATATATTTCATAATGGGCACAACATAAAAGTCTTAGTGCAGACTGTTGCCTGCAAGTTTGAAGTATTCTCAACTATTTCTTTTTACAGTGTATCCATAATTGGTCTCTCATGTCACTGTGGACCTGTCTGGTATGTCAGATCAGTGTAAAAGATGAGTTGTGTGCCAAATACATATGTTCAGGTTCAAGGTCAAGTTCAAGTATATTCAGTTATATCACCCATACCAAAGCAACCCTTATGTGGCTGACATAAGTGAAGAGAAGGTGAGCTTGGAGTGGACCACACGATAATAGGTATATGAGATAGGCCGTGTAGTACAGCTATACCTGCACATTGATGCTGTGAAATGATTTGCGATTGACATAATCGCCCTCGTGCTCCCCCAGGGGTGCACTGATTGGGATTTGCGTGCAGTCGAAAACCTAGGAGAGATTGTTATTGATGAGCCCCACCTCGCCTCTTTAATGGACATGCATTGCACCTGTTTTGATATTAATACTTACCCGCGATTGCATAAAACCCTTCTTTGATGTGCATTGCAGATAGATGGCCAGGGAACACGACAAATGCATCTAACAGTTTAGATAGAGCAAGTACATCCTTGTGAATCATACTGCATACAGTATTCTTGCTCAGATGTTCAGCATCACCGATGGAGTACATAAATTGACCACTGGCAAAGTATCTAAGCGCAAGGCACATTATCTGCTCGATCATCAGTGCATTGCTGCGATGTGTGATGTTACAGACGTCCGGCCCGATCAGCTGACACAGATAGTGAATTCCCTCGGCCGAAAATCTATATCTTTCATACAGAATATCGTCCGGGTATGCCAGCGGATTCTGGCGGTCTTTAAATGCCCTCGCCCTACGGAGAGAGCCCCTCACAATTTGTGCTCCTATATCACACGGATCATCCAGGTAGGCCGGCATTGTCCTCGGAGTGATTGCAGGTGGATGGGCGGTACTTATAAGGGGTGTGGTTAAGCGGAAACCTCACACTAATCCTGGAACATAACCTGCTCGGAGCAGGTTTGCCGCACGGTGTAAGTTGCCGTGGCAGCATGCCTCGGTGGAAACATATCCACCTTTCGTAGTACGGGTTAGCCGGGAAGTTACTCCACACGTCATCAACTTACTCCCGAAGTTACCCTGATAAGCCAGTAACCCCGCTTCATAGTACAGGCCCCAGATGTTACCATGTTCATTAACCTTTGAAACGTTGCTGGTGCATTTCGCAGGCCAAAACTCATCACAGTGTATTCAAATAAACCAAATGGAGAAATGACAGCAGAAATCTCTCTTGCACGGGCAGACAACCCAACCTGCCAATATCCCTTTAGTAAATCAAATTTGCTCACAAATTTAACAGAACCAATTTGGTCAATGCAATCTTCCATTCGTGGTAACGGATACGAATCTGGTTATGTCACTTTATTTACTTTTCGATAGTCCGTACAAAAACGTGGCGAGTTGTCTGACTTATCCACCAACAGGCTCAGAGAGGCCCAACTGGAGGATGAGGGGACAGCTATGCCGTTATCCAGCATATACTGGACCTCAGCCTTCTCACTATCCTCACAAGCGAGGAAACTGCCATATATATATATATATATATATATATATATATATATATATATATATATATATATATATATATATGTGTGTGTGTGTGTGTGTGTGTGTGTGTATGTATGTATGTGTATAGGTATATATGTATGTAGGTATATGTATATATTTATTTATTTATGTGTTAGTGGGTATGTATATAGGTATATATGTGAGTGTGTATATGGGTGTGTATAAATGTATATATATGTGTATGTTAATGTATATATGTACGTATATAGGTATATATGGCACGGCCCAAGCAGAGGGTCAACCCCTAGAGCCTGGTCTGCTTGAGGTTTCTTCCTAAGAGGGAGTTTTTCCTCACCACAGTTGCCTAGTGCTTGCTCTGGAGGTCGGTAAGGTTAGTCCTTATTTGATTAAGTGACTTGGGCCAAATTTGTTGTGATTTGGCACTTTATATATATATATATATATATATATATATATATAATTATACATGAATTGAAGTGTAACTGAATATTGACGTGTATGTCTGTGTGTTGATATGTAGTGTGTTGTGAATTTGTGTTTATGTTATTATCACTGTTATAATTGTTGGACTTGTACTAGCAGGGGTGGGCGTTGATAAGCTTTGCTTCTGCCCACACCCTTTCAGACTCACAGGCTTTGTTTATATAATATTCATGTTATTTGTATGTGTCTGTTCTTTTGGATTTGTGTGTGTGCCGAATAAATTCATTCATTCATTCATAAAACTACACACTAATAATATGCAGGAAAAGCAGGTTTCGAGGTTGATTTAAAAAGGGATTAGGCCATTCTATATCCACCAACAGATTATTCTACATGAACGGAACATAACAAGCAAAAGCTCCTTAGCCTGCAGGTTTCTTTTTGACCTCAAAAACACAGACCAAGCCTGCATCCTGACGCCACAAAGATATGATGTGCATGAACCATTTACATGAAGTGTTGTGTATGCAGATAACTATGAACTATGCAGATGCTATGAAATTTGGCAGGCAGCTTTTTCTTCATTTTTGTGTATCATTGAACCATGTTTCACGTTTGTTGACCTTACTCATAATAATAACATAAATGTGTGTCCATTGAATGTTTGTTCAGGTTGTGGTACGTATGCGGACTGCCTCCCGAGCCTCCGCGAGGTCCATCTGACTCCGTACATTTCAAATTGTGGGATGTTGGCCTGACCATCAGAACCAGGCATCACACTTGTATAAATTTAATATTGTCTCCAAACTGTTTGTGATGTCACCATTCATGCTCATAGGCCTGCCCTTACTAATAGATTTTCAGTGAGCACAGAGTAACTTTCTACTTACTTCAAATTAAGGTAAAAACAGTTTTCAAGTGTTAGAATCTCCACATATATAATTCTGAATAGTGAGCTCAAACATTCACCTGTGGGAACTAGAAGAAAATCATATTTTTGATTTTTGCATTTCAGCACTGATCATGATATTTAGATATTAATAATTAGTATTTAATTAATAATTAATTAATTAATAATTAACATTTAGGTTTTAAATCCTACTCCTGTATATTATATAGTACCATATTTATTGTATATGTTGTTTATCACCCTTAATATTTAAATATGTTATATATATATATATATATATATATATATATATATATATATATATATATATATATATATATATATATATGATGTCTTATCTTTCTTATATCTTATTATTTATTATTATATATACCTTTTTTTCTTGAGCCGCTTGGGTGGGTAGGGGATAAAAAAGCTTTTCAACCTACCATCCCTGGTTCTCAAGACCAGGCACCTAAGTGGCTCTACTCTACTCTTTTTGACTCTTATATTTTACTCTTCCTTTTTAGATATTTAGATATACCTTAGTATACTCGCAAAGTTCCACCTTAGAATTGGAATATAATATATAAGATACACCTTACTGAATTTTCATGAGTATTGTTTTCCACAGACTCATTTTGAAACATTCTATACTTCCAGACATTTCACAAACAAGAGCTGAAGGCCCAACACAACCTATCCCGAAGACCTCCCCTTGCACTTAGCATGGACAGAGTAGAATAAGAGCCTTTAACCACTCGTGGTACAAAGTTAACAGTTGGCTTGAGTATTCCCAATGCCAGAAGAGTGCATATTGTTTAGTTTGCAGGCATTTGTCCATCCCACACAATGACACAATGTTTACTTCAGGTACTGGTTTTTCAAACAGGTAAAAGGCCATGCACAATGAAGGAGGATTCCAGATTTATGCCAAGGCAGAGCACCATTTTAATGCCATGGTGGCATGCACAGAGTATAACTCAGCCACATGGGGTGTGCAGCCAGTACATTCTGAGTGCCAGTCCCAAGCCCGGATAAATGAGGAGGGTTGCGTCAGGAAGGGCATCCGGCATAAAACAAGCCAACCGAACTATGCAGACTCAGAATTGAATTCCCATACCGGATCGGTCGCAGCCCGGGTTAACAACGTCCGCCACCAGTGCTATTGCCCAACAGGGTGCCGGTGGAAATTGGGCTACTGCTGGGTGAAGACGACGAAGAAGAGGAGGAAAATGTTGCCACTACCAGCGGGAGAAGAAGAAAACTAGAAGGGTGGAAATGAGAGTGGGGACTTTGAATGTTGGTAGTATGATTGGTAAAGGGAGAGAGCTGGCTGATATGATGGAGAGGAGAAGGTAGACATATTGTGTGTGCAAGAGACCAAGTGGAAGGGAAGTAAGAGCAGGAGCATCGGCGGTGGGTACAAGTTGTTGTACCATGGTGAGGACAGGAAGAGAAATGGTGTTGGGGTCATTTTAAAGGAAGAGTATGGTAAAAGTGTGTTGGAGGTTAAGCGAGTGTCTGACAGGGTGATGAGTGTGAAGCTGGAAATTGAAGGGGTGATGATGAATATCATCAGTGCATATGCCCCACAGGTAGGTTGTGAGATGAAGGAGAAAGAAGATTTCTGGGTGTATTAGATGAGGTGGTGGAGAGTGTGCCCAAGCATGAAGAGTGGTGATAGGAGCAGACTTCAATAGGCATGTTGGTGAAGGGAACAGAGGTGATGAGGAAGTAATGGGTAGATATGGTATCAAGGATAGGAATGGGGAAGGACAGATGGTAGTTGATTTTGCAAAAAGGATGGAAATGGCTGTGGTGAATACCTACTTTAAGAAAAGGAAGGAGCACAGGGTAACATATAAGAGTGGAGGAAGGTGCACACAGGTGGATTACATTCTTTATAGGAGATGCAAGCTAAAAGAAATCACAGACTGTAAGGTGGTAGCAGGAGAGGAGTGTCACTAGACAGCACAGGATGGTTGTTTGTAGGATGACTTTAGAGGTAAAGAAGAAGAAGAGAGTGAGAGCTCAACAAAGGATCAGATGGTGGAAGCTGAAGGAGGAAGACTGTTGTGTGAAATTTAGCGAGCAGGTGAGAGAAGCACTGGTTGGAGGGGAAGCAATTTTGGATAACTGGAAAAGTACTGCAGATGTGGTGAGGGAGACAGCTAGGACAGTACTGGGTATGACATCTGGACAGTGGAAGGAAGACAAGGAGACTTGGTGGTGGAATGAAGAGGTCCAGGAAAGCATAAGGAGAAAGAGGTTGGCGAAAACGTTTTGGGATAGTAGGAGAGATGAAGAAAGTAGACAGGAGTACAAGGAGATGCGGCGTAAGGCGAAAAGAGAAGTGGCAAAAGCAAAGGAAAAGGCATATTGCGAGCTGTACAAGAAGTTGAATAGTAAGGAAGGAGAAAAGGACTTGTACCGATTGGCCAGACAAAGGGACAGAGCTGGAAAGGATGTGCAGCAGGTTAGGGTGGTAAAAGATGCACATGGTAATGTGCTGACAAGTGAGGAGTGGTGTGCTGAGAAGGTGGAGGGAATATTTGCAGAGTTGATGAATAAAGAAAATGAGCGAGGAGAAAAGGCTGGATGATGTGGTGAGAGTAAATCAGGAAGTACAAGAGATTATCAAGGAAGAAGTGAGGGCTGCTATGAAGAGGATGAAGAGTGGAAAGGCAGTCGGTCCAGATGACATTCCAGTGGAGGCATGGAAATGTCTAGGAGAGATGGCAGTAGAGTTTCTAACCTGATTGTTTAATAAAATCTTGGAAAGTGAGAGCATGCCTGAGGAGTGGAGACGAAGTGTGCTGGTTCCTATTTTCAAGAACAAGGGTGATGTGCAGAGCTGCAGTAACTACAGAGGCATAAAGCTGATCAGCCACAGCATGAAGTTATGGGAAAGAGTAGTAGAAGCTAGGCTTAGAAAACAGGTGAAGATCTGTGAGCAGCAATATGGTTTCATGCCAAGAAAGAGCACTACAGATGCAATGTTTGCTCTGAGAATACTGTTGGAAAAGTACAGAGAAGGACAGAAAGAGTTACATTGTGTGTTTGTGGACTTAGAAAAAGCTTATGACTGGGTGCCAGAGAAGAGTTGTGGTATTGTATGAGGAAGTCTGGAGTGGCAGAGAGTATGTTAGGGTAGTGCAGGACATGTACAAGAATAGTGTGACAGCGGTGAGATGCGCAGTCACAATGACAGACTCATTGAAGGTGGAGGTGGGATTACACCAAGGATCAGCTCTGAGTCCTTTCTTGTTTGCAGTGGTGATGGACAGGTTGACGGATGAGATCAGACAGGAGTCCCCATGGACTATGATGTTTGCAGATGACATTGTGATCTGTAGTGAGAGTAGAGAGCAAGTTGAGTCTAGTCTGGAGAAGTGGAGATATGCTTTGGAGAGAAGGGGAATGAAAGTCAGTAGAAGCAAGAGTGAGTACATGTGTGTGAATGAGAGGGAGCCCAGTGGAATAGTGCAGTTACAAGGAGTAGAAGTGGTGAAAGTAGATGAGTTTAAATATTGGGGTCAACTGTTCAAAGTAATGGAGAGTGTGGTACAGAGGTGAAAGAGAGAGTGCAGGCAGGGTGGAGTGGGTGGAGAAAGGTGGCAGGAGTGATTTGTGACGAAGAATATCAGCAAGGGTGATGGGGGAAAGTTTACAAAAAGTAGTGAGACCAGCAATGTTGTATGGTTTAGAGACAGTGGCCTAACAAAAAGACAGGAGGCAGAGCTGGAGGTGGCAGAGCTGAAGATGTTGAGATTCTCTTTGGGAGTGACAAGAATGGACAAGATTAGGAATGAACATATCAGAGGGACAGCTCAGGTGGGACGGTTTGGAGACAAAGTCAGAGAGGCGAGATTGAGATGGTTTGGACATGTGCAGAGGAGGGGACCCAGTGTATATAGGGAAGGATGGCCTGAGGATGGAGCCACCAGGCAGGAGGAGAAGCGGGAGACCAAGAGAAGGTTCATGGATGTGCTGAGAGAGGACATGCAGGCTGGTTGGTGGACAGAGGAAGATACAGAGGACAGGGTGAGATGGAAACGATTGATCTGCTGTGGCGACCCTAACGGGAACAGCCGAAAGTAACAAGAAGAGGTGGCATGCACAGAGTATAAGAAAAGGTGCCAAGAACACTTCATCTTTATATCAAGGCATTTATACCAAAAAATATCAATACCAAAAAAGTGGGAGAAAACGAGAGTATATCAAACATTGCTGATGTCCTGCTGTGTACAGCCACCCAGATACATTGTGGCCACCAAGAATCAGAAGAGTCGTGCAACAAAGGAAACTTTCTTTATTGTTGTTGTTGTTCTAAATTTCACTGTGAGAATGTAATGTAATGAAAAATAGTGCAATCCCAGCTAACACATAACATTTAGGTAACATGATACTCGTATATTGGTTATATGAGCGAAGCGACACACAGTGACATGCAGCGGTGCGAAGCTCGCTCATGGTACACTGTGTCCCAACAGGATGTGCCAAATTTTGAGTCCACTGTGAAACAGGAGATGTCAAATGTGAACACTTCCTGGATCGACACTTCCTGGATTGACAATAGACAAGATCTTGTGGGATCTCGCAGGAATTCAGTGGCAAGTTGACACTAAAACAGGAAGGGTCAAATTTTGAGCCCACAGTGAAACAGGAAATGCCAAATGTTGAACACTTCCCTGGCATTGGTGGAGATACAGGGAGGCCAGGGTGTCACTGGACCCCACTGAAATCTGATTAGACATCCCGGTGCCACCCTAGATGATTCACATGTCATGGCACCGCACGTCTGGTTGAAAAGAGACAGGTGCATTTTGAAATCGGTGACAGATATTGACTGCTCGGTCCCTCCTGTACAGTAGTTGGCGTGGTGTTCCACAAAAAGTTCTAATCCATCTTAGTAGAAGAAGAAAAATCTTTGAGTCAGCTCTGGTTACTGCTGAAACTTGTATTATTTTCCTGTGAATCACATGACTGATAGAACTCAGGTGTCAGTCATGAGATGAGGAGTCATCATTGCCAGGAAGAAAATGAAACCTGACAACACTTCATTAATCTGTCATGACAACAGATCATTTCACTGGGCATTTACTGTCCACCTGATCACATGTGGGCACCCGTGTTCTAGCAGAAATTTATGCCTGCTATAATTTTTCTCATGCATCAAATTCCACTGTTTTATGCTTCTAACTTTGACACTTTTGTTGATACAGTGAGAATAATACATACTGCATGAGGCTTCATTTGCTGATCAATTTAAAAAAAAAAAAAAAAAATGACATCTTCAACCACTGCTCCTCAGCACAGCCGACACTTCAATCCCCCTGCCCAAAAGGTCAACAGAGAAGGTAATGTTTTTGAAACCATGTGAGGGCAATCAGGCAGGCAGTCACAAAAGCAGAGGAGAAAGGCCTCTTCATTTGTCTCTTTACTTGAGTAAAGTTATGGAAAACACCTTTTCCACAGGATGAGACGTGTATTCACAGAAGGTTTTTTTTTTATAACCAGATATAATCCTCTTGTTCTCTAGCTTGGTGTCTCCATCCTTGGCATCCTTCTCTCCATTCTCCCTGTCCTTCTCTACCCCGCAACCCTCTTCGTCACAAACCCAAACCATATCAGTCTCACCTCTCTCACTGTTTCGAAGCTGTACTGCATGCTGTCCCTCTGATATGCCCCTAATCCTAGTCATCATCACCCCAAGAACAGTCATAGCATCTCAACTATGCTACCTCTGGCTTCATCGCCTGAGTTTTTGTCAGCACTAATGTTTCTCTTACCGTACAACATAGATGTCTCATTTTTTGTGTTTGTCCTATATTTATTCCTTTTAATTTTCATCCCTCTGTCACTGTTTTGGATCTTCAAGACATCATCAGCTTTTCAGCGTTCCTTGTGCTTATCAACCTTTTAATTGCAACTTTCCTGCAGTTGGTTGGGTTCAATTTCTCCTTCATCCATACAGTACAAACTGACCAAAACCAAACCAAACCAAACCAAAAAACATACAAACAAAACTATGAACCAAGTGTTTCTGTTCAGCTGCTTTCATGTTTGCCCCCATGTTCCCATCATCATAGTGGTGGTTTGTGTGTCGGAGATTCTCAATGAAGCATGTAATCTGGTTTACAACCAGCCTTGTATTGGACAAATTTTCCCATAGATAATCAAGACTCACAGGAGGTTACCTGATCGAATATATTATCCCAAACAACATTTTTTCTACTAAATGTTTAAACACTATTCTGGAACTTGCACCTCCCATTACTGATGTAGACTTTCCTCTGTCAGGATTTGACCCTGATCAGAGTTTTGATTCTATTTTTTCCCTTCTTTTCCATTTTAGCTCTGTTCTGTTTTCCTCATTGCCATTTGTTGGTTTCCATTCCACACCTCCCTGCACGTGTCATTGTCTTTGTCCCTCACTCACATTTGATTGTGCTCACTGCAGCTGCCTCGTATCTTTCACTCAACTCTTGGCCGGCTCATGTGTCTTTGTCTATTACATCACTCCACTTTGTGCACTCCCCTCCTCACATCTTGCCGTGTATAATCTTTGTTCACTAGCCACGCCCTTTTCTAGATCTTTCCTCACGTGCACCTCGCTAACACCACCTGTTGCTCAACTCATATCCTGATTAGTCCACCTGCACTTAAACGTCACAGGCCTTCACTTCCCTGCCAGATTGTTGTCTTTGTACACTTTCCAGCACCATTCACAATTCTGAGTTTTTATTTTGCTGTGTTCCGAATCCTGATCTGTATTCTTCGACCATACCTCTTGCCTCATCCCAGATGTCGGTGTTTGCTCCTGCCTCTGAACCCTGCTCATTTATGACTGCATCTCTGCATAATCCAGTTGGTACTTCTGCTGCGCTTTCTGACCACGTGTACCGAAACAAGGCCTGTAAAAAGACCATGATTTCTCTTTCACCAAATCCTAGTCTGGGAGTTTGCATTGCCGGTCCAGCCGCTCCGGGTGCCGGGCAGCCACCCTTCCTGACATCCTCTTTCAGATTCAAATTACAGTTATGTCCCTTGGTTGGCCTTCTTTGGGCACACAGATTTCATTTTAAACTCAGTGGATTTCTGCATCATTCAATAGTTTTTTGTTCATTTGTATTTGTGGTTTTTTTTTTGTTTGTTTTGTTTTTTTCAAATCATGACTTGTTTCTTAGCTGCAGCAGATATGTTGTTTGCAGGAACGAAATACTGGACACTTTAAGAAAGATAATTTAGTCAGAACCTTGTTGAGTAGCTGCTTTCCCTGACCAAGCCCATTTGAGAGATTTATTTATTATTTATTTATTTTAAATAAAGACCGGATACCACCATATATACTGGACCCATATTCTGTTTGAATCAAATTTAGATTCCATTGTTACAACAGGCCCCACACCAGTCATCAAGCCAATTCAACCAGCAGTCCCAGGAGGAATAAATGAGTGACAGCAAGCAACCAACACTGTCAGTACAGACAGACCTTTTAGCTCTTTTCCAATGGGTTCAGTCTTCACTTTGGATGGTAATGTGATGCCATTTCTGACGAATGGGTTCTTTTTTCTGCTGCTCCCATTAGGGGTTGCAGAGTAGCACATCATTGATCTCCACCTTACCCTGTTACTGGTCTCTATCCAGCTCCCTACTCTCACTATAAATCACAGTGTCATCTGCAAACATCACTGTCCATGGTGCGATCTCATGACAAAAATGCATGGTGCTTTGTGGGATTGTTTGGGGGCAGTCTGTGTTGACAGCCCGAGGTGCTCGTTGGGTTGTTATGTTTGGAAATCGAATACCGAGAAAAAGAAAAATATATATATACAAATACATAGTGTTGTGTGTGCGTCTGTCAACCTTGCCCATGTCCTTATGTTTATGGGTTTGTATTTTAGTCCTCACTCTTGTTTCTGTGTTTACACTTATGTGTTTTTGTCTGCTGCCTGCAACCCACTTTGTGTCCAGCATGTGCTCTTTCATATCTACCATTCGTGTATGCCCTCCTTGTGATTTATCCTCTGTAATTTTCCTTGGTCTTTCTTTTTATTTGTTTGTGTGATCGGTACTCTGTGTGTCTGTGTGTGTGGAGGGAATGAACAGCCTGGAGCCTACAATTTTTCATATATCATTATGAAAGTTTTACTGAAGATTCATATCTTGATTCACAAGAACTATTTCAATTTTCAAGGTCATATATCAAAGGTCAAAGCCAGGAAAAATCTTGGAAAACTGGAAAAATCCCTATATTTAACAGTGAATGGGGCATGTCTCTGCTGCGTGCGTGAGTGGAGACCTGGATCTGGAAACAGAAGCACGTGGTCCAATCCTCTGACCAGATCTCCGTGTGCACATCGGTGGATGTACCTGCTGTCGTTGTTTATCCAGAACAACAGAGGCTTCATTGTTTGAATCCACGTCATAGTCAGAATCCTCACTCTCTGTTTCAGACTCTGATGATGCGCTGTGTGCATTGCCTTCATCCAGTTCAAGACGCCTCATTAGTTTGATACACAAAAAAACGACAACACTACACACTAATCACATATGCTATACACATTCCACGACAGACTAAATACACTCTCCAAATATGGCAAATATCACAAATTTTCACCAAAATTCTCTGATCACTGTCTGTTCTCTTCACGCCGAAATCAACCACAAATTCCTTCCCTCATCAAACAAATTATGTGGATTGGGGAGCATTGTTTATTGGTTTTAGGTTGTGCATTCTCAACCAATGAATAAAAGAAAGTTGTTTTTTTTAACTTAGTTGCTACAGGCACAGAAGAGACGGAAGAAAAACTCCTGTTTGCGTGTATTGCATGAAGCGCACACACACAAGGACACCCACATGGGGTTTGTGGTCTGTCATCAACAACACGTGGGCTTGGTGATTGCCTTTCCACCAGTGATAAAGGGGAAGTCATGCTTTTTGTTGTTGTTTTGTTTTTCCCCACTTCTGTCTCTCTTGAAGCTAGACAAGAAAATGTCACTCCTTTTGCTGCGGGTATCTACCAGAACATGTAGCAAAAATGAGCATAATGTTACATCTGCCTAATTCAGTCATGTAACTTTGATGCGATGGGGTGTCAGTCAACTTCAGATGGTTAAGGGATCTTTTTTTTGCAACTCAACCACCATCACTTTGCTGCCTGCAAATTGGGTTCATTCAGACTTTGTTAAAACTGTAACACATTTGATTCCCATCTTAGCTCATCTGCTAATCTGCCCATCACATTTGCAAAGAAGAAAGGGCTCAAAGCCAATAGTTTTACAATAGCTGCCTGTATTCTGTATTATCTGTCTGAAGAAAAACATCTGATTGTACTTGGACTCCGAAATAAATCAAGCTTCACGGGCTGTCTCTGAATCATGAGCAGTGTATGGCAGCAGAGACTGTTTGCTTTTAACAGGCTCCATTCACATGAATGCACAGCTTTTCTCTTTTTTCCCCTCTGCTCACACTTTTGCTGACATTTGCATAGCAATTTACACAGTTATTACTTTAAGAACAAATTACCATGACAATAAATCTGTACTTCACACTATTACACCATGCTCAGCACTGTCTGCAGTTTGCATATAGAGCAGGGTTGGTGTGGAGGATGTCATCTACCTGCTACACGAGTCCACTCGCACCTGGATAAGGGAAACGGCACACCATCCAGCCCCTTGTGCTCCAGTACAAACTGACAACAGGATGTGAGTGAACCCTGCATGGTCACTTGGATCTCAGGCTACCTCACCAACATGCTGCAGTACATCAGGCTGAGGAACACCATTTGTGACACTGATCAGCAGCACCGGAGCACCCCAGGGCATGGTGTTGGCCCCTGTGCAGATGACACAGCCATTGTTGGATGCATCAGGGATGACAAAGAGGAGGAGAACAGGAGCCTAGTGAAGCACTGTGCTGCCTGGTGCCAAAAAACCATCTACAGCTCAACACCTCAAAGACAAAGTAGCTGGTTATTGACTTTGGGAAATCAAGACCAAGTCCAGTTCTGATTGAAGGAGGTGAGTTGGAGGCTGTGGCTTCCTACAAGTACCTCGGGCTGTGGCTGGACAGCAAACTGGGCTGGACAGCCCACACCAACCACGTGTACAGGAAGGGACAGGGCAGGCTGTACTTTCTGAGGAGGTTGCGGTCGTTTAACATCTGCAGGAAACTCCTGTGGATGTTCTACCAGTCCATCATAGCCAGCATCCTCTTTTACACCATTGTGTGCTGGGGAGGCAGCACATCCAAGAAGGGCACATCCAAGCTGGAATCCGGTAATCTTAGTGCGGGACTACTGGTCAGTGATATTACTGATCATTTGCCTGTTTTCTCAGTTTTTGCATTGGAGGGCGGTTATAAGTATCGAAGTAATACTAAAAATCATGAGTAGAAAAGTAACACTGAATCAATTGAAAATTTAAGGGAGGATTTATCAAGTCAGAACTGGTCAAATGCTTTGTTGTTGATGTTGACAGGTCATATGATGCTTTTATTTCCATTATTTCCAGGTTATATGACAAACACTGTCCTCTTGTTGACAAAGTGTACAACAGTCAATACAGCAATAAACCATGGATAACTAAGGGACTTCAGAGGGCATGTAAAAAGAAAACTTACTGTATAAACAATTCATAAATCTACAAACTAAGGAAGCAGTAAGAAAAGATATTACAGTGAGTTACTGGTCAAAAGTAGAAATAATATCAAAAATACATGGAACATTTTAAATGAAATAATAAATAAGAATATAACTACTAGAGATTATCCTTCATTTTTTCATATTAATAACAACATCACAATTGATAACAACAAGTCCATTGCTGACCTCTTTAACAAATACTTCGTTAATGTGGGTCAAAATCTTCCAAGTAAAATTGATTCATCGACTAATAACTTCTGGGTAAATAATTCAACATTAACAAGTCTGTTTCAATCTTTATTGGTGGTACTGATGAAATGGAAATACTTGATCTGGTTCATGGTTCAAAAAGTAAGAAATTGACTGATTTCAATAATTTGGATATGGCTTTATTAAATAAAAAAATTGATTGTATAGTAAAACCGTTCAGTCACATTTGCAATATGTCTTAGTACTGGTAAATTTCCCTCTCAAATGAAAATAGCCAAAGTAATACCTCTGTTTAAAACTGGTGACAAACACACCATTTCTAATTATAGACCTATATCACTCCTGCCACAATTTTCCAAAATTTGGAAAAAATATTTGCTAAAAGATTGAATGATTATTTATTGAAGCAGGACATAATAAGTGAAGAACAATATGGATTCAGAATGTTTCGAACTACATCACAGGCTTTGATGGACTTTGTGGAAAATATAGCAACTGCAATTGACAATAAACAATACACAGTAGGTGTTTTTTTGATTTGCCGAAAGCGTTTGACATGATTAACCATGGAATATTATTAACTAAACTGCAGAAATATGGTATCAGAGGTCTGGCATATGAATGGATAACTAGTTATTTACATGGCAGATTTCAGTATGTTTAATTTAATAATACAAACTCAGGGAAGTCACATGTGGGGTGCCACAGATGTTCAGTGTTGGGTTTGTTGTTATATTGTATATAAATGATATAAGTTGGGTGTCGAGATCACTGAGATGTGTCCTTTTTGTGGATGATACCACTGTGTTTTGCAGTGGTGATAATCTTGAACAGCTTCTGGACATGGTGGAGAAAGAACTGGAAAAGTTTAAGGCTTGGTTTGACACTAATAAGTTGTCACTCCACCTTGGGAAAACCAAATGTATTTGTCACGTGCCCATGGCTCAAAGGACAGTGACAAGGAGGAGACACAAACGAGAGGATTAGAAAAATGTAAGTATTTATTACAATAGATTAAATCAATAAGTTAAAAAGTGCAAAAATGTGCAGCTATGCAAAAAGGCGCTCTGTTACTGGTCGGTGCAGCGAGACGTCCTAGAGAGAGAAAGGGAGAGAATAAATGAATTAGTTGGGCCCACTTAAATAAGAGACATGGACACCGGGCCCAGGTGCCCCTGATTATGGGCCCGCCCCGCTACAGGACGGCGGGGGCCGTCCCCCCTCTTCAAAAGGGAAGTCCACCTAAGGACTTTCCAATCCAATTGCAAACAGCACAATTTTTTTTATTTATTTTTTTTCTGTTTCAGTAGTACCACATGATTATTTATTTATTTTGTTGCACCAAAATTACAATATTATACAGCTTACCTATATTCAGCCATATTTTTTTCCCTTTACAAACTACTTTAAAATCTGATAGCACTGTTTTTTTTCCTTTTTCCATTGTCAAACAAGAGAAAATCTACCATTTACAAGGAATCAAATTAGACTTAGCTATACAAGGCTAAAGATGACACCAGTTGGTAAGTCACAAGCTAGCACACATGTCCTCTGCTGCACCTCCAGAGCTCCGGCGCCTGAAACTGGGGAGAGGCAGAAGAGAGACAGGCACAAAAGTTAAGGCAACTTTGCTTTTTCCTTTTTTAAACTGGCGCACGTGACAAAGCATCAGCCAACAAGTTATCAGAACCTTTAATATGATGAATGTCTAAACTGAACGCCTGTAGAAACAGCGCCCATCGAATTAGATGTTGATTCTACTTTTCAGAGTGCTTAAGAACGTAAGTGGATTATGGTCTGTATAAATGATCAAAGGACCATCACAGCAAGTCACATAAATCTCAAAATTTGAAGAGCCAAGATAAGTGCGAGAGTTTCCTTCTCAATTGTCGAATAATTTAATTGATGAATTAAACTTTTTAGAAAAGTAAAAAACTGGTTTGTCAACTCCATCGTGCTCTTGGAGCAAAACAGCACCAGCTCCAACTTGACTAGCATCTACATGAATTTTAAACGGCCGATCCATTATGGGAGCAACAAGGACTGGCTCAACATATAACAGACTTGACATTCTTGAAAGCGGTCTGACAAACGGTAGACCACTGAAAACCAACAGTACTTTTCAACAAATTTGTAAGCGGAGCAACAACTGTTGAAAAATTTGGACAAAAACTTCTAGAATAGCCAACCAACCCTAAGAAACCTTTTAGTAGTTGGAGGCGGATAATCCAAAATTGCTTGTACCTTGTATCAATTGGTCGCACTTCCCCCTGCCCCACTACATGCCCCAAATAAATAACAGTTGCATGAGCGAACTCACACTTCGCCAGATTGACTGTGAGGCGTGCAGAGGAAAGGCGATCAAATAAGGCACGGATACGCTGGACGTGGTGATTCCAAGTGTCACTAAACACTACTACGTCATCAAGATAGACCGCACAACCTTCCAGACCAGGGGCCTGTACTACGAAGCGGGGGTCAACTTACTCAGATGTAACCCAGGGTCAACCTCTTAAACCGGGGTTGACAAAACCCTGGTTCCCTCAAGTGGTGGTAAGCGGTACTACGACGCTGATTAAGAGGTTGATTTGTTGAACCTGTGTTAACCTGATTGGAGTTTGTGTGCGATCACATAAAAGGGGCGGGCTGCAGCACACGTTACCATCTGTCAATGATGGCGCGGTTCATCCTATTTCACGGAGGAGGAATGCGCGACCATAATGCGAGTTTCGAGGAGTTCAGAGCGACGTTAGGGGGAAATCGAACACAGCGACTGCCAATAAAGCAAGACAGGCATGTGGCAACGTATCGCTGATCGGGTAAATGCGTAAGTACAAATCAACTGTTCACCACATCCATAACAGAGAGTAACCTGTGGAATATGTGATATGTGTAAAAAATGACTGTCGCACATCAATCACGCCCAGATGCGACACGAGTCAGACGTGGGCATATGCCCTAAATAGGTGGTTGGTTTATATAATGTCACCTAAATAGGCCACCTTGACTGTATGATGCTATTCCTACTCCTGTCCATATTACAGATGCAATCGTGACGCCAAACACACCTGGCAGCAGGTGAAAATGAAGTATAAAAACATCCTGCAGAACGGTAGGTTTATAGCCATAGCATGAATCAATATGTGTGAATCACGAATGGTCACAAGGATGGTCCCTGCCTCCACCTGATTGCCTATTCCTGTACAGCAAATAAGAAAAAGGTGTCTGTGAAGGGTACCGGTGGAGGGACGGCACCTGACATTTTCACACCAGCCGAGGAGTTGGCAATAGCCAACAACAGCGGCAGGCCGAACATGGAGGGGCTTGAGGGAGGCATGCAGTCCCATCCTGGTGCCGGGCAGAGCAGCCGTTATGTGCATGGTAATATGACATCCATGTTTCACAGTGAAATGGTGATCACATGATATTCAGGTACATGTGTGTTGTACAGTTGAGGGGGAGAATATGGAGCTCCTCCAGCCACCACAGCCTGGCACCTCCAGAGATCCTCAGGCACAGGTAGTATAGGAATGGAGTAGAATTAACTGTGTCTGATGTAGGCGCAGCCTCACAAGTGCACATGTGTATCTCAGGAGGAGGTGGGTGAGGACTCGGGAGAGGATGATGATGTCGACACCCTAACTGCCGGCACAGATGTGCACATCCAGGTTGGTACATCACTCATACTTTACAGTGAATAATATAGGAAGAGGACGTATCACACTGCAGTGTTGCATCTGTGAATTGAGTGATCGCATTTGTCAGGAGGAGTTACAGCTGCCCCCCTCCCTCCTGTGGCGACCTCCTGTCGGACAGCACGGAATGAAGGGGTACATGTGCTCTGTGTTCGATCCCTCACTGTCACACTGTATGCCTACATCCTGTCTCACTTACAGTAACTGATTATATAGGCAGGAGCAGACAATGTGCGCAGGCTTTACAAGTGCATGCTGCAGCTTGACTGTGAAAAGAAGAGGCTTGAGATAAAGAAACTGAGGCTCGAAATAGAGAAGCTAGAGTATGACAAAAAGGTACTATATAGGCTACAGTACATCTACATGCACCAGTGATGCTTCAATGTGTGTACCATCATTCACTGATCCCTTCTGTGTTACAGGAAAGGGAGATGCTGAAATGAAACATCCTGAATGTGTTTCTTGTGTGGGTGTGTTCATTTTTATTGATTGAAACATTGATGGTGATTGCCTCTCTCACTGCACGTCCTGTGGGATGGTCAAGGGTCATGGGGTCAACAATGTCTGGGGCATGGGAGGGACATTTGGGACTCTTTCCTTCCGAATTGTGGCAATATTGTGAAGTACCACACACGCACTAATGACCTGACAGGCCCTCCTGGCCTTACACGAAGGCCCTTCAAGCAGCGAAACCGTGCCTTCAGGATGCCAAACGTCATTTCGATCCGGGCCCTTGTGATGCTGTGAGCGGTATTGAAATGTCTCTGCGCCCTTGTTTGTGGGTCCGGATAGGGTGTTGGCAGGTGCCTCAGACACGGGTAACCACAGTCCCCCAGCGCAGACCATCAAAGTGCCCTTTAATGAAATGGACCGATGTCACATGCAAGTCTATGTCCACAACAACCTTGGGATGCTAATTGCCTTACCCTCTTCAAATCCTGCAGATAGGACGGACTCCCTAAATATGCGGGAGTCATGGACTGCACCTGGCCACCTTGCATCCAGGCTGGTCACCAGTACTGGTGGTCACATGTCATCTAAGGATATACAGCTATTAATGGTCATTCTGTTAACATACCTACATATATATCACTGTGGCATGAAGGTTATCCGACAGAACAGCCCCATGTGGGGAGGAGAGGAATGTGACATATGTAATTATAGTGACTGCATACACTGTATAAAAAAAAAATAGTTGAGAATACTTCAAGTATGCAGGCAACAGTCTGCAGTAAGGCTTTTATGTTGTGCCAATGATGAACTATATACTATAACATATATTTCATAATGGGCACAACATAAAAGTCTTAGTGCAGACTGTTGCCTGCAAGTTTGAAGTATTCTCAACTATTTCTTTTTACAGTGTATCCATAATTGGTCTCTCATGTCACTGTGGACCTGTCTGGTATGTCAGATCAGTGTAAAAGATGAGTTGTGTGCCAAATACATATGTTCAGGTTCAAGGTCAAGTTCAAGTATATTCAGTTATATCACCCATACCAAAGCAACCCTTATGTGGCTGACATAAGTGAAGAGAAGGTGAGCTTGGAGTGGACCACACGATAATAGGTATATGAGATAGGCCGTGTAGTACAGCTATACCTGCACATTGATGCTGTGAAATGATTTGCGATTGACATAATCGCCCTCGTGCTCCCCCAGGGGTGCACTGATTGGGATTTGCGTGCAGTCGAAAACCTAGGAGAGATTGTTATTGATGAGCCCCACCTCGCCTCTTTAATGGACATGCATTGCACCTGTTTTGATATTAATACTTACCCGCGATTGCATAAAACCCTTCTTTGATGTGCATTGCAGATAGATGGCCAGGGAACACGACAAATGCATCTAACAGTTTAGATAGAGCAAGTACATCCTTGTGAATCATACTGCATACAGTATTCTTGCTCAGATGTTCAGCATCACCGATGGAGTACATAAATTGACCACTGGCAAAGTATCTAAGCGCAAGGCACATTATCTGCTCGATCATCAGTGCATTGCTGCGATGTGTGATGTTACAGACGTCCGGCCCGATCAGCTGACACAGATAGTGAATTCCCTCGGCCGAAATCTATATCTTTCATACAGAATATCGTCCGGGTATGCCAGCGGATTCTGGCGGTCTTTAAATGCCCTCGCCCTACGGAGAGAGCCCCTCACAATTTGTGCTCCTATATCACACGGATCATCCAGGTAGGCCGGCATTGTCCTCGGAGTGATTGCAGGTGGATGGGCGGTACTTATAAGGGGTGTGGTTAAGCGGAAACCTCACACTAATCCTGGAACATAACCTGCTCGGAGCAGGTTTGCCGCACGGTGTAAGTTGCCGTGGCAGCATGCCTCGGTGGAAACATATCCACCTTTCGTAGTACGGGTTAGCCGGGAAGTTACTCCACACGTCATCAACTTACTCCCGAAGTTACCCTGATAAGCCAGTAACCCGCTTCATAGTACAGGCCCCAGATGTTACCATGTTCATTAACCTTTGAAACGTTGCTGGTGCATTTCGCAGGCCAAAACTCATCACAGTGTATTCAAATAAACCAAATGGAGAAATGACAGCAGAAATCTCTCTTGCACGGGCAGACAACCCAACCTGCCAATATCCCTTTAGTAAATCAAATTTGCTCACAAATTTAACAGAACCAATTTGGTCAATGCAATCTTCCATTCGTGGTAACGGATACGAATCTGGTTATGTCACTTTATTTACTTTTCGATAGTCCGTACAAAAACGTGGCGAGTTGTCTGACTTATCCACCAACAGGCTCAGAGAGGCCCAACTGGAGGATGAGGGGACAGCTATGCCGTTATCCAGCATATACTGGACCTCAGCCTTCTCACTATCCTCACAAGCGAGGAAACTGCCATATATATATATATATATATATATATATATATATATATATATATATATATATATATATATATATATGTGTGTGTGTGTGTGTGTGTGTGTGTGTATGTATGTATGTGTATAGGTATATATGTATGTAGGTATATGTATATATTATTTATTTATGTGTTAGTGGGTATGTATATAGGTATATATGTGAGTGTGTATATGGGTGTGTATAAATGTATATATATGTGTATGTTAATGTATATATGTACGTATATAGGTATATATGGCACGGCCCAAGCAGAGGGTCAACCCCTAGAGCCTGGTCTGCTTGAGGTTTCTTCCTAAGAGGGAGTTTTTCCTCACCACAGTTGCCTAGTGCTTGCTCTGGAGGTCGGTAAGGTTAGTCCTTATTTGATTAAGTGACTTGGGCCAAATTTGTTGTGATTTGGCACTTTATATATATATATATATATATATATATATATAATTATACATGAATTGAAGTGTAACTGAATATTGACGTGTATGTCTGTGTGTTGATATGTAGTGTGTTGTGAATTTGTGTTTATGTTATTATCACTGTTATAATTGTTGGACTTGTACTAGCAGGGGTGGGCGTTGATAAGCTTTGCTTCTGCCCACACCCTTTCAGACTCACAGGCTTTGTTTATATAATATTCATGTTATTTGTATGTGTCTGTTCTTTTGGATTTGTGTGTGTGCCGAATAAATTCATTCATTCATTCATAAAACTACACACTAATAATATGCAGGAAAAGCAGGTTTCGAGGTTGATTTAAAAAGGGATTAGGCCATTCTAATATCCACCAACAGATTATTCTACATGAACGGAACATAACAAGCAAAAGCTCCTTAGCCTGCAGGTTTCTTTTTGACCTCAAAAACACAGACCAAGCCTGCATCCTGACGCCACAAAGATATGATGTGCATGAACCATTTACATGAAGTGTTGTGTATGCAGATAACTATGAACTATGCAGATGCTATGAAATTTGGCAGGCAGCTTTTTCTTCATTTTGTGTATCATTGAACCATGTTTCACGTTTGTTGACCTTACTCATAATAATAACATAAATGTGTGTCCATTGAATGTTTGTTCAGGTTGTGGTACGTATGCGGACTGCCTCCCGAGCCTCCGCGAGGTCCATCTGACTCCGTACATTTCAAATTGTGGGATGTTGGCCTGACCATCAGAACCAGGCATCACACTTGTATAAATTTAATATTGTCTCCAAACTGTTTGTGATGTCACCATTCATGCTCATAGGCCTGCCCTTACTAATAGATTTTCAGTGAGCACAGAGTAACTTTCTACTTACTTCAAATTAAGGTAAAAACAGTTTTCAAGTGTTAGAATCTCCACATATATAATTCTGAATAGTGAGCTCAAACATTCACCTGTGGGAACTAGAAGAAAATCATATTTTGATTTTTGCATTTCAGCACTGATCATGATATTTAGATATTAATAATTAGTATTTAATTAATAATTAATTAATTAATAATTAACATTTAGGTTTTAAATCCTACTCCTGTATATTATATAGTACCATATTTATTGTATATGTTGTTTATCACCCTTAATATTTAAATATGTTATATATATATATATATATATATATATATATATATATATATATATATATATATATATATATATATATATATATATATGATGTCTTATCTTTCTTATATCTTATTATTTATTATATATACCTTTTTTTCTTGAGCCGCTTGGGTGGGTAGGGGATAAAAAAGCTTTTCAACCTACCATCCCTGGTTCTCAAGACCAGGCACCTAAGTGGCTCTACTCTACTCTTTTTGACTCTTATATTTTACTCTTCCTTTTTAGATATTTAGATATACCTTAGTATACTCGCAAAGTTCCACCTTAGAATTGGAATATAATATATAAGATACACCTTACTGAATTTTCATGAGTATTGTTTTCCACAGACTCATTTTGAAACATTCTATACTTCCAGACATTTCACAAACAAGAGCTGAAGGCCCAACACAACCTATCCCGAAGACCTCCCCTTGCACTTAGCATGG
This sequence comes from Thalassophryne amazonica, assembly GCF_902500255.1. Taxonomy (NCBI): domain Eukaryota; kingdom Metazoa; phylum Chordata; class Actinopteri; order Batrachoidiformes; family Batrachoididae; genus Thalassophryne; species Thalassophryne amazonica. Next base: position 123,515,279 of record NC_047106.1, read on the forward strand.
ACAGAGTAGAATAAGAGCCTTTAACCACTCGTGGTACAAAGTTAACAGTTGGCTTGAGTATTCCCAATGCCAGAAGAGTGCATATTGTTTAGTTTGCAGGCATTTGTCCATCCCACACAATGACACAATGTTTACTTCAGGTACTGGTTTTTCAAACAGGTAAAAGGCCATGCACAATGAAGGAGGATTCCAGATTTATGCCAAGGCAGAGCACCATTTTAATGCCATGGTGGCATGCACAGAGTATAACTCAGCCACATGGGGTGTGCAGCCAGTACATTCTGAGTGCCAGTCCCAAGCCCGGATAAATGAGGAGGGTTGCGTCAGGAAGGGCATCCGGCATAAAACAAGCCAACCGAACTATGCAGACTCAGAATTGAATTCCCATACCGGATCGGTCGCAGCCCGGGTTAACAACGTCCGCCACCAGTGCTATTGCCCAACAGGGTGCCGGTGGAAATTGGGCTACTGCTGGGTGAAGACGACGAAGAAGAGGAGGAAAATGTTGCCACTACCAGCGGGAGAAGAAGAAAACTAGAAGGGTGGAAATGAGAGTGGGGACTTTGAATGTTGGTAGTATGATTGGTAAAGGGAGAGAGCTGGCTGATATGATGGAGAGGAGAAAGGTAGACATATTGTGTGTGCAAGAGACCAAGTGGAAGGGAAGTAAGAGCAGGAGCATCGGCGGTGGGTACAAGTTGTTGTACCATGGTGAGGACAGGAAGAGAAATGGTGTTGGGGTCATTTTAAAGGAAGAGTATGGTAAAAGTGTGTTGGAGGTTAAGCGAGTGTCTGACAGGGTGATGAGTGTGAAGCTGGAAATTGAAGGGGTGATGATGAATATCATCAGTGCATATGCCCCACAGGTAGGTTGTGAGATGAAGGAGAAAGAAGATTTCTGGAGTGTATTAGATGAGGTGGTGGAGAGTGTGCCCAAGCATGAAAGAGTGGTGATAGGAGCAGACTTCAATAGGCATGTTGGTGAAGGGAACAGAGGTGATGAGGAAGTAATGGGTAGATATGGTATCAAGGATAGGAATGGGGAAGGACAGATGGTAGTTGATTTTGCAAAAAGGATGGAAATGGCTGTGGTGAATACCTACTTTAAGAAAAGGAAGGAGCACAGGGTAACATATAAGAGTGGAGGAAGGTGCACACAGGTGGATTACATTCTTTATAGGAGATGCAAGCTAAAAGAAATCACAGACTGTAAGGTGGTAGCAGGAGAGAGTGTCACTAGACAGCACAGGATGGTTGTTTGTAGGATGACTTTAGAGGTAAAGAAGAAGAAGAGAGTGAGAGCTCAACAAAGGATCAGATGGTGGAAGCTGAAGGAGGAAGACTGTTGTGTGAAATTTAGCGAGCAGGTGAGAGAAGCACTGGTTGGAGGGGAAGCAATTTTGGATAACTGGAAAAGTACTGCAGATGTGGTGAGGGAGACAGCTAGGACAGTACTGGGTATGACATCTGGACAGTGGAAGGAAGACAAGGAGACTTGGTGGTGGAATGAAGAGGTCCAGGAAAGCATAAGGAGAAAGAGGTTGGCGAAAACGTTTTGGGATAGTAGGAGAGATGAAGAAAGTAGACAGGAGTACAAGGAGATGCGGCGTAAGGCGAAAAGAGAAGTGGCAAAAGCAAAGGAAAAGGCATATTGCGAGCTGTACAAGAAGTTGAATAGTAAGGAAGGAGAAAAGGACTTGTACCGATTGGCCAGACAAAGGGACAGAGCTGGAAAGGATGTGCAGCAGGTTAGGGTGGTAAAAGATGCACATGGTAATGTGCTGACAAGTGAGGAGTGTGTGCTGAGAAGGTGGAGGGAATATTTTGCAGAGTTGATGAATAAAGAAAATGAGCGAGAGAAAAGGCTGGATGATGTGGTGAGAGTAAATCAGGAAGTACAAGAGATTATCAAGGAAGAAGTGAGGGCTGCTATGAAGAGGATGAAGAGTGGAAAGGCAGTCGGTCCAGATGACATTCCAGTGGAGGCATGGAAATGTCTAGGAGAGATGGCAGTAGAGTTTCTAACCTGATTGTTTAATAAAATCTTGGAAAGTGAGAGCATGCCTGAGGAGTGGAGACGAAGTGTGCTGGTTCCTATTTTCAAGAACAAGGGTGATGTGCAGAGCTGCAGTAACTACAGAGGCATAAAGCTGATCAGCCACAGCATGAAGTTATGGGAAAGAGTAGTAGAAGCTAGGCTTAGAAAACAGGTGAAGATCTGTGAGCAGCAATATGGTTTCATGCCAAGAAAGAGCACTACAGATGCAATGTTTGCTCTGAGAATACTGTTGGAAAAGTACAGAGAAGGACAGAAAGAGTTACATTGTGTGTTTGTGGACTTAGAAAAAGCTTATGATTGGGTGCCAAGAGAAGAGTTGTGGTATTGTATGAGGAAGTCTGGAGTGGCAGAGAAGTATGTTAGGGTAGTGCAGGACATGTACAAGAATAGTGTGACAGCGGTGAGATGCGCAGTCACAATGACAGACTCATTGAAGGTGGAGGTGGGATTACACCAAGGATCAGCTCTGAGTCCTTTCTTGTTTGCAGTGGTGATGGACAGGTTGACGGATGAGATCAGACAGGAGTCCCCATGGACTATGATGTTTGCAGATGACATTGTGATCTGTAGTGAGAGTAGAGAGCAAGTTGAGTCTAGTCTGGAGAAGTGGAGATATGCTTTGGAGAGAAGGGGAATGAAAGTCAGTAGAAGCAAGAGTGAGTACATGTGTGTGAATGAGAGGGAGCCCAGTGGAATAGTGCAGTTACAAGGAGTAGAAGTGGTGAAAGTAGATGAGTTTAAATATTTGGGGTCAACTGTTCAAAGTAATGGAGAGTGTGGTACAGAGGTGAAGAAGAGAGTGCAGGCAGGGTGGAGTGGGTGGAGAAAGGTGGCAGGAGTGATTTGTGACCGAAGAATATCAGCAAGGGTGATGGGGAAAGTTTACAAAACAGTAGTGAGACCAGCAATGTTGTATGGTTTAGAGACAGTGGCACTAACAAAAAGACAGGAGGCAGAGCTGGAGGTGGCAGAGCTGAAGATGTTGAGATTCTCTTTGGGAGTGACAAGAATGGACAAGATTAGGAATGAACATATCAGAGGGACAGCTCAGGTGGGACGGTTTGGAGACAAAGTCAGAGAGGCGAGATTGAGATGGTTTGGACATGTGCAGAGGAGGGACCCAGTGTATATAGGGAGAAGGATGCTGAGGATGGAGCCACCAGGCAGGAGGAGAAGAGGGAGACCAAAGAGAAGGTTCATGGATGTGCTGAGAGAGGACATGCAGGTGGTTGGTGTGACAGAGGAAGATACAGAGGACAGGGTGAGATGGAAACGATTGATCTGCTGTGGCGACCCCTAACGGGAACAGCCGAAAGACAAAGAAGAGGTGGCATGCACAGAGTATAAGAAAGGTGCCAAGAACAATTCATCTTTATATCAGGCAATTTATACCAAAAAATATCAATACCAAAAAAGTGGAGGAAAACAGAGAGTATATCAAAACAATTGCTGATGTCCTGCTGTGTACAGCCACCCAGAACATTGTGGCCACCAAGAATCAGAAGACTCGTGCAACAAAGGAAACTTTCTTTATTGTTGTTGTTGTTCTAAATTTCACTGTGAGAATGTAATGTAATGAAAAAATAGTGCAATCCCAGCTAACACATAACATTTAGGTAACATTATACTCGTATATTGGTTATATGAGCGAAGCGACACACAGTGACATGCAGCGGTGCGAAGCTCGCTCATGGTACACTGTGTCCCAAACAGGATGTGCCAAATTTTGAGTCCACTGTGAAACAGGAGATGTCAAATGTTGAACACTTCCTGGATCGACACTTCCTGGATTGACAATAGACAAGATCTTGTGGGATCTCGCAGGAATTCAGTGGCAAGTTGACACTAAAACAGGAAGGGTCAAATTTTGAGCCCACAGTGAAACAGGAAATGCCAAATGTTGAACACTTCCTGGCATTGGTGGAGATACAGGGAGGCCAGGGTGTCACTGGACCCCACTGAAATCTGATTAGACATCCCCGGTGCCACCCTAGATGATTCACATGTCATGGCACCGCACGTCTGGTTGAAAAGAGACAGGTGCATTTTGAAATCGGTGACAGATATTGACTGCTCGGTCCCTCCTGTACAGTAGTTGGCATGGTGTTCCACAAAAAGTTCTAATCCATCTTAGTAGAAGAAGAAAAATCTTTGAGTCAGCTCTGGTTACTGCTGAAACTTGTATTATTTTCCTGTGAATCACATGACTGATAGAACTCAGGTGTCAGTCATGAGATGAGGAGTCATCATTGCCAGGAAGAAAATGAAACCTGACAACACTTCATTAATCTGTCATGACAACAGATCATTTCACTGGGCATTTACTGTCCACCTGATCACATGTGGGCACCCGTGTTCTAGCAGAAATTTATGCCTGCTATAATTTTTCTCATGCATCAAATTCCACTGTTTTATGCTTCTAACTTTGACACTTTTGTTGATACAGTGAGAATAATACATACTGCATGAGGCTTCATTTGCTGATCAATTTAAAAAAAAAAAAAAAAATGACATCTTCAACCACTGCTCCTCAGCACAGCCGACACTTCAATCCCCCTGCCCAAAAGGTCAACAGAGAAGGTAATGTTTTTGAAACCATGTGAGGGCAATCAGGCAGGCAGTCACAAAAGCAGAGGAGAAAGGCCTCTTCATTTGTCTCTTTACTTGAGTAAAGTTATGGAAAACACCTTTTCCACAGGATGAGACGTGTATTCACAGAAGGTTTTTTTTTTTATAACCAGATATAATCCTCTTGTTCTCTAGCTTGGTGTCTCCATCCTTGGCATCCTTCTCTCCATTCTCCCTGTCCTTCTCTACCCCGCAACCCTCTTCGTCACAAACCCAAACCATATCAGTCTCACCTCTCTCACTGTTTCGAAGCTGTACTGCATGCTGTCCCTCTGATATGCCCCTAATCCTAGTCATCATCATCACCCCCAAGAACAGTCATAGCATCTCAACTATGCTACCTCTGGCTTCATCGCCTGAGTTTTTGTCAGCACTAATGTTTCTCTTACCGTACAACATAGATGTCTCATTTTTTGTGTTTGTCCTATATTTATTCCTTTTAATTTTCATCCCTCTGTCACTGTTTTGGATCTTCAAGTACATCATCAGCTTTTCAGCGTTCCTTGTGCTTATCAACCTTTTAATTGCAACTTTCCTGCAGTTGGTTGGGTTCAATTTCTCCTTCATCCATACAGTACAAACTGACCAAAACCAAACCAAACCAAACCAAAAAACATACAAACAAAAACTATGAACCAAGCGTTTCTGTTCAGCTGCTTTCATGTTTGCCCCCATGTTCCCATCATCATAGTGGTGGTTTGTGTGTCGGAGATTCTCAATGAAGCATGTAATCTGGTTTACAACCAGCCTTGATTATTGGACAAATTTTCCCATAGATAATCAAGACTCACAGGAGGTTACCTGATCGAATATATTATCCCAAACAACATTTTTTCTACTAAATGTTTAAACACTATTCTGGAACTTGCACCTCCCATTACTGATGTAGACTTTCCTCTGTCAGGATTTGACCCTGATCAGAGTTTTGATTCTATTTTTTCCTCCTTCTTTTCCATTTTAGCTCTGTTCTGTTTTTCCTCATTGCCATTTGTTGGTTTCCATTCCACACCTCCCTGCACGTGTCATTGTCTTTGTCCCTCACTCACATTTGATTGTGCTCACTGCAGCTGCCTCGTATCTTTCACTCACACTCTTGGCACCGGCTCATGTGTCTTTGTCTATTACATCACTCCACTTTGTGCACTCCCCTCCTCACAATCTTGCCCGTGTATAATCTTTGTTCACTAGCCACGCCCTTTTCTAGATCTTTCCTCACGTGCACCTCGCTAACACCACCTGTTGCTCAACTCATATCCTGATTAGTCCACCTGCACTTAAACGTCACAGGCCTTCACTTCCCTGCCAGATTGTTGTCTTTGTACACTTTCCAGCACCATTCACAATTCTGAGTTTTTATTTTGCTGTGTTCCGAATCCTGATCTGTATTCTTCGACCATACCTCTTGCCTCATCCCAGATGTCGGTGTTTGCTCCTGCCTCTGAACCCTGCTCATTTATGACTGCATCTCTGCATAATCCAGTTGGTACTTCTGCTGCGCTTTCTGACCACGTGTACCGAAACAAGGCCTGTAAAAAGACCATGATTTCTCTTTCACCAAATCCTAGTCTGGGAGTTTGCATTGCCGGTCCAGCCGCTCCGGGTGCCGGGCAGCCACCCTTCCTGACATCCTCTTTCAGATTCAAATTACAGTTATGTCCCTTGGTTGGCCTTCTTTGGGCACACAGATTTCATTTTTAAACTCAGTGGATTTCTGCATCATTCAATAAGTTTTTTGTTCATTTGTATTTGTGGTTTTTTTTTTGTTTGTTTTGTTTTTTTCAAATCATGACTTGTTTCTTAAGCTGCAGCAGATATGTTGTTTGCAGGAACGAAATACTGGACACTTTAAGAAAGATAATTTAGTCAGAACCTTGTTGAGTAGCTGCTTTCCCTGACCAAGCCCATTTGAGAGATTTATTTATTTATTTATTTATTTTTAAATAAAGACCGGATACCACCATATATACTGGACCCATATTCTGTTTGAATCAAATTTAGATTCCATTGTTACAACAGGCCCCACACCAGTCATCAAGCCAATTCAACCAGCAGTCCCAGGAGGAATAAATGAGTGACAGCAAGCAACCAACACTGTCAGTACAGACAGACCTTTTAGCTCTTTTCCAATGGGTTCAGTCTTCACTTTGGATGGTAATGTGATGCCATTTCTGACGAATGGGTTCTTTTTTCTGCTGCTCCCATTAGGGGTTGCAGTAGCACATCATTGATCTCCACCTTACCCTGTTACTGGTCTCTATCCAGCTCCCTACTCTCACTATAAATCACAGTGTCATCTGCAAACATCACTGTCCATGGTGCGATCTCATGACAAAAATGCATGGTGCTTTGTGGGATTGTTTGGGGGCAGTCTGTGTTGACAGCCCGAGGTGCTCGTTGGGTTTGTTATGTTTGGAAATCGAATACCGAGAAAAAGAAAAAATATATATATACAAATACATAGTGTTGTGTGTGCGTCTGTCAACCTTGCCCATGTCCTTATGTTTATGGGTTTGTATTTTTAGTCCTCACTCTTGTTTCTGTGTTTACACTTATGTGTTTTTTGTCTGCTGCCTGCAACCCACTTTGTGTCCAGCATGTGCTCTTTCATATCTACCATTCGTGTATGCCCTCCTTGTGATTTATCCTCTGTAATTTTCCTTGGTCTTTCTTTTTATTTGTTTGTGTGATCGGTACTCTGTGTGTCTGTGTGTGTGGAGGGAATGAACAGCCTGGAGCCTACAATTTTTCATATATCATTATGAAAGTTTTACTGAAGATTCATATCTTGATTCACAAGAACTATTTCAATTTTCAAGGTCATATATCAAAGGTCAAAGCCAGGAAAAATCTTGGAAAACTGGAAAAATCCCTATATTTAACAGTGAATGGGGCATGTCTCTGCTGCGTGCGTGAGTGGAGACCTGGATCTGGAAACAGAAGCACGTGGTCCAATCCTCTGACCAGATCTCCGTGTGCACATCGGTGGATGTACCTGCTGTCGTTGTTTATCCAGAACAACAGAGGCTTCATTGTTTGAATCCACGTCATAGTCAGAATCCTCACTCTCTGTTTCAGACTCTGATGATGCGCTGTGTGCATTGCCTTCATCCAGTTCAAGACGCCTCATTAGTTTGATACACAAAAAACGACAACACTACACACTAATCACATATGCTATACACATTCTACGACAGACTAAATACACTCTCCAAATATGGCAAATATCACAAATTTTCACCAAAATTCTCTGATCACTGTCTGCTTTTCTCTTCACGCCGAAATCAACCACAATATTCCTTCCCTCATCAAACAAATTATGTGGATTGGGGAGCATTGTTTATTGGTTTTAGGTTGTGCATTCTCAACCAATGAATAAAAGAAAGTTGTTGTTTTTTTAACTTAGTTGCTACAGGCACAGAAGAGACGGAAGAAAAACTCCTGTTTGCGTGTATCTTGCATGAAGCGCACACACACACAAGGACACCCACATGGGGTTTGTGGTCTGTCATCAACAACACGTGGGCTTGGTGATTTGCCTTTCCACCAGTGATAAAGGGGAAGTCATGCTTTTTTGTTGTTGTTTTGTTTTTCCCCACTTCTGTCTCTCTTGAAGCTAGACAAGAAAATGTCACTCCTGTTTGCTGCGGGTATCTACCAGAACATGTAGCAAAAATGAGCATAATGTTACATCTGCCTAATTCAGTCATGTAACTTTGATGCGATGGGGTGTCAGTCAACTTCAGATGGTTAAGGGATCTTTTTTTTTGCAACTCAACCACCATCACTTTGCTGCCTGCAAATTGGGTTCATTCAGACTTTGTTAAAACTGTAACACATTTGATTCCCATCTTAGCTCATCTGCTAATCTGCCCATCACATTTGCAAAGAAGAAAGGGCTCAAAGCCAATAGTTTTACAATAGCTGCCTGTATTCTGTATTATCTGTCTGAAGAAAAACATCTGATTGTACTTGGACTCCGAAATAAATCAAGCTTCACGGGCTGTCTCTCTGAATCATGAGCAGTGTATGGCAGCAGAGACTGTTTGCTTTTAACAGGCTCCATTCACATGAATGCACAGCTTTTCTCTTTTTTTCCCCTCTGCTCACACTTTTGCTGACATTTGCATAGCAATTTACACAGTTATTACTTTAAGAACAAATTACCATGACAATAAATCTGTACTTCACACTATTACACCATGCTCAGCACTGTCTGCAGTTTGCATATAGAGCAGGTGTTGGTGTGGAGGATGTCATCCTCTACCTGCTACACCGAGTCCACTCGCACCTGGATAAGGGAAACGGCACACCATCCAGCCCCTTGTGCTCCAGTACAAACTGAACAGGATGTGAGTGAACCCCTGCATGGTCACTTGGATCTCAGGCTACCTCACCAACATGCTGCAGTACATCAGGCTGAGGAACACCATTTGTGACACTGATCAGCAGCACCGGAGCACCCCAGGGCATGGTGTTGGCCCCTGTGCAGATGACACAGCCATTGTTGGATGCATCAGGGATGACAAAGAGGAGGAGAACAGGAGCCTAGTGAAGCACTGTGCTGCCTGGTGCCAAACAAACCATCTACAGCTCAACACCTCAAAGACAAAGTAGCTGGTTATTGACTTTGGGAAATCAAGACCAAGTCCAGTTCTGATTGAAGGAGGTGAGTTGGAGGCTGTGGCTTCCTACAAGTACCTCGGGCTGTGGCTGGACAGCAAACTGGGCTGGACAGCCCACACCAACCACGTGTACAGGAAGGGACAGGGCAGGCTGTACTTTCTGAGGAGGTTGCGGTCGTTTAACATCTGCAGGAAACTCCTGTGGATGTTCTACCAGTCCATCATAGCCAGCATCCTCTTTTACACCATTGTGTGCTGGGGAGGCAGCACATCCAAGAAGGGCACATCCAAGCTGGAGAAATTGATCAGCTCTGTGGGCTGGCTCTGTGGTTGGCATGAAACTGTACTCTCTGGTGATGGTGGCAGAGAAGAGAACACTGGACAAACTGCTGGACATTATGGATGATGCCAGTCACCCTCTGCGCACTGTCATCAGCAACCAGAGGAGCCTTGTCAGCCACAGACTGCTCCTTCCCAAGTGCAGGACCAACAGACTGAAGGGCTCCTTTGTCCCCCAGGCCATCAGACTGTACAACTCCTCACTCAGGAGGAGGAGGAGTAACAGGAAGACAGAGGTCGGAAAGGAGAGGAACAGTAGTAGCCAGTAAACCAGTACTGATAAGTATATCTGGTATTTATATTTTGTATTTATATTGTAAACTGTTTTTCTTTTTTACTTTCACTTTTGATACTCTGTGTGCTTTTTACCCTGTGTGTGCTATACAATGCTGCTGGAACCTCAATTTCCCTGAGGGAATCTTCCCAAGGGATCAATAAAGTTCTATCTAATCTAATCTATTAGACTATTATTAAACTTTACAGTGCACAAACCAGAGATGTGCCAACTTCTGAGGGGCAGTCTGTACAGATCAGAGGTCAATGATGATCCATTTGATCCACTTGAATGTAATGTGTCAAAAGTCTTGGATTTAGTTAGGGTCTAAAACTTAGGATGTTTTTACATCTATCTTGTTTGGAGTGTTTAATTTTCTAACTAAGCTTTTCTCTGCATCAAAATAATCTAACCAAGACCACTCTGAAGACATGACATCAATCCAAATCAAGTGACCTGTGCTGAAGTTTATTTATGTTCAAAATATAGTCTGACCCTACAGATCAAATATCCTGGTCATAACGAATTATGGGAATTGTGTGTGTTGTACAGTGGTTAGTGTATTACTGTTCTATTGCCCAAAGATACTGTACAATGAGTAGGGTTGACATGCAGTACAGAAATGTAACACTACTGGAATTTGGTTAAATGTCCATATATCTGCACAGTATGTGATTAACCACAAAAATACAGGCACATGCTGTGTTCACTAGTGTTGGACATCTGGGGCCGATGCCGTCATATACGATGGCTAAGACCAAGCTTTACTAAATTATAAATAACTTTTTAATGATATGAGATAGAAACTTACTTTTTTTGCTGAAAAGTTAACTCTGTGGAATTTCGAGCCAGCCATCGGCCATCTTTGTACTCCTCACGAGTGAACTGTCCAAAAAATGCCCTTGGACTCCAGAGGGTTAATAAGAAGAACAAAATTCATCCTCTACTTGTTAGTTGTTGAATCCGCAGATATTTGGAATCTGGGAGGCTAACAATGGCTCTGATGCTGGCATATCCCCAGACAAGTCTGACAGTGTTACTTGTTTGATCTTTACCTTGGAACATAAACGCAGTACTGACCAACGAGGGGAAATTATGCTTTATTAGTGCTTTTTGCATTTATTCATATTAGTTCCAATTAGAAATATATCCGCATAAAAGCAAACAGAACCAAGTGATAAGCACAACTTTTTAAACCTCTAACTTGTTGCTTGGGGTACTTTCTCACTGGGCCAGGACTGTTGGAGAGTAGACGGAGATGCAATTTATCAACCAAACATGCGAATGAGAGACAAATTTGCAATTGGTGTCTCACTGAAGTGGTACAAATGACATGTCAGCACATGTCATCCAAATGTCAGCCTTATTTTGCATGGACATGCGGCAAAGATGTCCTCATGCATTTCACGTGAGTGTGTTCAAATGCTACGCGGCACTCTCGCGTATGTCAAGTGTAGCCTTCACAGCAGTGTTAATTTCGTTGACGAAATATTTTCATTTTTTTTCGGCATAAATATATTTTTGCGGACGAAAACTGAACAAAAACGAAAATAAAACTCTTTTTTTTGAGACGATAACTATAACTAAATTAATTTATATTCACGTCAACGAAAAAAAGACGAGACAGAAATCCAATCAGTAGACAGTTAAGATCATGGTAAGATGGGAGAAACAGCAAAACAACCACTCAACAGATAGAAGAGGTGGGAGCAGACGAGAGGAGAACCAATCAGAGCTTAGCTTATTAACCAGTAACAGGAAGTAAGCCACTGTTTCGACCGCACATGGGAAGACAACGGAGGTAGTTGAAGAGAGTCAAGAGACTGTGAGAAAACGAGACACGAAAGAAAAAGCGACAAACTGTCCACGGCCGGCAGAAAAAGAAGGGAAGATTTATGGGCCCATTTCATATTCGACGACAAAGAGAACAAGACAAAATGTAAAGCATGCGACGCAGTAATCCGCGGCAAGAACGACAAATCTGAAGAGACATCTACAGAACAACCACCTCGAGATATTCTCAAAGGTAAAATCGCTAAGGCATTATATATATAATTGTATATTGACTACAGTGTGCTCACATATTAGTAATAAATGTGATGAACTGAAATGTACTGTCTGGTGGGCTGGTAAATATCCGCATCACCGTGGTCACGTTGGGTTATGCTAACATGTGAACATGTTAATTTGTGTAAAATACATGTGAAAAACACTGATTAACTGTATATATTTTTACATTGATAATGCATGAACACGCTATCATTATTTACACACTGACCCAGCATAAAATTATGTCACGTCATCTAACTTGCTTTGAAGAAAATACATTTTTTAACTGTAATGTTAAAATGAAAGCACAAGTCTTAACTTTTTTCTTTTTTATTACCCCACAGTGGTGATTGATTTAGTCAACAAAAACTGCTTCCTATTTTAGTCGACTAAAATAGGAAGCAATTTTAGTCTACTAAAATTAGACTACTGAATGACTCAAACTAGACTAAAATTTAAAATAATTTTAGTCAAAAGACTAAGACTAAAACTAAATTAAAATTTCTTGTCAAAATTAACACTGCTTCACAGAAGCAAGGATGTGCTGATTTACTCGTGAATGCCGTGCAGCGCTCTTGTCTAATGCTACATGGCTGAAATGATGACACATATGCAAACAAAGTGTTCAGCTGGTATTATTAAGCTATTACCTTGCTTTTATATGAATATACGCTGTGGATATTCCCCCACTGCAACCAGTAAAGAATAGCTTTGTAAATAACAATAAAATAAATGCTAAAATAATAAGCACTAAATATTAAGTAATAATAACAAAGCATGACGTGGCTCTACTGAGGAGGAAAAAAAATACAAATGGAAGAAAATGTGAAAATATGTAATGTAAAGTGATCTATGCCATCAAACAGCTCCTGGCTGGCACCATCACGCAGTGATTGCATGCGAGTTGAAATATTTCATGTCCAACAGTCCATGCCATCAAAGTGCTTCTGGCTGGCACCGTCATGCATGGATTGTGCACAGTAAACAACCTGAGGAAGAAATATGTAATGCCCAGTGATGAAGAGATGCTGCTTGGTACAGTCAAGAATGGATTGCCTACAACGTCTTCCTGTGGACAGATGCCCTCTTTGGTTCTGCTGTGCTGAAGCTCACATCTTTGTGTGCAGGCTGGCCATGCATACACACTTCTCACAGCTGCCAGCATCAGATTTTTTCCCCCAGTATGGTACTGATTTAGAAGAAAGAAAAAAATAATAATCCCAGTTGTCATGGACAGGAGTGTCTAACCTGCTGACCACACTCAGATGACTCATTGAATGAACTCAATTAATTTATGTGCAGGAATTCCATCTATTAAATATATGTAGCCCCAACTCAAAAAAAGCACATGCATGCAAGATAATTCAATTTAATTTAGTTGGGACTACATATATTTACTAAATGGAAATCCAATGAGTCAGTTTTTTGAGTGCATGATCCATGGCTCCTGGACTTCCTCTGCCATTTCCATGAGTGCTGTCTCTCTCCAATCATTTCTCCTATATTGGCATGGTCCCAGGACAGCTCGTGCGTGACTCTCACAGAGAATGTCAGATCTGCATTTATTTATTTATTTTTTTGTCTCCAATAACTCACAATGTAGTTTTACTTGTTGTCACAACCTCACAATTTTCTCTCATGATTCTTGCAAGCTATGAGGTGCGGAGACTATATATTCAGAGGGCTTATCAACACCTGTGATGGGTCTGGGGGTGTGTAGGACTGTGTGGCAAGACCTTTGTCAACTTACCAACTTTGAAATGTTCAAAATCGAGGCACAAGGCACAAGGCACAATGTTGAAGATTGAGGCACAAGGCAATTTCCACCACAATCACCATTCGCATGCTGTCACAGCTGAGTGATCTCACTGGACCATTAATTCCATCCAGGATTATTCAAAATGTTGCATTCCAGTCAATGAAAACACAGGTTGAATCTTCTTGTCATTGTGCCATAATGCAATCTCGCCATGAGTAACCTTCATCATAGTACTGTTGAACTGTGTTCAAGACATCCCCAACAAGTGATTCAGATCTGAGTGCAACTACTGTATTCCTCTGTGTCCTAACAAAACAACCTTTGGTGGAAAATTAACCACACTATAGTTCAGTTCAATTCATACAACTTCAATTCAATTCCATTAATTGTATGGCTCCAAATCACAATACAGGTCATCTCAAGATGCTTCCCAAGAGAAGAGGGTCGAAAGAGTGAACCAAATTCAGTTGAGTGACCATCCATTGTGGGTACTGCAACAATGTAAAACATGAACAAAAAGTAATACAGAATACAAGAGATTTATTGGAACGAACAGCAATGAAAGTTAAATTGATTAAATGAACACTGAATTTCAATCTAATAAAATGCAAACAATTAAAACAAGGAATAAAAGTGTAAATCAATACCAGTAAGACAATGCCATTCATAAGAAACAGAAAAGTCTTCAATCTATATTTAAACAAATCCAAAAAAGCAGTTTTATCACAACTGGCAAACTGTTAAACAAAAAACATAGTTGATAATAAAAGGCATTATAACCATGTGACTTCTTTGCCATCAGAACACAGCCTAGATCCCAAGAACCAACATCACAGCCTGGTACATATGGTGTAAGTAAATCAACTAAATAAGAGGGAGCCAGTCCACAAACAGTTTTAGAAATTAACAACAAAACATGAAAGTCAAACATTGCATCAACAGCAAGCTAGTGAAGGGATCATATTACTCCAGGCTGGAGTAATATGATCATTTTTTTTTCTCAAAACACTCTGGATCACATTGAACCAGCTGGAGACCCCTGATGCTCAAGCAAGGCAAGGTAGAAAACAGAACATTGCAAAAGTCAATTCTAGAAATCAAAGTCCTGAATCAATGTTTGCATCCTCCATTGATAGCATGGGTTCAATTTCAATTTATTTATTTTCTATAGAACCAAATCACAACACAGCTGCCTGAAAGCGCTTAAGATCAAGTAAGATCAAATCTTACCAACCCCTAGAGCAAGCACACAGGTGACAGTGGTAAGAACAAAACTCCCTTTGATGATAGGCAAAGGCTATTCACCCACCTGCTGGGCAGATAAGTCATACATTGAACATTACATGCCCAACCGTTGGGCAGATAAATATGATGTCTTACCTTATTCGTCCAACCGTTGGGCAAATAAGTCATACATTAAACATTACATGCCCCACCGTTGGGCAGATAAATATAATGTCTTACCTTATTCGCCCAGCGGTTGGGTGGATAAGTCATACATTGAACATTACACGCCCAACCGTTGGGCAGATAAATATGATGTCTTACCTTATTCGCCCAACTGTTGGGCGGATAAGTCATACATTGAACATTACACGCCCAACCGTTGGGCAGATAAATATGATGTCTTACCTTATTCGCCCAACGGTTGGGCGGATAAGTCATACGTTGAACATTACACGCCCAACCGTTGGGCAGATAAATATGATGTCTTACCTTATTCGCCCAACGGTTGGGCGGATAAGTCATACATTGAACATTACATGCCCAACTGTTGGGCAGATAAATATAATGTCTTACCTTATTCGCCCAACGGTTGGGTGGATAAGTCATACATTGAACATTACACACCCAACCGTTGGGCAGATAAATATCTTACCTTATTCGCCCACCCGTTGGGGGGATAAGTCATACATTGAACATTACACACCCAATCATTGAGCAGATAAATAAAACGTAGTGGCTGTACGCCCATCCATTGGGTCATTAAAGTAAATTCGCGAGCATATACACCCAACCACAATTGACCAATGCGCGCTTGTAAGCTCACTTCTGGTTTCAACGCAGGAGGGAAAAAAGGCGGATATTTTCTCGCCGGCTGTGGGAGGGTTTGCAACCCGTGGAGGAGCTATGATCTAAAGTGGTTCTGTTTGGCTCATCACACCAAGGGAACTGTGTCAAACTAACACCATCTTACAGCCAACAAGCAGCATTTTGTCCAAAAACTGTTTTGTTGTTAACATGCTTCCATTCAAAATGCTTATAAAGTTTGTCTGTTTCATCCATTGCGGTGTTTTCACAGTAATTAAAGATGGCGCCATTAAATGTATCAAAAATACACCGCAATAGAGCCTTAAAAAGTGTTATAAAAAAACGTAGTTTAGATACACAAAATGTGTCAAATACACGATCATGGTTGGGTGAAAAGATAAGACATTATATTTATCCACCCAGTGGTTGTGCATGTAACGTTCAATGTATGACTTATCTGCCCAACGATTGGGTGAATAAGGTAAGACATTATATTTATCTGCCCAACGGTTGGGCGTACAGCCTTTGCCTAAATATAATGTCTTATCTTATTCACCCAACGGTTGGGCATATACGTCATACATTGAACATTACACACCTAACCATTGGGCAGATAAATATAATGTCTTACCTTATTCGCCCAACCGTTGGGCAGATAAATATAATGTCTTACTTTATTCGCCCAACCGTTGGGCGGATAAGTCATACATTGAACATTACACACCCAACCATTGGGTAGATAAATATAATGTCTTAACTTATATACCCAACCATCATTGGTCCGATTTTTCTTAATGTTTTGTCACTTATTTAATTGCCCACAATTTATAACACTGTAAAACAGAATACGTGCAGATGTATACTTTGCATAAATAGATAATGAATATATAGAGAATGACTACACTGCATGAAATTTTAACTAGAGTAGCTGCAAACAACACAAAATGTACATGTTTCAAAACATTACATTTTTATTGAAGTTTGTTTCTGAAATACTGGAGGTACATACACATGTTGAAAACAGTTTAGTTCCTGATGACCAAAATAGAAACACACACACACACACACACACACACACACATACGAGGTCTGTCCATAAAGTATAGGTCCTTTTTATTTTTTTCAAAAACTATATGGATTTCATTCATATGTTTTTACGTCAGACATGCTTGAACCCTCGTGCGCATGCGTGAGTTTTTCCATGCCTGTCGGTGACGTCATTCGTCTGTGAGCACTCCTTGTGGGAGGAATCGTCCAGTCCCTTGTCGGAATTCCTTTGTCTGAGAAGTTGCTGAGAGACTGGCGCTTTGTTTGATCAAAATTTTTTCTAAACCTGTGAGACACATCGAAGTGGACATGGTTCGAAAAATTAAGCTGGTTTTCGGTAAAAATTTTAACAGCTGATGAGAGATTTTGAGGTGATACTGTCGCTTTAAGGACTTCCCACGGTGCGAGACGTCGCGCAACGCTCTCAGGCGCCGTCGTCAGCCTGTTTCAAGCTTAAAACCTCCACATTTCACGCTCTATTGATCCAGCACGTCGTGAGAGAACAGAGAAGTTTCAGAAGAAGTCAGTTTCAGCATTTTATCGGGATATTCCACTGTTACCATGTGGTGACGAAAACTGATGCTGCAACTGCAATACCATCTGTGATCTTCCTCCTGCTGTCACATGTCTGGCCTACCCCTTTTCCAATCAGCCACCGAGAAACAGCATCAAACTTCTCCCATGCATTCTCAATGTGTCTGCATGAAGAGAATGTGCTGCATGTCCTTCCTCTTGTCTCATCCAGTGTAATGCATCTGGAGTTTTAGGTTTGGCAAGCGGCACCTGAAGGCAAGAGTTGTAAGTCTCTTCAAGCTTTTCTGTCATACCAACAAACTGCAACAGGTCTTGTATTTCAGCACTGGAGATTTTCCTTTTGTTTTGTTTCTTTGACACACATTCCACACGTGGAATCTTCAGAGATTTGCAGATTGGACTTCTTGCTCGTTTCCTTGATTGCTTTCCAGACTTTGCTGGCCTTCCCTTTGAAATACCTTTCACTGGAAGTTTGATCTTTCTGAAGTCAAACATAGCCATATCATTATCGTGCTTCTGATCATGAGTTTTGTCATCAACAGAGGTAATTTCATTGCCATTTATATCACAAATCGTTTTTCCAGGTTTTCTTCTGTTGAAATCATGGACACTCTGCTATTTTTGACAGCCATCATCATCATCATCATCATCACTGTTATCAATCACTTCACAAAAAGGAGTTGTTGAACCTTGCAGCAGTGGAGATGATCCTTGTCGACTTGTGGCACGAAATGGAGATCATTGGCGACTGGTGGAAAGGAGTGGAGAGCGTTCTCGAATGATGGCACGGACTGGAGAGCGTTGTCGACTGGTGGCACGGAGTGGAGATTCCTGTGCAGTGGTGGTGGTGTCACGGAGTGGAGCGTGTTCTCGACTGGTGGCACGGAGTGGAGATTCCTGTCCAGTGGTGGTGGCAGAGAGTGGAGATTGTTGTTGAGCAGGATTTGTTGTATCATCCATGTCATCAGGAATTTCCAACAATACCTGTTTGTTTTTTTTCCCATGCATCCAGAAGCTGGACCACTAGCTGAAACCTGGCACAGAATTATTTGTGTCCAACATCTGCAGTTATGCTGCCGATTTCCCGCAGAACACAGTTCATTTCTGTAAAATTTCTTGGGGTGTGGTCACACCAGGTATTGACTGTGACCTGATCCAGAATGCCACATGCAATTTTCTCTGATTTTGATCAACGAAAAATCAAACAGTGTCACCATCAACTTCACCGGACTTTGAAATATGATCACAAATAAGTCCCCCATATATGAAGAATGCCAAAATTTACTTGCATTTCTTTTGTTGTTCAGTAATTATATTTGAGTGTATATGGTAGTGTTTGTCGGAAAACTTCCTTTTGATATCACTCACTGGTTCTTCAACAAGCGTTAATGTGTTGAATATTCTTTCTTTCTTTCTTTCTTTCTTTCTTTCTTTCTTTCTTTCTTTCTTTCTTTCTTTCTTTCTTTCTTTCTTTCTTTCTTTTATTTGAATTAGGACAGTGCATATTAATCAATGTTTTCGCACAGCTTAAACATAAATATGCCAGAATTAGCACAATAGCTAAATTTCATCTGTTGTCCTAAGGCAGGTTAAAACAGAAACAGTTACAACACAACACAACACGTGACAAATGCATAGACTGAACAGACTACAGTTTCAGACAGACAATACACTATAAGAACACAACAGGGACAGACTATTTACCGTTAAAGACACTCTGAAGTTTAGTGACCCAAGAGGATGATGAGTTTAAGTGTGAGTACATGACTGGTTTGCTTTCAGCCATTTCTTTAGACATGTTTTGAATGTTACGTAGTTTTCACAGTTTCTAATACGGTCTGGTAGAGTATTCCACAATTTTGTTCCTCTGACGGACACCACCATCTGACTGAATTTACTTCTACGCCTCTGTACTTCACAGTCTCCTCTTGTTAATGCTCTGGTATGAATTCCAACATTACTTTTTTTTTTGTATAAAATACATTAAGGGTGTATTTCCACAGAATTAATACAGTTAACAACAAGTCGCATCATCACACAACTTATAATGAATTTACCTGAAATCAATAGATATTCCTTTGCAATCATAATACATAATTGAGTCCACATCGAAATATTGAATATTGACAGTGAAGTCAGTGATTAACAATGCGAATGGCATTATGGCATTATGCACACGACTCATGGTTTGTACATTCCCAAAGGACAAAAATTCCAGTACTAGTATATATTCCTGGACATTTTCTTGGAATATTTCCAGGACTTTCCAGAACATTTTCTTCTTAAACATCCTGTAAATACTAGTACATTGTGAATTAGACAGGCATGAAAAGATCATTTATGTAATAAATTGAAGATTTAACTTAAAAGTTATCCATTTTTACCAAAAATCAATAGGCTTTGTCCTTATATCACCTTTAATGCCCACGCAAAATTTGAAAATATTTGGATAGAAACTGTGACTCCTAGATTGTTAACGGTGAAATCTCTGAGGCGGACACGTAGCAGCACAATGACCAGTGATCCATTGTATTCCTTAATACATTCGTACAGGGAATACAATAACTATGTTATGAACTGAGCTACACTTCTGAATTACCAATTATAATAGCCCTCAAATAGTTTGAGATGATTGAAATTTCTTGAAACTTGGTACAAATATTCTGTGTTCCAGTCCCCTCAAACTAATAGAGATTTAATATATTTCTCTAGTTTTTTAATTTTGTATTTTAATTTTGTTTTTGTAATTGAAAAAAAAAAAAAAAAAACTCTATTAGCTTGAGGGCAAAACCCCATAAAATGTCTGCCAAATTTCAAAAGAATCCTAGGAGATAGACTTTGAAGAAATGCCAACAGACAAAGATGATGCAGATAATGAAGACGACTCCAGACGATTCACCTACCCAATCCCTCACAGCCAGTTGGCTGGTGAGGAAAATGAAGGCTTGACACAAATATATTTCATGTGATTAGCTGAACATACCTCAGGATACGTCCGGAAAATGGCTTGGTTCTGTTCATGACCCTCATGTCTTTCATTGAACTCAATGATAATCAGTTTGTCCTGTTTCCGATCGACTGATGCCTTCACCGAACATGGACACCCGATCTTGAAGGACCTGTGAACAGGCAAAACAATTACATACAATAAATACAATAGTAAATACAATAGTACCTGGCTGAGTTCTTGAGAAACATCGCATCTGAAGAGAAACTCATCCAGTCAAATCTACAAACAATATTTTTGTCTAATTTAGCTGTACATAAAAAGCCAATAATACAGTAAAACCTTCAATATTACACAAATGTCTCCATTGTGTATTCATATATATTAATTCATCGATACTGTTCCCTATAATTTTGCAAAATCTATATCATGTGCAACATTTGCAAGTGGGACGCTCCCCGTCATTCCTGCCCCATGTCCTGATGCATCAAATGATAAATTAGGGCTGTATTTTTCCATTTGGATTTGTTTTTTTGTTTGTTTGTTTTCAGAGCAAATGTCTTCTGTGAGAATGTCCCGAAAAAAGGACTTTTTTTTTTTTTCACATAACACCAAACTTGGTTGGTGGAGACTTTTATGTCTCACCAACCAATGCCATGACAATTGAGGTGGAGAATTTCCAGAAAAAACATGACAAATGTTTTCATAGAAATTAGCTCATCCTATATTTGTTGTGATGGAAAATTTCTTCACCAAAAGGACATTTTTTTTTTTTTTTTTTATGACAGAAGTTTTCACTACAGTGATAAATGAATTCTTTAAGAAGAATTTTTGGTAGGCCTATCAGGGGTGGGCAATTGTTTTTTGCAAAGGGCCAAATGAGAAACAGAAAATATTATGGAGGGCCGTGCCAAAAGGGTAAACTCAAGTCTGCACAATACTAATTTCATTCCAACCTACCTACCTGGATTTATTAAACTTCATCAAATCCACCTCTCTCTTTTTGGCATGAGTGGACATTTTTGAGGAGCGGTGCAGATTGATTGGATTAATCATTTCTGAGAAAAAAACAAAACAAAAAACAAGCTTCAAAATAAAGACAATGCAGTTTAGTTCAGTCATAAAGTCCCGGTCACACGACGACAGGAGGACAGCTGAACGAAGGAGAAAAAGTCAAAAGTTGGGAAAATGTGGATGAATGATCCTGCACCTTTCCCATCACTGAAAAGCCTGCGCACCAAGAGTGCATGAGTGTGACAGTGAAACATTCAAGATCACGAGACCGAAAGTGGGAATAAACCAAACAGTTTCCGGCGCTGGATCCATGGTCCATCCACCATCTCCATCGCTGTCCCCACAGATAGTTGCCCATGGATCATGCGAACGCTGTGGCGCACGTGATGGTGCTGCACCAGGCTCTGCTATTATGCAATAGTGCCATGCCAGGCTGTGTGGCGCGAGGTGATCTCTCCATGCCAGGCTCTGCTATTACACAATGGCGCTCATGCCAGGCTGTGTGGCGCGGAGTGATCAGTCCATGCCAGGCTCTGCTATTACCCAATGGTGCCATGCCAGGCTGTATGGTGCGAGGTGATCGCGCCGTGCCAGGCTCTGCTATTACACAATGGCACCGTGCCAGGCTGTGTGGCGTGGGGCGATCATTCCGTACCAGGCTCTGCTATACTCCAGAGGACATGCACACGCAGACACAAACGGCTTGGGAGATGGACGAAGGTCACCCGCAACACTAACTTGATAGAATAGTAAATATTTTACTGTAATTACCAGGTATTTGCGGGCGGTCCGAGTCAGTTACAGCCTGCGGGCTGTAAAATGCCCAGGTGTGGCCTAAATAAATTAGTTTGAAGACATTCAGGTGAAAAAAAAAACACTCATGATGTTATACGTACAGTAGGTCTTACAGACCTGAATTTTGAGCCCAAAAATGTTCCATACACACAGGAGAGATATAACTCAGTGAATTGTCCATTCACAAGCATCAGGCTCACTGACTATAAATCGAGATTTTTCTGATTTACCTCTGATTCGGGCGATGTCCCTTCCCTGTTGTCCGAGCTGTTCCAAAGTGCTTGCAGACATAGTGCACAAATGCGTATTTGTATTTGGCATCATAGCGAGGTGCCGTTTGGCAAATTTTCTTATTTGCGGTATCTACGGTTTTGCTTTGCTTCAGAACAAAGAACATGTTGTTGGCTGTACTGTATTCCTGGAGGGCAAGCTCAAAATCATCAAAATTGTCTAACATTTCCCCTTTCACAATCATTTTACTTTAACTATGAGAAAATACCTTTTTCCCGCATTGAAACCAGAAGTGAATTTACAAGCGTGGTCATTGGTCTGTTGTGGTTGGGCGTATATGCTCCCGTATTCACTTTACTGAACCAACGGTTGGGTGTATAGCCACTCCATTGATGATATTGAGGCAGAAACTTCAACCAGAGCAGACCCACTGTTTAGGCCATTCTAACAGTTACAAGGTTTTTACAGTTTTTACAAAGCTGAAGAAGCAGAAACTAGGAAACCAAAGCAACATCTAAACAAAGTGTAATTATTGAGATGACCACTACTACTACACCTATTACAACTACACCTAAGGCATAGTTCAACAGCAGTACATTGACAGGAAAACAGAGAGAATACTAGAGTGGTCACCAGCCACTACACTTGAGCTTCACGAACAGACCCAAAATTTAGATAAAGTGAGGCCGCGACCTGTTCCATTGTTAATAAGATTAATTAAAGGGATAAGAAGTATAGTACCATACTTTGCCAGTATGCTAACCATACAAGAGGGAGAATAGATGCGTCTTAAGTCTGGACTCGGATGTCTCTTCAAAATGTGACTGTTTTATCTCAGTAGGGAGATTATTTCACAAAACAGGGGCACAATAAGAGAAGGCCCTGTGGCCCACAGACATTTTATTCACCATAGGGACACAAAGTAGTCACGTGCCCTGAGAACACAAAGCCCAGGCAAGTATGTACTGTTTAATTAGGTCAGCTAAGTAGGGAGGTGGTAGTCCATGAAAAATTTTATAGGTTGATAACAGAACCTTAAAAGTTGAATCCTTATGATATTATGCAAATGAAAAAAAGTGATTTTTGTGAACTCTCTTATGTGTAGATCAGAATAGGACAGAATACGATCTAAGACTACCCCAGTTTTTTTTTTTTTTGTTTTTTTTTTTTTGCCTCATTACTCTGTTGAATGATAGAGTCAAGATCTTACTCAGCCCATGCTAGGTCAGGTTCAGCTTTATTGTGAGTATGTAACATACTTAAGCAACTGCATGCAGTTGGCATCTAAACAAATTGCAAATTAGTCTCCCAGATATCACAGGAACATAAAAATATATACATATGATATCATGATCAATCACGCTGGTCTTCACATCCCAGTAAGATAGGCTGCAGTAGTAAGTCCAATAAGACATTATCTGGTTGTCTCTGAAACTGATGCATCTTCGACCTGCCCCCAAAATGCTCCCTTATTATGCAAGAATAAAACAAGCTAGGTATGACAGCACTCTCTGTCCTAGGTGCATAAGCAAAATGTCCTGAGTTTATTATATCTGAAGTAGTCAGGTTTGTTTGCAGCGGTAACATTTGTTAATATAGCTGTGTAAAAGGCGTATAATTGTAGTTATGCTGAGCCACATGGACAAAGGGTTGACTTTTTTTATTTCATTCTAAAGACATCTCAAATATGTCACACTGGTAAGCCAAACTACTATTTGAAAGTTTAAGCACAAATACCATGATCGTAAAACTGCTGTCTGTTTGAAAATAGCAATTTGGGATAATCAGGATCACTGTAGTATACTTTGACAAGGACAGCTAAACCTAGTATTAGCATCACTATGTCCCATAATGGCAGACGCTGGCAGCAGCTCGGAACGGGCTGGACAGTTGCATTCCATCAAAGGATAATAATCATTCTTTGGGTGGGCAAAGGTATGCTGATTTAACCATGTCACTATGTGATAGGAACAGGAGAGAGTTGTGATGGGAAATGTGATGATGGCATCCTTGGCTCAGAACTGCCGGGAAATATCAGAAGTGACAGACGATAAGGACACGCTCCAGCAGGCAAGACAAAATTGAATCCAGTCTTGCCTTAATGCCCCTGAAATGATGCATCCCATGCACCTGGACAGGGCTATTTTCTCACCCTGTACTGCTTTCATTTATGACAGAGGAACATTAACATTTCCAAGTTGCCAAGCAGACTATGGTGAAATTGGTAAAAGTTATGGGAAAATATCAATTTATAAAAAAACATTTGCACATACCTCTTATGTTTCTTAAATTCTCACTGTTGACTGTCAAAATTCATTGATGGTCAAATTCACAGGCCACATGCAGCATACAAATTGGAATTTGTTTAACCAGTCATGTATGTGCATTCAAATTATTTTGATCAGTGGCGACCGGGCATTATCAAATTGCATGCCTTTATGCAAATCAAGTTCAATTAAAGTTCAGCCAACCTTTTGGTTCATCAGAGTAAGTAAACAAAGCAAAGAAGGGCGCCATAGAAATAGAATTGAATCAACATAATTGCAAGGGCACATCTTTGACATTTTTTGCAACAATTATGTAATTTGTTTGCTTTAAGTACATTGGAGTAATCTGTAAACATCACTGACTCAGGCACAAATGGCTGATTGAAACTTGAAAAAAAAAATGATCACATTACGGAGATATATCAAATAGACTTATTTTCCAAAACCACTTTTAAGTCATGTGTAGTTTTAGTATGGTTTGCTAGAAGGAATCACAATGTTATGTTTGTAAGACTGCTTAATTGGCAGTACACATATTGGTTTAAATTTTGTGCCTTTCAAAGACATACTGCATGATGTTCAAAGGAAGACAGAAATTTAACACATCACCAAATCAATGAAAGCAGAAAAAAATGTCAAAAAAGAATGAAATATAACATTAATAACATGGTTCAAAGCCATGGTATGTACAAGTATAACCACATTATCTACCCTACCCCACCCCCACCCCCAGGATGTATCTATTGTATAACAGTGTCTTGTAATTGAATTATTTTGTTGACAAGAACGTCCTTGACACTGTAATGACAATATATATGAAGAGTTTAGGCGCAAAACCCCATAAACGCCACGCCCACGGAAAATGAGATAACTGTTGCAAGTGAAAGCTTACCGAGGCTCATATCCGATAACAAAATCAATTCTGCTGCAACACCCCATAAATCCTATGGTAAATGCAAGTCAAGATGCAGTTTGTATGCAGAACCTCGTAAGCGCCATCCCAGTTTGTGTGCAAAACCACATAGTGAACAGCGCACCACTCACTCGCATGTATCTCGGTCACGTGATGCAAAGATTGTGGCGCCCACGAGAGGTTCTCTAATGGTGTGTTTACACATAACGACGGCATGTCACGAATGCCATGAAGTATACATTCTTGGCTGCTGATCACGAATGTAATGATTTGAGGCAGAGGCGTCGTCAGGAACTGCTGCAACCTGTTACCACGCATTATGATTAATGGAACGTGCTGGTGGAGCATTATATTCCGCGCTGTCGCGCGCTATTGCACATGACATCGTCAAGTTCTGTCACATTGTGAATGAGGCGAATTGTCTCCATATTCACCCACATTGCCACCCATATTCATCCATCAGCTGCTGAACAATTCAGGTTGCTCCAGTTTGCTCCTTTAAATCCACAGCAGAAGAACTTTGTGACTGCATGCTTAGTTGGGCTCTGTGCCATGGGGTGGCGCAGAGAGGAGGAGGAGACAGAGAGCCAGATGTGTTGCTTCACGCAGCTCTCATCTCGCTCATTTTCCCAAACATCAGGCACAGCAGCAGGTGGAACACCGCAGGAGCACACTGAGGAGCACTGGAACGAACCTTTTAGCCGACTTGGCATCGCTGTCCTTCTTCAGTATACTTCAGCAATGAAACTGAATGCGGTGCAGCAGGGTTTAAGTGTGCGCACGTCTAAGAAGAACGCTGTCACGCTCTATTAAGGATCATCACTAATCAAGATGGATCAACACGCTCAGTTTGCGACTTCGACGACATGAGGTGAAATGATGGTGGTGCGTGACATTCGTGGAAGATTTTTTGAGAGCCAAAAACATGTGCCACGAAAATCATGAATATCACACACCAACATACACTATTAAGAAACCTATTCAGATGCCTTAAGTCATGTTAAGAATGTCAGGAATGTGCCAAGAATGACACAAATATGACATTCGTAATGTGTACTGCCTATGAGTAAAGGTAGTATTAGCGTACATTAAAGTCATGGGCTTACTGAGTTTTGCAAACAAAGTGAAGATGGAGATACCAGGTTTTGCAGCCAAATCTATTAAAGGTTGCTAATTAACACATTTCTGAATAAAGGTTGATTTTTGAGATTCTGCTATTTTGTTCAGTGCACCATAACCATTTCATAACAACAAAGAATGATTCATGGATAGGAATCATTATTTTATTATTTATTAATTATTTTATTTATTATCATTATTTTAGATATACATGTAAAATAAGACTGAAATACAGGGTTTATATATATATATATACGAGGTCTGTTAGAAAAGTATCTGACCTTTTTATTTTTTGCAAAAACCTTCTGGATTTGAATCACGTGTGCTTGCATGAGCCAACCTTGAACCTTCATGCACATGCGTGAATTTTTTCACGCCTGTCGATTGCGTCATTTGCTGGTAAGCAGCCTTTGTGTGAGGATGGGTGTAGTCTCTCGTCGGATTTTCTTTGCAAGGAAAATGGCGGAACGACTGGAGCAGCAAGACTGCATCAAATTTTCCGAAAAATGATGCCCACCTCGTCCACCATTCGGAAGATTCAGACGGCTTTCAGTGGCTTTTCAGTTGTGTGACTATCTGAGAAATTGTGGAAGAGGTGGGCATGTCACAACATGTCCTGTGAGACTTCAACACGAAGGTGCTTTTGCTCCGTCAGCAGCTTCGTGCCGAAGCCATCGGCATGAATTTCGCTGCAACTCTTTTCATAGCCAAATCTTCTGTCACAGAGGAATGTGCCGAAAAAGTGCTGATGTCCACCTCTTCCGCAATTTCTCGGATAGTCACACGATGGTCCCGCATCACCACAGTGTTCACTTTGGAAATGATCTGGTCATTTCAGCATGTTGATGGCCGACCGGAGTGTGGCTTGCTCTCCACCATTGTGTGGACGTTTTTAAACCGGTTGTACCACTCCTTAATCTGTGTGATGCCCATAGGATCATCACCGAAAGCCGTCTGAATAATCCGAATGGTTTCCACCTGGCAGTCGCCCAGTTTCTGGCAAAACTCGGGGTCTTGTTCACGAGTGAGGGACGGATGGAGCGTGAGATTGACAGACGGATCAGTGCAGCATCTGCAGTGATGCGGTCACTGTATCGGACTGTCGTGGTGAAGAGAGAGCTGAGTAGGGGGCAAAGCTCTCGATTTACCGATCGATCTACGTTCCGATCCTCACCTATGGTCATGAGATTTGGCTCATGACTGAAAGAACGAGATCACGAGTACAAGCGGCCGAGATGAGTTTCCTCCGCAGGGTGGCTGGGCACTCACTTAGAGATAGGGTGAGGAACTCGGTCACTCGGGAGGAGCTCGGAGTCGAGCCGCTGTTCCTCCACATCGAAAAGGAGTCAGTTGAGGTGGCTCGGGCATCTTTTCCGGATGCCCCCTGGACGCCTAGCTGGAGAGGTGTTCTGGGCACGTCCCATTGGGAGGAGGCCCCGGGGAAGACCCAGGACACGCTGGAGGGACTACATCTCTCGGCTGGCTTGGGAACGCCTTGGGGTTCCCCCGGAGGAGCTGGGGGAGGTGTGTGTGGATCGGGAGGTCTGGGGGGATTTGCTTGAGCTGCTACCCCCGCGACCCAACTCCGGATAAAGTGGAAGAAAATGGATGGATGGATGGATGGATGGATGTGTATATATATATATATATATATATATATATATATATATATATAAACAAGTGACTTGCTGCCTTAACAGTCAATGCAGGATCCCACATTAATTGGAAAACATTGAGACGTGGATCATTGTTGGATGGTAGTGAGGATTTTTTTTTTTTCCAGAGATTTATGTAAAACCTCTCATCACACAATGCTGTATAATTGTGATTTCTTTCTTACACCTTAGTCACACCAGGAAAAATAATGGTTAAGACTGCAGTGTGACCCAAATCCGTGTAACTGTGTGCAATCACCTTGCTATAACATTACAAACACAAATCTGAGAAATGGGCATGTCAAAGGTGGCAACCAGGCAGGGATGACGAAAACAGGAGAATTACGAGCAGGATTCGAGGGAGCCATGATTGACAAAGGCCCAAAGATGCCACTAATACAATTATAATACTGACAAAATAATATGTCTCAAATGCCCCCCCCCCCCTTTATTTATGTAAAATGGTTCAGTCTTCCCGCTCTATCAGACAGCTGCAGAGCCTAAAACACCTGTCACACATAGGGCAATTGAGGCCGAATGGCGTCAGAATGACACATCCACCCTCAGTCAGTCAGACCTATCCAGTGATTTGGAAATGTCCATGTGTCCATTCCCTGACTTTTCTGAAGAAAACTAGCAATAAAACTGCTTATTTACAGGTATTATACCAAATCTTTCCAATACTTATTTAACTCATCGTCTTGGTTTTTATATGTTTGTTTTTATCATTGTAGAGATTTTCTTTCGGTATGAGTTTAAGGAAGATCATTTTAGGAATTTTTGTTTTGTATTTTTTTGTATTTGAAATGGCAAAAACAAATTAAAATGTGGGAAATACCAAGTGTTCCAATACTTTTGGAGGGTACTAAATCTGTGTGAACATATTCCTGGACTATCAAAATTAAGCATACTCAACCCACAGAGAGGATCCCTTGTGCTGTTTGAGGACCCAGACAATGTCTTAGCAACTTATTTTTAGACTCTCCTTTTGCAGTTCCTGGGTCCCTCCCAAAGGCAACACCAGAGTTCTCCATTCACCAGTGACAACTGCTTGTCAGTCCCCAGTACTCTCTTCACTTCAGCCTCCAGTGCCGTCTTCACTTCAGTCTCCCACGCCATCTTCATGTCAGTTTACAGTGCCTATGCCTCATCAGCTTCCAGCAGCGACACCTTATTAGCCTCCATCACCAATGCCTCATGAGCCTCCAGCGCCAACACCTCATCAGCATTCAGCAGCGCCCATGTCTTCTGTGCTTACTTCTCCCAAGTCTCCAATGGTGCCTTTGGCGGCCCCCACTTCTTCAGTGCTTCCTATTCAACTGTCTCCAGTGGTGCCTTCAGCAGTGCCCACATATCAAGAGTCTTCAGCGCCTTCTTCAGAGTCTTCAGCGGCACCTTCAGAAGCGCCCACATCCACAGCAGTGCCATCAGAGGCTCCCTCATCTCAAGAGTCTTCATCTCCTCTGCCTTGTCCAGAGTTTTCAATGGCACCTTCAGCAGCGCCCACACCTCCAGAGTCTTCAGCGGCACCCATGCCTGCAGAGACTTCAGTTGCACCCATGTCTCCAGATTCTTTAATGGCACCCATGCCTCCAGAGTCTTCAGTGGCGCACACACCTTCTGAGTCTTCAGTGGCACCCATGTCTCCAGAGTGTTCAGCGATGCCCATGTCTGCAGTGCCTGCTTCTACTACAGTCTCCTCTTCTTCCGGAGCCTCCAACTCTTCCAGTGCCTGCAGAGAGTACCTCATGTGTCACTGTATTTTGGACAATCATTTCATCTCTGTTCAGTCTCATGCTTATGTTGCTTTGTTGTTTTCCACATATTTTTTTTTATTTTTCTGGTAAGTGGTTGCTCACGTCATTGTCCTTGTCATCCTCCTCGTGTCATTTTGTGGGGTGATCTGTCCCTTGTTACCACAGTTGTTATTGTTCAATTACTCCATTAGGTTTGTATTTTTTTTTGGGGTCACCCCAATCTTCTTTCTCTTATGTCTGTGTCTGTCTATGTCCACCAGTTCTGTTGTTCTTTTGGTCCTCTCCATTTCCTCTCCTGTTTATTATCTGGTTTCCCAGTTGTTTTCTTCATTGTCAATATCTCACATAGTTGTCTGTTAGTGTATGTCTATTGGTTTCCCCACAGTCAGTCCTCTGATTGCCTGTCCTGTCACCGTCACCATTGCCCCTTTGACCTCCCATCTCCTTACTGTTGGCTGCAATGGCATCCATTTGGTGTTCACCCTGTCCTTTGTCATCTCTGTTGTTAGTCCACTGTTTGTTTGTCTGTCTACTGTTGGGTTCATGAGCATCCTCTTGAGGGTCTAGTTGCCCCCTGTCAGCTACATGGCTGTGGCTGGCCCCTGGATGCAAAATGTTTGTCCTGTCCCCTTTCCCACACTGCTTGTTGTTTTGGTGTGTTGTCCTTTTGTTTTCCTTTGTGTGTGTGTGTGTGTGTGTGTGTGTGTGTGTGTGTGTGTGTGTGTGTGTGTGTGTGTGTGTGTGTGTGTGTGTGTGTGTGTGTGTGTGCCCGCCTTCCGGCCCATTCCACCCTCCCTGCTTGTGTTCTGGTGTTTGTACGATGTTGTCTGCCATTTTTGACACTTTGCTTGTTATTGCTTCTTGTGGTTTTGGATGTTTTGCTAGCTTTCGGTCTGCTCTCTTGCCAATCCCCTGACTCTGTTGCCAGCTTTGGACTGCTCTCCTGTGTGAGTCATTAAATACTGTTGTTGTTGTTTTTTTTTTTAACTTGCTGGTGTTTTCTCTGCATTGTGGTCTCAACCATCATTCCACCTGTGACACTTACACTGTCACTGTCATGGTCAGTTGTAAATTCATGCCCCTGAAACACCGACCCTTTGTTAAATGTTATGGATTCAAGCATGCCAATTTTAAAAATGTTGCATCAAGCTTTTGTGTTTACAGTAATAAAAAGTAATCAAAGTGCAGAATGCTAGAACAAATCATGATCAATCTATTCACTTTTAGCTAACGATTAACTGATGTGATGTTATTGCTGACTCATTGCCTTTATCATACATAACATTCAAAACATATTTAACATTATGGAGGAACTATGCAACATTTTTACCTTAATTTGTCAGTTTGTGAGCTTTTTTAATTGCTAAATGACTTGTTTTGAGGTGAATGGAGCCCCCTCAACACACACACACGCACGCACACACACACACACACCCACACCATGTGTCTTGCTGCAGAAAGACAGCCTTGCAACGTTAGGCCCTTAAAATAAGAGTCATGGGTCTTGTGAGAAACTGTAACTACTTTACAACACTCCAACACATACACACACCCCATCAATGCCCTGGAAAGCCACTGCCATCGGAGGAAGAGAAGAAGAGAAAGAGAGTGTGTGACTGAGCCGGGGGGGTCATCCACGGGTTAATGTCAGTAAATGGGATGGTAAATGGACTGCATTTATATAGCGCTTTTCCATCTGCATCAGACGCTCAAAGCGCTTTACAAATAATGCCTCACATTCACCCCAATGTGAGGGTGCTGCCATACAAGGCACTCACTACACAGCAGGAGCAATAGGGGATTAAAGCCCTTGCCCAAGGGCCCATAGTGATTTTCTAGTCAGGCGGAGATTTGAACCCATGATCTCCTGGACTCAAGCCCAACACCTTAACCAAGAAAGGCAGACTTAGTCAGTCTGCTTTCTTTGAATAGAGAGAGTTGAAAGATAAAGAAGTGTGCAAAATTGCTGCAGACCTGACATTCTTGATGCTGCACTTCTAAGTGTATTGAGATTAATGGCTGTTCTCCATGTATTTCTGTGTATTTTCTCATTTGGTACTGATTCGATGAGCACTTTCATGGGTGTCCTCCTCAGCATGTGACAGCTTGTCTGTCAGCAGCAAGCTGCCTGCAAAAAACAGAGGGCACACAAATGAACAATGAAAAACCTGGAGTACTTTGACACCCCAACAAGATGCCACCACGGGGGGTTGACCATATTGCCTATATTGAGATCGACCTATGTGTGTGACTATGTACCTGAAATTTAAAACTGAACTAGTGTACAGTAGCTTTGGTGAAACCCTAGCAAAAATGGTTAACAATGAAATACTGAAAATAAGCAGGGTCTGGTAGGACAAAAAAAAGGGCACCATTAAAATAGCTTAATATAAAATAAATAGTAAATGTTAAGTGAAAGGCCCACGAATAAAACAATTAAAAAAGTAGATAAACTAATAGCAATGAAATACAACCCCAATTCTAGTTAAGTTGGGACGTTGTGTAAAATGTAAATAGAAACAGAATACGATTTGCAAATCCTCTTCAACCTATATTCAATTGAATACACCACAAAGACAAGCTATTTAATGTTTAAACTGATAAACTTTATTGTTTTTGTGCAAATATTTGCTCATTTTGAAATGGATGCCTGCAACACATTTCAAAAAAGTTGGGACGGGGCAACAAAAGACTGGGAAAGTTGATGAATACTCAAAGAACACCTGTTTGGAAACAGGTGAGTGTCATGATTGGGTATAAAAGGAGCATCCCCAAAAGGCTCAGCCGTTCACAAGCAAAGGGCAAGGATCACCACTTTCTGAACAACTGTGTGAAAAAATAATCCAACACTTTAAGAACAATGTTTTTCAACATTCAATTGCAAGGAATTTGGGGATTCCTTCATCTACAATCCATAATATAATCAGAAGATTAAGAGAATCTGTAGAACTTTCTACACGTAACCGGCAAAGAAGAAAACCAACACTGAATGCCCGTGACCTTCGATCCCTCAGGCAGCACTGCATTAAAAACCAACATCATTGTGTAATGGATCTTACCACATGTGCTCAGGAAAACTTCAGAAAACCATTGTCAGTTAACACAGTTTGTCGCTACATCGACAAATGCAAGTTAAAACTCTACCATGCAAAGCGAAAGCCATACATCAACAGCATCCAGAAACGCTGCCGCCTTCTCTGGGCCCAAGCTCATTTGAAATGGACACATGCAAAGTGAAAAAGTGCGCTGCATTCAAATTGTTTTTGGAAATCATGGACATCGTGTCCTCTGGACAAAAGAGGAAAAAGACCATCCAGATTGTTACCAGCGCAAAGTTCAAAAGCCAGCATCTGTGATGTTATGGGAGTGTGTTAGCGCCCATAGCATGGGCAACTTACACATCTGTGATGGCACCATCAATGCTGAAAGGTACATTCAGGTTTTGGAGCAACACATGCTACCATCCAAACAATGTCTTTTTCAGGGACGTCCCTGCTTATTTCAGCAAGATAATGCCAAGCCACTTTCTGCACGTGTTATAACAGTGTGGCTTCGTAGTAAAAGAGTGTGGGTGCTAGACTGGCCTGCCTGCAGTCCAGACCTGTTGCCCACTGAAAATGTGTGGCACATTTTGAAGCGCAAAATACAACAATGGAGACCCTGGACTGTTGAACAACTGAAGTCATACATCAAGCAAGAAGGGGAAATAAGTCCACCTACAAAGCTTCAACAATTATTGTCCTCAGTTCCCAAATGCTTATTGAGTGTTGTTAGAAGGAAAGGTGATGTAACACAGTGGTAAACATACCACTGTCCCAGCTTTTTTGAAACGTGTTGCAGGCATCCACTTCAAAATAAGCAAATATTTGCACAAAAACAAAGTTTATCAGTTTGAACATTAAATATCTTGTCTTTGTGGTGTATTCAGTTGAATATAGGTTGAAGAGGATTTGCAAATCATTGTATTCTGTTTTTATTTACATTTTACACATCGTCCCAACTTCATTGGAATTGGGGTTGTAAATGAAACATGTTTTTTCTGAGTTTTGAAAAAACAGCATGCTGTGTCAATACTTTTCACCCTTCATCACACTTCCAGTAGTTTCAGTTTTAGCCTTACTAATTTTTACCAAGTTGACACAAACAAACAGTACAGGTGTTAGCGGCACTTGTATTTTGAAGCTTAGCCTCAGAAGTGGTATATAGTTACCAAACAAGCTAAATAGTAATAGTATAACCTTGTTTCAGTGTTTTATTAACACTTTTTGCTTTTTGTTTATTACGGAGCCCGGTTAGGGACATGGTGGTTAAATTTTTTTTGGCCCCAATTATTGCGTTCCCTTGCAAAATTATTGCATTCCCTTGCAATACCTTTTGGATTCCCTCGCAATATTTTTGCATTCCCTCGCAATAACTTTTGAGTCCATATTTCCAGCCTGGTGACACACAGGTTTGTTGGATTGCACATAATGGATAACCAGAACTTGATTAAGTTTTACTTTCACCTAGGGCTCACATACAATAATATACTGGATGTTTTGTCTGTGAGACACAATGTGATTATCTGCATGAACACTCTGGAGCATATTTTAAAGAAAAACGGTCTGTTTCTGCAGAGATATGATGCGCTAGAAGATGCTTTGTGCTTTATTGGGGGGGAACTGAGCTTTAATATGATATTAGGTTATTGCCAGGGAATGCAAAAACTATTGTGAGGGAATGCAATAATCTGCGTAAAAAACAATAACATGCGTTAAAAAGTATGACCTGCTAATTGCTTCAGTAACTGGAGTAATAATAGAGCAGACATCACCAAGCTATGATACCTGCACATAAACTAACATGAAAATTTCACTTGATGAAAATACTGGAGCACAAACTTCTGAAGTAGTCCGATAGTACAACTAGCTCCACAGCAAGCCATGTTATCTCAGATATTTTTAATAAAATGGTCAAAGAAGACAGACACAGTCTGTTCACAGCAGTTAACAGTCACTGCTTGCGGTCTCTGCGAGACACAACTCAACGTCACATCAACTGTCGGAATATAATGCGATGCTGTTGTTGGCTGAACTTTGCTGTGGGGACAGAATATATTGTTTTGATTGGTGAAACTGTTCTTTTGCTTTTGGGAATGCAGTGCACCTGGTCAATAATTTACTTTGGCTTTTTTTTTTACATACTTTGTGTGCCAAATTGAAACATTGTACGCAAATGTCAAAATATGTGGCTGGATAAAAAAAATGCATACAGGTTGGCAAATGTGAATAATACTCTCATTACAGAAGTATAAATTACCTTTGTCAAGGGCAAAGACACCAGCACTTACCATGACAGACTCTGGCTTTTGGACTTGTTGCTGATTTCAGTCTGAATGGTATTTTTTTTTTTTTTTTTGTCTTTAGTCCAGACTGGTATTTGCAAATGTAAATGTGTATTGTAACATTTGATAAATGTATCTCAAAGTTATTCCTTGTCCTGCAAATGTAACTGTGTACTGTAACATTTGATAAATGTATCTCAAAGTTATTCCTTGTCCATGTGGTTATATCAGCTATTAATGAATCACAGTTCTTGATGCAGTGCCATAAGTGATCTATGCTCACGGGTACTCATCTAAGGCTAAGAAAAGGTAAAAAGAAGCCATCACCTATGACTCATAAACAATTAAATTACCAGACCAAGTGAAAAATGTCAGTTATAAAAAGTGAAGATATGTACAAGCTATTTAAAACAAATATACACTCTAGGTAAGGCACAGAGACAATTTGATTGAAGATATTGCACACATTTGTATGAGTACAGCCCATAGGATTTCAGTTATTGCACATGGTGGTCAGAGTTTGCACATGAGTGGTTAATGTTCTCACAGCCCAGGGAAAGAAACTGTTTGTCATACGGGAGGTCTGGGCAGTGATCGACCTGTATCTCCTACCCAATGGGAACAGGTTGAACAGGTGAAGTGCTGGGCAAGATGGGTCTGAGAGGATGGCTCTGGATCGGCTGAGACAGCGGGAGGTAGCTATCTCCTCAAGATGGGGCAGGGGACAGCCAATGATTTTTTTGGTGGTGTTTATCACTCACTGCAGAGCCTTTCTGTCGGCAGCTGTACTTCTGGTGAACCACACAGTGACACAGTATGTCATCACACTTTCCACTGTGGCATAAAAGAAGGCCACCAGCAGCTTCTGCTCCAGTCAACTCTTCCTCAGGAGCCTCAGGAAGTGTAGTTGCTGCTGGGCCTTCTTTATAACAGCCAGTGTTGGTGGACCAGGAGAGCTCTTCTTGGATGTTCACTCCCAGAAGACTAAAAGATGACACTCTCTCCACCTGATCTAAATTGATGTTGAGAGGGGCATAATCCCAACGGTTTCTCTGGAGTGATTATGGGTGGTGTTGGCCTGACACCACCCTAACATGTGCTGGACCTCCTCCTTGTAGGCAGTCTCATCTCCCCTCAAGATGACTCTGATCACCATTCTGTCATCTGCGAACCTGATGATGGTGTTTGTGGATTGACGGGTTACACAGTCATGAGTGTACGGAGTGTACAAGAGTGGACTCAGCACACAGCCCTGTGGTGAGCCAGTGATGAGTGTGAGGGGGAAGGAAAGCTGAAGGCCGAGCTTCACACACTGTTGTCCAAGAGGAAGTCTTTAATCCAGGCACAGCTGGAAGGTGCAGGTCCAGTAATTTGGTTATCAGAATATCTGGAGTGATAGTGTTGAACGCTGAGTAATTGCTAAGGGCCCCTTCACACCTAACATGAAAGGCGCAGAAACTGGAAGAAAAAAATCCATGAACCAAACACGAAATGGGAAACCACAAACCATCGTGCGCATGCACGAACACAGTGCGAGTAGCTGGGACGTGTTGCACCACATCACGACACTGATATGGAGAAAAATAAAATGAAAACCAGCTGTATATTCGTGAATATCACTGGGTTGATATAAATAATACATAAAAGGGGCGCAATACACAACCCCGCACTTAAATAACCCTGATTAAATAAAATATAAATGCCACTCACAGGGTTAGAACCTGCAATTTACAAAAGCTCTGATTACCAGACGGAAACTTTACCACTGTGCTACAATCACTGTCTTATAACAGGAGCATGAAATGGCTAAAATCAACAAGGAGATGAATGCATTTTTAAAACAAGAGGAAAAAGCACCATGATAACTGACCAAGCGACATTTGTTATGACATATTTTGGTAATACATGACTGAACGTGGCATATTTTGTGGTGCTTATTTGGCTTGTCATATAGTCCTGTGGCGCGGCTCACAGGACACGCGTGTCCTGTCAGACAGACGTGGTATTCAGATTGGGACAGCTGAGACAGTCTGTCAATGTGCGCGCTCCAGCCAGTCACAAAAGCGATATATGTTTTTATGTATTTTCACATGAGGACAGCAAGCACACACAGTTGTAAGGTCCTGTCCGTCAACACATGGTACACATTCTGCAGCTGTGATGTCCAGG
Source organism: Thalassophryne amazonica (assembly GCF_902500255.1). Classification (NCBI taxonomy): domain Eukaryota; kingdom Metazoa; phylum Chordata; class Actinopteri; order Batrachoidiformes; family Batrachoididae; genus Thalassophryne; species Thalassophryne amazonica. The sequence goes on from NC_047106.1 coordinate 123,552,811, forward strand.
ACCAGAGATCTCAACAGCTGCTGCTGTTGGCAGCTAGCCACGCCCCCTGTCCAATCAGTGCACAGACCAAGGTTTCCTCTGTGATCAGATGAGAGGCGCCTCGTCTGCAGGGGAAAGCGGGGGGGGGGGAGCGGGGGGAGTGGAAGGGCATGCAATACACACACTCTGGCATGACACGTGTACTTGGCAACGCCACAGTCATGGTACACTTAGACAAACTTCACAGCCAGCTCGAAAGTGGTCGCTTGCTCACTGTTTTCGTGCTAACAACGTGAATGGCCACACATTTCCTAAGTGCTCCTCCAGCACTTAGGAAATGAAGTTTGTTTGTGTCACCTGGAATTTGGATGACACCTGCTGCGAGAGGTATCAAATGGCCTCTCACAGGGCACTCTCTGTCTTTCTGCCGATGTGTGCATGAATGGTTGTAGCGACAGGTGTACGAGGTGTTGGAGGCACCTGTGATTTTCATGAATGGCATGCAGTTCCTCCTTCATGCGCTAGGTGGCTTCAATCATGTTATGTGTGAAAGGGGCCCTAAGTAATTGCTCCTGTAGGTGAACTGGTGGGGATCAAATGCAACAACCTTAATGTGTTGCAGGTCCCGCCTCTCGAAGCATTTCATCAACACTGATGTTAAGGCGATGGGCCTGTAGTTGTTGAGATCACTGTTGCCTGATGCCTTGGGGACAGGGAGAAGTTGAAGATTGTACCGAGGATTCCTGAGAGCTGACTGGCATAGGCAGTGAGTACCTTTCCAGCTACACTGTCGGGTCCGCTGGCTTTGCTCTGGTTTACCTGGCATAGTACTCTCCTCATGTCATGTTGCCAAAGAGTCAGTGAAATGCTGCTGTCGGCAGGTGGGGGCATCTGTTGTCTGAAAGAGTGCCTTTAAACTTTTCAGTAATTTTCTCAGGCATTTGATGACATACTGTAAAACCTCTGCAGATCTTTGCTCCTCAATAACAGCTTTTTGTGGATGTTACTTACAGTATGTGCTAAATCATGATTACAAGCACCTGTTGACATCATCTGTTTTGAATATCATCATTATTTATTCCTATAGGTTGGTTACAGTACTTTCACCTCTATTCCACAGAGTGCTGTTCTAATACAATTATCCATGATCAAAAAAATTGCAAAAATGGGATGAAACAGCTTTCTCCAGCTTGCCTCCTAACAGGCGAGGTCATAAAGTGCAGACTTGGCAACTAACTCGCTTATAACTTCCACACCTGGCAACCCAGCCATAAACGAAAGTAAGGAACTGCATCTTCAGCCTGAACCACAAGAAACAATACTTTTGCTTCAAAGTAGCACATTCAAACAGGTTTCAAGCTGTACTCACTAGAATTCCTCATTTAAAGACATTCAAATACGGTTGAAACTGTCAAGATTATGAACACCAGGGATAATTTTGCAAATCAGGATGAAATTTTTGAACAGTTTGAAAATGTGACCCTGATTTTAAAACTGGTGCCAATGAAGGACATACTGTAACTACTGTGTATACCAAGTTTGTTCAAGATTGACAAAGATGGATCAAGAAGAAATGATCATGCTTCAAAATGCACCCTGATTTGCTATTCTGAATTAAACGGGACGGAAAGGTGCTCTGCGGAATAGCTCCATTTGTTCATTTTTTACCGAAATGCTTGCCCTAAATTGCACCTGTCCCTGCCTCTGGCATATGTTGCAGGCCTGAAATACAGGTCTGTGTATTAACATATGAAATTCATGTCTACACAAAACATGAAATATCTTGATTTCATACTGTGAGCAATAAAACACGTCAAAGTAAATGTAAGAATCACTGTTTGTTTTTATTTGCATTTTCCATACTGTCGCAGCTTTGTCTGATTTGGAGTTGAATAAAGAAAACTTATTCACCACCACAGCCCTTCTTTCACTTGTCTTCTAAATAACCTGCCATCTCCAGAAAAAAACAACACAAACCCAAGCAGAGGTGCAGCTGTTCAGCCTGGCTGACTCAAGTTTTATTGCCATGCAGCAACGATCATGATTGGTTCCAGTCACAGAAATGATTGAGGAATCATTGTCCACCTGAGCATTCAGACTCAGAGTTGATGCTGTCACTCACTGCCTGTCGATTACACACGAATGGAGATGGGTGTGAAAATCTGAGTCCCGTGTGACTGTGGTCTAATTCTGCACGTCCTTGCCCAAAGTCAAGCAAGAGGCTGTCCACTGTGATGAAAAGCACCACAACTATGGATACCTTTAGAAGTCTTAAAAATACACTCAACAAAAATATAAACGCAACACTTTTGGTTTTGCTCCCATTTTGTATGAGATGAACTCAAAGATCTAAAACTTTTTCCACATACACAATATCACCATTTCCCTCAAATATTGTTCACAAACCAGTCTAAATCTGTGATAGTGAGCACTTCTCCTTTGCTGAGATAATCCATCCCACCTCACAGGTGTGCCATATCAAGATGCTGATTAGACACCATGATTAGTGCACAGGTGTGCCTTAGACTGCCCACAATAAAAGGCCACTCTGAAAGGTGCAGTTTTATCACACAGCACAATGCCACAGATGTCACAAGATTTGAGGGAGCGTGCAATTGGCATGCTGACAGCAGGAATGTCAACCAGAGCTGTTGCTCGTGTATTGAATGTTCATTTCTCTACCATAAGCTGTCTCCAAAGGCGTTTCAGAGAATTTGGCAGTACATCCAACCAGCCTCATAACCGCAGTCCACGTGTAACCACACCAGCCCAGGACCTCCATATCCAGCATTTTCACCTCCAAGATCGTCTGAGACCAGCCACTCGGACAGCTGCTGAAACAATCGGTTTGCATAACCAAAGAATTTCTGCACAAACTGTCAGAAACCGTCTCAGGGAAGCTCATCTGCATGCTCATCGTCCTCATCGAGGTCTCAACCTGACTCCAGTTCGTCGTCGTAACCGACTTGAGTGGGCAAATGCTCACATCTGCTGGCGTTTGGCACGTTGGAGAGGTGTTCTCTTCACGGATGAATCCCGGTTCACACTGTCCAGGGCAGATGGCAGACAGCGTGTGTGGCGTCATGTGGGTGAGCAGTTTTCTGATGTCAATGTTGTGGATCGAGTGGCCCATGGTGGCGGTGGGGTTATGGTATGGGCAGGCGTCTGTTATGGACGAAAAACACAGGTGCATTTCATTGATGGCATTTTGAATGCACAGAGATACCGTGACGAGATCCTGAGGCCCATTGTTGTGCCATACATCCAAGAACATCACCTCATGTTGCAGCAGGATAATGCACAGCCCCATGTTGCAAGGATCTGTACACAATTCTTGGAAGCTGAAAATGTCCCAGTTCTTGCATGGCCGACATACTCACCGGACATGTCACCCATTGAGCATGTTTGGGATGCTCTGGACCGGCGTATACGACAGCGTGTACCAGTTCCTGCCAATATCCAGCAACTTCGCACAGCCATTGAAGAGGAGTGGACCAACATTCCACAGGCCACAATTGACAACTTGATCAACTCTATGCGAAGGAGATGTGTTACACTGCATGAGGCAAATGGTGGTCACACCAGATACTGACTGGTATTCCCCCCCAATAAAACAAAACTGCACCTTTCAGAGTGGCCTTTTATTGTGGGCAGTCTAAGGCACACCTGTGCACTAATCATGGTGTCTAATCAGCATCTTGATATGGCACACCTGTGAGGTGGGATGGATTATCCCCAGCAAAGGAGAAGTGCTCACTATCACAGATTTAGACTGGTTTGTGAACAATATTTGAGGGAAATGGTGATATTGTGTATGTGGAAAAAGTTTTAGATCTTTGAGTTCATCTCATACAAAATGGGAGCAAAACCAAAAGTGTTGTGTTTATATTTTTGTTGAGTGTAGTTTTAGTAAAAAGTCACTGAGGTCAGAGGAGCACACTGAGTGCTTTTCAGAATGTATTGCGATAGACTGGCGCTGCCAGCAGACAATGACACAGAGAATAATAAACAATGAGAATGAACACTATCACATCCTGATGATATTTCCCATCATGTATATTTTGCAGCCATATGTTCATTGTGAGTCATTTCCTATTACAACAGTTTGAATGAACAGGAGTGAGGGATTTCTGCCTCTATTCATTTGTGTGGATTCTATGTTGCCAGTCTTCAGAGATGCTGGGCTTGAGCTCAGAGGAAATGAGGCACACCCACAGGGCCCACATTACTATTAAAGCCAGTGTTAGAAAGAGCGCGTGTTTTTTTATGTTTGTTTCTCTGAGGGCGAACAGCATCATTGCAGAACTACACAGGTCAGCAGGGGCTAAGCCAGCTTTGCATTGAGCAAAGCACTTCGGGGAAGGTGGGGAACAGGGATATATCGACACACAATTCACTCCTCAAAATGAGGCATTCCATGTGGAGAATACAGAAATGCCACTGCAGCACACAAGAGGAGCTGCTGTCCCCCACCTCCCACTATTCATACGCTTGTCATTATATACAAGGAGGGATTGTCCCGGATAACTGAATTCATACCAATAGATTTTGGATAGAATGCCTGTCAGAGACAAACTTAATTAATTTACTATCCCAATGGGACGCTGAAAAGAGTGGAAAGAGAATGTGAATCAGGCCTTGCATTTCTTACACTTGCTATGCAGTTCGAGCAGGAAAGTGACTCAAGGGCCTTTCACAGTGAACACATTCAGGGCATTAAATATGTCGCACATCACTCTCAAACCCATTGTTTTCAATGAGAAATGTCATGTGTGTGACGCATTAAAAACCAAGCTGGAATGATGCTCCACCAGATGTGCGCATTGTCGCTTGTTGTCAGCAAGGGCACAATTTAGAAATAGAAATTGGTGGGACAAAGTGCGAGGCCCGCAGGGCCGAAGCCCATAGGCCGGGGGTCTGGGGGCCGCTTTAGGCCCCCAGAAGCCCTAGATCGGTTTCTAGATAAGCTCAGATGCATTCTGAGCATCCATAACAGTAATTTTAATGTTTTGAGAAGACCATAAAGTGGACACCATTTGACTTATGCAATTTGAAACTGTGGATATAAGTACTTTATTGTGAGAAAAGCCAACATTGATTTGATTAACATCCTGGTGTAAATAAGGTATCATCACATGTGTAGAACTCAAAAAGAATGATAGGTTGAGTTTTCATTAAAAAAAACAACTGCAATGTGGTAAAATGTATTCATAAATATGAAAAAACAGGCTCTTAATAATTAATAATTAACTATCGCATTCTGTATTTTTTTTCTCAAGATTTGTTTTTGCATAAGTTTAAAAAAAAACAACAGATCATAAGTTTAGGATAAATTACTTATCATGAATTTAATTTTCGAAGTGGCACTAATGACAACACTCATACTGAACATAATTTCGCTTGCATAGACTGATTTTGGAGATCAAGCAATAATTGCAGATGGACTTTCTGAGGTCCCAGATAGCTTTTCTGATTTCCTTTTCTAACTTTCAGAATTTAGTAAATTAGCATATGGTCTATTAATACTTATGTGTAGACACTAGTCCCTAGAGGCAAATATTTTTGGTTGCAAATCTGGGCAAATGCAGTCCCAGAAAATTCTGAATGTGACAAACAAGAAACAGGTGTTGTAAACAAGTCAATGCTGCTAAAAATACAAACATGCAGAAACAAAGATACTATTCTGACATGGTTTTGCACATAAGACTGACATGGTTTGCACATAAGACTGACATGGTTAGCACATAAGACTGGCATAGCATGTTTCAAGTACACACATATATGTCAGAAGGTGGGGGGGCATACCATATTCTGTCCCTCCTGGTTGAAAAGGTGGGTGGGACATGTCCCCCCTATCCCCCACCAAATTGCGCCTATGGTTTTCAGGCCGCCTCAGTCAAAGTTCACCCCAGTCCAACTTTGTGCTGTGATGTAGCTTTGTGCATCTAATAGAAATGCAGCATCAGGCCAAAACACGGAAGGCAACAGAGTGCATACACAGCAGTTTTCTGAAGAAGCTTTTTTTTACCTCAAGATTAATTTGATTACTGTACATTTTGAACTTAAAACACATTTCTTACATTAGAAAATGTGAAATGAAAATAGCTTTAACTTTTAAAAAAAGATGTTATAGAAATCTTTGTTTATCAATAAAATTAAAGGCCCTGTCACACCTTGACGATTTTGCCTACGTATGCCGGCCGTATTAAAATGCTGGCACACGCTTTTGTATGTCTAATAAATTAATGCAGCTGTCACACCTTGACGATTATCCAGCATCTGCTGACAGCCCAGTTTCAACCCAGAGGTTCTGGTCGGTACTGCACAGTGTGGTGTGCATCAGAAACAGAATAATTTAACATTATTTTATTATAATTTTTTTATGATTATTTTTTTTTATTTTGTTGGACCATTTTCATTATGTACAGAATGCTGATGAGTACACTGGCTGTGGGAAATGCTGCCGTAAATGAATGGAGTGCTGGCTCTTTAAATGTTGAAAGTGCCGAGTGGCTGCTTCCTGATCAGTGGACCTGGTCCACTGATCAGGAAGCAGCCACTCCGTTGATCCGCTGATCAGGTCATCACAGACCTGTGATGATTTAAACTTTTAAAGCACCAGTCGACTGCAATCAGGTATTACCTGAATGAAGTGCTGTGTGTTCTGTCGGAGTGGTGATCACCGACAGCCACGGCACTTTAACCCCTTCTACAACCCCTGGCAAAAATTATGGAATCACCGGCCTCAGAGGATGTTCATTCAGTTGTTTAATTTTGTAGAAAAAAAGCAGATCACAGACATGACACAAAACTAAAGTCATTTCAAATGACAACTTTCTGGCTTTAAGAAACACTATAAGAAATCAAGAAAAAAAGATTGTGGCAGTCAGTAACGGTTACTTTTTTAGACCAAGCAGAGGAAAAAATTATGGAATCACCCTGTAAATTTTCATCTCCCAAATTAACACCTGCATCAAATCAGATCTGCTCATTGACATTGACCCTATGCCATGACATTGACCCTATGTGTCTTTTTGCAAGGAATGTTTTTGCAGTTTTTGCTCTATGGCAAGATGCATTATCAAATGATTTCATCATCCCCAAACATCCTTTCAATTGTCCAAAATATCAACATAAACTTGTGCATTTATTGATGATGTAATGACAGCCATCTCCCCAGTGCCTTTACCTGACATGCAGCCCCATCAATGACTGTGGAAATTTACATGTTCTCTTCAGGCAGTCATCTTTATAAATCTCATTGGAAAGGCACCAAACAAAAGTTCCAGCATCATCACCTTGCCCAATGCAGATTCGAGATTCATCACTGAATATGACTTTCATCCAATCATCCACAGTCCACAATTGCTTTTCCTTAGCCCATTGTAACCTTGTTTTTTTCTGTTTAGGTGTTAATGATGCCTTTTGTTTAGCTTTTCTGTATGTAAATCCCATTTCCTTTAGGTGGTTTCTTACAGTTCGGTCACAGACGTTGACTCCAGTTTCCTCCCATTCGTTCCTCATTTGTGTTGTTGTACATTTTTCGATTTTTGAGACATATTGCTTTAAGTTTTCTGTCTTGACGCTTTGATGTCTTCCTTGGTCTACCAGTATGTTTGCCTTTAACAACCTTCCCATGTTGTTTGTATTTGGTCCAGAGTTTAGACACAGCTGACTGTGAACAACCAACATCTTTTGCAACATTGCGTGATGATTTACTCTCTTTTAAGAGTTTGATAATCCTCTCCTTTGTTTCAATTGACATCTCTCGTGTTGGAGCCATGGTTCATGTCAGTCCACTTGGTGCAACAGCTCTCCAAGACGTGTTCACTCCTTTTTAGATGCAGATTAACGAGCAGATCTGATATGATGCAGGTGTTAGTTTTGGGGATGAAAATTTACAGGGTGATTCCATAATTTTTTCCTCAGAATTGAGTGATTCCATATTTTTTTCCTCTGCTTGGTCTAAAAAGTAACCATTACTGACTGCCACAATCTTTTTTTCTTGATTTCTTATAGTGTTTCTTAAAGCCAGAAAGTTGCCATTTGAAATGACTTTAGTTTTGTGTCATGTCTGTGATCTGCTTTTTTTCTACAAAATTAAACAACTGTAAGCCTGTATATCCCATCGCTGGGAAATTTCACTTTTTATTTGTGAGATACTGACAAGCCAAAATGACGCGGGTGCTAGTGGGCTAAATGTTTAAACAACACATTAATGAGGCGTAATCACCCTGATCGATCGAACAGGTCATCTGATGATCACACAGACAGCGACAGTGCTTTAAAAGTTTAAATCATTACAGCACTTCTGTGTGATCAGAGTGTGACACCAGCATGAGAAACACACCTGAAGCAAAAAAAAAAAAAAAACACAGAGGGACATGCTTTAAAACACTACGTTTCCAGCCACAAATTAAAGGATTCTCCGACATCATTTTCAAAAATCAGGAGCTTTATGTGGATTCATGTCCATCTGTGATGGTGAACTGGACTGAAATGAACAAGTCAGGCTTTATATTTTTTCCGTGTGTCAATGAAATAGTCGTTCTGCATACAGACCGCGGCTTTCAGCCAATCAGTGGCCAGCATTAACGGACGGATTTAGACTTATGAGTAAATTACAAGAAACATCTGCCAACAATCACATAACTTACCTACAACTTATGTCCAGCATGTGCGGGACATGTGAGTCACATGTTGGCATGCGTTGAAAATTTTCAGCATGCCTAAAATGTTTTGAGGACCTCAGCTTATTAGGACGTACTTCAGCGAGCTTCAGCGTGTTTCAACATGCTTCAACTTGCTCTTAACCTATAAAAAACTTACCTTTAACTTGTTGAACTTATGCCAGTGTTTTTTAATACAGTTGGCATATGCTGGCTAAATCGTCATGGTGTGACAGGGCCTTAAGCCATAACCTATCTGTTGTTGTTTCAATGAGATAATTCTTGATTAACATTATAAAGAAACTTTGACATTTATTTTTTGACAAAAAAATTGCATGAAAAGTAATGTGTACATTTTAATTATGTTTGACTCATTCATTCACTCACTCATATGTGCATTTCAACCAGAAAAAATACACTGTAAATAAATATAAATATTTTGGAGATGATGTAACAATGATTACGTTTACATGCCGTTAATATTCGGGTTAAGGTCAATATTCCGGTTTCTGAATCATTAGGAATAACCCATTTACATGCTTAAGCAGACAGAGTTACTCCTGTATACATGGTCACTGGTATCATTTGGAATATCCCCATCTAAACAGCGATGCACGTCTTCCACCGGTGCTTGATTTGGTCTGGCGTTTGTGCAAATCCTGCTTCATGTAAAACCCCTCACTACACACTTTTCTCAAACAGGCATTAACATTTTTCTCACTTTTCTCTCCTGCGGGCTGCCTCCGCATCAAAGCAGCGAGCGTATTCTCTGGACCTGTTGCCAGATTTGGCACAGGTCCACACAGCGGGGGGGGGGGGGGGGGGGGGGCAGTGTGTGTGGCCCGCTGCACATTTACTGAGCCCGCAGACACGGTAAGCGCATCGGAGGCAGTGAGGGCAATCGCGGTGATATGCAGACCGGTGCCAGCGACCGGGCCGCCTGATAAGGACACAGAACACAATGCGCTGTTTATCTCTGCTTCTGTGGTGTCCGGAGGGTTGTGCGCGCCACATACAAGTAGTTGCCGTACTCACAAGACCAAGATTCCTTGCGGATAGGACATGCGCAGAACACAAAATAATGTTCCTTTCTATGGGGATATCCCGATGCGTGTTTATATGACCTGATATTCGGGTTAGAAAAGGAGTAACCCAGGAGTCTTTGGGTTTTTAAAAACCAGAATATGAGCATATTCTGGTTTTTGCGGGTGTTTACATGGCCGTGCGCAACCGGGTTATTGCTAATATTCCGGTTATGAAAGGGTTATGAAAGGGTTATTGGCTGCATGTAAACGTAGTCAATGATTGCAGTGTGTCTATTCATTAGGATTTCAAAAATGTAACATAAACCTCATGATGAAAAAATATTTTTAGTGATTTCAACATTAAATTACATCTTTGCTGACTACGTGATTCCATTTAATGTTGAATTCAGGACAGCGTATTTACTAATATATAAATTTGACTATTCTAGTGATTGTGAATGCTTTGAAATTGTGTACAGTAGGGGTGGGGCTTCTTCTACCTGTGCAAGTGTCTTTTTAACTGAACTTTGACTCATGAATATGTTTAATGAATCTAATGTTAAAATAATGAATATAATGAGTATATTCTTAAAATATAAAAGGAAACAGTTTGGTCAAATAATAAAATAGTTGCTGTTTAAAGAGCCTTTGCTTTATTTAAAAGTATAGCAGCAGGTGCAGTTGTGCAGTAAGAGATGACAGGTGAAGTGGTCTCTCGGGAATTTTAACCAAATGAAGGTCTCCTGCGTGAGATTGATAGATGGATCGGTGCAGCATCTGCAGTGATGCGGTCGCTGTATCGGACCGTCGTGTTGAAGAGAGAGCTGAGTAGGGGGGCAAAGCTCTTGATTTACCGATCGATCTACGTTCCGATCCTCACCTATGGTCATGAGATTTGGCTCATGACCGAAAGAACGAGATCGCGGGTACAAGCGGCCGAGATGAGTTTCCTCTGCAGGGTGGCTGGGCGCTCCCTTAGAGATAGGGTGAGGAGCTCGGTCACTCGGGAGGAGCTCGGAGTCGAGCCGCTGCTCCTCCATGTCGAAAGGAGTTAGTTGAGGTGGCTCGGGCATCTTTTCCGGATGCCCCCTGGACGCCTCGCTGGAGAGGTGTTCCGGGCACGTCCCATTGGGAGGAGGCCCCGGGGAAGACCCAGGACACGCTGGAAGAATTACATCTCTCGGCTGGCTTGGGAACGCCTTGGGGTTCCCCCAGAGGAGCTGGGGGAGGTGTGTATGGTTCGGGAGGTCTGGGCGGCTTTGCTTGAGCTGCTGCCCCTGCGACCCGACTCCGGATAAAGCGGAAGAAAATGGATGGATGGATGGATGGATGAAGGTCTCCTCTGCAGCTTCGACCGCTTGGTGGAGTTTTTGGGGACACTTTCCTCACATTTTGAAGAACAGAGATATTGATATTATCTATGTTCATTATTTCCCTCTCAAGAAACTGACATTGCCATCCCATTGGTGCAACTCCACCTCAGGAGGTGTCGTCGGGTGTGGAAGACTGCTCGTTCCCCCCTTCTCAGAAACCGGACTCGGACCCAACCCCATGCCGACCAGCACTGGACCCCGGCCCCTGACTATCAGCCCAGACAGCTGGTTTGGCTTTAACCCAGGGACATCAGAATATTGTATTATGTATTTTTTCTTTCACAAAGGGAATTATACACTGTTAAGCCATGAATTACACTTACTTTTACTTAATTACTTATTTTGGAAAATTGTGTTAAATTAGATAGTTTACTGTGACTGTAGATCTTATATCCCTAACCCTCATCCTAACCCTAATTTGTAAAGTTAACATTGGGGTATATGTCTGTTAAAATGCATGGAAATGCACCAAATTGCACCATTTTTCTAGAAAATGGTGCAATTTGGTCCTCCAGACCCCCCAACTCAATATTGCTCCCCCAACTTTACAAAGGGTTTTGACTCCCAGGTGTGTTGTAAGATATACATGATTTAGACCTGGTTTGACTATGCACTAGAAATTTGGTGTTTCTGTTAATAAAAAAGAACCTAACAGTGGAGGGGGGGTGCAATATGGCTAGTACCTAAGGCCCAGAATTTGATGCTACACCCATGGTGGCATCTTATTACATGTAAATTGCCACAAAAACACTTGAAGCATGTCATGCATTTTAATGTGAATTGTTGTATATAACATTGTTTATGGTACATTTTTACATATGTTTTTGAAATTTACAATTTCTATTTGCATTCTAGGTTATAAAAATGGTTTCTTAAACATATTTCTGGTTTTCACTGTAAAAAAAAAACTTTTTTCTGATTTGAATTTTAGGATTTGGGGTGAATTTAGGGTCACTGTTTTTAATGCAGTATGTCAGAATGAAAGAAAAACTGTAAAGTCACACAGGTGAGGTTGTGCTGAAAAAAAAAATTACACCAAAAAAGGCTAGGTAAATAGTTTTTAAGGTAAATTATGAAGGTAAAACCAAAAGTAGTCAAAAACACCAAGTTATACCCAAGAGTCCAGAGGGTTAAATAAACTAGCTTGAAAGGGAAAGTATGGTAAAATAAAGAACAAACCCTTGAACCCCATATGGTTACCGTATTTTTTCTAAGTATAAGTCACATTGGTAAAAAATATGCCTCTTTAAAGGAAAAAAAAAACAAAACATATGAGTCACACACACAGTATAAGTCACTTTTATCACTTCATGCAAGAAGGAAATGGATTAAATCACCGTATTCATTTATAATGCACACAGTGTAGAGGAGCACAGCTAATGTGCTAATTGATGTCACTATAAGGGCACAAAATGTGAGGAAACTGCTTCTTTCAGCCACCGAACAGATATATATATATGTGAGGTGAACATACAGCGTCATTTAAACTAAACTCCTTTTTTAGTACATTTATAAAATATTTCACCACTATTTTTTTTCCTTCTTCATAAAACAGCTGTCCTTGTACTTCCAAATAAGGTCAAATAAGGTTTATTCCAAATAAAGAAAAAAAGTCTATCTTCATTCAAAGTGTGGTCTTCAAGTAAAAAAACACATTATGGCATTTCTTGAGAACAAAACATTTTTTTCTATCTTACAGAAGCACAATGCATTCACTAGATAAAGAGAGTTAGGCACCTTATCTTGTAATTAGGAGAAAATGATCTTGGAATTAAGAGAAAAGATCTTGTAATTATGAGATCAGGATCTTGCAATTATGAGAAAAGATCTGCATTTCTCCACTGAGCAGCTCTCAGTGCCCAGGTCTTCCCTGATTCATATGGGAGTGCTGCTATTGTCTTTTACTTCATCAATGAAGTAACCAGAAATAACTCTGGGGTTGCTATTTGTGGAGTAAGTATGCAGCCACATGACAATATTCGAAAATCCATCAACGGCACCGTTAATACATAGTCCATGTGGTTTCAGTTTGTCGAATGAATTGGGATGCCATAAGAGGTTGGGGTCTGGGTTTATATACAGACATCATCTTAAATTGTTCCATTGCCTCAGCTGTACTCCTTGATGCGCTAGGATTTTTAGCAGGTGGTACACAGTTCTCTGAGACATTACAAAACCAGCTTGGATGCATTTCAATTGCATGAAATTGTATCCATGAAGCATCCTGTATTGGTTCAACTACTCCTGCAGAAAGAGAGCGACATCCAGCACGTCAGACTGGGCTTTCCACCTGAACAATCCTAACAACTTGAGATTCCTGCGCATTGTTGACATACTAATATTAATACCATCCTAATTTTTAAGAAACATCAGTAAGAAGACAGTAATAGCAGATTAACTGCAATAGCGCCACCACTGCCTACTGATTTGCAAGGATTTACATGTGACAAGAGCTTTTTATTTTTCTTCATTGTATCTCGCAATTATGGGATCCTGATTTTGTAATTACAAGATATTTTTCTCATAATTACAAGATCGTTCCTCGTTTTAATCAAGTGAATGCAATGTGCTTCCATACTTTCCATCTCTGGTGGTTCTGAGATACACCCCTGCAGATGCAAGGCATCTTGGGACAGATTTATGCCACACTATAACTTTGGGTGAGAAGAGAGGGAAATAAGCTTGCAATCTGGCAGGGGGAGCAGTTGCTCTGTCACTTCCCACTCTCCGGAAGACAAGGACTGGCGGGCCTGCAGGTGGCTTCTCCCTCTGGATGGGCTCCTTTCATGGATTTTCTCAGCTACAGACCCACCAGAACCATGTTTTGTGATCAGAAGACAGACTGTTTTGTTTGAGTCTCTTTTCAGAGCTCAGTCAGCTGTTTGGGACTTTTCTTCTTTCTTGTTAAGGCCCAGTCACATGGCATACGACGATTCCTGAACAAAGGGAAAAAGGAAAAAAAAAATCATAAATTGCTGAGAAAAGGTGGACGAACGAGCTTTATCACCTACTAGCTTTATCAATAGCCTGCAAACCAACAGTGCAAAAGGGATGAAAGAGGAACAAAATGAAACCTAAGCTAACATTGATCTTGACGCTTTAAACGAAACACACCTGGAGCCACTGGAGCTGAGTGTGTTTGCATCTCTGCGTTCCAGAACTCGGTGCTGGGGCAGGGCTCTGAAGGGCTGGAGTCCTGGAGAAGCTGCAAGCAGAAGCTCGTGATCCCACCCACTGCAAGCCCTTCAGAGTTCATGGACAGAATGCGGCAGCTCCGGCCAGACGTTTTGTGCAGCAACTCTCTCCTCAGGTGTGCACAGCACTGAAACAACACCACGATCACATTGGTCAACTTCCGAAATAGGTACGAATTGAGGTTTTCAGCGGCATTCGTTCAAATTTTTCGACATTTTAAAACTCCCGACCAAGTGCCAGCTGTAGGAATGAAGCAGTAAGTTAAGTTTTAAATCAGCTCACAGTGCATTTAGTCATTTTCTGTTCATATTGTTCCTCTACTGTGGACATTTGTGCCATAACAGTGCACACTCACAGACATGAACGTCTTTTCTTTTGCATTGTAACAGCACATTGCACACACACACACACACACACACACACACACACACACACACACACACACACACACACATACACACGAATGTCTGTTCCTGAGTGTTTTTGCAGTGCAGGTCTTTGTGTCATTCGGCAGAACTCTTTGCTATTTGATAAAGACATATATTCATGTATTTGCTTGAAATGAACATGACTGATAGATTGTATTTTATCTGGAGCCTGATATGAGGAAAAGGTCAACATAATGATGTCATGCTGATCACTTGTGTAAAGAACACTTTAAGTACGACCCAACTTGGTTTTAAACATGCTGAAAGTCATCAAGCCCTGTTAGGAATGCTCTCAACTTGTACATTCAGTGCCAAAGGCTGCATCTCTGTATCTTGGTGTCAACTTTGAGATTCCTTTGAAGGCTTATTCTCCACCAGTTAAATTATGCACATGTTTTTGCAGTTGTGAATAAAGCATCACCTCCAAATGGACCAACTATCCCCTCCCTGCTGGAGATCTTCATCCAATGTCACATCTGCAGAGCCTCCAGCATCATTGTGGCCCCCTCACTACCTCTCTCACAGCTTGTTTTTTTTTCTCTTGCCATTGGAAAAAAGGAGAGGAACATCTGTACCAGGGCTAAAAGGCCTTATAGCTTCACACTCATGAATATTCTTGCCCACCTGGCCCATCAACCATTAACATTAATAGACACTCTCTCCATGAGTGGTAAGTTCTTTCATCTTCTCCCCCTTTTGCCTGGGATTGCCACAGAATATCCAGTAAGGATCGATCGATCGATCGATCGATCTATCTATCGATCTATCGATCTATCGATCTATCTATCGATCTATCTATCTATCTATCTATCTATCTATCTATCTATCTATCTATCTATCTATCTGCCTGCCTGCCTGCCTGCCTGCCTGCCTGCCTGCCTGCCTGCCTGCCTGCCTGCCTGCCTGCCTGCCTGCCTGCCTGTCTACTAAGAGACAACTGTATGTGCGTGTTTCTCTTCTGTCCCAACTGTCAAGAAAGATGACTTTAAGCTTGCTTTCAGCTTGTTTTCATCTTGGAATATAATACGTGCCATTGGATTAATACACACGTTGTTGGAATAAACTGAACAGTGTTTGGTACTTTCCTGGAGTAAGTGAGGTCATACCGGACTTTTCCATTGCAGATGGAGAGGCCCACGGGATGAACTCAGTGGTGAAGATGATGGAATATGTCTAAGATGATTTTAAAATGACAAAGTATGATCAAATGAACTATTAATGTAATAACAGTAAGAGTTGATTAGAAAATGTATGTTACAAATAAGTAAAATGAATGATTATATGAGTTGTTTTTCATGCAGTCACAAGAAAGAGGAATGTGTTGTTTTTCATAAAGGGTGCAGCTATAGAGAAAAAAGGAACTGAGGAAAAGTTGTTTTTGTGCAGAGGCAGAGACAGAAAAGGAAGTTAATGATGTTGCAAGCGAGGCCAGAAGAGCTGATAATAAAAACAGCTGTTCAGAACAATAAGATGTAACAAGATATGAAATGAATAATAATGAATGAAATGTTGTATATGATCATATGAATTGCTTTTATGTGAAAAAGAGTTGAAATGAAATGATTAAATATGATTAAATGTGATTGATGTAACATGATTTAGAAAAGATGTGTTTCTCGGAAAAGATGTGTTCAGAAAAACAGGAAACTTGCACAATAGATTTACTGACAGCCAGGACATGAGTTCTCCAGATGGCTTCCAGTAAAAGAGAGGAGTATGGGAGGGGGTTTTGAATCACCATTATCCCTAAGGTAACCAAGATCAACTGAGCATCAACAAGAGTTTCATATAAAAACTAGACAACAACAGGAAACGGGGTTATTCTTCCAGGGAGAGGTGCTGTTGTCACTTCTCCGCTGCTACGAGGAGATCACAAGACTTGACCATCTTGTGAGCTGCAATTGGAATCGAGGAGCGAGAGGATTGGAGACATAAGAGATTATTTGAGAGAGTTTTCAACTCCTACTCAGGCCGTCCAGTCATGGAGTAGCAGAGCATTGGAGAATAATCACTGGCCTTAAGTCTGAGTGGGGAAGTTTCAACGTTTTCTCTCTCATGGAGCATCACATCTTTCCAGAATGGATTAGATCAACTTTTGGTTGACTGAAGAAGGAATAAACTCTTATGTGGATTTATTTCCTGAAGGATATAAACTCTGATGTGGATTATTTCCTGAAGGATTACAACATCACAAGGATCGTGGTCAGCTAACAACTAAAAGCTGATGAAGAGGAGACCAAGTTCATCGAACTGGGGATTTTTAACATCAAAAAACCTCCTTCCCTCACTCCTAGAAAATTTGTTGAGAAGTTAATCCAGTCCAGTCAGAGTAAGATCAGATAGCATTATTGAATCAAAAACAAAAATCTCTGCCAATCATTATTCTGATTATATTTGAATTACTGTTGTGAAATTATCATCATATAACCGATTTTGATTATGTTGTCAGCACTTGCAAAACCTGCAATAAATTTCCAAGCATGCAGTTAAAGTGTTAAGGCTCGGACATTGGATTTATTGATTCTTCTTAAGGTGTAAAAGTTAAAAGTTTTTTGGGTGTATGACATCAAAAAGTGTTCTAAAAGGTTAGTCTGGTTTTTAACGAAATTAACGCATCCTGGGGACTCGCTGTACGAGTCACTAAAATTAAAATCTAGCAACATTCCAAGAGCCCTGATCCATAAGAGGAGAGCTGCCGTTAACGGGCGTGGCCGGCTCGTATCCTGGTTCCAGAAGGAGGCTATTCGACCGGGGTGCGAGATCAGCGTCAGCGGGGTGGACGTCCGGATGGAGGCAGTGAGCGGCTAGACGAATCTCCTCGCCACCAGCTTAAACAGCCTTTGTGCAGCCCCGCCGGGTAATACCCGCGGAGACACGAGGGTCGGACCCCAGAGACGGAGAGCTGGTCTTATATGAAGCGGGATCTGACACAACAGCACATCAGAATTGAGTCAACACATATACCTAGACATATGAGGCAAAACATGGGTTATTGAGGACTTTTTAGTAGTTGTAGTAGTAATTGTAGTGGTAGTAGCAGTAGTTCCTTTGAACATTTTACCTCTTCATTTTTGCAAGTATCAGTAGTAGTAGTTAAGGGGAGAGACACTTTTGTGCTGTGTCATTGGCAAGTGTGTAAAAGGTTGATGACCCTATTGTATTTGTCAGGATTTATTTGTTTGGCAATCAAAACAGTGAAAGATAATTATTTTCTATTGTTTTCTTTTCTATACTCTTGTTTTCCTTTTTGCAAGTAACAGTAGCAGTAGCATAGTAGTAGTAGCAGTAGTGGTACTTGGATATGTGTTGGCTAGTATATATACACTCAACAAAAATATAAACGCAACACTTTTGGTTTTGCTCTCATTTTGTATGAGATGAACTCAAAGATCTAAAACTTTTTCCACATACACAATATCACCATTTCCCTCAAATATTGTTCACAAACCAGTCTAAATCTGTGATAGTGAGCACTTCTCCTTTGCTGAGATAATCCATCCCACCTCACAGGTGTGCCATATCAAGATGCTGATTAGACACCATGATTAGTGCACAGGTGTGCCTTAGACTGCCCACAATAAAAGGCCACTCTGAAAGCTGCAGTTTTATCACACAGCACAATGCCACAGATGTCGCAAGATTTGAGGGAGTGTGCAGTTGACATACTGACAGCTGGAATGTCAACTAGAGCTGTTGCTCGTGTATTGAATGTTCATTTCTCTACCATAAGCCATCTCCAAAGGCGTTTCAGAGAATTTGGCAGTACATCCAACCAGCCACACAACCACAGACCACGTGTAACCACACCAGCCCAGGACCTCCACATCCAGCATGTTCACCTCCAAGATCGTCTGAGACCAGCCACTCGGACAGCTGCTGAAACAATCGGTTTGCATAACCAAAGAATTTCTGCACAAACTGTCAGAAACCGTCTCAGGGAAGCTCATCTGCATGCTCGTCGTCCTCATCGGGGTCTCGACCTGACTCCAGTTCGTCGTCGTAACCGACTTGAGTGGGCAAATGCTCACATTCGCTGGCGTTTGGCACGTTGGAGAGGTGTTCTCTTCATGGATGAATCCCGGTTCACACTGTCCAGGGCAGATGGCAGACAGCGTGTGTGGCGTCGTGTGGGTGAGCGGTTTTCTGATGTCAATGTTGTGGATCGAGTGGCCCATGGTGGCGGTGGGGTTATGGTATGGGCAGGCGTCAGTTATGGACGAAGAACACAGGTGCATTTTATTGATGGCATTTTGAATGCACAGAGATACCGTGACGAGATCCTGAGGCCCATTGTTGTGCCATACATCCAAGAACATCACCTCATGTTGCAGCAGGATAATGCACGGCCCCATGTTGCAAGGATCTGTACACAATTCTTGGAAGCTGAAAATGTCCCAGTTCCTGCATGCCCGGCATACTCACCGGACATGTCACCCATTGAGCTTTTTTGAGATGCTCTGGACCGGCGTATACGACAGCGTGTACCAGTTCCTGCCAATATCCAGCAACTTCGCACAGCCATTGAAGAGGAGTGAACCAACATTCCACAGGCCACAATTGACAACCTGATCAACTCTATGTGAAGGAGATGTGTTGCACTGCATGAGGCAAATGGTGGTCACACCAGATACTGACTGGTATCCCCCCCCCAATAAAACAAAACTGCACCTTTCAGAGTGGCCTTTTATTGTGGGCAGTCTAAGGCAGACCTGTGCACTAATCATGGTGTCTAATCAGCATCTTGGTATGGCACACCTGTGAGATGGGATGGATTATCTCAGCAAAGGAGAAGTGCTCACTATCACAGATTTAGACTGGTTTGTGAACAATATTTGAGGGAAATGGTGATGTTGTGTATGTGAAAAAATTTTTAGATCTTTGAGTTCATCTCATACAAAATGGGAGCAAAACCAAAAGTGTTGCGTTTATATTTTTGTTGAGTGTATATATATATATATATATATATATATATATATATATATATATATATATATATATATATATATAAAACCTTACTTGTATATACCTTACCTATAAGCTCAAAAATTAACATACCTTGGCAAACGTTTTGTTTTTATTTGTTTTTTGGGTTTTTTTTTTTTTTTGGCCATTTTTCAGAGAATACAAATAATAACACAAAAAACTTTTTTCTCACTCATGGTTAGTGGTTGTGTGAAGCCATTTATTGTCCAACAACTGCATTTACTCTTTTTAAATCATAATGACAGAAATTAACCAAATGACTCTAATCAAGAGTTTACATATCCTGCTAACTTTGGCCTGATAACATATGCACAAGTTGAAACAAACAGGTTTGAATAGCTGCTAAAGGTAACCATCCTCACCTGTGATCTGTTTGCTTGTAAACAGTGTGTGTGTGTGTGTGTGTGTGTGTGTGTGTGTGTGTGTGTGTGTGTGTGTGTGTGTGTGTGTGTGTGTGTGTGTGTGTGTGTGTGTGTGTGTGTGTGTGTGTGTGTGTGTGTGTGTGAGACAAAGGTCAGTGAGTTTTTGTTCTGCTGCCAGATCTTTATATCTTTCATCCAGTGCTGCACTGACGTTTCTGGTTTCTGGGTTATAGGGAAAGCAACAGAATTGTCAAAGGATCTGCAGAAAAAGATAATTGAACTGTATAAATCAGCAAAGAGACATAACAAGATATCCAAGGGACTGAGATTGCCAATCATCAGTGTTCAAACTCTAATCAAGAAATGGAAAGTGAGGGAAACCAAACTATGGTCATGTAGAGCACCAAAAATTTCAGCAACTACCAGCAAAATTGTTCATAGTTGCAAAGAAAAACCCACAAATAACTTCAGCTGAAATACAGGACTTTCTGAAACAAAGTGGGGTGGCTGTTTCAAGATGCACAATAAGAGGCACTTGAAGAAAAATGTGCTTCATGGTGGAATCACCAGAAGAAAGCTATTACTATGCAAATGCCACAGAGAAGAAAGTCATTAGGAGTGATGAGACAAAAATTTTACTTTTTGGACACAACCATAAATGTTATATCTGGAGAGGAGTCAACAAAGCCTATGATGAAAGATAAACCATTCCTACTGTGAAACACAGAGGTGGATTGCTGATGTTTTGGGGATGTGTGCGCTACAACGGCACAGCAAACCTGGCCAAACCTGATGGCAGGATGAATGTAGCATGCTATCAGAAAATACTGGAGGATAACTTGCACTCATCAGCCCAGAAGCTGCACATGGGACGTACTTGGACATTCCAACATGACAACAATCCAAAACATAAGGCCAATTTGACCCTGTCATTGGCTACAGCAGAATAAAGTGAAGGTTCTAGAGATGCTAGCTCAGTCTCCTGACCTCAGTATCATTGAGCCACTCTGGGAGATTTCAAATGTGCAGTTCATGCAAGACACCCCTGGAATTTACAGGAACTGGAGGCTTTTTGCCTGGAGGAATGGGCAGCTTTACCACCAGAGAACATAAACAGTCTCATCCACAGCTGCAATAAAAGACGCCAAACTTTCATTGATGTTAAAGGGGGCAACACACAGTATTCAGAACCGATGTATGAAACTTTTAATCAGGGTAATTTGGGTAGTTTTTGGTGTCATTATGATTTAACTCCTATAGGGTCTTTTTTGTTACACAGGGAGTCCTGCTGATTCTGGTGGATCCATTGCATTTTGGGGCTTTTAATTCAACACAATCAAACCTTTATTTGTTAAAATACTCAGCAGATGTTTACTTCATCTCAACTGCACAAAATGTAAACAACACATATGTTTATTTTGTTTTTCCTTTTAGCTTTGTTAAATTACATTTATGAATAGAAATGCTACTCATTTTTGTTTATTTTTTAATTAAAAGGTAAAAATAAAAGGAACTGCATCATAAAACAGGCACAACTGGAAAATAATTAACAAATGTACAAATAAAGCAAGTTTTCCAAAATTATAGTCAGTGGTGGGCACAGATAACCAAAACATTAACTTTGATAACAGATAATCAGATAACTGAAAAGTTATCTTCAATTAAGATAAAACAATGATTCATAACTTTAACTTTTAAAAACTTTAAAAACCATTATCGGACCAATTATCTTCCGATTAACTTAAACCATAACAATGAACCACCCAAAAATGTATGAGAAGTTACAGATAACAGATAAATTCCAATATTATCTCTTGTACATTTGCAACTATTAGTAAAACAAATTTAAGTTTTAATGCCACAATAACTTCTACTAATATCAAAAGTAACAACAGAAGCACACACTGAGACCACATTTTTTTCTTTGAACATTCTGCCCCTGCTGGAAGCTCTTGTTTACTACAGCACTCCCAACACAGAAGCACCCTAAGAGAAGCCCTAAAGCTAGCTCTCTATCAATTACAACACTCCGGTCAGGCGGAGGTCTTGAAAAATAAAGTCATGCTGACTTATGGTTTTGATTTATAAATAACATCAATACCGACAGAATAACTCCATTAATGTCAATTCTGTCATTTGTACACAGTTAAAATATAGCATATATCTTTTAATGTTGAATAATGCACTAATTCTGAGGTTTAGTAACAAACACAGACAAATCGCAAAGGATTCTGGGTAAAAGTGCCTTTTGCTAAACACTGATTGGTTCAGTCATTCATTATTAAACCAACACGTTAATGTGAAGTCTGTCGTGTGTTGGTGTTCATTTATTTATTTGTAAAAACAGGCATTTTTACGGAGTCCTGGAAGTGTCATCGCAAAATGTTTTGCATGTGGAGAGAATGTGCACACGTTTTATGATGTTGTAAAACGTGTTTTACACTGTGCGAGATGATTTTTGGACCGAATTTCAGGTTAATCGCGCGTCCTGCATCGTGTAGTGTACATGGACTAACAAGCTTTAACATCTCACGACCACCTCCTGATCGCGATCGTATGGTCGAATGAAAATCAAAAGCTACAAGCATCCAACCACTCGCACTGTGCCTGTGCAAACACTGCAGAGCTGTCTTGTAATGTTATTATTATTATTATTATTATTATTATTATTTGCTGTTGTTTTGTTTTGTTTTTAAACTTCATTTGTAAAAAAAAAAAAAAAAAGCCATTTGCAAAGCCAACAATTTGATTTGACAATCATCTGATATAACCTGGGTCAAAACAAATACAACACTGCCATCTACTGGTTCCCAGACACTTAGTACTTAGGGCGAATACTGCCATGAACACTACTGGCCAGTAGATGGCAGTAGAGGCCTTGAAAACAAAATTCCAGATAATCCCTGTCTGCTACATTTAAAATGTGTGGAATTTAACAAATGCAAATACAATAACAATGTCTATAAACCCAGAGAATATGTTCAAGAGAGTTTTAGGCACTAGAGTTTAATGCTGTTGTCCGTGGAGCCTGAACAGAGTGTCTGAAATGCATTTGTCCTGTCGTGAACATGAGATTACATCATCCTACCCATAATACACTGCTGGGCTCAGCATGTGCTCACAAAACCTTAAAAATTAGCACATTACTTTAAAACTAAAACATATATCTGATATTTTCACTTTATAAAACTTCAGACATGACAGTAATTTTAAATAACTTGTCCAAAATTAGTTTGGTAAAATTTGAACCATCAATCAATCAATCAATTTTATTTATATAGCACCAAATCACAACAAACAGTTGCCCCAAGACACTTTATATTGTAAGGCAAGGCCATACAATAATTACGTAAAAACCCCAATGGTCAAAACGACCTCCTGTGAGCAAGCACTTGGCGACAGTGGGAAGGAAAAACTCCCTTTTAACAGGAAGAAACCTCCAGCAGAACCATAAGTTAAAAATGTATGCCTCTGGATGACTTAGGTGATATTGCCTACATATCGGCATGGTGTTAAAGGAAATGTTTTTTTTTTTTTGGACTGTTTTTCTATTGTCTGCAGATGCTTTTCATAGAAACAGCTCTCTTCTGTTTGCAGAGGGTATAACTGTACATCTGTTACAAAACTTTTAACAGATAGATGCTGAACTGATTTTAAATTTTAAAAATGCTAGTCGCTGTTAAGATTTGTTTATCGGTCTAAAAGTTATCGGACAAAAGTTAATCGGAAGATAATTGGTCCGATAATGGTTTTTAAAGTTATCTAAAAAGATAATCTGATAATGAAATCATTATCTTTGATAATTATCGAGACAAAGAACGCCTCAGTTTCGGCGTGTCAGAGGACAAGTTGGGACATGCCTATCTCGGCTTTCAATGCTTACCAGTCCAGTAAGTATCAGATGCCGGAACGGAGGCGTTCTTTGTCTCGTTCGATCAGCGAATCCGTCGTGACGCACAAAGCCTCCGCGCGGCTTTCCATGATAAAATCTCTTGTTAAAAGTGAAATCTGCCAGAAAATGGCTGATGTCCAGCTCTTGTGATAACCAGAGAAAGTGCACACGATGGTCTCGTATCCACAGAGCCATCCATTTAGAAATGATCCGGTGGTTTCTGCCTCTCGATGGCGGCACGGAGCGCGGCGCGCGGCGCACCGAGCGCCATTGTGGGCCGTCCTTAAAGCTGTAGTAACAGTCCTTATTCTCTGTGAAGCCCGTAAAATTTTTACCGAAAGCCAGATACATTTTTCAAATGGTTTCCATCTCCATGTCTCTAACAGTTTGTGAAAAAATTCTGACGGAAAAAAACCCCAAATCATTCCGCCATTTCCTGGCAATGGAAATCCGATGAGAGGGCGGGACCACTCCTTCCACAAGGCGTGCTCACAGGTGAATGACGTCGCCGACAGGCGTGGAAAAACTCATGCATGCGCATGAGGGTTCAAGCTTGTCTGACATAAAAACATGAATCAAATCCATATATTTTTTGAAAAAAATAAAAAGGTACGATACTTTATGGACAGACCTCGTATTTGGGACAAAAAACAATAGGGTTAAGAACGTTTTATCAAATACTTTACTTAATTACGCATGCTACCACCGTTTGTGGATGGCCTGCATGTGTCTGCATTTGCATGTCTTCGGGAATAGCCTTCTTCTGACATGAACAGTTCCCCATGGCTGATGCCATGGACTCACCAAAGTTACTCGTCAGGACAAGTACTATCACAGATAACAAGGTACAGACACACCACGTCAACTCAGAATGTGAAGACAACTTGTTGTCAAGACAAACAAAGTCCCACACTTGCAAGTACTGCGGGAATGAGGACAAGGCTGGCTGCGCTCAGTTTTATACCCACTGTTGGTCATGTCATTGTGACTGATTTGTTTTGATTTAATTTCAAAGCATTGACGTCAACGTTCACTTTCTTTTTCTTTCATTAGTTTTGGTTTTGTTTCGTTCTTTTATGTGCTCTGGACTCGCAGGCTTTTAGGTGATGGCAGAAGTGCAGGCTCATTCGTCCACTTTTTTTTTGATGATTTGTGACTTTGTGGCTTTTTTCCTTCATTCAGCAATCATTAAGTGCCATGTGACTGGGCCCTCAGTTCATGGATGAAAAGGAAATTGAAACCAAATGCCACTCAGCATGACTGTTTTCAACAAATAGGTGGAAAGAGATATAATACTTTTCTTCTTTCACTACTTTCTTTTACTTTTAGTCTTTCCTGTATGGTCAGTTATAGGAGAAAGGATTGTTTATTCAATTTGTATTTCATTTGTGAACATGTATATTGCTATTGCTGGTTTGTGCTAATTTGCTCAACCATTGCAATTTCTACCCAATGTGTGACAGTGGTTAGAATAGTCATATGAACATCCAATTCTGCACAAAACATTTTCTCATCAAGATGAACAATTCTGTCAGGAAGCCCCTAAGGGCCCCTTCACTCATAGTATGAATAAGTACAAATCAGGGAGTATCACGGCAAAACAGCTTGTGTGAGCGAACCATGAAAACATTGAGCCGACATGGGGAAGGACACGTGGTCGGGCAGGCATGAACGATCCTGCTGTGAAGGTTTCATGCACGCTTGTGCACGAAACCATCGCAGTGGGAACACATTGCAAGCAGTGTGTGGAATGACATTGCACAGCTGCTGTGGCAAAAAAATAAAAATAAAATATAGATCCCACATGCGGGATTTGAACCTGCAATTTACAAAAGCTCTGATTACCTGACAGAAACTTTACCACTGCACTACCATCGCTGTCCTATAAAAGGTGCATAAAATGCCTGAAATCAACAAGGAGATAAACATATTTAAAAAACATAAAACCACACATCATAAAAAAAACCCACTGCATTTTATTGAATCCCTCTCATCGAGCGAACAATACAAGTATGAACCATCTCTTCCTCTGTAGATGACCCAAGGTCACAGATGTACAGTCATGAAATGACATGAATGGAGCAGTACGCTCTTATCCCGGCAAGTCCATATGGCAAGCCGACCCCACACGCGTGTCTGGCCCAACACACGTGTCCTGTGTATGGCGCACCATAGGACAGAGAGCGCATCATGTGAAACAGAGCTCATGTGGGTGACGTGACATTCAGATCACCTGCTGTATGTTATGATCTGACGGTCCGTTTCACCGGAGGCAGCCTGTCAATGTGCACGTTATGTGCTCGCTCACTGCAGCCCGTCGCAACAGCGATATATGTTTTTATGTATGAACACGTAAGGACAGCAAGCAGACACGTGCATCACAGTGGACAGTTGTTAGGTCATCTCCATCAAAACACAGTACGTGTTCCCCAGCTGGGACGTCCAGAACTAGAGATCTCAACAGCTGCTTCTGTCGGTGGCCACACCCCTGTCAGTCCACACCAATGTGTCACTCTGTGTCTGTGCTATGTGGTCATTTCTTTTTAGTTATTTGTTATGTAATTGTGTATGTAGGTAATGTAGTACTTATTAATATACCTGTCCCAGCTGTGGTCTCTGTGTTTCTAATGTGACATGCCATGTGCACTGAGCCATCATTCATTTGTAGCTGTCAGTGAGTCTCTGGTCAGCAGCTGGGACGCGGCTCGCTGTGCTGTGTGCACCATATCTGGGTGACCCCCGAGCTGAAGGTCCTGATGAACCAGAAGAAGAGGGCTTTCAACTCCGGAGACAGAGAGGAGCAGAGTAGGGTCCAACAGGAGCTCCAGTGGAAGATCTGTGCAGCCAAGAAGGTGTATGGAGGGAAGATGGAGGAGCAGCTGGCCAGGAACAATGTCAGAGATGTGTGGAGATGCCTCAAGAGTGGTTTTGGGCAGGGTGCTTGCAGGACTGCAGATGGGGATTCTCGGTTCGCAGAGGAGCTAAACAGCTACTTTAACCATTTTGGCTCCTCCACGCCTGCCCCCCTGCCTGCTCCTGGCCCTCCACATGTCTCCAGCAGCCAGCCCTCCAGTCCCTCCGACCCCCCACCTTCTACCCCCTGGTCACCTCCACTGCACCCCGGACCTCGTCCCTCCTCCCCCTGCGACTGTATTCACTACCAGCCCACCTCAGCTCACACCTCAGCTCCCCCTCCCCCCTCACTGTAACTCCAACCGAGGTGAGACTCCAGCTCCTGCGGCTGAAGCAGAGGAAAGCAGCAGGACCTGATGGGATCTCCCTGAGGCTGCTGAGGACCTGTGCAGATGAGCTCTGTGAGGTCCTCAGCCACATCTTCAACATGAGCCTCAACCTGGGGGTGGTCCCCACCCTGTGGAAGACCTCTTGTGTGGTCCCGGTTCCCAAAACACCACACGCCAAGGAACCGGCCTACTACAGATCAGTTGCCCTGACCTCCCACCTCATGAAGACCATGGAATGGATCGTCCTGTCTCACCTCCACACCGTGGTGTGTGACACCCTGGACTCACTGCAGTCTGAGGTGGTAAAGTGCAGCACTGGGGCCCCCCAGGGCACCATCCTCTCGCCTTTTCTCTTCACACTCTACACCTCGGACTTCACCTACAACACAGACAGCTGCCACCTCCAGAAGTTGTCTGATGACTCCGCCATTGTGGGTCGCGTGTCTGAGGGGAACGAGCTGGAGTACTGGTCGGTCATTACAGACTTCATGGACTGGTGCGAGTGCAACCACTTGTGTCTCAACACCAGTAAGACGAAGGAATGGTGATCGACTTCAGGAGGGAACCACCACCTCACCCACCGGTGAACATCCAGGGGGAGGACATAGAGTCCGTGGACAGTTTCAAATACCTGGGTGTTCACCTCAACAGCAAATTGGACTGGACTCACAACACCGACACCCTGTACAAAAAAGGCCAGAGTCGCCTCCACCTCCTGAGGAGACTGAGATCCTTTGGAGTGAGCAGTTCTCTGCTTAAGACCGTCTACAACTCTGTTGTCGCCTCAGCTCTCCTCTATGCTGTCGTCTGTTGGGCCCCATTGTATATATATATATATATATATATATATATATATATATATATATATATATATATATATATATATATATATATATATATATATATATATATATATGCATGTATGTGTGTGTGTGTGTGTGTGTATATATATACATACATATTCTATTTCTACCTTATTTCTTATGTCTTGTACTGTTACAAGTATTATTATTATTGCTTATCCTTGCACACGCTGTTTGATGAACAATCTCCTCTACTTGCACCCACCTTGTGTGTGTTTTTAAGAGCTGACGTAACATGTGAATTTCTCCTCTGTGAGATCAATAAACTTTATCTTTATCAGCAGTTCATGCAAGTCTGTATGTAATTATCAGCATGTCATGAGATCGTGAGAGACCGCACACACATGTCCATTGCGTGGAGTGTTGTTCTTGTTGTTTATGGCACGGCATATGTTCTCCAGCTGAGTTGTGAGCACATAACAGTCAGCTGTTCCAGCTGGGCATTACAGCTGTGGGCTGTGCTGGACAGTGATCACACTCCAGCCACCTCAGCCACACCTGACAATGTTGGTTCATGGCATGGGGGGTTGGCACACTCCTCACGACATCTGTGTTGTGGGAAGGATGGCACACTCGCACACCACATGTGTTGCGGGGGGAGCTTGGATGACACGTGTGTTGCTTGGTAACAGCACAGTCATGGGGCACTTAGGAAATGTGGGAGCATTCGCACAGCCTGGTCAAAAGTGGTCATCTGCACTCTACTCTTATGCTGGCAGTGTGAATAACCCTGCCTTTTCTAAGTGCCCCACGAGTGGTGTTGGATGTTTGTGGGTGGCACTTGGACTTTGGCCAATTCCAGCCGAGAGTGGGTTGAATGTCCATTCGTCCGGGATTCACTGACATTTGGCCACAGGTGTGAAGGCTGCCTTGATTGCGCCATTTGGCCATGGTGTGACATGGCCGATGATTTCGTTCAGTTCCTCGGATGTGGCATGATATGTCCGACCTGCGTTTGACATGTGATGTGAATGCTGTGAACATGATCAGATGCCAGTGTGACCTCATCTTGCACACCATTGAAATGGGTTTTTGCTGCGAGCGGCATGCAAATGTAGAGTGCATGTGCTGTGCTCGAATGGCTGTGGCGACTGCTGTACGAGGCATTTCCTAATCACCCCACCTGTCATTCATCAGTTTGTTTGTGTCATTATTTATGTACTTCACTTGTCTCCTTTGAGTTGTTGAATTATTCTTTGACACCTCCCATATGTTGCATTTTGTTATTTCCCTTTGTCTGACCCCTGGTTGTTTTGCTGCCTTCTATGGCCTGTGTTTTTATTTGAGTTTTTTATTTACTCCTGTTATGCTTCTTTTGGACTCCATCTGTTTGTTGGACTGAACTGCTAAACCAGTAAGTAAATCACCTTTGTTTTCCCCTTACTTCCTGTGTGGTAACTAGGGATGGGTATTGATAAGGTTTTATCGATATCGATGCCATTATCGATTCTGCTTATCGATCCGATTCCTTATCGATTCCCTTATCGATACCTCGTGAATTTTGTACTAAAAGTAGGCTTTACAGGTTTTCTATGTATTTTCTTGAGTCTTAAAGTAAATAAATATGAAATTAGTCACTGTATCCTTAATTTCTGGACATAAATAAAAATAAACAAAACTGTGTTTCGCTTTGAAGTTATTAATTCAGACTGAATTCTATCATTCTATCTTGACTTGTCAGAGAGCCGCGCAACGTTTGGAGCTGTGTGAACAGAACGAAGGATGATTCTTGTTTCTTTCTCGCAACAAGACAGGAGTCCCAGTTAGTAACTTTAATCCACACAAAAGTGACTCACGATTTCACATATTCAGGGATGAAAGTGGTGAAAAACAAAAAAAGCTGAAACCCAAAATTACCCCCCAACACCACCTGCACAAAACTGTTTGAATTCTAGAAGCTCTGAAATGCAATCTGGGACTATTCCAGACAATAAACTGGAGTGAGTGCTGAATCCATTTAGGTGAGAAAAAAAAAATACAACTTTCCTTATTCAGATTCATTCCAGTAGTATTCTGCTCTTACTAGGATGCAGCAGTTTTCTAGTTTGGCAGATAGTTCTGGAGGAAATCACTGAAGAAATTAACAAACTGAAAATATGGTTTGACCGAAACAAACTGTCATTAAACTTAAATAAGACAGGGATGAAATGGAAGTGTGAGAGTCACTAGGTGTTCACAGGAAACATTTATTTCTGTATGTATTTATTTATTTAGTTGCTATTATATATTTTCTGTTGTGTTTCTATTCAGGTTCTTTTTGTCTCTTTCTCTAAAATTGTATATAATAATCATTAGATTATTAATATATAAGCAAAAATAAATTTAAGGAATATTACAATTTGAAAACAAATGCACCCGAACATGATGACGGCTGCAATTGCTAAATGCTAAGTTTTAACATTGAAAATTCCATAGACATGCTAATGCGTTAGCATCGCTCCCGTTTTTAAGTTATAAAATACATCTATCAACTGTTTCAGAAGACCATAACAGGTCGGTTTAACATAGAAAAGGTAAATAATATTCACAGACGTATGCTCTTTAGGGATTTAGCAGGGGAAAATTAAGCGAAAGAAATAAATAAACGAAGCAATCGACCAAAGCATTGCTTCAATCTGTGAACCACGCTTCGATTGGTTCAAGGTTCAAAGCAAAGCCGCTGCAGAAAAGTTGATTAAGGACCCACTGCAGGGTCTGTAATCAATGAAGAGGAATGATCATTTTCCTGACAAACACCCGCCAATACAACGGCCACTCTGAAGGACCGATAACAGAATCATTAAGCACAAAGCTTATTGATGTCGGTGGATCAAATCATTTCTTAACGATACCCGAAAGGAACCAGTTCTCGATACCCATCCCTAGTGGTAACTGCCTGCATCTATGGGACTATTAAGCTCTGATGTAACGCATCACGTGATAAATCTGTTTAATGCATCACGTGATAAATCTGTTTCCAGGTCCAAACAAAACACTTGTGGTTATGTAAATTGATGAGATTCATTTCATAAATGGTCGGTACAGCCACTACAGTGTTAGCAATCAAAACAAAAAGGCCAGGGTAGGAGGCCTACCTGATCAGTTGTAGCCACTTCTGTTTCTGTTTGTCATCAGCTGGGAATCTATAAAACGACAGCTCCGGTGATGTTTCTGACCTACTGACTCGGTTGCACATCCGGGAACTCTGCCTGTGAGGTCTTAGCTTTTATTGATCCCTAAAAGGGCAATTCATGAAAATCACATGATGCATTACGTCACACTTAACAACCGAATCGGGTTCATTCTGAAACTGCTCTCACAACAGAACGTAACACCATGATCTATAACAGGGTGCTTAATCCAGTAGTATTTTATTTTAAAAGTAAATCATGAATGTTTTGTCTTGCATGCATGGAAAACAATAAATAGACATGTGTGGTGGAGTATTGTAATTTCCACGTTATTGGAAATTCTGGTACACCATTTTGAATAATTTGATTACTTCTATCAACAGTGCACTATTTGCAGCTTGTGCATATTAATGTTACCTGCTTTTGTAATTTTGTAATTTTTTACGATGTTCTCCCCAGTCCATCCAACCTCTTCTGCTGGGGCCTGGCAGACACTCCACTGTGCCCACTCTACCAGGGAGTAGGATTGCTGGAGCACATCTTGAGCTGTTGCCCAAGAGCACTGGGAGATGGGTGCTGCCGTTGGCGACATGGCCAGGTGCTGAAGGTTATTGCAGAGGTCATCGGCACAGGGATCTCTAGCAGCAGGCAAAAGCAACCAGCAGGGTGTTCCATCACCTTTGTAAAGGCTGGGGACAAATCATGGCAGAGCCTAAGACCGACAGGAGGGCTGCTGGCAACAGCGCGGGACTGGCAGATGAAGGTTGACCTCGGGAGACAGCTTAAATTTCCGGAAAACACTGCAGTGACCACACTCAGGCCGCACATAGTCCTGGTGTCAGAAACAACAAGGCAAGTGGTCCTGCTGGAGTTGACTGTTCCTTGGGAAGACCGGCTGGAGGAGGCCTTTGAGAAGAAGAGGGCCAAGTATTAGGAGTTGGCAAGCGAATGCCGAAGCAGGGGATGGAGGACTCGATGCAACCCCATTGAGGTCAGCTGCAGAGGATTCAGAGTCGTTTTTGATTCCATCAAAAACATCACTGACGCTTCAGAAAAGGTGCCAAGATGGCTGTGGATCAAACA
Organism: Thalassophryne amazonica; assembly: GCF_902500255.1. Lineage (NCBI taxonomy): Eukaryota > Metazoa > Chordata > Actinopteri > Batrachoidiformes > Batrachoididae > Thalassophryne > Thalassophryne amazonica. Next base: position 123,585,015 of record NC_047106.1, read on the forward strand.
GGGGTGATCCGTGGACCATTAAGCTACTCAGACACAAGCCAGGGCCTGATCACCCCCAGCTGGGTCGCCTGGGCGAGGATGTATGATGTTGAGACCCAAAACACCCAATGACCCCAGGGTACATCACTGAAGATGTGTCTGAGTTGCACCAAAAGTGTTTGTGAAAACCAAAAGATACAGTGAAGAACTGTTATAAGGAACAATACTTTTTATAGGTCTGCATTTAAAAGGACTCAAAATCCGGACACAGCAAGCATAGCAAGAGAAATCCGTGTGACCTGCTATCTTCTTTTTCACTTTTAATGAAAAATTAAACTTGGTCTGCATTTTTGAGAAGTCTGACCACAGTTGTTGTCCATTCAGATGCTCCTATTTTGTTCGGGGTCGCCACAGCCAGATCCGCGTTTGCATTTGGCACAAGTTTTATGCCGGATGCCCTTCCTGACGCAACTCCAGTGTAACCTGGAGAAACACACACAGCCGCTAGTATTCCAAAGAGGTCTCCTATCCAAGTACTAACCAGGCCCCCTCACTGCTTAGCTTCTGAGATCTGATGGGATCAGGCTGACACAGAGCAGATCGGCTGCAGAATTCTGACCACAGTAATATATACTTATTTTCACACTATGAGAGGGTGCGTAAATCCTGAATGTTTGAGCTTCCATATACAGTAAGCAACAAATTGATACTCATGCTGAAGTACTGCAATTACCCCATCTTAGTTAAAATTCTGGTGGCAGCATTTTAAATAATATGCCACCTGGTACTAGTGTGTTGTGGGTGCTTGTGTATACTGATTTGGTATCATCCTTGTGATGAGTAAAACCTTTAGATAGGGTTGTAAAAAATTACAGCATACTTCTTTAAACAATGTTCTGTGCCTTACCAACCTTCAAAAGATAAGGTAAAGCATTAAAATTTTTGTTCCGCAATCAGTGAGGCTGACAGGTGCCTGACAGCATTTGAGAGTGAGTACGGCATCAAGTGGGGGGTCTTTGCATACGTGACAGAAGTGCAGTTCAGTTCCAAATCATCAACTGGAGTGCCCACATCTGCTCACAGCCCATGAAGTGGCACAGCAATGCTGTCAGAATGGTACACGTTGATGTCAGTTTAGGAGAGAAATGTCAATAATTTATTGTTCTCTGTACTTGGAAGAAATGACTGAAGCAAAATGCCACCAGTTAAGCTCAATTTCACTAACATTTACATATGTTACATTTTTAAGTACATTTGGTTTTGCAACATGACAAAACTGTAAAGCAGGGGTTTGAAATGTGGTCATCATTGATTAACTGCTCTAGACATCCTAACGGGTGGCAGTTGGAGTGACAGCATCACCCCACTGTAGATCAGTCTTTGAGGACTGTCACTGCTCTCCACACACATCCTGATAGTATCTGTTTGTCTCTTGCCTACACTAGAGTCGCTGACCTATCAGATCCCCAGCCTAATCACTGAGTCCATTCTGCCTTCTGCCCTCCAGTACCGTGTCCCATGAGGGCACTTCCATCGAGTTCAAGTGAAAACCATTTAAAGCACTTTCCATTTGCTGCTCTGTGGGGAAGAGATGGTTTGTCCTTAGGGAGGTCTATGGAGTGTAATGGTCAATAATATCTGTAGTGTGCACCGCAGACAGTCAACATTTTTAATCTTCAAAATAATCATACAGTCGGGAGCTACAGAACCTTTACTGTGAAGCTCGATTTCCTTTAATACAGTCATAACTGCAACAAAAGTGGATATTTTGAAGAGCATAATGTTCTCACTGTTAGCAAATAGATAGTTCACTGTCAGAGAACAGCCAGGAGCTGTGAGTGGGATGCGTCCCAATGGCTTTGCTTCTATTCTCAAACATTCTGTTCATTTACTGCCCTCGTATCATCACATACTATGTACCCTGACTCATGTTCTGAAGCATAGGGCAGAATGTCTGCACAAAGGAAATGTCTCTTCCTCATTATTGTTACTATGGCAGCAGCACCTGAAAAAAAAAATCTGCAGACAGTCCAACCCATATGTGTCCACTCATCTCTGTACCATGAATATATTGGCATTTTAAGGATTATTACTTCATACTTTGCATCCAAATTTAAAGTGTTTTAATGTGTACTCTCATTCACATGGACTGCAGTAAATTGTTCAGCTAATACTGTTCCTTTGAAAAACCCAGGCGGAAGAAGAAAGTAATGGTTCCAGATCAGATTTGGACAAGAGGTGGTTGGAAATGTGTTTCAAGTGCAGTCTCTGAGGATGCATCTCAGTGTGTCTCATCGAACTGTCAAGACAGAAAGAGCAGTAAGAGAACAGTTTTGATAAAAGAGCTTGCTGCTTCTGGCTGTGGCATGGAAAAAAAAGCTGTTGCCATGTTACCTGCTTATTCCACAAAGACACTATACTATTTCTGGTTCGATCAATGCCATTATTCATGAAATGGCACTCCTACACCATTAGTAATAATTAAAGTTGTAATGATGGTAATTTACTAGCACTGTTCTGTTCAATTTTGACACGTCACTTGTAAAGTAGGGGTGTGAGTCACAGAAAGTTTGAAAAAGGCAGCTTCTGATTTTCCAGTTGCTTTGTGGCTGCTAGATGCTGACTCTGTTCTTGGATGTTTGTTTGGTTCCATTAAATGAAAAAGCTTTCTTCCAAAACAGCAGGTGACGGTAATGAGAAAATGTTCAGGTCATTCTGTCATATTTCGATCAGCTCACACAGTTTGATACCGGTGCACCAAACACTTTGGTCAGCAGTTTACAAATCTGTCTCTGATATAGACATTTTTTGGCCACTTATCCTTTACAATTGAGAAACTTTTATTTGCCACATACAGCAGGCATGTGATGTTCTGTTCCGAACAATATCTGTATTTACTGGTATAATTACTACAATTTAATTTTCATTCAATTTCTTACAACTTACTGTAATTCATCATCAGGTTTCACAAAACCACAGTCTCATCATTGACGCCTTTGACACTGAGACATCGTTGCTAGCATTGTGTCATTAGGGCCCTGTCCCACTGGCGTTTAGGAGGATTTGCGGATGGAATGCGCACAAAAGTGGCCCACATCCGCCAAACAACCGCAATAACCGTGTAACATTCCTGTATGAGTCGGCCGCCATCCGAACACGTCCATCATCATCCGCAGAGGCACGCATGTCCGCAGCCAGGATTTTTGAGCGGCTCAAAAATCCTGCTGCGGATGAGATCTGCATCACTGCCTGAACACATACTGAAGACATACGCAGTACATACACAACCAACGCGCCGCATATCCCCTGTCATCCGCTGATATCCGCAACCGACGGGTTGGTGCGGCTTGGCGGCGGACCGGGACAGCGTGCAAAACAGATATGACACGTGCCCAGCATGGCCACATCACGGTCGCAAATGGTATGTCGCGCATGCAGACAGAGTGGGCACAGATGAAGCAAGTGCATCATGGCCGCTGTGCCCCTCATGGGGGCGCCTTCCCGGTTGCCTTCGCTTCTGTTCCCTGTTATATCCGCTTTTCTTCCTCATGTATTCGCTGATCCACCCCGGGACATTTGTCATTTCCGCCCACCTTTGTTGCGGACGCTCAGCTTTTGTCTCCTCATTTCATGCGCAAATCCTCCTAAATGCCAGTGGGACAGGGCCCTTAGAAAGAGATGTTTCCCAATATGAATGTCTTTGGAGGAGAATGAAATCCCATTTCTTTATGTCCTAGTGTTTCTGTATGGTTGTCTGCCTGGGTGGTTGCCATCCAGGACCCAAAGTGGTTCAGTGGTGTAAAGGATACAATGAAGTGCAGTACCAGTGCATGCTCCCAGACTTGACTTGACTTAAATATTTGTGAAATATCAACACTAACCAGTGACCGAAGGGGGCAGGTAGATGTCTTTGGTACTACGAGGTCTGTCCGTAAAGTATCGTACCTTTTTATTTTTTTTAAACTATATGGATTTGATTCATATGTTGTCACATCAGACAAGCTTGAACCCTCGTGCGCATGCGTGAGTTTTTCCACGCCTGTCGGTGACATCATTCGCCTGTGAGCACGCCTTGTGGAAGGAGTGGTCCCACTGATGTCCAGCTCTTGTGATAACCAGAGAAAGAGCACACGATGGTCTCGTATCCACAGAGCCACCCGTTTAGAAATGGTCCGGTGGCTTGTGCCGCGTCATCGCAGCTCGGAGCGCGGTGCGCCGAGTGTCCTTAAAGGGGTCCTTAAAGCTGTACTAACAGACCTTATTCTCTGTGAAGCCCGTAAAATTTTCACCGAAAGCCAGATAAATTTTTCGAATGGTTTCCAGGTTCCAGTCTCTAACAGCTTCTGAAAAAATTCTGATGGAAAAAAAACCCAAATCGTTCCGCCATTTCCAGACAATGAAAATCCACAAGGCGTGCTCACAGGCGAATGATGTCACCGACAGGCGTGGAAAAACTCAAGCATGCGCACAAGGGTTCAAGCTTGTCTGACGTGAAAACATATGAATCAAATCCATATAGTTTAAAAAATAAATAAAAAGGTACGATACTTTATGGACAGACCTCGTATTTCTCTTTGAAGGATCTTTGGGGACCTCTAGAATCATTCTGTGTCAAAAGAATGGGTTATATGGGCAATATAAGGTGAGTATCAACTGCTCTGTGAGGAAGCATCAGCTACAACATTTTGGTCATGTGGTGCTCTGGGCATGATCCAGCATGCAGGCACCGAAGTGTTGAGGACCCTAGATCCACGGCCAGCTCTAGGACGAGTCCTGGTCAATCCGTAATTCTTCCATTTTTGGATGATGGAGGCCACTATCCTCATTAAGACCTTCAAAGCAGCAGAAATGTTTCCCAGATTTGTGTTTCCCAGACAATTCCTTTGACTTCATGCTTGGTTTGTGTTCTGGCATGCACTGTCAACTGTGGCACCTTATATGTCGACAGGTGTGTGCCCTTCCAAATCATGTCCAGTCAACTGAATTTACTGCAAGTGGACTCGAATTAAGCTTTCGAAACATCTCAAGAATTATAAGTGCAAACAGGATGCACCTGAGCTCAATTTGGTGTTCTTTAATTTTTTTTATAAATTTGGAAAATCTCACAACTTTTTTCACAGTTATTATAGCATATTGTGTGTAGAATTTTGAGGAAAAAATAATTTATTCCTTTTTGGAATAAGGCTGTAACATTAAAAAATGTGGAAAGAGTGAAGTGCTGTGAATACTTTCTGGATGTACAGTACACACAAATCCACTGGAAATGGTGTCATATATATACGAGGTCTGTGAGAAAAGTAACGGACCTTTTTATTTTTTTCAAAAACTATATGGATTTGATTCATATGTTTTTACGTCAGCCAAGATTGAAGTTTTTCCACGCCTGTCGGTTGCGTCATTCGCCTGTGGGCAGGCTTTGAGTGAGCACTGCTCCACCCCTCTTGTCGTTGTTGCATTGCGAGGAAACTGTTAGAGACAGGCAGTTGGAAACCATTCGAAAAATTTATCTGGCTTTCGGTGAAAATTTTACGGGCTTCACAGAGAATAAGGAGTGTTACCACAGCTTTAAGGATGGCCCACAATGGCGCTTGGCGCGCCCCGCTCTGAGCTGCCATCGAGAGGCAGAAACCACCACATCATTTCTAAATGGATGGCTGTGTGGAGCCGGGACCATCGTGTGCAATTTCTCTTGTTATCACAAGAGCTGGACATCAGCCATTTTCTGTCAGATTTCACTTTTAACAAGAGATTTTGTTATGGAAAGCCGCGCAGAGGCTTCGCGCGTCACGACCGATTCGCTGATGAAGCGAGACAAAGGAACACCTCCATTTCGGAGTGCCAGGGGACAAGTTGGGACATGCCTATCTCGGCTTTCAGTGCTTACCAGTCGAGTGACTATAAAAGAAATTGTGGAGAGCGGGGCATGTTCACTCACTTCACTCGAGTGTCCGAGACACGTGGCTGAAGGTCAGATGATACGACTACAAAGTCGATCATTGACCTCCGGCTCAGGGTGTCCTGGTGCCACGTGCACTTATGGACACCCTTGTGCTCGAACATGGTGTTTGTGATGGACAAACTGTGACTAGCACAGAAGTCCAACAACTGAACAGTACTCGGGTTCAGATTGGGGAGGCCGTGCTTCCCGATCACCCCCCTCCAGGTCTCACTGTCGCCGCCCACGTGGGCATTGAAATCCCCCAGGAGAACAAAGGCATCCCCAGTCGGAGCACTATCTAGTACCCCTCCCAGGGACTCCAGGAAGGTCGGGTACTCTGCACTGCTGCTCGGCCCGTAGGCCGAGACAACAGTGAGAGACCTGTCCCCGACACAATGGCGTAGGGACGCGACCCTCTCGTTCACCAGAGTGAACTCCAACACTTGGCAACTGAGCTGGGGAGCAATAAGCAATGCGACCCCAGCTCTCCGCCTCTCTCCATGGGCGACGCCAGAAAAATGAAGCGTCCAGCCCCTCTCCAGGAGTTGGGTACCAGAACCCAAGCTGTGCGTGGAGGTGAGGCCGACTGTCTCTAGTTGGTATCTCTCAACCTCCCGCACAAGCTCAGGCTCCTTCCCCCCTAGCAAGGTGACATTCCACGTCCCAACAGCCAGGGGCTGTGAGCATGGACTGGGCCACCGGGCCACTCGCCCTCGACTGCCACCCAATCCTCTCTGCACCTGAGCCCCATGGCCCCCTCTGCAGGTGGTGAACCCACAGGAGGGCGGGCCCATGTCACTCTTTCGGGCTGAGCCCGGCCGGGCCCCATGGGCTAAGGCCCGACCATCAGGCGCTCGCGCGCGAGCCCCAACCCCGGGCCTGGCTCCAGGGTGGGACCAATTTGACACTTAGTACCTTAGTACCTTACCTTAGTACCTTAGCACCTGTGATCACTGTATAATGTCCAGATTGAGCAAGTAATCATACATCCATCGTCAGTCCACCTCATGTGTCAGAGGATTAATCTATAACATCATGTAATCATGGCTGTTAGACCCCGTCCACATGGCCACAGTACACGTGAACACGTCACAGACACACGCTGACTCGCAGTGACACACAGTGTATTCAGTGTGATTGCGCAATGTTCATATTTTGTGCACATGATGATTACATGCCACAGATTTGGCACATTACAATATTTCCTTTGTGCACTGAAGAGGATGCAGGGGCTGGGGGGAGGGGGTTCAGCTCATCGGGGCACAATCAAGATGTGCCAATGTGATCAGACAGCTCCCAATGCTGGTGGGTTGCCATTTTGAATGCCACTTCATATGCCATTCGAGCTAGCAGTCACACAGCAGTATGACTGCCATACGAATATTTCCCTGTGCGAATGCAGCATGAGTGGGACTTTTCTCTACCCGGAGCACACAAACACTGAAACACTTGTTTAAAAACACCACCTGTCTCAATCAATATCCACAATTAGGAATTAAAGCATTTTCACTTCATCTTTTAAAACAAGGGCATCTTATGTGGGTAACCATTTTTATTTAGGCTGTGATGACGCAACAGGTTGGATTAAAAGACTTCATGTTTACTCAGTGTGCCACTTTGTAAAGTTCTCGCTTCTGCTGCTACAGTGATTAGCTCCTTACACCACACTGTAAAACTCAGTGAGTTAGTTGAACTCAGACCATTTGAGGAAACCGATTGCCTTAAACCATTTGAATTTGCCAACTTAAATAAAGTAATTTTTGAAAATTTAATTGTTAAAATTTTAGTTACTTAATAATTTATAGTTAATTAAACTTATGTAAATCTGGTTTATGTTTTTCAATAAAAAAGTGACAAATAAATTTCTGCTCCCCCTCTAGCTACCACCTTATCGTGGTGGGGGAGTTTGCGTACCCGGATGATCCTAGGAGCTATGTTGTCGGGGGCTTTGTGCTCCCTGTAGGGTCTCCCAAGGCAAACAGGTCCTAGGTGACGGGTCAGACTAAGGGCAGTTCAGAACCTCCATGACCAGTAAAAGATCAAGGACCGAGACGTCGCCCGGTATGGCGGAGCCGGGGCCCCACCCTGGAGCCAGGCATTGGGCTGGGGCTCGCGTGCGAGCGCCTGGTGGTTGGGCCTTAGCCCATGGGGCCTGGCCGGGCTTAGCCCGAAAGAGTGATGTGGGCCCGCCCTCCTGTGGGTTCACCACCTGCAGAGGGGGCCATGGGGGTCGGGTGCAGAGAGGATTGGGTGGCGGTCGAGGGTGGGTGTCCCGGCTGCCCGGTCCATGCTCACAACCCCTGGCTGTTGGGACGTGGAATGTCACCTCACTGGGGGGGAAGGAGCCTGAGCTTGTGCGGGAGGTTGAGAGATACTGACTAGAGATCGTCGGGCTCACCTCCACACACAGCTTGGGCTCTGGTACCCAACTCCTGGAGAGGGGCTGGATGCTTCATTTTTCTGGCGTTGCCCACGGGGAGAGGCGGAGAGCTGGGGTCGCATTGCTTATTGCTCCCCACCTCAGTCGCCATTTGTTGTTGTTGAAGTTCACTCTGGTGAACGAGAGGGTCGCGTCCCTATGCCTTTGGATCGGGGACAGGTCTCTCACTGTTGTCTTGGCCTACGGGCCGAGCAGCAGTGCAGGGTACCCAACCTTCCTGGAGTCCCTGGGAGGGGTACTAGATAGCGCTCCGACTGGGGACTCCATTGTTCTCCTGGGGGATTTCAACGCCCACATGGGCGGCGACAGTGAGACCTGGAGGGGGGTGATCGGGAAGCACGGCCTCCCCGATCTGAACCTGAGTGGTGTTCAGTTGTTGGACTTCTGTGCTAGTCACAGTTTTTCCATCACGAACACCATGTTTGAGCACAAGGGTGTCCATAAGTGCACGTGGTACCAGGACACCCTGAACCGGAGGTCGATGATCGAATTTGTAGTTGTATCATCTGACCTTCGGCCACGTGTCTCGGACACTCGAGTGAAGAGAGGGGCAGAGCTGTTGACCGATCACCACCTGGTGGTGAGTTGGATCCGCTGGGAGGGGAGGAAGCCGGTCAGACCTGGCAGGCCCAAATGTATCATGAGGGTCTGCTGGGAATGACTGGCGGAACCCTCTGTCAGCGAGGTCTTCAACTCCCAACTCCAGGAGAGCTTCTCCCAGATCCCGGGGGAGGTTGGAGACCTCCATTGTCGATGTGGCCGCTCATAGCTGTGGTCACAAGGTCTCTGGTGCCTGTCGTGGCAGCAATCCCCGAACATGGTGGTGGACACCGGAAGTAAGGGTTGCCATCAAGCTGAAGAAGGAGTCCTACTTATCTTTGTTGGTAGGTGGGACCCCAGAGGCAGCTGACAGGTACCGGTAGGCCAAGCGTGCCGCAGCCCGTGCAGTCGCAGAGGCAAAAACTCGGGTCTGGGAGGAGTGCGGGGAGGCCATGGAGGAGGACTATCGGTCGGCCTCGAAGAGATTCTGGCAAACTGTCCGACACCTCAGGAGGCGGAAGCAGCTCTCCACCAGCACTGTTTACGGTGTGGGTGGGGAGCTGTTGACCCTGACTGGGGATGTTGTCGGGCAGTGGAAGGAGTACTTCGAGGATCTCCTCAATCCCATCGTCACGTCTTCCGAAGAGGAAGCAGAGACTGGGGACTCAGAGGCAGACACATCCATTACCCAGGCCGAAGTCACCGAGGTGGTTAGAAAGCTCCTCGGTGGCAAGGCTCCTGGGGTGGATGAAATCTGTCCTGAGTACCTTAAGTCTCTGGATGTTGTGGGACTGTCTTGGCTGACACGCCTCTGCAACATCGCGTGGCGATCGGGGACAATGCCTCTGGATTGGCAGACCGGGGTGATGGTCCCTTTGTTTAAGAAGGGGGACCGGAGGGTGTGTTCCAAATATAGGGGGATCACACTCCTCAGCCTCCCCAGTAAGGTCTATTCCAGAGTACTGGAGAGGAGAATTCGACCAACGGTCGAACCTCGAATTCAGGAGGAGCAGTGTGGTTTTCATCCTGGTTGCGGCACACTGGACCAGCTCTACACGCTCCATCGGGTGCTCGAGGGTTCATGGGAGTTCACCCAACCAGTCCACATGTGTTTTGTGGATCTGGAGAAGGCGTTTGACCGTGTCCCTCGGGGCACACTGTGGAGAGTGCTCCAGGAGTACGGGGTCCGGGGTCCTTTGCTAAGGGCTATCCGGTCCCTGTACGACCGCAGCAGGAGCTTGGTTCGCATTGCCGGTAGTAAGTCAAACCTGTTTCCAGTGCACGTTGGCCTCCGCCAGGGCTGCCCTTTGTCACTGCTTCTGTTCATTATTTTTTTGGACAGAATTTCTAGGCGCAGCCAGAGTGTAGAGGGGGTCTGGTTTGGGAACCACAGAATCTCGTCTCTGCTGTTTGCGGACGATGTAGTTCTGTTGGCTTCGTCAAATCAGGACCTTCAGCGTGCACTGGGGCGGTTTGCAGCCGAGTGTGAAGCGTCCAGGATGAAAATCGGCATCTCCAAATCCGAGGCCATGGTTCTCAACCAGAAAAAGGTGCTTTGCCCTCTTCAGGTCGGTGGAGTGTCCTTGCCTCAAGTGGAGGAGTTTAAGTATCTCAGGGTCTTGTTCACGAGTGAGGGACGGATGGCACGTGAGGTCGATAGACGGATCGGTGCAGCATCTGCAGTGATGCGGTCGCTGTATCGGACCGTCGTGGTGAAGAGAGAGCTGAGTAGGGGGGCAAAGCTCTCGATTTAACGATTGATCTACGTTCTGATCCTCACCTATGGTCATACGATTTGGCTCATGACCGAAAGAACGAGATCGCGAGCACAAGCGGCCGAGATGAGTTTCCTCCGCAGGGTGGCTGGGCACTCCCTTAGAGATAGGGTGAGGAGCTTGGTCACTTGGGAGGAGCTCGGAGTCGAGCCGCTGCTCCGAAAGGAGTCAGTTGAGGTGGCTCGGGCATCGTTCCGTATGCCCCCTGGATGCCTCGCAGGAGAGGTGTTCTGGGTGCGTCCCACTGGGAGCAGGCCCCGGGGAAGACCCAGGACACGCTGGAGGGACTACATCTCTCAGCTGGCTTGGGAACACCTTGGGGTTCCCCCGGAGGAGCTGGGGGAGGTGTGTGTGGATCGGGAGGTCTGGGCGGCTTTGCTTGAGCTGCTGCCCCCGCGACCCGACTCCGGATAAAGCGGAAGAAAATGGATGGATGGATGGACTACCTACAACACATGAGGAATTTAGGTGTTTATACGAAATAAAGCAATTTGCTTCCCTCTGTTTTTCTTAATTTAACTGGATTTGTAATTTATGATAAGTTTTAAACAAGTAACTTGGAATAACAAAAAAAAAAGTAATTTCAAGCAACCTCATTACTCCTTATCATCTTAAGCCTAAATGCTTCACATCCTAGAGGGTACCAATCTTCAAGGAATTTATTATTGAAAGATTGAAAATATAAAAAGTAAGTCCCTTCGGCTGCTCCCTTGTTTTGCACTCGGGGTCGCCACAGCAAATCCAAGGTGGATCTGCATGTTGAATTGGCACAGGTTTTACGTCGGATGCCCTTCCTGATGCAACTCCACATTACATGGAGAAATGTGGCAGGGGTGGGATTTGAACACGGAGCCTTCTGAACTGAAACCAAGTGCATTACCCACTTGGCCACCACCCCTTGAAAGATTGAAAATCAATTTTCAATTCAATCAATTTTTTTTTTTATATAGCGCCAAATCACAACAAACAGTTGCCCCAAGGCGCCCCACATTGCAAGGCAAGGCCATACAATAATTATGTAAAACCCCAACGGTCAAAACGACCCCCTGTGAGCAAGCACTTGGCTACAGTGGGAAGGAAAAACTCCCTTTTAACAGGAAGAAACCTCCAGCAGAACCAGGCTCAGGGAGGGGCAGTCTTCTGCTGGGACTGGTTGGGGCTGAGGGAGAGAACCAGGAAAAAGACATGCTGTGGAGGGGAGCAGAGATCGATCACTAATGATTAAATGCAGAGTGGTGCATACAGAGCAAAAAGAAAAAGAAACAGTGCATCATGGGAACCCCCCAGCAGTCTACGTCTATAGCAGCATAACTAAGGGATGGTTCAGGGTCACCTGATCCAGCCCTAACTATAAGCTTTAGCAAAAAGGAAAGTTTTAAGCCTAATCTTAAAAGTAGAGAGGGTGTCTGTCTCCCTGATCTGAATTGGGAGCTGGTTCCACAGGAGAGGAGCCTGAAAGCTGAAGGCTCTGCCTCCCATTCTACTCTTACAAACCCTAGGAACTACAAGTAAGCCTGCAGTCTGAGAGCGAAGCGCTCTATTGGGGTAATATGGTACTACGAGGTCCCTAAGATAAGATGGGACCTGATTATTCAAAACCTTATAAGTAAGAAGAAGAATTTTAAATTCTATTCTAGAATTAACAGGAAGCCAATGAAGAGAGGCCAATATGGGTGAGATATGCTCTCTCCTTCTAGTCCCCGTCAGTACTCTAGCTGCAGCATTTTGAATTAACTGAAGGCTTTTTAGGGAACTTTTAGGACAACCTGATAATAATGAATTACAATAGTCCAGCCTAGAGGAAATAAATGCATGAATTAGTTTTTCAGCATCACTCTGAGACAAGACCTTTCTGATTTTAGAGATATTGCGTAAATGCAAAAAAGCAGTCCTACATATTTGTTTAATATGCACTTTGAATGACATATCCTGATCAAAAATGACTCCAAGATTTCTCACAGTATTACTAGAGGTCAGGGTAATGCCATCCAGAGTAAGGATCTGGTTAGACACCATGTTTCTAAGATTTGTGGGGCCAAGTACAATAACTTCAGTTTTATCTGAGTTTAAAAGCAGGAAATTAGAGGTCATCCATGTCTTTATGTCTGTAAGACAATCCTGCAGTTTAGCTAATTGGTGTGTGTCCTCTGGCTTCATGGATAGATAAAGCTGGGTATCATCTGCGTAACAATGAAAATTTAAGCAATACCGTCTAATAATACTGCCTAAGGGAAGCATGTATAAAGTGAATAAAATTGGTCCTAGCACAGAACCTTGTGGAACTCCATAATTAACTTTAGTCTGTGAAGAAGATTCCCCATTTACATGAACAAATTGTAATCTATTAGACAAATATGATTCAAACCACCGCAGCGCAGTGCCTTTAATACCTATGGCATGCTCTAATCTCTGTAATAAAATTTTATGGTCAACAGTATCAAAAGCAGCACTGAGATCTAACAGAACAAGCACAGAGATGAGTCCACTGTCCGAGGCCATAAGAAGATCATTTGTAACCTTCACTAATGCTGTTTCTGTACTATGATGAATTCTAAAACCTGACTGAAACTCTTCAAATAGACCATTCCTCTGCAGATGATCAGTTAGCTGTTTTACAACTACCCTTTCAAGAATTTTTGAGAGAAAAGGAAGGTTGGAGATTGGCCTATAATTAGCTAAGATAGCTGGGTCAAGTGATGGCTTTTTAAGTAATGGTTTAATTACTGCCACCTTAAAAGCCTGTGGTACATAGCCAACTAACAAAGATAGATTGATCATATTTAAGATCGAAGCATTAAATAATGGTAGGGCTTCCTTGAGCAGCCTGGTAGGAATGGGGTCTAATAAACATGTTGATGGTTTGGATGAAGTAACTAATGAGAATAACTCAGACAGAACAATCGGAGAGAAAGAGTCTAACCAAATACCGGCATCACTGAAAGCAGCCAAAGATAACGATACGTCTTTGGGATGGTTATGAGTAATTTTTTCTCTAATAGTTAAATTTTGTTAGCAAAGAAAGTCATGAAGTCATTACTAGTTAAAGTTAATGGAATACTCAGCTCAATAGAGCTCTGACTCTTTGTCAGCCTGGCTACAGTGCTGAAAAGAAACCTGGGGTTGTTCTTATTTTCTTCAATTAGTGATGAGTAGAAAGATGTCCTAGCTTTACGAAGGGCTTTTTTATAGAGCAACAGACTCTTTTTCCAGGCTAAGTGAAGATCTTCTAAATTAGTGAGACGCCATTTCCTCTCCAACTTACGGGTTATCTGCTTTAAGCTACGAGTTTGTGAGTTATACCACGGAGTCAGACACTTCTGATTTAAAGCTCTCTTTTTCAGAGGAGCTACAGCATCCAAAGTTGTCTTCAATGAGGATGTAAAACTATTGACGAGATACTCTATCTCCCTTACAGAGTTTAGGTAGCTACTCTGCACTGTGTTGGTATATGGCATTAGAGAACATAAAGAAGGAATCATATCCTTAAACCTAGTTACAGCGCTTTCTGAAAGACTTCTAGTGTAATGAAACTTATTCCCCACTGCTGGGTAGTCCATCAGAGTAAATGTAAATGTTATTAAGAAATGATCAGACAGAAGGGAGTTATCAGGGAATACTGTTAAGTCTTCTATTTCCATACCATAAGTCAGAACAAGATCTAAGATATGATTAAAGTGGTGGGTGGACTCATTTACTTTTTGAGCAAAGCCAATAGAGTCTAATAATAGATTAAATGCAGTGTTGAGGCTGTCATTCTCAGCATCTGTGTGGATGTTAAAATCGCCCACTATAATTATCTTATCTGAGCTAAGCACTAAGTCAGACAAAAGGTCTGAAAATTCACAGAGAAACTCACAGTAACGACCAGGTGGACGATAGATAATAACAAATAAAACTGGTTTTTGGGACTTCCAATTTGGATGGACAAGACTAAGAGACAAGCTTTCAAATGAATTAAAGCTCTGTCTGGGTTTTGGATTAATTAATAAGCTGGAATGGAAGATTGCTGCTAATCCTCCACCCCGGCCCGTGCTACGAGCATTCTGACAGTTAGTGTGACTCGGGGGTGTTGACTCATTTAAACTAACATATTCATCCTGCTGTAACCAGGTTTCTGTTAGGCAGAATAAATCAATATGTTGATCAATTATTATATCATTTACCAACAGGGACTTAGAAGAGAGAGACCTAATGTTTAATAGACCACATTTAACTGTTTTAGTCTGTGGTGCAGTTGAAGGTGCTATATTATTTTTTCTTTTTGAATTTTTATGCTTAAATAGATTTTTGCTGGTTATTGGTAGTCTGGGAGCAGACACCGTCTCTACGGGGATGGGGTAATGAGGGGATGGCAGGGGGAGAGAAGCTGCAGAGAGGTGTGTAAGACTACAACTCTGCTTCCTGGTCCCAACCCTGGATAGTCACGGTTTGGAGGATTTAAGAAAATTGGCCAGATTTCTAGAAATGAGAGCTGCTCCATCCAAAGTGGGATGGCTGCCGTCTCTCCTAACAAGACCAGGTTTTCCCCAGAAGCTTTGCCAATTATCTATGAAGCCCACCTCATTTTTTGGACACCACTCAGACAGCCAGCAATTCAAGGAGAACATGCGGCTAAACATGTCACTCCCGGTCTGATTGGGGAGGGGCCCAGAGAAAACTACAGAGTCCGACATTGTTTTTGCAAAGTTACACACCGATTCAATGTTAATTTTAGTGACCTCCGATTGGCGTAACCGGGTGTCATTACTGCCGACGTGAATTACAATCTTACCAAATTTACGCTTAGCCTTAGCCAGCAGTTTCAAATTTCCTTCAATGTCGCCTGCTCTGGCCCCCGGAAGACAATTGACTATGGTTGCTGGTGTCGCTAACTTCACATTTCTCAAAACAGAGTCGCCAATAACCAGAGTTTGATCCTCGGCGGGTGTATCGTCGAGTGGGGAAAAACGGTTAAAGATGTGAACGGGTTGGCGGTGTACACGGGGCTTCTGTTTAGGGCTACGCTTCCTCCTCACAGTCACCCAGTCGGCCTGCTTTCCCGGCTGCTCGGGATCTGCCAGGGGGGAACTAACGGCGGCTAAGCTACCTTGGTCCGCACCGACTACAGGGGCCTTGCTAGCTGTAGAATTTTCCACGGTGCGGAGCCGAGTCTCCAATTCGCCCAGCCTGGCCTCCAAAGCTACGAATAAGCTACACTTATTACAAGTACCATTACTGCTAAAGGAGGCCGAGGAATAACTAAACATTTCACACCCAGAGCAGAAAAGTGCGGGAGAGACAGGAGAAGCCGCCATGCTAAATCGGCTAAGAGCTAGTAGCTACGCTAAGCTAGCGGATTCCTAAAAACACGCAAAGCGAATAATGTGTAAATAATTTAGAGGTGATTCAGCAGAAGGAGTGCTTTAGTTAAGGCACGTAAAGATTACACTGGGAAACAAATCGTAATCTAGATAACTAGATCAATCTAACTGCGCAGATCAAACAGCTAACAGATACAGAAAAACACCGCTGTGCTCCGGAACAAGAAGTGATACAATACCGCAGTGAGAGCCGACCACCAGTAGAGTCAAGTAAAAAAGTAAAAAAAAAAAAAAAATAAAAAGGTAAAAAAGTAAAAAAGTCTTGAAAAAGACTATTAGTTCAAAGTCCAAAGCAGCAGGTAGCAGTCTCTGTGTAAACAGTCCCAACAGAGAGCCAAAATTAACAGATACAGCAAAAAACCGAAAATGTACATGTGATTTTTTTTTTCTTTTTTTGTCAAACCTATAAATAGAGGACTGGGAAGGACTAGAAAAACCGAGTGGACAGGCCAGCAATAGGAAAGTTTCAGCCTACGTACACTGACAAAGGAAAGACACATTCTAATGACTGCTTTGCTTGCTTTGCTTTTTACATGAGGAGAAAAGCTCATTTTGGCCTCCCACTGATGAGGGAGGAACAAGGCAATTTTGTGGCTTTGATAATATTTCAGCTATTTAAACTGGAGGCAGGAGAAGTGTGTCATGCTCGATGTAGAAAGCATGAACCTTGTGTAACTCCACTAGTCCAGAATTTAGGTAATTATCCAAGCAGTATTCTAAGCTGAAACAAGCTGTATATCATTAGAATATAACGAATAAAGCCATTACTATT
Organism: Thalassophryne amazonica; assembly: GCF_902500255.1. Lineage (NCBI taxonomy): Eukaryota > Metazoa > Chordata > Actinopteri > Batrachoidiformes > Batrachoididae > Thalassophryne > Thalassophryne amazonica. The sequence continues at coordinate 123,601,819 of NC_047106.1, forward strand.
CAGAGATTCACTGTTTGGATAATAAAGAAGGTGATTCAGGTTGGGAATTTCATAACAAACAACAGTAATTAGACATCCATAATTTAAAATAAACTAAAAATAATGTTTTTATCTTTATTATTGACAGAAGTTACTGTTATTAATCAGAAGTGTTCTTTTAACCTGCAAGTGATTGTGGCAGTGTTTGACAGCTCAGTTGTGGCAGAACCCGATTCAAAAAGTCCAGAAAAAAATCCTGTACAATTCAGAATTATACAAAAATTCTTTAATGAATCCAAGAGGATTAATATGGGAATTTATAGCTGTCAATGGGGAATCTTGATTTGTTTTATTTTATTTTTTTAAGAATTCAAAGGGATTTTATCTTCTTATAGGACTCTGATAGAATTTTATTTTTATACATTATTCTTGAAACACATTTTATGGTGTATGTGAAGACTATAAAGCTTTTTTTTATGGGATACTGATATAATTTTTACTTTGCGTGGGATTGCTATAGGGCTGTATTTTTTTTCTGTAAGATTCTGTTTGATCACAGGATTCCTACAGAATTCTTTTTTTAGATTGTATTCCTCAAAACTTTATTTTTATGTAGGGTTCCTATAGAAGATGCATTGTCATAGATTGTTGAGGGCGTACCCTGCCTTTCACCTATAGCTGGCACAGGCTCCTATATAGTAAAAGAATTCATTACTTTTCAATACCCACTTACTCCAGTCAACAATAATGGGGTTGGGAATGGAACCCTATTCCAGCATTGACAGGGTGAGAGGCAAGGTATGCCCTGGACAGGACATTGTTCTATTGCATGACCTCATATAGACAGACAAACTCACTCACCCTTGCAAGCACACCTATGATCAATTAAACATTACGAATTCACCTCACCTAATTTCAAGTCCGGGTTGGTACGTAGTGTTTAATTAAATCAGATAGGTAGGTCGGTGCCAGTCCATGAACAATTTTATAGGCTAATAACAGAACCTTAAAATCTGATCTCAGAGACACCCGCATGTCTTTGGAAGTGAAAGGATGCTGGAGCACATGGAGGGAACCCACACAAACATAGGGAAATATGCAAATCCCACACAGAAAGGACAAAGCAGGTAGTGATTCAAGGACCTTCTTGCTGTGAGGAAACCATACTTATGACGAAGCCACCATGCTGCCCTGATCATATGAATTCCTGAAGTCAGTGCCCTACAGTAAAATAAAGTCCCATAAGGATTGTCTAACATTACCATCTATAGTATAATAGACAAGTGGCCTATATGCGTGCGTGTGTATGGCTTCGATCATGCAGAAACCGGGGAAAGCTGCTATTTGCCATTTGAAGTGTTTATGTATTTTGGGTCAAGGATGAATGCTGTGAAAATGGAAAGTTGGTAGGATGTTGTTGACAGTGTTGTTACTGTTATTGATTTATTGTCTTTTTTATAGTTCAACTGGTTTAGTCAGTTTAGTTAAGTGCTATGTTGTCATTACCATAAGTGACAAGAGTATTGCTTTGATCTCTTCCACCACCGTCTCGGTTTGTGCATGTGTAAAAATTAACAGCACCTGCTTGCAGCAGAATGCAGAAAAAAAAAAAAAGCTCTGCGTGCATGCAACTGGGGGGAGCTGACATTTGCTGTTTGGTATGCTTATGTATTTTGGGTCAAGGATGAATGGCACCGAAATAGAATGTTGATACGACTAATATTTTTGGAGAAATTAACCATTTTTGTTGTTGGTATGCTTGTATATGTGCCTTTGTTTATGGTGTCATTGTCTGTGTGTCTATATTAGTGTCTTTGTGTTGATCTGTCCCCTTTCTCCCACTGTTTACACTGTCACGTTGATTTGGTTTATTGGGCACTTTTGTTCTTGGCCTTGCTTTTCTGTGAGTTTCAGTATTGTTGGTTATGTTATTATTTGTGTAGTTCATGTCAGTTTTGCCTCTGTTGCTTACTCACATGTTTTTTTCACCTTTGAGTCCCACTTTTTGTTGTTGTATCTTGCACTTGTATTTATATGTTGGTTTTGTTACTTCCCCTATTGTAGTTTGTAATCATCATGTTTAATTATATTCCACTCACCTGCAGATATCAATCAATCAATCAATTTTTTTATATAGCGCCAAATCACAACAAACAGTTGCCCCAAGGCGCTTTAAATTGTAAGGCAAGGCCATACAATAATTATGTAAAACCCCAACGGTCAAAACGACCCCCTGTGAGCAAGCACTTGGCTACAGTGGGAAGGAAAAACTCCCTTTTAACAGGAAGAAACCTCCAGCAGAACCAGGCTCAGGGAGGGGCAGTCCTCTGCTGGGACTGGTTGGGGCTGAGGGAGAGAACCAGGAAAAAGACATGCTGTGGAGGGGAGCAGAGATCGATCACTAATGATTAAATGCAGAGTGGTGCATACAGAGCAAAAAGAGAAAGAAATAGTGCATCATGGGAACCCCCCAGCAGTCTACGTCTATAGCAGCATAACTAAGGGATGGTTCAGGGTCACCTGATCCAGCCCTAACTATAAGCTTTAGCAAAAAGGAAAGTTTTAAGCCTAATCTTAAAAGTAGAGAGGGTGTCTGTCTCCCTGATCTGAATTGGGAGCTGGTTCCACAGGAGAGGAGCCTGAAAGCTGAAGGCTCTGATATCTGTTTGGTTTCTGTACACTTTTTGTTGTACAACAATGATAGGGGATTCTATCATCCACAAAGTTAGATTACAGACTCCAGCTGACATTAAGTGTATTTCTGGGCCAAACCACCCGACATTGTAGTTATTCACGTCTATGCCAATTATATTAGGACGAAACAATCCAAAGTAAAAAAAAAATGGACATAGAGAGGACTTGTGACCTCACCAGAAACATGTGTTGGCATTAATTAGTACTGTCTGGTACCCTTCCTTCTCGGGATAATGACGAGGCATTCAGTAGGCTGACATCATTGAATAGTGCAGTTTTGTAACAGCAAGGCTTTATTTTTATTGATAAATGTCCCCTCTTTGTGGGGTTGCCATGGCTTGCTGATGCTGGATGGCCTTCACCCTACTGGGGAAGGTGCTGCCATCTAATTTGTGAACATAGACATAGTTCTATAGGGAGGGTAACACTAGGACTCCACAGCAGGTCACACAGCAGGCGTTTAGAGAACCTGCTTGCTGGGCTTATGATTAATGTGTGTGGCTTTCATTAGTGTAGTGGGGAATTAGCACAAAAAAATCCACTATAGTGACAGTGTAGTTTATGTGCCAGGAAGGGAAATTTTTCAAGTTGAGACTCGCACCTATTTCTGCAGATGTCCCCATAAAGAGCATAGAGGGACATGTTTTGCGAACTTAGTTACTATTACTACATTGGAAAATGGTAAAATTCCATTTCTGCTACCTTCGAGCCACGTGGTACTTCATAGACCCAAACCTAATGTTAGGCATCTGCAGACAATCACTGTCATGCTGGTAGTGAAATTTGTCTAAGATCCCCACGAGTGTGGCTCTGGTGTGTGCGTTGAATTGACAGGAGGTGTGTCCGCCCACTGAAGCGGCTGTGGAGATCTGCTTTTCTGGACATCCCAGCTGGACAACACATACCGTGTTTAGACAGATATGGACTAACAACTGCCCACTGTGACACATCTGTGTTTGTTTGCTGTCATCATGTGGAAATAAATAAAAACATATATCACTGTGGTGATATATGTTGTGAGATGCAGCGTGCGTGCGCTCCCTCACAGCAGCCCATTGACAGGCTGTCCCGAGGTTGAAACAGACCATCAGATCAGAACACGCAGCGGGCGATATGACTTTCACATCACCCACGTGAGCTCTGTTCCATATGACGCAGCAGCAGTAGATGTGGACATGAGAAGAGCAAACTACTTCTCATTCATGTCATTTCATGACTGTCTACAGAGGAACATACAGATCACGTTAGTATTGATAAGAGGGATTCAATATAAAATGCTGTTTTTTATGGTATATGGGTTTATTTTTTTTACATACGTCTATCTCTTTGTTGATTTTAGGCATTTTCCCTGCACCGTTTACAGGCCAGTGACGGTAGCTCAGTGGTAAGTTTTGGGCTGGCAATCAGTAAAGTGCAGGTACGAATCCCATGGGTGGTATGTTTATTTATTTATTCCACATCAGCGGCACTATGCGGTTCTACAGGTTCCAGATGGTTTTATTTTTACGTATTTAATCCACAACAGCGGCGCGATGTGGTGCACCTCACACTGTGTTTCTCCTCAAAAGACACCGCCGCATGCACAAACCCTCGCACCGGGATCGTGCACGCCTGCCCGTCGGCATGATGTTTCGTGGTGCGCTAATTCGAACTGTTCTGCGCTGTTTCATCGTATTCTACCAAACGTCACACTATGTGTGAAGGGGCCTTTAATTTTGTTGTGCTTGAATCTACAGTGACAAGAAAGACATTCTATTCTCTTCTATTGTGACCCATCTGCAAATAATTAACAGATATTAAAGATGTATTAGGTTCCCAGAAATTCATTCAGGATTTGACACACATTATTGGAAATACCATGGATTTGGTCCTTGTGTATGGTGTCACTGTCACAAATATTGGCATGTGCATCAGTGGTGTTAGATCATTCACTTGTTAAGTTTACAGTCTTGTTGCCTTATTCACTGGAAAGAGAAACTAATTTATCATCACAGTAACACATTAACTCCTCAACCACTATTGAACTTGATGCCAGACTGCATGATATCTTAGCATCACTTTTGGAAAATTACCATTCAGCTGAAATTCAACGCTAACATTCACACTTGACATGGTTGCTCCACCTACATTAAAACCATGCCCTCCCCAAAAACACACTCACCTTGGTTCAATGATTACTTACGTGGCCTCAACCATAAGTCTAGAGGTCTAGAACAGAAATGGCACAGTTCAAAACTACAAGTATTCCACTTTGCGTGGCGTGATGTTATTTTAAACAGTAACCATGCACTATTTGGTACAAAGTGGACCTACTACTCTGATTTCATTAACAAAAAAACAAAAAAAAATCTAATTTTCTGTTTGACACAGTGACAACACTTATTAATAGACAACCACCTGTAAATAGCCCTCCATTTACAGTCCAAGATTTCTTAGATTACGTAGAGAAGAAAATAGATGACATTAAGTTAAATATATCCCAGCATGCCTTAGTTCAGCAACTACACCCTGTTATTGAGGTGGGTGCCATCAATGATACATCACCTACACTTGGCCTCACCTCATATAATTCTGGGTCTGTTGGTTAAGCTTAGGGCTAGCAGCCGGCGGCAATCACCTTAGTATTCTCTCTGCTTCCATGTTGATTTATTGCTGGTGAACTCATACCAAGGTGCAATTTTCCTAGTTGACTGATTCTGCTCTTTTGCTCTCTGTCTGAGGTACTGATGACATCTCATAAGGTTGACAGCTGCACACCACAGGGCATTGGACTGCCTATGTGATCATTTCTGACTGGTGTAATTTTTGATCCCACGTTGTCCTTTGACCTCTATATTAGGGATATTACAGGACTGCTTTTTTCCATATGCGAAATATAGCAAGGATTCACCCCATCCTGTCTGTGGCTTACGCTGAGACCCTGATTCATGTTTTTGTTTCTTGTAGATTGGATTATTGCAATGTCCTATTTTCAGTGTTACCAAAGTCAAGCATTAGAGGTCTCCAGCTGGTTCAGAACGGTGCTGCCAGACTTTTGACAAAAAGCAGAAGATTTGAACATATAACACTCATTCTAGCTTCTTTGCACTGGCTTCCTGTCTCTGTAAGAACAGATTTTAAGGTCTTGCTGCTAACCTATAAAATTGTTCATAGACTGGCGCTTCCTTACCTGGCTGATTTGGTGAAGCCCTACGTACTGGCTCGGGCTCTGCAGTCACAGGATGCTGGACTACTGCGTGTTCCTAGGGTAAAGAAGAAGTCAGCGGGTCAAAGAGCCTTCTCTTATCATGCACCCACTCTATGGAACAGTCTCCTTACGACTGTGAGGCACTCAGATTGCGTGGACATTTTTAAGTCAAGACTAAAAACATATTTTACTCCCTTTCTTATGAATAGTTTTTATTTTTTAATCAGTTTTATTATTTTACTTATGTCTTTTAATTGTATTGTTAAAGCTTTTAATTTAGTCACTTGTTTTAAATTTGATTTTGAACTGTTTTGTGTGAGGCACCTTGAGGCAACTTTTGTTGTGATTTGGCACATTATAAATTGATTAAATTAATTAAATTATGTGATGTCATTGCTGAAGCTGATGCAGCACACTGCAGTCTGCTTTTGGAATATACTCTACCAGGAGAACAGGCTCACTGATGGTGTGAAGGATGGATGCTGGTCCTGCATTCCAGGGTGCTGGATGACCCTACCTCTGGCACAATTGCTTGTGTGGTCATCTCAATAATGGACTGTGTTTTTGATGTTGTTCTGGTTTTCTGTTTCCTGTTTCTTCAGCTTTGTTAAAACATTGTACAAGCCTTGTAACTGTTAGAATGGCCTAAGCAGTGGATCACCCCTCTGAGACTGGTCTGCTTGAGGTTTCTTCCTCAGCATCATCTGAGGGAGTTTTTCCTTATGACTGTTGCCTGTGTGCTTGCTCTAGGGGTTGATAAGGTTAGACCTTAATCATGTCAAGCATGTTAAGGCAACTTTGTTGCGATTTGGAGCTTTACATATACTTTAACGTTTCTTTCAACAGGTTAGTCCCAGCGAGATCAGGATCTTTTTACAAGGGAGACCTGGACAATTTTAGAAGTTTCCAATTCACTTAACCTGCATATTCTTAGATGTGGGAGGAAGCCAGAGCACCTGGAGTGAACTCACACAAACATGTGGAGACCATGCAAACGCCACACAAAAAAGCTACAGGTGGGAATCAAGCCCATGACCTTCTTGCTGTGAGGCAACAGTGCCAACCACTAAGCCACCATGCTGCCCTATATAAATGAAATAAACAGAAATTTAAGCACTGTTAAGGCTCAAGAGAAACAAACTTTTGCTGTCACCACTTTCTGACTGTATTACCCACCTTTTGGCATCTGCAGTCTAACATTTTCTAATTTTAAAAGAAGATTTTTATACAATTCTTGCATTCAAACTAATCAGCTTGAATGTAAATTGATGTTTGTGGTGCTCATTTAGCAGCCAGGGTGCAACACAGGGCATCTTGGATTATTGAGGAAGGAGACATTAGCTCAAAAAACTAACACAGGTTGTTGTGATTCAATGTGTGTTACTCCGGCTGTGGTTTGACTCTTAATCAGTGTCACTGTCAGCGAGTGTGACGGGTAAGCAGAGTTCAACCCCAGTGCACAACTCGATGATGTGGCAAGATAGAAACAAGATTTATATTAACATTAGATTAGAAGGAATCAGCAAACAATCCCAAACAAGGCAAAGCTCCACAAAGCAACAGCAGATACTAAATAGACTAGAACACAGTGCCACTTGATCTGGAGCTGTAATAAACTATAAGTGGGTGGAAAACAAAACACACCATTTGTCTGACAAGTGCAGAAACATGTGCGGTGAAGCAATATCAAACAAGAAGCGCTCACTAAATTGTATACAAAATCACACAACCATGAGACCAAGATGCACCACTTTTGGAGTGCCAGCAGGAAGAACGTAATGCATAAATTACAAGCCAGTACTCGGCTGAGGTCCCACGCCAATTATGCTGATATGGTATGGTGACAAATTAAACAAATAAGCACAAACGGACACATGGAATAATGCTATCCCTATTTAATCTATTTAATTGTTATGTGTCGGACGCAGCTCGGAGAACCGACCAGCGTTTGAAGGACCCAGTATGAAATAAGCAGAGCACGGTACAAAGGCTAACTGAATTTAATACATAACAGTGATGTGATATAAAACAACAAAAGAGTGTGCGGTCTGGCATGGTGGTGATACGGTGCGCTCCCAGCAGCGCTAACGGTCCGGAGCCAGAAGCCGTTCGGACCCAAGGACCCCGCCGACACCCCCCAGGTGGCCGCAACAAACCGAGTCTGTGAAAGAAGGAACCATTATGTGAGTCCACACTCTACACACAGAGAGAGCACTCAAAGGTGTACATAAACAGCAAACACTTCCTGGCTTAATTACTAATCAGCTTCACAACCTGCAGGCATGGAACATCCAGTTCACAAAACTCCACTGCAGTGGAAGCCGATACATGACTAACGTACAGCTCAATATAATAAGGTGTGAGGGACACCACATTTACTGACTGTATAAACGTTAGTCACAAAATCTAACGTACCTCAGGAAGTGTGCTGACGAGCGTGAGACCTCACCCCCTCCTCTTTCATAGACCGTGCATCAAACCCTGGACGTTCTCTGCATCCACTGATGATGAGATGGCTCCCGAGACGACGATCTCACCCGTCTGGTCACAAGGTCGTGTCTCTGGCAAATACACACTGTATACTCCAGTCTTAAATGCCACCATGTTCCAATCCATATAGATGCACCTCAGCTGTGAGTCCTGACGAGCCGCAGGTGATCAGGGTGAGGTCCTGATAACCTCAGCAACACAGCCACTCAGTCCCAAATGCAAGCCACCTGGAAGGAAAAACAAAAGACAGAAACAAAAAGGCAGCCAGGCCCCCCAGCCATATAACATTAATGGCAGGTTACAGTGAAAGGTAAGTGGAAAAAGTATTTTTCCATGAATTTTCATGCGCAACCTTTCAACCTAAAGTCCAAGGTCAACTGCAGTTTGCTCAAGGGAGCTGGGATGAATGATTTGTTATTGGTGTGCAATGCAAATTTAGGCTTTAAAAGAGAAATTTGGTGCTGTGAAAGCAAAAATATACTCAAAAAGTTCTGTTTTTATCCATTTGCATGTTGGGCCTTGACTCTGAGGTTTAAGGTCCTCAGAGTGTGCTAAGGGGAGTCAGGATACATGACTTGCTATAGGAGTTCAAAATAAATGTAAGCTTTAAAATTGATATTTGGACAGAAAAAAGTGGTATTTTGGAATGAGACGGTGGGTGTCGTTTTCAACCGTTATCTCAGATGACCTTGGAAATCTCTGTCAAAGTCATATCTCGAGACGTCACATTTGTGTTCATTCACAATATGATACAGATACGCATCCACACACTCACACACACACACATGGACTCCATTTCAATGGTAAGTAAGTAAGTAAGGTTTATTTATATAGCACCTTTCAAGATAGAAATCACAAAGTGCTTCACATAAGAACAGAGAAATTAAAAACAGCAGAAACATAAAACCATAAAAACTAGGTAAAAGCCAGCCTATACAAAAGGGTCTTTAGCTTCACTTTAAATGTTTCAACAGAGTCCACGGAGCGTAGGTCCAAAGGCAATGCATTCCACATTTTAGGTGCCACCACCTCGAAAGCACAGTCTCCCCTGGTCTTCAGTCTTGTCCTAGGCACAACCAATAGGCCCAGGTCCGAAGACCTCAGAGACCTACTTGTCACATATGGATGTAATAGCTCGGTGATATAAGATGGCATTTGACCATGCAGAGCTCTAAAAGTCAGTACTAGAATTTTAAATTGGAGTCTGAAATGGATGGGGAGCCAGTGCAAGGAGGAGAGGTTTGGGGTTATATGTGACCTCTTTGATGACCTCGTCAGCAGCCTCGCAGCCGCATTCTGAACCGTTCATAAGCGGTCCAAAGAGGACTTGCTAAGGCTAAAAAATAGAGAGTTACAGTAATCCAAATGTGATGACACAAATGCATGAATGATCATCTCCATCTCCGCCCGAGACACAATGCTGCGCAGATGGGCAATATTGTGCAAATGGAAAAAACAAGACTGTGCCAGGCGGGTAACATACGCGTCAAAATTGAGGGAGTGATCGAACGTAACACCCAAGTTCCTCACTGCTGAACGAACAAAAGGGGCCAGAGAACCAAGATTCCTAACCACAGTGGGAACAAACTCGTCAGGGGCACAAACAAGGACCTCAGTCTTTGCTATATTTAAGGACAAATAGTTGGCCGCCATCCAGTCACCAATAACCTCAACACAGTTCTGAAGAGCAGATACCCTAGAGACCGTTTGAGGAGTGAATGAGATGTACAGCTGGATGTCATCCGCATAACAGTGGTAGGAGACATCTTTAAAACTACTCAAGACATGACCAAGTGGGAGCAAATATAGAGCAAACAATATATGTCCCAGAACAGAACCCTGAGGCACACCACAGGATAGCATGGCAGAGAAGGACATAAATTTACCAGCAGCAACAGTGAAAGTCCTGTGTGAAAGATAAGACAAAAACCAGTCCAGAGCAGACCCAGAAATGCCCACCCAAGTCCTTAGTCTCTCAACTAAGACTCCATGATCCACCGTGTCAAAAGCTGCAGAGATCCAAAAGGACAAGTACAGAATATTCACCTGCATCTCTGCACATTAAAATATCGTTTGAAACTCTGAGAAGGGCAGTTTCTGTAGAGTGCAAGTGACGGAACCCAGACTGGAATTTATCAAGAATATTATGTTCAGCTAAAACCTCATTAAGCTGTTTGGCCACCACTTTCTCTAAGACTTTGGAAATAAAAGGCAACTTTGAAATTGGTCTAAAATTTTGAAGGAGTGAAGTATCAGCATTAGGCTTTTTTAAAAGAGGGTGAATAATTGCCTGTTTAAAATACTGAGGGACATAGCCGGAAAGCAGTGATCTATTTATTATCAATAAGACAACCGGGCCAATAGAATGGAAGACCTTTTTAAAAAAAGAGGTAGGGACGATATCAAGTGGGCAGGAGGAAGGTTTCAATCTGTCCACCAGACCAGTGAGCTCTTTCAGTGATATAGTTTTAAAACTATCCAGAACTGATGGCCGGGTAAGATAGGGAACAGAAGAAGAAAGAGAGGGATTAATGTTTGCCCTGATATCACAAATTTTGCTGATAAAAAAGGACAAAAAATTGTCACAGTCTTCATTTGACTGAATGATAGCAGCAGGAGATGCAGGTGTAACAATGTCTCTGATTGTGTCAAACAAAAGTTTTGGATTCCGTCGGCTGTTAGGAATTAAAGTGGAAAAATAAGCAGCCCTCGCATCTTTCACCATATTATTAAAAGAGATTAAAAGCTCCTTTAAATGAAGGAGGTGGACCTGGAGCTTTGTAGATTTCCACAACTGCTCCACTTTCCGACATGATCTCTTAACACTACGAATACTGTCATTCATCCAGGGGGAGGAGTTATTCAGAGGGGCGTGTCTGGTTTTAAAAGGAGCCACTCTGTCTAAAATTGAGAGACAATGATGATTAAAAGAATTAACTAAAATATCAACATCATCTGAACTAAACAACTCATCAAGGTTAAAAGCAGCAGAAAATACATCTGCAGTAAAATGATTAAAAATGCGAGAGCAGATCACAGGAGGACAGACAGACAATCCAGATTAAGAGACAAATTAAAAAGAATACAAACATGATCAGAAATAAAAATATCCTAAGAATAAATAGACTCAATATTAAGACCCAGAGTAAAAACAAGATCTAAAACATGACCTTTGCTGTGTGTGGGGCCAGACACGTGTTGGATCAAGTTGAAAGATTCCATCAGACTGATGAATTTAGCAGCAGATTTATCTGAAGCATCATCAACATGGAAATTAAAATCACCAACAATTAAAAGTCTGGACAGCTTGAGAGTTGTAGATAAAAAGTCACTAAACTCCTTGAGGAAGGAAGTGATTGACCAGGTGGACGATATATTAAAACACAATAAAAAGGATTAGTTCTCCCAACTTTTAAAATCAGTGATTCAAAAGATGGAAACAATTCTGAACTCACACGTCGACACACAAAGCTGCTCCTACAGACCGCAGCAAGTCCACCACCACGTCCACCACCACGTCCACACAAACGTGGCAAGCTGAAGAATCGGAAATTATGGGACAGAGTTCAATGAGGGGGGCGTGTTCCATTTCCCTCTGCCAGGTTTCAGTTAGAAACAAAAATTCCAGGTCCTTGGAGCGAATATAATCATTCAAAATGAAAGTCTTATTAGTAACGGAGCGTGCATTTAACAGCGCCATCCTGAGAGGAGCTGCAGCTGGATTCTCCACAGCAGACTGCCGGGGGAAGGCACACAGGACCCGCGGAGACGAACCACTTCGCCTGCGGGTTTCACACACCAGCGGGGGGGCCACCACAGCCACGGGAAAATCAGGAAACACCTGACGGAGACAGCAGGGCCGCCGGTGATGATCCAGCGAGGGAGATGGGCCGTACATCCACACGTCCGGAGAAAGCAAGTTGATCAAACGGGATCGACGACATTTTCCCACAACTCCGCGTTTCCAGAACAGCCTCAGCCTCACCTGAAAACAAAGTATTTCCAAGAATATCTTGTTAAGCTTTACAGCATTATGGGCCTGATTTACAAAAAAAAGGTTTACTTGTGTAAAAATGTGTGCAAATGCCACTGCATTCACGAATACACCTGCATGCTATGTTACTAAGTGCACAATGAGGACTGTGTCTGACAAATATGCAAAATTAGGTGTATTTTAACACATTTGCCTTTGTGAATATGAAATTTGGGGTTGGTCCACCAAAGAATGCAAAACTGGTACAGGGGGTTTATTTATCTTAATGTTGCGAATGTTTCTTTCAGAATAAATGTCTCCATGTGCAACAAGTACACCAAAAACATACACGCATATCAGACTCTGTGGGACATCACAGCTGTATTCAAAGGATTCACAGCACTTGAACATGCTCAAATGCTGGCTATTACACCAAACAAACATAAATGTGGCCAACTGTTTTTCATTTGATTCTTGTTTTGTCCATGGTGTTTTGGGAGGCTGATGGGTGGTTGTGGTGCATTCTGTAGGTAGATTGCATTTAGACTTGTGCACACGGTTCTCTGTGCATTCCACGGGTCAAGCACATCATGATTTTTCAGCCTTTTGCTGGTGTGCAATGGATGGATCAGGAGCAGAATATCTGATATAGAAGATTAAGTATGTGTAACTCATTCTAGGTTCGGGAAGAGATGAGTGTAGAGTATAATAACAACTCAAATGGATTCATTTAACTACAACTTTAGTTTCAATGATTAACAGCAGAAAAACTATTTACATTACACTCTGTTGGCATACATTAGAAAATACAACTGGGTCATTGAAACCAAAAATAATTAACCTTATTTTTAACAGTTGTCCTTCAAAGTTTGGTTTGGTGATCACCTTAGGTTAGTATGATATTGGGTGTTTCCAGTTGTTGGCAACTTCCAACAAGCAATCTTTGTTTGTTTTTAAGTCAGACAGAAGTTGGATCTGTGAGAGTTGGGGCAGTCAGAGTGCAGAGGGTTGTGTTCAGTGTGGTACCAAACCAACAATTCCACCACTGATCAAACAGCTGGGCATTTCTGCAAATAGCAGACATGCCCTGCAAGTCACAGCTGGAGAACACGTACCGTGTTCTGACAGACATGACGCTGCAACTCTCCACTGTGAGGCTTGTGCATGTGCTTGCTGTCCTCACATGGAAATACATAAAAACATATATTGCCTTTGCAAAGGGCTGGAGTGACTGTGTGGGTGTGCACATCAGAAGTGTGTGCCAGGTGAAAAGGACTGTCTGATCATGTGCGCACTCAGCTGGCGATCTAAATGTCACATCACCCACGTCAGCTATGGTCCAAATGATGCCGTGTCCTTTTGTGTGCCGCTCGCTGGACACACGTGCAGGGCTGGCTGGACACAGGGCCAGCAGATGTGGACATAAGAGTGCACTGCTTCATTCATGTCATTTCATGACTTGACGTCTATGACCATGGGTCATATACAGAGGAACAGAAGGATCGTACTTGTATTGTACTTGTATTAAATTTTAGAAATTGCATTTTTTTTTTTTTTTGGTGTGTGTGTATTTTTGTTTTTTTTTGCTCCCTTATAGCAGTGCGATGTGGTTCCACATGTTCCAGGTGCTCGCACTGTGTTCGTGCATGCCTGTTCAAGTGCGTGTCCCTCCCGACAGCAGGTTGAATGCTTCGCGGTTCCCCATTTCGTGTTCTGTTCACGTGTGCTTGCATGAGCCAACCTTGAACCTTCGTGTGCATGCGTGAGTTTTTCATGCCTGTCGATTGCGTCATTTGCTTGTAAGCAGCCTTTGTGTGACGATGGGTGTAGTCTCTCGTCGTTTTTTCTTTGCAAGGAAATGGCGGAATGACTGGAGCAGCGTGACTGCATCAAATTTTGCCAGAAACTGGGCGACAGCCAGGTGGAAACCATTTGGATTATTCAGACGGCTTTCGGTGACGATCCTATGGGCATCACACAGATTAAGGAGCGTTACAACCGGTTTAAAGATGGCCAGACAACAGTGCAGAGCGTGCCACACCAATTTCTCGGATAGTCACACGACTGAAAAGCCACCGAAAGCTGTCTGAATCTTCCGAATGGTGGAAGAGCTGGGCATGTCACAACATGTCCTGTGAGACTTCAACAAGGAGATGCTTTTGCTACGCCATCAGCTTCATGCCAAAGCCATTAGCATTAATTTCGCTGCAACTCTTTTCATGGCTAAATCTTCTATCACAGTGGAATGTGCCGAAAAAGTGCTGATGTCCACCTCTTCCACAATTTCTTGGATAGTCACACGATGGTCCCGCATCACCACAGAGTTCACTTTGGAAATGATCCGGTCATTTCAGCATGTTGATGGACGACCGGAGCACGGCACGCTCTCCACTGTTGTGTGGACATCTTTAAACCAGTTGTACCGCTCCTTAATCTGTGTGATGCCCATAGGATCGTCACCGAAGGCCGTCTGAATAATCCGAATCGTTTCCACCTGGCTGTCGCCCAGTTTCTGGCATAATTTGATGCAGTCGCGCTGCTCCAGTCGTTCCGCCATTTCCTTGCAAAGAAAAAACAACGAGAGACTCCACCCATCCTCACACAAAGGCTGCTTACAAGCAAATGACGCAATCGACAGGCATGAAAAAACTCACGCATGCACACGAAGGTTCAAGGTTGGCTCATGCAAGCACACGTGATTCAAATCCATCAGGTTTTTGAAAAAATAAAAAGGTCGGATACTTTTATAACAGACCTCGTATATTGTTTTTACTGTAGAAGTGCAAAATTAAATGAAAAGATCTTCACAAAAATGGTAAATTACTTCATGAAACATGATATGCAAATTATTTGTAACTGTGTAGGACTTTTACAGTATTTTTCACACATACTGTATACATATGCATTATACTGAAGCATCCTTAAATTTCTTTATTTTTATCTACCACCATAAACCTGCAAAATGCTAAAATGGTGCTAACACCTAACAAATTTAGCAAGATAGCACAACCTAGTTTACAAGCGAATTGCTAAATTAGAGCTAACACATAACAAAATTTGTAAGATAACACAAGGAAGCTATCTTATGAGAAATATTGAAGGAGTTAATTAAGATTCAACCAGCATTTCTAGTTGTACTGCCAATACTGCCAGGCTATTTTCTCACTGGCCTATTACTTGATTTGAGAAATAACACAAAATCAAAATTGCTTCTTAAGTTTTTTCTTTCTTTTTTTTTTAGCTCAACACTGTGACACAGAGCAAATGTTATTTCCACCCAGTGAATGAGAAAACTTTTCACCATCATTTGAAGCCTTCCTGGAAGTCAAAATGTTGCAGGCCCTTGACTGACCTTTTAAGGCCGGCTCCAAAACAGAGCACATTCTCTTAGGACTCTGTGTTAAAATGTCAAAATTTGGAGCAGGAATGAGGAACAAAACACAGTTTTGGTCTCTGTAGATAGTTTCCTCCTCAATGACAACTGTACAGAGATGATTTTTTTGTTTGTTTGTTTTTTGTTTTTGTTTTTTTTCTGACATCTCAGTTAAGACATTTTAAGTCATGGAGTTCTGTATAATTGTTGGAGTGGTTGCTTTAATGCTGTATTTACACATAACGATGACAAGTCACAAATGCCACGAAGTATACATTCTTGGCCATTGTTCATGAATGTGATGATTCGGTGCAGACACCTGTTGCAACCTGTTACCACTCATTACGATTACAGGTACGTACAGTTGTAAGCAAAAGTTTGGGCACCCCTGATAATTTTCATGATTTTCCTTTATAAATCATTGGTTGTCTGGATCAGAAATGTCAGTTAAATATATCATATAGCAGACAGCCACACTGATATTTGAGAAGTGAAATGAAGTTTCTAGTATTTCCAGAAAGTGTGCAATAACCATTTAAACAGGTGCATAAATTTGGGAACCCTTGTCATTTTATTAATTTGAAAACATTTATCACTAATTATTAGAACACAAAATTGATTTGGTAAGCTCACTGAACCTTGACCTCCTTACACAGGTGAATCTAATCATGATAAAGGGTATTTAAGGTGGCCATTTGCAAATGTTTCCCCTCTTTGCATCTCTTCTAATGAGTGGCAACATGGGAGCCTCTAAACAACTCTCAAATGAACTGAAAACAAAGATTGTTCAACATCATGGTTTAGGGGAAGGACACAAAAAGCTATCTCAGAGATTTCAGCTGTCAGTTTCCACTGTGAGGAACATAGTGAGGAAATGGAAGACTACAGGCACAGTACTAGTTAAGGCCCGAAGTGGCAGGCCAAGAAAAATCTCAGTTAAGCTGAAGCGAAGGACATTGAGAACAATCATAGTCCACCTGCAGACCTGCTCCAAAGACCACAACATGATCTTGCTGCAGATAGTGTCTCTGTGCATTGTTCAACTATACAGCATTGTTCAACTATATTTGCACAAGGAGAAGCTGTAATGCAGAGGAAGCCTTTTCTGCATACACGCACAAACAGAGTCACTTGAGGTATGCTAAAGCAAATTTGGACAAGCCAGCTTAATTTTGGAAAGAGGTGCTGTGGACTGATGAAACTAAAATTAAGTTATTTGGACATAACAAGAGGCAATATGCATGCCTGAAAAAGAACACAACATTCCAAGAAAAAACACTCGCTACCTACAGTAAAATTTGGAGGTGGCTGCATCATGCTGTGGGGCTGTGTGGCCAGTGCAGGTACTGGGAATCTTGTTAAAGTTGAGGATCACATGGATTCCACTCAATATCAGCAGATTCTTGAGAACAATGTTCATGAATCAGTGACAAAGTTGATGTTGCACCGGAGCTGGATCTTTCAACAAGACAACAACCCAAAAAACTGCTCAAAATATACTAAGACATTCATGCAGAGGAACAAGTACAATGTTCTATAATGGCTATCTCAGTCCCCAGACCTGAATATTATTGAAAATCTGTTTTGTGATTTTAAGCGGGCTGTTCATGCTTGGAAACCAACAAACCTGACTGAAATGGAGATGTTTTGTAAAGACGAATGGTTCAAAATACCTTCAACCACAATCCAGACTCTCATCGGAAGCTATAGGAAGTGTTTAAAGGCTGTTATTTCTGCAAAAGGAGGATCTATTAAATATCAATGTATTTTCTTTTTTTCTGTTGGGGCGCCCAAATGCCTAATTTTGTTCAAAGAATTATTGCACACTTTCTGTAAACCTGTAAACTTCATTTCACTTGCCAAATATCACTGTGTTTGTCTGCTATATGGTATATTTGACTGAAATTGCTGATCCAAACAACCAATGATTTATAAAGGAAAATCATGGAAATCATCAGGGGTGCCAAAACTTTTGCGTACAACTGCAAAGATTATCATGAACCATTATGCACAATCAAGAATAAAGTTGCATGCTATTATGCGCAACAGCACATCGTTACATTTCGTGACATGAATCAGGCACACCCCCCATATTCATCCTACCAACAGCTGCTCAACAACACCCATTTAAATCCACAGCAGAAGAAGAACTTTCTGAATGTATGCTTAGTTGGGCTTGGTGCCATGGAGCTGTGCAGAAAAGAGGAGGAGGAGATGGAGGGAGCCAGATATATGGCTGCAGGCGGCTCTCCTCTGGCTCAAACTCATTCTCCTGAACATCAGGCACAACAGCGGGTGGAACACCTGCAGGAGTGTGCTGAGGAGCATTGGAACAACACTTAGCCGACTTGGCGTCACTGTCCTTCTTTGGCATACTGCATAAAATGAAACTGAATGCAGTGCAGTAGGGTTCAAATGTGTAAATGCAGCATAAGTGACAGCAGCTGAGCCAAGCGTCACCACTGCTTGTAGTGAATGACCGTAACTCAGAATCTGCTGGATGCTGCTTCTTGCTGTCGTGGTGACTGAGTCTGATTTATTACAAATGTCTTGGAAAAATATGCCTTGCTGCATGGTAAAACATCCTAATTGATCTTCTAAGACATCTCTGCTGGAATATTCATGTTGAGTGACACTCTTTACTGCTGTATGCTCACAGTGTTTGTACTTTTAGCAGATGTCTGTAGCTTCATCCATTAGGTTCACTAAATGTGGAATTACTGACAAAATAAGCGGCTCATAACTTTAATGTCCACAACAAAGCAAATAATTAGAAGAATTCAAAGTCTAAAAAAAAAAATGACTTAATAAACACCCGAACCGAGGCTAGCCTATTAGCTGATTCAGTCTCAAAGAGAGGGGTCTGTTCAGACTTCTTTCATCACACACTGAGTGACCCACACCCTGCCCCTTTATGCATTAATAAGTTCATCGTGATCTAGAGCACGATGGGCTCTAAACATGGTGATGCCCAGATATGAGCTTCATATTCAACCTGGCCTCACGGCAAGTCTTAACTGAGCAGCACAAAATACGTATACATTAATCTATTGGTTTGTGATATTGTGATGAAAAGCACCTCATTTTCGTCATGGCAGCACAAATTCATTCTAATTCATTCTGTGATGGCTGCATGAAATTAAAAGTGAAGCGGGGGGGGGGGGTCGGGGATAGTGATGGTTAGGGTTGATGGTAGGAGTAGGGTGAGTAATAGTGAGTTAAAAAAAAACCTGTCACGTAAATTGGACTCATTTCATGACGGGAGCACAAAAAAAAAAAAAAAAAAGTGAGACTGGGCTGTCATCTTGGCTGTTCCAGGTTTTTATACAACCACAATTCCAATGAAGCTGGGACGTTGTGGAAAATGTAAATAAAAACAGAACACAATGATCTGCAAATCCTCTCAACCTATATTCAATTGAATACACCACAAAGACAAGATATTTTGAAGATATTTTGCTCATTTTGAAATGGATGCCTGCAACACCTTTCAAAAAAGCTGGGACAGTGGTATGTTTACCACTGTGTTACATCACCTTTCCTTCTAACAACACTCAATGAGTGTTTGGGAACTGAGGACACTAATTGTTGAAGCTTTGTAGGTGGAATTCTTTCACATTCTTGCTTGATGTACGACTTTAGTTGTTCAACAGTCAGGGGCCTCCGCTGTCATATTAATGTGCCACACATTTTCAGTGGGCAACAGGTCTGGACTGCAGGCAGGCCAGTCTAGTACCCACACTCTTTTACTACAAAGCCACGCTGTTGTAAAACGTGCAGAATGTGGCTTGGCATTGTCTTGCTGAAATACGCAGGGACGTCCATGAAAAAGACACTGCTTGGTTGGCAACATGTGTTGCTCCAAAACCTGGATGTACCTTTCAGCATTGATGGTGCCATCACAGATGTGTAAGTTGCCCATGCCATGGGCACTAACACACCCCCATACCATCACAGATGCTGGGTTTTGAACTTTGCACTGGTAAGAATCTGGATGGTCTTTTTCCCCTTTTGTCTGGAGAACACGACGTCCATGCTTTCCAAAAACTATTTGAAATGTGGACTCATCAGACCACAGCACACTTTTCCACTTTGTGTCTGTCTGTTTCAAATGAGCTCGGGCCCAGAGAAGGCGTCAGCATTTCTGGATGTTGCTGATGTATGGCTTTCGCTTTGCATGGTAGAGTTTTAACTTGCACTTGTAGATGTAGCGATGAACTGTGTTAACTGACAATGGTTTTCTGAAGTGTTCCTGAGGCCACGCGATAAGATCCTTTACACAATGATGTTGGTTTTTAATGCAGTGCCACCTGAGGGATCGAAGGTCACAGGCATTCAGTGTTGGATTTCTGCCTTGCTGCTTACATGTAGAAAGTTCTCCAGATTCTCTGAATCTTCTAATTATATTCTGGACTGTAGATGATGGAATCCCTAAATTCCTTGCAATTGAATGTTGAGAAACATTGTTTGCTTGTGAACGGCTGAGCCTTTTGGGGATGCTCCTTTTATACCCAATCATGACACTCACAATTTGTGTCCTCAGTTCCCAAACGTTTATTGAGTGTTTTTTTTAGAAGGAAAGGCGATGTAACACAATGGTAAACCTACCACTGTCCCAGCTTTTTTGAAACGTGTTGCAGGCATCCATTTCAGAATGAGCAAATATTTGTACAAAACAATAAAGTTTATCAGTTTAAACATTAAATATCATGTCTTTGTGGTGTATTCAATTTTATATAGGTTGAAGAGGATTTGCAAATCACTGTATTCTGTTGTTTATTTATAACGTCCCAACTTCATTGGAATTGAGGTTGTACAAAACCTATGGGTGTCGAGAGGGAGGCATTGTCCAGTATATATAAAAAGTTGTCACAGACTTTTTTTTTTCTTCATTTTCTTCTTCTCTGCCTCTTGACTGCATTGTAAATCTGTGGAAATAGGTGCAATAAAATAAATTTAGCTGGGTCGCCACAGTCATAGTATTTAATAAATAAAAATAGAAGTAAACACTTAATTTTAAAGGTAATAATTCAGCCATTTATTATTGTATGGATGTCTATTCTCACCAATTTTTACAGCTGGGTTATATTTCATATGATGCAATAGCTAATTAATGCAGTCAGCTGTGCTCAAATCGTCAAAAGTTGAGAAACACCAGGTTCCACTCACGTGCTTAAACATAAAAATAAGATGAGATGGGATGATTCATATCATTTTTTTTTCAGACATCAAAATCATAAATCATTGTGACTTTCTGCAAGTAACAGTCATGACACTCTTTATCTGAACAATCAGCTGAACTAATGTAGCCTTAGACATTATTCATTTTGCTTTTATGCAACAGAAAATCTTCAAACTCTTTTAAACTTAGCATGCAAATGTTCATCCAGTGGGACAGATGACAAAGAGTGCTGACAACAATGAATGTTATTTATTCAGAAAAAGAGTGATAAGGACTGCAGCATGCATAATTATGGGATTCACAGCAGCTGGAAGGGAGCGTATCATGGCTCACATTGAGAATTAAAGGAGAGGAGTGTCAAAATAATACTGGAAAAACTAAACAGACACAACCCACAACATAGTGAAAGAACTGTACTGATTGCCTCTTTATGGGATTAAGGCTTCTTCCTCCTTAAATATAAACAGAGATAAAAGCAGAATTTGATTGAGTGTGGTATGTTACGTTACTAAACAGAACAAAAGAAATACATCAAAGTATTTTTAACCCTCTGGGGTCCAAGGGCATTTTTTTGGACAGTTCACTCGCCTGGCATAAATGTTTTATTATTGCTGTTAACAGCTCTCCCTGCATCCCACAATCATGTTTTATGTCTCTTTTGTTCAGGACAACCTAACTTTCAAAATAAATAAGCTATAGTTGTGTTTTATAAGTGTAATAAAGGTTTACAATCAGATAGAAGAAAGGAAAAATCAAATCAAATCAAATCAATTTCATTTATATAGCGCCAAATCACAACAAACAGTTGCCCCAAGGCGCTTCATATTGCAAGGCAAAGCCATACAATAATTACAGAAAAACCCCAATGGTCAAAACGACCCCCTGTGAGCAAGCACTTGGCGACAGTGGGAAGGAAAAACTCCCTTTTAACAGGAAGAAACCTCCAGCAGAACCAGGCTCAGGGAGGGGCAGTCTTCTGCTGGGACTGGTTGGGGCTGAGGGAGAGAACCAGGAAAAAGACATGCTGTGGAGGGGAGCAGAGATCAATCACTAATGATTAAATGCAGAGTGGTGCATACAGAACAAAAAGAGAAAGAAACACTCAGAGCATCATGGGAACCCCCCAGCAGTCTAAGTCTATAGCAGCATAACTAAGGGATGGTTCAGGGTCACCTGATCCAGCCCTAACTATAAGCTTTAACAAAAAGGAATGTTTTAAGCCTAATCTTAAAGTAGAGAGGGTGTCTGTCTCCCTGATCTGAATTGGGAGCTGGTTCCAGAGGAGAGGAGCCTGAAAGCTGAAGGCTCTGCCTCCCATTCTACTCTTACAAACCCTAGGAACTACAAGTAAGCCTGCAGTCTGAGAGCGAAGCGCTCTATTGGGGTGATATGGTACTATGAGGTCCCTAAGATAAGATGGGACCTGATTATTCAAAACCTTATAAGTAAGAAGAAGAATTTTAAATTCTATCCTAGAATTAACAGGAAGCCAATGAAGAGAGGCCAATATGGGTGAGATATGCTCTCTCCTTCTAGTCCCCGTCAGTACTCTAGCTGCAGCATTTTGAATTAATTGAAGGCTTTTCAGGGAACTTTTAGGACAACCTGATAATAATGAATTACAATAGTCCAGCCTAGAGATATTGTGCAAATGCAAAAAAACAGTCCTACATATTTGTTTAATATGCGCTTTGAATGACATATCCTGATCAAAAATGACTCCAAGATTTCTCACAGTATTACTAGAGGTCAGGGTAATGCCATCCAGAGTAAGGATCTGGTTAGACACCATGTTTCTAAGATTTGTGGGGCCAAGTACAATAACTTCAGTTTTATCTGAGTTATTGTAAAAAAAAAAAGTAAAGCAGAGAATAATTTTCCACACACATTTATTCAAAACACACAGCAAACTATAACAAACAGCTGTTTTGACACTTTATAAAGGTAATTTGGGCTCTTGTGTGAAAGACTGTACAACAAAAAGGTTCAAACAATAAACACAAATGCACATTTTGAACAATACATACAAAATGGTCTATGGATTTTGTTTGTCTTCATCTCATTCAGTTTCCCCCTCACTCCATTGATATGGTAAACAGTGCTTTACGCCAGAGCGAGAGAGCTTGCCACCGGCTTATCCAATAACATTCACAGGAAAACTAGTTGAGCAATCCTGATACTCACACACTCTGTTTGAGCACGTGAGACTGTATGAGAGGCTCTCTGTCTGCTTCGTCTGCTCACTTTCACTTTTGCTGTGCGTAATGGTGCAGGGAGCATTGGAGCAGCCAGGGGGCTATTCAAACAGGCCAACTAGTAACACATCACTCCTAAAAAACAATCTTTGGTGTGTCATGTGAGGTGAATCTGCCCTATGATTGGATTTTGGAAAACCATGTGACGGTGAACCAATTCTGATTGGACACTCACATTGCTCACGTCATCACACAGCTTCTATGAGGAGTACAAAGATGGTGGACAGTGGCTCGAAAGTCTGCGGAGTTAACTTTTCAGCCAAAAAAAAAAAAAAGGAAGTTTCTATCTCATATCATTAAAAAGTTATTTATAATTTAGTAAAGCTTGGTCTCAGCCATCGTATACAACGGCGTCGGCCCCAGAGAGTTAAGCATGGATGTTTTGCGTCTGATGGACGTTTGTAGACTCATCTGCTTAATGCTGTATAAGCATAATAAGTAGCACAGATAAAAACTATAATGCATGTTGATTGAGTCAGAGTACAAAAATTGACTGTCCAAAATTATGCTAAATAAATACAAAATAATGGATTTTTTTCATTATATTCAATAACATCAGTTATTAGTTCATAGCATTTAGGAAAACACACCTGATTTGCATAGATTAGTTAATAGCATTTAGAAAAACACACCTGATATATCCAAATGACGCATGATAAAATATATATTGTGTGGAAATATATGTTTAAAAAAAACAAGTTATGGATGTAAATTTAAGCAAATCATTTAATATTAACTGAATCAAATATAATGGTGGAAAAATTAGGATAATTTGGGTTTTAAAGGAAGGGTAAATTTCCATGAATCAGGGCCTGTTGAGCCAGAGATAAACTCTCCAGGCATGGTAATTTCCATGAAGTGGTCTCATCACACCTGCATAATTGATGTCCTTAACTCATTGAGTGCCATTGACGCTTAAACGCGTCTTCTCCGATAGTAACGCTCAGTGCCAAAGACGCGTTATCGAGTCAATTACGTTTTTTTTTATGGGGGGGGGGGGGGGGGGGTGATCAGCTGATCTAGCTTGTGTAAAAAAATTAGAGTTGTAATCACAAGGGAACCCATTCTGTGGGTGGTAGCATTGTGAGTGTGGATATGTGATCATCTAACCTTGTCTCCTTGATCTCTGGTTTCAAAAAAACAAACAAAAAAAAACAATTTCAATGTAAACAGATAGCCGAGAGAGGGGACCTGGCTAATGCTCGATTGCTCACAGACAGTTAGCATACTGCTCACTGCTAGCCTGATCAAAAAAGTCTGACACATGATCAAACAATTACACACAAGAAATACGAATACGGTGACAGCGGGATTCAATCAGCTCACGCTGGAGCAGCAGAGTGTGTGTTCCGCCGACATAGTGTAGTCAGAAAGTTTATATTACGCAGGATGTAAGCAACAATCTAGAGGGCAGTATTTGTTTCTATGTGACTGGAGAAAGTGTGCAAAGAAGACGTGTTGTTTATATCAGGAAAAGATAAACATGGCAAGACGACGCGGTAAGAAGGGTCGGTCATCGAGCTACCTGAAACAGCTAACTCTGGAGCAGAGTATGTCCAGAGGTTTGGGCAGTACGCTGCCCACTTGCACCCAAATCACAGACAACTACGTGCAAGCCAGAGGGAAAAGACGTGCCGCCGAGAGAAGAGACAGATGGAGTCCCTCCCCTGACAGTTCTGATTTCAGCGAGCCTGACCCTGACTCATCGGACCACTGGTTACCATCATCTGACTCTACCAGCAGAGCTAGTTCCCCTCAGCCATCTACCTCAGCAACAAGACCCGTCATGACCCAGGAAGACATGCAACAGGTGAGTTGAGCTAATGTTCATCGGTTTGTTTTGAATGCTGCTGCATGTTCATTTTCCCACACATCCTAGTTTAGTCTAAAATGGTATGAAAATTGTATGTATATCTGTAATTTATAGATGGTGCATCCAGCAGAGGTCCCAGCCCCAGGCCTGCTACCAAATCAAAAAATAAAGGTATGTAATTTATATAAATCTGTGCATCCTACCACAGCAATAAATATGAATGTATTTTCAAGGCAATTGTGTATAATACATTTATGTAATTTACAGGTCGTACATCAGGCAGAGCTTCCAGGCAGGACAAGGATACAGGGGGCTGGCGTCAGGATGACTGGCAACAAAATCAGATGCCCTTTACTGCCATCCCTGGACCCCAGAATGCTGCTGCAGCGCTGGGCAGCGACCAGCCCGCCAACTTCCTGGAGTTGTTCCTCTGATGAACTGCTCCATCACCACCAAACAAACAAATGTCTGTGGCACACTGAGGGCGAAAAGGTGGGAGCCCAAGGTCATCAGGGAGGTGACAAAGAATAACTTGGAGGCTGGGGGGAAAATTATGCTACACAATGACAGGGTGATGATTACTGCATGGCAGGACAAAAGGGTGGTGAAGATGGTAACAACCTGCCACCAAGATGAAATGCAAAGAGTTGAGGTGTGGCAGAGGGGGCAGAGGAACAAGGTTGTGCAGTTCAAGCCGGAGTGTGTGGTGGCCTACAACTCCTACATGAATGGGGTGGACAAACTGGACCAAAACATTGTTTACTACCCCTTTATGCGTAGAACACTGAACTGGTCCAAGAAATTTGTAGCCTACCTGTTCCAGCTTTGCATATTCAATGCATTTGTCCTTTACAGAGCCAGGTACCCAAGGAAGTGTAAAACTCTCTTGGAGTTCACACGCAGGGTAGTGAAGTCCTGGACAGTGAAGCAGAGGATGGAAGAGAATGGGGAAGGAGAGCAGATACAAGAGGATGATGAGGAGGAGGGTGCAGGTGGGGGTGTTGAGGAAGCTGGGGACTTGGATGAAGGCAGGCATACACCAAGAGCACCGTATAATAGTGACCCAGAGAGCAGGCTAGATGGGGCCCTACACAAGCACATACTTGTAGGGCTGCAGGGAAAACTGAGAAGGAAGTGTAGGATCTGTGTACGTAGGGGCCAGGGGAGTGAGATGAGACTGTGGTGCAAGGCCTGTTGTGTTCCCTTGCATCCAGGCAGTGTTACACAGACTACCACACTAGGAGGACGTATATATAGAGGTGGGTGAAGACACACACACACACACACAGCTCCTAAAAGTGTTAATTTTTTGCTTTTGAAAGGTTTACACGGAGTGTTGCCCATATAGTGTTTACATATGTGTCTGCTCTGCTGTAGGGACATACACACACACACACACACACACACACACACACACAGAGGGAGAGAGAGTAGAAGCACTACAGTTATGACATAGTGTACTGTACATAAATAGCTGCTAAAACGTTACATTTTTGCCTTTGAAATGTTTACACAAAGTGTTTCCCATGAAGTGTTGCCTTTAGTTGTGCTCTGCTGTGGGGGGGGGGGGGGTACGCACACACGCACACAAGAAGCACTTCACCTTTGAAATGTTTACATGGTTCTGTATCTGCTACACCATACATGTTTATGTAAATGAACTGTTCAGTTTTCCAAGAATCTGTGAAATATACCTACGTGGTTATAATAATAAATTTGTATTTTTTCTTACACTCAACAAAAATATAAACGCAACACTTTTGGTTTTGCTCCCATTTTGTATGAGATGAACTCAAAGATCTAAAACTTTTTCCACATACACAATATCACCATTTCCCTCAAATATTGTTCACAAACCAGTCTAAATCTGTGATAGTGAGCACTTCTCCTTTGCTGAGATAATCCATCCCACCTCACAGGTGTGCCATATCAAGATGCTGATTAGACACCATGATTAGTGCACAGGTGTGCCTTAGACTGCCCACAATAAAAGGCCACTCTGAAAGGTGCAGTTTTATCACACAGCACAATGCCACACATGTCGCAAGATTTGAGGGAGCGTGCAATTGGCATGCTGACAGCAGGAATGTCAACCAGAGCTGTTGCTCGTGTATTGAATGTTCATTTCTCTATCATAAGCTGTCTCCAAAGGCGTTTCAGAGAATTTGGCAGTACATCTAACCAGCACAACCGCAGACCACGTGTAACCACACCAGCCCAGGACCTCCACATCCAGCATGTTCACCTCCAAGATCGTCTGAGACCAGCCACTCTGACAGCTGCTGAAACAATCGGTTTGCATAACCAAAGAATTTCTGCACAAACTGTCAGAAACCGTCTCAGGGAAGCTCATCTGCATGCTCGTCGTCCTCATCGGGGGCTCGACCTGACTCCAGTTTGTCGTCGTAACCGACTTGAGTGGGCAAATGCTCACATTCGCTGGTGTTTGGCACGTTGGAGAGGTGTTCTCTTCACGGATGAATCCCGGTTCACACTGTTCAGGGCAGATGGCAGACAGCGTGTGTGGCGTCGTGTGGGTGAGCGGTTTTCTGATGTCAATGTTGTGGATCGAGTGGCCCATGGTGGCGGTGGGGTTATGGTATGGGCAGGCGTCTGTTATGGATGAAGAACACAGGTGCATTTTATTGATGGCATTTTGAATGCACAGAGATACCGTGACGAGACCCTGAGGCCCATTGTTGTGCCATACATCCAAGAACATCACCTCATGTTGCAGCTGGATAATGCACGGCCCCATGTTGCAAGGATCTGTACACAATTCTTGGAAGCTGAAAATGTCCCAGTTCTTGCATGGCCGGCATACTCACCGGACATGTCACCCATTGAGCATGTTTGGGATGCTCTGGACCGGCGTATACGACAGCGTGTACCAGTTCCTGACAATATCCAGCAACTTTGCACAACCATTGAAGAGGAGTGGACCAACATTCCACAGGCCACAATTGACAACCTGATCAACTCTATGCGAAGGAGATGTGTTGCACTGCATGAGGCAAATGGTGGTCACACCAGATACTGACTGGTATCCCCCCCCCCCCCCCCCAATAAAACAAAACTGCACCTTTCAGAGTGGCATTTTATTGTGGGCAGTCTAAGGCACACCTGTGCACTAATCATGGTGTCTAATCAGCATCTTGATATGGCACACCTGTGAGGTGGGATGGATTATCTCAGCAAAGGAGAAGTGCTCACTATCACAGATTTAGACTGGTTTGTGAACAATATTTGAGGGAAATGGTGATATTGTGTATGTGGAAAAAGTTTTAGATCTTTGAGTTCATCTCATACAAAATGGGAGCAAAACCAGAAGTGTTGCATTTATATTTTTGTTGAGTGTATTTATAAAAAATGTTGTCAGTGTTATTTTTGGTGCATTATACAATAGGATCACTTGTCATAATGTTTCAGATGTCACTGAAGCAAAATGGTCTTCTGAAACAGTTGATAGATGTATTTTATAACTTAAAACGGGACTGATGCTGTGTTAGCATGTCTATGGCATTTTCAATGTTAAAGTTAGCATTAAGCTGAGCCATTATCAAGCCTCCCAAAGGAGTGCGCAAAGGATTCTGGGATACTCTAAAACCATGAATACTACAGCACTACACAGAAGGAGACTCCTGGTGGCTGCAGGATGGGTGTAGTGAATTTGGTGTCACTACACCCAATAACAATGATGTTATTGAAAATTGAATCAATACAAATTTGTCCAAAATTATGCTAAATAAGCTTTTTCCAAAGTAAGTGCTGAAGAAGACCCCTGGTGGTTAGAGTGACAGTAGTGACACCACACTTGTAGATGGTCCCTACACATCACATTTGTCTCACACCCACCTGCACAATCAAATGAGTGTTATTTGTCCAGCACAGAGAATGGCATATTTGGATAAAAATGAGGTTTTAGCTTGTCGTCTGCTTTCTTGAGGTCTGAGACTAGTGTTTTATTTTTCTACTTTCCTCTGAAGATTATTGAGCTATGAACTTTGACTCTGTGAATATCTCTCAAACTTTATTGCTGTGAAGGGCATTTGTTCAGCACAGCCAATGTAAATGTGCTTGTGTGTCACAATGAGTCAGACAGGGAGCAAATAAGGGAAAAACCAAAGGGAATTCCTAGTAGGTACTTTAAATCAGGAGCACATATCCAAAACACACAGGGCACAATTTACAGACTGTCCCAAAAAAGGTGCCACAAAAATATAGCCATAGAAAATCTATACACTTTTGGATACTGATATCTGTCATATGTCATCTTGAAGGAAATCTCAGGGAATTTTATCTCTGGTGGTCATTTCTAATTTCACTTCAGTTTGTAAGAGTTTTGGCATTCACAAGATGTGCTCAACATATGCACCGCTTCTCTGGTTTGACCAGATCTCCCTTTGTTAAGGGCCCCATTCATACATAACACAAAAGACGCAGAAACTGGAAGAAAATCCGCAAACCAAACATGAAAAGGGGAAGCACAAACCACAGTGTACATTCACAAACACAGTGCGAACAGCTGTATCACATCACGCCGCTGATGTGGAGAAAAATAAAATAAAAACCATTAGTGAAAAATAAATAAAAGGGGATGCAATACAGAACCCTGTGGTTAAATGACCCTGGTTAAATAAAAAAATAAATGCCACTGAGGGAATTTGAACCTGCAATTTACAAAAGCTCAGATTATCAGACAGAAACGTTACTGCTGCGTTACAATCATGGACTTATAGCAGGACCATAAAATGGCTAAAAACAACAATAAGATAAACATCTTTTTTAAGCGCCCTAATAACTCACAAAATGGCATTTGTTGTTGTTTTGTGATACATGACTGAAAGGGGCGTATTTGTCGCAGTATTGGCTTGGCACCTGGTCGCACTGTTGGCTTGTCACTGCTCACAGAACACGTGTCGGGCCAGACACACGCGTGGGATCGCCTGCTGTGTGTCCACATGAACTGATGATCTGATTTAGCTGGGGCAGCCTGTCAATGTGCGCACTGTGCGCACTCTCCAGCCCGTCGCAAAAGCGATATATGTTTTTATGTATTTTCATGTGAGGACAGGAAGCACACACATGCGCATCGTGGTGGACAGTTGTATGGTCCTGTCCATCAAAACATGGCACATGTTCTGCAGCTGTGACGTCCAGGACCAGAGATCTGCGAGATCAGCGAGCCACACCCCCTGTCCATTCAGCACACAGACCAAGGGGTCACTCTGTGATCAGATGAGAGGTGCCTCGCCTGCATGGGGAACACTGTGAACAATTCTATCAGTTTGAAACTTCTTTCCA
This sequence comes from Thalassophryne amazonica, assembly GCF_902500255.1. Lineage (NCBI taxonomy): Eukaryota > Metazoa > Chordata > Actinopteri > Batrachoidiformes > Batrachoididae > Thalassophryne > Thalassophryne amazonica. The sequence goes on from NC_047106.1 coordinate 123,632,069, forward strand.
ATCCCCCTTATTGTCTTACTATCTGGAGCTTTTCTAACTGTAAAATGACATTGATATTGTCATTGTGTTTGCAGGATGGAGTTGATCTCTAAGTATAATTCCAACAATTTCCCTTTTGGCTTGATTGTAAACGGCATCCTCATTGGATCAGTCTCAAACTACATCAGAAGAAATTCTTCACATATATCTTGTCTGAAAAAGATCACCCTGCATCGATGAAGCAGTCAGACAATGTGGAGACCTTTAATTCCATCTGTTCTCCCTCTCGTTTGACTGACCTCAGGATGCCCTACCTATTCACGACCTGAAGGTAGAGACTAAGCATCAAGCTGGACAGTTTTTATGTCAATAATGGTCTCTATTTTTGTTGCTTCTCTGTTTTGTCTATTTCTGCTGTTTCGTTTTTATTTTATTTCCTCATCTTTTGTAAAAACCTTGTAACTGTTAGAATGGACCAAGCAGTGGGTCAACCCCTGAGTCGGGTCTGCTTGAGATTTCTTCCTTAACCCTCTGCAGTCTTGACTATTTTTGGGCATTTTTTGATTACTTTTGGTTTTACCTTCATAATTTACCTTAAAAAACTGTTTACCTGGCCTTGTTTGGTGTCATTTTTTTCCAGCACAACCTCACCTGTGTGACTTTACAGTTTTTATTTCTTTCTGACATACTGCATTACAACAATGACCCAATATTCACCCCAAAACATAAAATTCAAATCAGAAAAAAGTTAGTGTTTTACTGTGAAAACCAGAAATATCTTTAACAAATCATTTTCATAACTTAGAATGTAAATATAAATTGTAAACCTCAAAAATATATGTAAAAATGTAGCATGAACAAAGTTATATACAACATTTCACATTAAAATGCACTAAATGCTTCAGGAGTTTTTGTGGCTATTTACATGCAACAAGGTGCCACACAAATTATACCAAATTATATTTGTGCCGGTCAGAAAAAAACAATTCCTGTTCAATGCACATCAGAAGCTCTAAGAATTTGTACAGATATTTCACCTCAGTAGTGTATTTTTCCTTAATTCCTTGTTTTTGAAGCATTTTTATTGGTGTTGGTACAAGCTGGGAAAAAAAAGGTGTTTTGGACTTTTGGAGTGGGGAGAGAGAAGTCTCTCACCGAACTCCTGTGTTCTCTGCCCCTGGAGCCTGCTCACAGCTGTACTTGGCGCTGAAGCAGAAACACGAGTCCTGGAGCAGAAGGAAGGAGAAGCGAGCAATCCGATCCATTGAGCTAATCTGTGCGGACAGATCGGTGAATCCACCTGCTCTCATTCATCCAGAACAGAACAATAAAGTCCACTTCATCAGCAGATTGATCATGCTCTGGTTCAGATCGTGCTTCGATCGTCTTCATGCAGTTAAAAAAAGACAGAGACTTGACACGCTCCTCCAGACGCCTGAACTACACATGCTAAAACACTCCACCACACACTAAAACACACTACAAGCATGGCAAATAACAAACAACTTTCAAAACTCATCTTTCTGCTTTTTGCTCCGCATGAATCCACAATTTCCCTTCACTCAGCAACCAAATTACATGGACTGGGGAAAATTGTTTATTTGGTAATATATTTTACACCAGTGATAAAGAAAAAATTGTGTATATTTTTTTACTTGTTTGCTGTTGCAGAGAGAGAAACACAGAAGAAAAGTTCTGTTCGCAAAACTTACACACACACACACACACACACACACACCGACCCACATGGGGTCTGTGTGTTGTCATCAAACCCACGTGAAGTTGATGAATATAATTAGTTAGTTACTCATTTTCCCACCAATGATGATAATGAGAATACTATCCCCGAAAAACTTGCGTAAATTATTAATCATAATTCAAGTTACTATAAGTGGTTTGGAGGTTGAAGTCTCCACTTTCAACATGCATTCAAACAGACCCTCAGAGTGGAGCAGATTTTGTGCTAAATCTGCTTAATTAGGTCATGTGACTTTTGACGCAAGAATGCGTCATTCGACTCAAGAGGGTTAAAAATGCCAAATGAAGTTTTTCCTTACCACTGTCGCCTGTGTGCTTACTCAGTGGGGGGTTGGTAAGGTTACACTTTACTCCTGTGAAGCACCTTGAGGCAGCCTTGTTTTGATTTGGCCATATGTAAATATCATAAATTAAAGTGAAATTTTATCCATGCTTTTATCTCCCACCATCCTCAGAAAGAGACTGTGTGTATTTGGAGAAAAGAGAAAACTGTTAAAAAAAAAAAAAATGCCACAGGTTTGCTGCTACCATCTGTTTTTTACTGCTGTCAGCTCTGTCCTAACACAGCAGTGTGTGTGTGTGTGTGTGTGTGTGTGTGTGTGTGTGTGTGTGTGTGTGTGTGTGTGTGTGTGTGTGTGTGTGTGTGTGTGTGTTTGAAAGAAAAGAAAAATGTAAATATATTTTGAAACCTCACTGGATGTGTTGTTTCTGTTTATTGTGCCACCACTGGGATGTGACACAGTGAGATGACATGAACTGTTTTAAAGCACTCACAGCGGCTGCTCAAAAACAGTGCCGATACATCCAAAATATGTGTACAGTATTGTTAGTGTGTATACCGAACATCTCATATGTGCTTCAATAACATCATGGCCCCTTACAGACACGTATTACTGCTAAGGGAGTAACCTTCTTTACACTCACAATGATGCCAGGAGAATTAAAGAAATGAGAGAACCCAATGGAATGTTCAGGGAATGGTGCGTGCTTCTGTGAAAAATAGGTCATATAAATTTGGAGGGCAGTACAGTGACTTAGTGGTAAGTACTATTGCCTCACACCAAGAAGGTTGTGGGATCACTTCCCACCTATTCCTATGTGGAGATATCATGTTTTTCACATGTTCATATGGTTCCTTCCAGGTAGTCTAGCCTTCTGCCATGTTGGGAAGGTGTCGTAGCACGAACCCACAACAGGGGGCGCAAATGAACGGACAATGAATAAGCCAAAAAGTAACAATTTAATGTTGTGACAACACACAACTAAATACACAAAATTTGCTAAGTCAATTAACACCAGGTGACGTGTGGGCAGGCTCGAAGATAGAAGACCCCCGACGAGAGAGAAGCCGCGTCCCACACGGCTTCCACCACCAACGGTCTGAAGAACACCGGAGCCGCCAAGTCCCGAGTCCCCAGGTGGCCTCCGTCTTCGGCTGTCGACCCTGGTACTGCTGGCAGAAAGCAAAGACAAGATGAATGAGTGTGAGTCCGCACACTCAGTAATCCACAGTCTGCACACAGTTAGGAGGGAGCACCTCCACCTCCAATCACACACTCGTGCAGCTCCTGTTTAATCCACTTATCTGGTTTGGGGTGTGAGGCGAAGCCGTTGCTGTCACACCAAACGCCAATCCCACAGATAAGGATGAACACCACAGGATAATGGCCTTTATGGTGATGATGATGATGATGAACGAGTGACAGCTGGTGCTGAGGATGAGTGACAGCTGTCACTTCTTCTGGGTCTGGCGCCCTCTCGTGCTTGGAGCCTGCACTCCAAGCAGGGTGCCCTCTGGTGGTGGTGGGCCAGCAGTACCTCCTCTTCAGCGGCCCACATAACATGCCACTTCCAAAGACATATAGGTTAGGTGGAAACATTAAATTGTCCATAGGTGTGGCTGTGCCTGTCTGACAGAATGTGGCCCTGTAATATACTGGTGTCCTGTTCACAGCTTACCCCACCTCTCACCCAGTGTCCCATGGGATAATCTAGCTCCTTGTGACCCTTCACTGGAAAAAGTGGGTGTACAAAATGAATGAATGAATAGAATGTTGAAGGAAAAAGTGAATTATCTTTATTAATTTCTATGCTTTTCTTCTTTATATATATATTGTGTGGGCCGCCGAAGAGGAGGTACTGCTGGCCCACCACCAGAGGGTGCCCTGCCTGTTAGCAGGTTTCAAGCACCAGAGGGCGCAAGGGCCAGGCCAAATCCACCAGGTGCACCGGAGGCTGTCAGCAGCTGTCACTCATCACCACTATCCATAAAAGCCTGGGAGAGACACCATATCTCTGCCGAGTTATCCGCTTACCTTTCAGGTAAACCAACTCAGCTGCTTTGTGCTGTACGCACGTTTTTGCATCTGAACTCTTTGCAGTCGTAACCTTGTGTATACTTGCAGCTTGGAGCTGGTTTTGTGGAAGTTTGGAGGAGCTGGCATTTCCACTCCTCACTTTCCTAAGTATTACATTAGGCACTGCATGTACTCAGTTTTCCTGCTCTCTGGGAGTGGAGGATTTTCCCTCAGGAAGGAACTGTGTTTTTACTGACTGTTTGCTGGGTGTACACACACCCATCTTAACCTGTGTTTGTTCCTGCCAGCAGTACCGGGTCTGACAGCTGGAGCGGTGGCCACCTGGGGATTCAGGACTTGGCGGCTCTGGTGTGTTGCAGGTCTCCGTTGGCGGTGGAACTTCGTGGGTCCCGGCTCTTCTCTGGATAGGCGTCTCCTACCTTCGGGCCTGCCCACGCAGCACCGTTTTGTAATTGACTGTCTAAAGCATATTTGGGTTTTTGTGCACATTTGCAGAATAAATTGTTATTTATTCGGAAATCCTACTGGCCGTTCATTTATGCCCCCTGGCGTGGGTCCCATAATTTTATGCACTTGTCTGGACAAACCCAAAGTTCCATATTCATGAAGGCAAACATACTAAGTGGACACTACATGCTATTTTGCACATCTTACAGATGCAATGCTAAGAGAGTACTGTTAGTAAATCAGCACTGATGTGTTGCTGTTGTGCTATGGTATGTGCATGTTTTGACACACACAAAACTTTAGTAAATCAGGCCCACAATGTTTTTGAGATGCAGACATTGTGACTATGACCTATTTAGAATGAATTTTTACCCACCCCTAAAAAGATCAATAAGCTTAAGCTGAGAAGAGTATGGTTTTATCACCCCAAACATTCTGGGAGTTTTCCAGGTAACAACAGGTGGGAAACACACACTGCTTAGCATTCCAGAAGCAGAGGCCATCAATTACAATGATGACATGATGACATTTTGGGCAAACACTGGTGGGTGGTTGTAGAGGTGTTTAAGATATATGATGAAAGGATCAAAGTGAGAAGGAGAAATGGGAATCCATCAGGATATAATCAATAATACAATAAAAGAAAAGCATGAGGAAGCAAAAGGAGGCTGAACATGAGATCAGTGCAATGAAATTGAAGACAACCTAAAGAAAAAACATACAAGTGGTTAAAAATTTAATAACTACAAGACAATGGAAAAGACCCATCATCCAGGATAAGAATGGGAAATGCTTCACTGAAGGATCCACTAAAATGACCGTATGAACTGAGTACTGTAATATATAATTTTATGGTTTTCCATATATGAGTGTGAGATGACTGTTGTGGTTTGGCCTAAAACTAGGTGACTTGATGACATTACTACTGTGTTAGCTTCCCTTCAGTGGCTTTATGTAAATGTAAAAGTACATTTTAAAGTCTTGTTCACCTATAAGGCTCTGACTATTTGTGGACCCACTTATCTTGCAGAACCTATAAAGCTTTATGTACCAGATTATGCCCTGTGGTCTCAGGATGTGGGTTGCTCTGTCTTCCTTGGGTTAAGAAGATGGAGAACGGTACAGCTTTTTAGTTATCACGTTCCTATTTGGTGGAGTAGTCTGCTGTTAAATACAAGGACGTCCACTTACATTGATTGTTTTAAGGTCAGGTCAGGTCTGGGAGTGGATGCTGGTGGAGCACACTGCAGCATCCACCAAACTGACAAAACATTTTGAGTCCTCAATGGAAACAGCCCAAGCAGTCCATTCCCATCTCTCAAAAGTAGTAACTTTTTAAACTGTACTTTATTCATATGTTTAGATTCATATTTATTCACACACACACACACACACACATACATACGAGGGTAGGCTGAAAAGTTCTAAGGCTGACTATGATGCAGTTGTCGAATTGAACAAATTCAGGGTTATTTTTGTACATAGTCTCCCTGTAACTCCACACACTTCTTCCAGCGGTGCTTGAGTGCTTCGATTCCCTTGGCATAGAAGCTTTCATCTTGAGAGTCAAAATAGTCCTCAACGGCAGCCATCACCTCATCATTGCTCCAATAGTGCTTCCCAGCCAAGTTTTTTTTCAGGTTTGGGAACAGATGAAAGTCCGAGGGTGCCAAGTCAGGGGAGTATGGTGGATGATCTACCAGTTTGAATCCACACTCGTGGATAGTGGCCATGGCCACTGTTGACTTGTGGGCTGGGGCATTGCCTTGATGGAACAGCACCCCTTTCGTCAGCTTTCCTGGTCGCTTCTTTTTGATAGCCTCGCATAACTGTCTCAGTAGGTTAGAATAGTACTGTCCATTTATGATTTGTCCCTTTTCAAGATAGTCCACGAAAACAATGCCCTTGCATCCCAGAAAACTGAAACCATGACCTTCCCCACAGACAAAACGACCTTGACCTTCTTTGGAGGTGGTGACCTTGGGTGTTTCCACTGCATTGATTGTTTCTTTGTCTCTGGTTCAAAGTGGTGAACCCAACACTTATCCTGGGTAAGAAAACATTCCATGTAATTGGCTGGATCCTCTTCAAATTGTGCCAAGTTTGCCTTCGACATGACTAGTCTGGTGCATTTCTGATCAGGCGTCAGAAGACCGTGGCACCCACCGAGCTGACACCTTTGACATTCCAAGTTCTTCATGGAGAATGTGTTCAATTCTCTCACGGAATATTTCCACAGCATCTGCTAGCTGATTAATCGTCGATCGTCTGTCTCCATCACCATTTCATGAACAAAGTCAATGTTTTTCTGGGTTGTGGCTGTTGCAGGCCACCCAGACCTTGGGTCGTCTTCAAGGCTCTCTCTGCCCCTCTTAAATCCAGCTGCCCACTTCTGCACTGTACATATGGACGGAGCTTCATCCCCTAATGTAGCAACCATATCCGCATGAATGTCCTTGGGCTTTAACCCCTTCTTATGCAGGTACTTAATCACACCGCAATGCCAGATTTTGACCATTTTTGCCGTTTCCCTCTACCACGAACTTTCAACTTGGCTATGAACCACAAACTACCTCACAACCTGGAAGAAAATAACACAGTTAGTCATCAGAAGAGTTGAACTTAATGCATGCCAAGTTTTATTGAAATGGCATTTCTTCTTCTTGGTGAGCCTTGGAGCTTTTCAGCCTACCCTCGTATATATATATATATATTCACATTTAAATACTTTTTTGTGGCGTATAAAGGTCTTGTTTGGTTTTTGTGGCGTACAGTAGCTCTGCGGGAAGCCGGTCTGTGTAAGCCTGATTCCATCAGATCTAAGCAGTGCAGCATGTGGTTAGTACTTGGATGGGACACCTCTTCGGAACACCAACGGCTGTGTGTGTTTTTCCAGGTAACATTGGATTTGCATCAGGTAGGGCATCCGGCGTAAAACTTGTGCCAAATACCATTGCGGGTCTGGCTGTATCCGCTGTGGTGACCCCGACCCAAAGCGGAAGCAGCCGAAATGACAACACACAGTGGCTCTGCGAGAGCACCACCAATTTTATTGTACCCCCATCCCCCTGTATAATGACAATAAAGACTGTTCTATTCTATAGCTGTGCTAATCTACTTATTGACTGAGTGCTGAAACAGTCACAGTAAATTGTTTTGTTTTATTTTTTTTGTACTTTATTTTATTACATTGAGAACAGAATCATTACCAGTTTGACTTACATTTACACAGTACATTAATTCTTCTTATGAATTCTGTGCTCTCTCATTAATTTGACCTTAGACATTTCCATTGATTTATGTACATTTGCACATCTAATTCTTTCCGCTGCTGTGTGTGCACAATGTGGTCTCACACCTCTAATGCACTCGCACTGTGTTCGTGCGTGTGCACGAAACCATCACCGCAGTATCGTTCACGCCTGTCCGACTGTGTGTCCCTCCCGACAGCAGGTGGAAGTTTTCACATTTCTCCATTTCGTTTTTTTTTTTTTTTTTGCTGTTTTTTCAGCCGGTTCCTGCTTCTTTCACCCAACTTCATGTTATGTGTGAAGGGGCAATTAAGAATGCCTAATCTGACTGATGCCATTTCTTGGTGGTGTATTGGGGAAGGCTCGATGAAGGTTCCTTTCAAAAATGGCCATCATATGCTAGCCAATATGGCAACTATAAACCCCATCTTGATTTTGGCTTCTGTGTAGTTATTAAGAACACCTCATGTGATTAACAAAATCTTTTCTTGTTGGTGTATTGCGTAGGTTACGGAAAGTATCCTTTTGACATTGGTTCATTACAGAGAATACCAGTTGTAAAGTGGCATTCTATTTCAATACAAATAGACCATATGCCATCTTTAAGGGCCCCTTCACACATAGTACGAATAACTACAAATCAGGGTGAATCAGGGCAAAACAGCTTGTTTGAGCGAACCACAAAAATATTGAGCCAATGTTGCGAGGGACACATGGCCATGCAGGCGTGAATGATCCCGCTGCAATGGTTTATGTATGAACGTGCAAGAAACCGTCGCAGCGGGAACACAGTGCGAGCAGCTGGAGCATGTGTAAGCACATTGTGCAGCTGCTGTGGAAAAAAAATACATGCCACCCATGGGTTTCGAACCTGCAAAAGCTCTAATTGCCAGCAAGAAAATTTACCAGTGTGCTGCCATGACTGTCCTATAAAAGGTGCTTAAAATTCCTGAAATCAACAAGGAGATAAACATATTAAAAAAAAATAAAAATAAAACCACACACCATAAGAAAACACTGGATTTTATTGAATCCCTCTTATCAAGCAGACAAAACAAGTATGAACCATCTGTTCCTCTGTTGATGACATACAGTCATGAAATGACATGAATGACGCAGTTCGCTCTTATCATGTCCACATCTGCTGGCCCAGTGTGTCCAGCCGGCCTGACAAACATGTCCTGACGACAGCACGCCGCAGGACAGACATTGTGTCATGTGGAACAGCGCTCACGCGGGTGATGTAACATTCAGATCACCCACTGCGTGTTATGATCCATTTCACCTGGGACAGCATGTCAATGTGCACGCCATGTGCTCACTCACTACAGCCCATCACAACAGCGATATGTTTTTTTATGTACGAGGTCTCTTAGATAATAAGCCGACCCTTTTATTTATTTTTTTTAACTATATGGATTTGAATGACATGCGATTACACCAATCATGCTTGAACCCTTGTGCGCATGCGTGAGTTTTTTCACGCGTGTCGGTGACGTCATTTCCCTGTGGGCAGGCCTTGAGTGAGATGTGGTCCCGCCCTCTCGGCTGAATTCCTTTGTTTCACACGCTGCTCGAGACGGCGCGCGTTGCTTTATCAAAATTTTTTCTGGACCTGTGAGGAATATCCGAGTGGACACTATTCGAGAAATTAAGCTGGTTTTCTGTGAAAAGTTTAACGGCTGATGAGAGATTATGGGGTGTTTCTGTCGGTGTAAGGGCTTCCCACGGAGCGGGACGTCCTGCAGCGCTTCCAGGCGCTGTCGTCGGCTTGTTTCGAGCTGAAAACATCCTAATTTAAGGTTTAATTCACCCAGGACATCGTGAGAGAACAGAGAAGATTCAGAAGAGGCCGGCATGAGGAATTTATGCAGACATTCCACTGTTTAAGGACATTTTTTTAATGAAAGACGTACGCGCAAAATCGCCGAGTCATTTCCGTGATGACTCGGCAAATCTGTGTGCGCCGCGACAGGAAAAACACCTCCGTGTTGAAAACCATTTGTAGAATTCAGGCATCTTTTAATGGCTTTCAACAAGTGAGTAACTGAGAAATTGTTTAACAGCTTGGGCATGTTCCAACTTGCCCGTTAAGATTTCCAACGGAGGTGTTTTTCCTGCCGCGACCCCCCACGGTTGGGTCCAGCCCGACATGCGACTCTGCCCGCACGTTCTTTCATTACAAAATGACCATTAACAATGGAATGTCCGAATAAACTCCTCATGCCGACTTCTTCTGAAAGTTCTCTGTTCTCTGACGACTTACTGCGTCAACAGAGCCTGAAATGTGGAAGTTTTCAACTTGAAACGGCGAGACGCTGCCGCCTCGAAGCGCAGATCGCCGTCAGGCGCCGTGGACCGTCCTTAAAGCGACACTACCAGACCAAAATCTCTCATCAGCCGTTAAAATTTTTACCGAAACCAGCTGAATTTATTGAATGGTGTCCACTCAGTTGTGCCTTACAGTTTTGAAAAAATTTTTATCAAACAAAGCAACAGTCTCTGAGCCATTCCTAAACAATGAAAAAAATCGACGAGCGGGTGGACGACTCCTCACTCAAAGACTGCCCACAGGCGAATGACGTAACCGACAGGCGTGAAAAAACTCTCGCATGCCCACGAGGGTTCAAGCATGTCTGATGTAATCACACGTGATTCAAATCCATATGGTTTTTGAAAAAAATAATAAGGTCGGATACTTTTCTAATAGACCTCGTATGTCCACATGAGGACAGCAAGCAGACATGCACGTCACAGTGGACAGTTGTAAGTTCATGTCCATCCAAACACGGTACGTATTCCCCAGCTGGGATGTCCAGAACCAGAGATCTCAACAGCAGCTGCTCTCGGCGGACACACCCCCTGTCAGTTCAGCGCACACACCAATGTGTCACTCTGTGTTATGTGATCATTATTTTTTTAGTTACATGTTTTTTAATTATGTATGTAGGTAGTGTAGTACTTATTAATATACCTGTCCTGGCTGTGGTCTCTGTGTTTGTACTGTGACACGTCGTGTGCACTGAGCCATCATTTGTGTCTTTGGTCAGCAGTTGGGTGGTGCGTCTCCATGCTGTCTGCGCTCTGACCTGGCTGTCTGCCCAGCATGTGTTCATGTCTGTACATACATATAAGCATTTTATGCAACTGTGCACCCCCCACGTGCCAAATGTGTAGGGGGAGCAGGGGGGAGAGGAGGTGCAACGCGAGACACATGCACCACATGTGTTGCTCTTTGTAGCGCCACACTCATGGGGACACTTAGACAAATTTCACATCCAGCTCGAAAGTGATCATCTGCTCACTATTTTTGTGCTAAAAGTGCGAATGGCCACACATTTTCTAAGTGTCAGGTGAGTGGTGTTAGATGTTCGTGTGTGTCACCTGGAATTTGGCCAACACCAAATCGGTCTTTCAGCCACTGATCTGCACAAATAGTTGTAGCGACACGTGTACGAGGTGTTGGAGGCAGCTCCGATTTTTCACGAATGGCATGCAAATCCTCCTTTTTGTGCAAGTCGGCTTAAATTGTGTTATGTGTGAAGAGGCCCTAAAACACCGGTCTTTCACGATAAAAATAATTTCCAGTCTTCATTATTACCGCTATAAAACGAAACGGCAACTTCACACATGAGTGGGGTATACTCGTATGCCACCTTTGCATTGCTGTTGTTATGATATACATTTATTTTGTGCACTAATTTTATCTGTTCCTGTTTTATCTGTTTTGCAAAAAGGATGGCAATCACTGAAGTTAAAGAGAGATTTATAATTTCCAGCACAGTCGGTCAAAGAGTGGGCCACAGGTCCTTAAACAGTTTTGTTGGTATAGGATCAAATAAACAGGTTGTGCTTTTAGTAGACGTCATGAGCTTCGTCAGCGCGCCTAGCGAGATACCATCAAAATCTGTAAATCTGGGTAACACCTCAGTTGGCGCATCCACCTCCATAGCAGTATGCAGTGGCTGGACCAAAGCCTGCTGAGATATGCTCAACCTAATATACTCAATTTTCTTCTCGAAATAATCCAAGAAGTCCTGTGCTGAAAATGGAGCGTGATTAACAGGTGGCTGTCCATGAATGAGAAATGCTACAGTTTCTGTTGTGGGCTGGGGTGTTTGGCTGGCTTGGTTTTTGTTTTCTGTTTCTCCCACCAGGTGGTATGCATTCAGGACTGAGTGGCTGAGCATCAGGACCTCACCCTGAACACCTGAGGCTTGTTATCATGTGCAGGTCATCAGGACTCACAGCTGTGGTGTATTTTGTCTTAATCAGAGATTGCTGCATTTAAACCTTGAATGCACAGTGTGTGATTGCCAGAGACTCGACCTTGTGAGCAGACGTGTGAGATCGACGTCAGGAGAACAATCTCACCATCACGGACGCAGAGACTGCTCCAGGTTTGACGCCACAGTCTGTGAAGGAGGATTGGGTGAGGTCTCACGCTCTTCAGCACACTTCCTGAGGTAATTTGGTTTTGGTGACTTTTATGAAGTAATGACAGTGGATTTGGTGTCCCTCACACCTTGTGTTATTGAGCTGTCACGTTATGCTAATTGTCTAATCAGCTTCTGCTGCAGTGGAGATTTGAACTGAGTTGTTCCGTGCCTGCAGGGTGAGAAGCTGATGTATAGATTTAAGCCAGGAAGTGTTTGCTGATTGCGTGCACCTTTGAGTTGTGTCTCTCTGTGTGGAGTTGGACTCACCTCATGTTTTCTTTCTTCACAGACTTGGGGGGTGTCGGCGGGGTCCCTGGGTCCGAACTGCTGTGGCTCCGGACCATTTGCGCTGCTGAGAGCGCGCCGTGTTTCCACCTCACCAGACCGCGGACTTTTTCGTTGTTTAGCACTGCACACTGTTATGTTTATTAAATTCTGTTATCTTTTGAACCGTGCTCTGCTTATTTTATGCTGGGTCCTTTCAAACGCTGGGTCGGTGCTCCGACCGCGTCCGAAACATAACAGTTTCAAACAAAAACTTTGAATTATGCTTGTTTTTATTGATCAAATCAGAATAATAGGCACACTTTGTAGCCAGTAGTGCATGCTTATAATCGAAGACAGCATCACGCCATGCAAGGTGGAACACCTCTAATTTAGAACTACACCATTTCTATTCCAAACCTCGAGCCTTCTACCTAAGGTCACGCAAGTAACCATTGAACCAAGGCGACTGTACCCTGGGAAGGTGTGGCCTTAAAAGAGGAGGCGCAACCTTATAACAATGTCAGACTTTGTAGTTTTCTCTGGGCCCCTCCACAATCGGACCGGGAGTGACATGTTTAGCCACATGTTCTCCCTGAATTGCTGGCTGTCTGAGTGGTGTCCAAAAAATGAGGTGGGCTTCATAGATAATTGGCAAAGCTTCTGGGGAAAACCTGGTCTTGTTAGGAGAGACGGCATCCATCCCACTTTGGATGGAGCAGCTCTCATTTCTAGAAATCTGGCCAATTTTCTTAAATCCTCCAAACTGTGACTATCCAGGGTTGGGACCAGGAAGCAGAGTTGTAGTATTACACACCTCTCTGCAGCTTCTCTCCCCCTGCCATCCCCTCATTACCCCATCCCCGTAGAGACGATGCCTGCTCCCAGACCACCAATAACCAGCAAAAATCTATTTAAGCATAAAAATTCAAAAAGAAAAAATAATATAGCACCTTCAACTGCACCACAGACTGAAACAGTTAAATGTGGTCTATTAAACATTAGGTCTCTCTCTTCTAAGTCCCTGTTAGTAAATGATATAATAATTGATCAACATATTGATTTATTCTGTATAACAGAAACCTGGCTACAGCAGGATGAATATGTTAGTTTAAATGAGTCAACACCCCCGAGTCACACTAACTGCCAGAATGCTCGTAGCATGGGCCGAGGTGGAGGATTAGCAGCAATCTTCCATTCCAGTTTATTAATTAATCCAAAACCCAGACAGAGCTTTAATTCATTTGAAAGCTTGACTCTTAGTCTTGTCCATCCAAATTGGAAGTCCCAAAAACCAGTTTTATTTGTTATTATCTATCGTCCACCTGGTCGTTACTGTGAGTTTCTCTGTGAATTTTCAGCCCTTTTGTCTGACTTAGTGCTTAGCTCAGATAATTATAGTGGGCGATTTTAACATCCACACAAATGCTGAGAATGACAGCATCAACACTGCATTTAATCTATTATTAGACTCAATTGGCTTTGCTCAAAATGTAAATGAGCCCACCCACCACTTTAATCATATCTTAGATCTCGTTCTGACTTATGGTATGGAAATTGAAGACTTAACAGTATTCCCTGAAAACTCCCTTCTGTCTGATCATTTCTTAATAACATTTACATTTACTCTGATGGACTACCCAGCAGTGGGGAATAAGTTTCATTACACTAGAAGTCTTTCAGAAAGCGCTGTAACTAGGTTTAAGGATATGATTCCTTCTTTATGTTCTCTAATGCCATATACCAACACAGTGCAGAGTAGCTACCTAAACTCTGTGAGTGAGATAGAGTATCTCGTCAATAGTTTTACATCCTCATTGAAGACAACTTTGGATGCTGTAGCTCCTCTGAAAAAGAGAGCCTTAAATCAGAAGTGCCTGACTCCGTGGTATAACTCACAAACTCGCAGCTTAAAGCAGATAACCCGTAATTTGGAGAGGAAATGGCGTCTCACTAATTTAGAAGATCTTCACTTAGCCTGGAAAAAGAGTGTTGCTCTATAACAAAGCCCTCGGTAAAGCTAGGACATCTTACTACTCATCACTAATTGAAGAAAATAAGAACAACCCCAGGTTTCTTTTCAGCACTGTAGCCAGGCTGACAAAGAGTCAGAGCTCTATTGAGCCGAGTATTCCTTTAACTTTAACTAGTAATGACTTCATGACTTTCTTTGCTAATAAAATTCTAACTATTAGAGAAAAAATTACTCATAACCATCCCAAAGACATATCATTATCTTTGGCTGCTTTCAGTGATGCCGGTATTTGGTTAGACTCTTTCTCTCCGATTGTTCTGTCTGAGTTATTTTCATTAGTTACTTCCTCCAAACCATCAACATGTCTATTAGACCCCATTCCTACCAGGCTGCTCAAGGAAGCCCTACCATTAATTAATGCTTCGATCTTAAATATGATCAATCTATCTTTATTAGTTGGCTATGTACCACAGGCTTTTAAAGTGGCAGTAGCTATCTTAGCTAATTGTAGGCCAATCTCCAACCTTCCTTTTCTCTTAAAAATTCTTGAAAGGGTAGTTGTAAAACAGCTAACTGATCATCTGCAGAGGAACGGTCTATTTGAAGAGTTTCAGTCAGGTTTTAGAATCCATCATAGTACAGAAACAGCATTAGTGAAGGTTACAAATGATCTTCTTATGGCCTCAGACAGTGGACTCATCTCTGTGCTTGTTCTGTTAGACCTCAATGCTGCTTTTGATACTGTTGACCATAAAATTTTATTACAGAGATTAGAGCATGCCATAGGTATTAAAGGCACTGCGCTGCAGTGGTTTGAATCATATTTATCTAATAGATTACAATTTGTTCATGTAAATGGGGAATCTTCTTCACAGACTAAGGTTAATTATGGAGTTCCACAAGGTTCTGTGCTACGACCAATTTTATTCACTTTATACATGTTTCCCTTAGGCAGTATTATTAGGCAGCATTGCTTAAATTTTCATTGTTATGCAGATGATACCCAGCTTTATCTATCCATGAAGCCAGAGGACACACACCAATTAGCTAAACTGCAGGATTGTCTTACAGACATAAAGACATGGATGACCTCTAATTTCCTGCTTTTAAACTCAGATAAAACTGAAGTTATTGTACTTGGTCCCACAAATCTTAGAAACATGGTGTCTAACCAGATCCTTACTCTGGATGGCATTACCCTGACCTCTAGTAATACTGTGAGAAATCTTGGAGTCATTTTTGATCAGGATATGTCATTCAATGTGCATATTAAACAATATGTAGGACTGCTTTTTTGCATTTGCTCAATATCTCTAAAATTAGAAAGGTCTTGTCTCAGAGTGATGCTGAAAAACTAATTCATGCATTTATTTCCTCTAGGCTAGACTATTGTAATTCATTATTATCAGGTTGTCCTAAAAGTTCTCTGAAAAGCCTTCAGTTAATTCAAAATGCTGCAGCTAGAGTACTGACGGGGACTAGAAGGAGAGAGCATATCTCACCCATATTGGCCTCTCTTCATTGTCTTCCTGTTAATTCTAGAATAGAATTTAAAATTATTCTTCTTACTTATAAGGTTTTGAATAATCAGGTCCCATCTTATCTTAGGGACCTCATAGTACCATATCACCCCAATAGAGCGCTTCGCTCTCAGACTGCAGGCTTACTTGTAGTTCCTAGGGTTTGTAAGAGTAGAATGGGAGGCAGAGCCTTCAGCTTTCAGGCTCCTCTCCTCTGGAACCAGCTCCCAATTCAGATCAGGGAGACAGACACCCCCTCTACTTTTAAGATTAGGCTTAAAACTTTCCTTTTTGCTAAAGCTTATAGTTAGGGCTGGATCAGGTGACCCTGAACCATCCCTTAGTTATGCTCCTATAGACTTAGACTGCTGGGGGGTTCCCATGATGCAATGAGTGTTTCTTCTCTTTTTGCTCTGCATGCACCACTCTGCATTTAATCATTAGTGACTGATCTCTGCTCTCTTCCACAGCATGTCTTTTTCCTGGTTCTCTCCCTCAGCCCCAACCAGTCCCAGCAGAAGACTGCCCCTCCCTGAGCCTGGTTCTGCTGGAGGTTTCTTCCTGTTAAAAGGGAGTTTTTTCCTTCCCACTGTCACCAAGTGCTTGCTCACAGGGGGTCGTTTTGACCGTTGGGGTTTTTACGTAATTATTGTATGGCCTTGCCTTACAATATAAAGCGCCTTGGGGCAGCTCTTTGTTGTGATTTGGCGCTATATAAATAAAATTGATTTGATTTGATTTGAACCTTATCTAGTGTAGCCTTGAGCGCTGAATTCAAGCCATCTGCAAGACTATCCACTGACTGAACATTCTCCAAACCTGAGGCCACAATTTCAGGCAGTCTGGCTTCGAGTTCAGTCATAGTTGAGGGATTAATGCGTGGCCGCAGAGACAGACAAGGCTTTCGGTCCACTAAACGTGGCAACATAAATGCACACCTAATAAATGAGTGGTCAGAGACCACCAAGGCAAGAGGCAAAATGTCAATGTTCGGGATAGAAGTGTTATTTACTATACTGTTCAAGTTTATACATAAAATAAACAAACAAGCAACATTTCTAAATATACTGTGTGTGGATATGAGACAGCTGGAATGCACAGTTAAATGATCACTTTGGATAAACTTGGTAAGACTTTAATGTGATTATGTTCTCTTGTGAAACCAGTCGTCTCTGCCATCAAGGAAGGAGATAGAACCCTTTATACATATGAAGCAAATGCCATAAAGTCATGAATCATGACAACAATCAAGCATGTGCAGAGAAACAGACCATTCATAAGTGCTTTCACTCAAATGTAGCATTATACTTTGTTGTACATTATGTGAAGTGGGTAAAAAAATTCATTGAAGTCCAAATGTAGGATTTCATTGACCGTGGACAGCAGCTGTACTGTTCAGCTTCTTGAGAAGCATTCCACAGCAGGAAAAGAAACGGTTGTCAAAACAAAGTTTTTTGTTTTTTTTTCCTGATGTAGCTCAGTTGGGTAGAGATGGAGACAGAAAGCAAAATGAAGATAAGATAGAGTGCAACCTCACAATCGCATGTGATTACATATGGTCATATTACTCCACAAAGTCTTTGCTTGACAAAACACTGACCTACCTTATTCTCAACAAAGTATTATCAACACTGTTGTGGCACCAGCCTTATGAATCCACCTTTCCACTGTGTCTTAAAGGCCAAATCTTGCCCTCGGGGACAAGGAAAAAAGGGCTCTAAAATGCATCATTTAAGAGCATCCTTTCAGAAAGCAATTTTCTCAACCTCATGGCGCAATAGTTCAGAGTATGGATATGTCACAAACAAACAACCCTTACCATGGCTGTTGAAATTTATATGTCTACAAAAGCATTGGATTTTTTTTTAAATCCCTGCACTCCAAAATTCACATATTCAATCACCCCAGGAGGCTACAGAGATACTCTCTCTCTCTTAACACAGCAGTGAGCAGAGGTGGCAGGAATAAAACAGGAAGGGATTTATGGAAATGCTGAGAATGTTATGAAGGGGCTTTTGATAGGTAAGGTGTCAAAACGTCAGAAGAGGTTTAAACATTTCTGAATTTGGAATTCAAAGGGTAAATCCTGGAACTGAGATTTCTTAGCACTACCAATACAATGACTGGTTTGCATGAAAGCTGAACTGTGTTATGTCAAACTGGTGCAGTTGTCCTGGTGTTGTTCAAAAATAATTTGATTCAACAAAATGAAATCCCCACCACCCGGTCCCAGATAAGCGGTTGAAGATGAGTGAGTGAGTGAAAATGAAATAATAGGTGGAAATATGTCATTACCAAATGCAAAACAGTTAGGAAGGTTGCAATGAAGAATATGTGAATAATGTTCTGCCTCAGATGTGATTATTTCAAGATATCAAAGTGAAATATGTATGAGAATAATTGTTACTTTTCACTATACTACACCAAACGGGTTTTGCGTGCAGTTTCACCCATGTGCAGAATCTCCCTTGATGTATCATGTGTACGATAGTCAGTAAAAAAATGATCTACATGGACTTGCAATTGAAACAATGTGCTATTATTGAATTCCTCATGGTGGAGGGTTGTTCCCCAGTGCACATTCATTGTTGAATAAGTATTATCTATAGCACCTTCTGTGTGGTGGATGTCACTACAGTCGGGGTGTGCAGGGAATTTAAAGGGCAAAAATCCAGCCACGATGAGTCTGTATGACAAAGCTTGTAATGGGGGCCTCATAACAGCCACAGATGCACAACATCAACCGTGGCCATGATGGCACACCCTTCACTGAATATTTGGAACACAGCAACACTGTCAACTTTGACCAACATGTGGACACTTGTGGACATATATATAGTGAGGAAAATAAATAAACACACTGTGATTTTGCAAGTTCTCCCACTTAGAAATAATGGAGGGGTCTAAAATTTTGATCGTAGGTGCACGTCCACTGTGAGAGACATAATCCAAAAAAAAAAAATAAATAAATAAATAAATAAAAATCTGGAAATCACAATGTGTGATTTTTTAATAATTCATTTGCATGTTACTGCTGCAAATAAGTATTTCAACACCTGCCAATCAGCAGAAATTTGGTCCCTCAAAGACCTGTTAGTCCGCCTCTAAAAATTCCACCTCCACACCACTTATTATTCCAAATTAGAAGCACCTATTTGAGTTCTTTAGCTGCATAAAGACACCTGTCCACCCCACACAATCAGTAAGCCTCCAACTACTAAAAGGGCTAAGACCAAAGAGCTGTCCAAAGACACCAGAGACAAAATTGTAGACCTCCACAAGGCTGGAAAGGGCTACCGGGCAATTGCCAAGCAGCTTCGTGAAAAAAGATCAACTGTTGGAGCAATTATTAGAAAATGGAAAAAGCTAAACATGACTGTCAATCTCCCTTTGACCGGGGCTCCATGCAAGATCCTACCTCATGGTGTATCAATGATTCTAAGAAAGGTGAGGAATCAGGCCAGAACTGCATGGGAGGAGCTGGTCAATGACCTGAAGAGAGCTGGCACCATTGTTTCCAAGGTTACTGTGGGTAATACACTAAGACGTCATGGGTTAAAATCATGCATGGCATGGAAGGTTCCCCTGCTTAAATCAGCACACATCCAGGCCCATCTTAAGTTTGCCCATGACCATTTGGATGATCTAGAGGAGTCATGGGAGAAAGTTATGTGGTCAGATGAGACCAAAATAGAACTTTTTTGGTCTTAATTCCACTCGCCGTGTTTGGAGAAGAATGCTGAGTACCATCCCAAAAACACCGTCCCTTCTGTGAAGCATGTGGGTGGAAGCATCATGTTTTGGGGATGTTTTACTGCACATGGGACAGGACAACTGCACTGTATTAAGGAGAGGATGACCGGGGCCATGTATTGCGAGATTTTGGGGAACAACCTCCATCCCTCAGTTAAAGCATTGAAGATGGTCGTGGATGGGTCTTCCAACATGACAATGACCCGAAGCACACAGCCAGGATAACCAAGGAGTGGCTCCGTAAGAAACATATCAAGGTTCTGGAGTGGCCTAGCCAGTCTCCAGACCTAAACCCAATAGAAAATCTTTGGAGGGAGCTCAAACTCCATGTTTCTCTGCGACAGCCCAGTAACCTGGCTGATCTAGAGAAGATCTGTGTGGAGGAATGGGCCAAAATGCCTGCTTCAGTGTGTGCAAACCTCATGAAAAACTACAGGAAACCTTTGACCTCTGTAATTGCAAACAAAGACTACTGTACCAAATATTAACATTGATTTTCACAGGCATTCAAATACTTATTTGCAGCAGTAACATACAAAGAAATTATTAAAAAATCATACATTGTGATTTCCAGATTTATTTTTTATTTTTAGATTATGTCTCTCACAGTGAACATGCACCTAAGATGAAAATTTCAGACCCCTCCATGATTTGTAAGTGGGAGAACTTGCAAAATCACAGGGTGTTCAAATACTTATTTTCCTCACTGCATATATATACGAGGTCTATTAGAAAAGAAACCGACAGTTTTATTTTTTAAAAAACTATATGGATTTGAATCACGTGTGATTACATCAGCCAAGCTTGGACCCTCGTGCGCATGCGTGAGTTTTTTCACTCCTGTCGGTGACATCATTTGCCTGTGAGCACGCCTTGTGGAAGGAGTGGTCCAGCCCCCTCATCAGATTTTCATTGTCTGAGAAGTTGCTGAGAGACTGGCGCTGTGCTTGATCAAAAATTTTTCAAAAACTGTGAGGCACATCCGAGTGGACACCATTCGAGAAATTCAGCTGGTTTTCTGGGAAAATTTTAACGGCTGATGAGAGATTTTGGATTGTTTCTATCGCTGTAAGGACTTCCCACGGAGCGGGACGTCGTGCAGCACTCCGAGGCGACATTGTCATCCTGTTTCAAGCTGAAAACCTCGAAATTTAAGCCTCTGTAGACCCAGGACGTCGTGAGAGAACAGAGAACTTTCAGAAGAGGTCGGAATCAGCAGTTTATCCGGACATTCCACTGTTAAAGGAGATTTTTTTTAATGAAAGACGTGCGGACGGATTGGCGCGTTGGCTCGCAGCCGGCACGGCGCGCCCGCCACAGGAAAAGCACCTCCATGTTGATAACCATTTGTAAAATCCAGGCGGCTTTTGGTGGCTTTCAGTTGAGTGAGTATCTGAGAAATTGTTTAACAGCAGGGCATGTTCCAACTTGTCCTTAAGGCTTCCAACGGAGGTGTTTTTCCTGTGGTGTCACGCTCCGTGGGAAGTCCTTACAGCGATAGAAACAATCCAAAATCTCTCATCAGCCGTTAAAATTTTCACAGAAAACCAGCTGAATTTCTCGAATGGTGTCCACTCGGATGTGCCTCACAGTTTTTGAAAAAATTTTGATCAAGCACAGCGCCAGTCTCTCAGCAACTTCTCAGACAAAGGAATTCCGACAAGGGGGCTGGACCACTCCTTCCACAAGGCGTGCTCACAGGCGAATGACGTCACCGACAGGCATGAAAAAACTCTCGCATGCCCACGAGGGTTCAAGCTTGGCTAATGTAATCACACGTGATTCAAATCCATATGGTTTTTAAATAATAATAATAATAATTATTATTATATATATAAAATTATTAACAACATTTATCCAACTAACAAGTTTTTAAAACAGAGATTCCAAATGGATGTAGGTAACTGTAGCTTTAGTGAGAGTAGAACTGAAGACCTGGACCATCTTTTGTGTGTGTGTGTGTGTGTGTGTTGTGTGTGTGTGTGTGTGTGTGTGTGTGTTGTGTGTGTGTGTGTGTGTGTGTGTGTGTGTGTGTGTGTGTGTGTGAAACAGTGCAACGCTTTTTATTTGATCTTCAACAATGGATTGTCTCTAAAGGATTTTGGATCGGCAATCTAACCATGAAAGATATCAAATTTGAATATTTCATAATAATTGTAATGACTTTGGTATTAATAATATAATTTCACTAATCAAACATTACATACACAAATGGCATTTTTTTTCAAGACAAAACCAAACATTACTCATTGGAGAAACTTATTAAAACATTATTATAAGTATTTATCATTGACTGAATCCAATAATGCTTTAAAACTAGTTTCTTTTATAGACAAATTTGATTTGTAAATGTTTGGTTGCCCTATATTTTATTTTATTTTTTCATAAATATTATACCATAACCCCCTTACTGGCCCTGCGACAGACTGGCGTCCTGTCCACGGTGCACCCCACCTCACGCTCTATGACTGCTGGGGTGAGCTCCAGATTCCTGCAACCCTTAATTGGAGTAAGTTGTTGAAGATGAGTGTGTGCGTGTAAGCCCCTTATGTTCTTTTATTTTTATGTATGCAGCTGTTTCAGGATTTTGTACAGTACCTTTTTTGTTTAATTCATAAATAAATTAATAAACAAAAGGAGACACCATTGTGTCCTTCAGGGAGGTGGTGTCATCACAGTTTGCACGTGATTTAAGAGGTTTTAGTTTGCCATCTGATGGTTAATAATCAGATGTTTCCCTTTGATCGGTTTAGGTGTAGAGAGTCGGACTCATAGTGTCATTAATCTCAGATGATTTTTAGGACTTTCTGTAAGTTATTATTAAATAATGCTGAATTTATGAAGAAATGATTGTTGTACAGAAGCTTCATTGATCTGTCACTGAAATAGATGATAACTGGAATGCCGTTTTAAGCAGAAATGAGGCAATAATCAGTTAACGCCGTTGTCAACTTCGTTTTAGCAGACTGACGTCCGTGTCAAAGAGGAGGGCTGTCAGTCAAACCTCACTCTTCAGAAATGACCAATCACAGCAGAGCTAGTACCAATCCCATGTTCCCTCCCCATAGTGCCAAATCCCTCCCCTAAGTTTAGAGCATTTTTAAAGTATTATCTTGTTGCTAAATCTATCACAGGCAGTAACTGATTTGTCGCAAGGTAGTCAGTCAGGGAGCATACAGTAGGACTGTGCTTCACCACACGTGCGACAACACAGAACCACCTTGGGGCCTGGATGGCAGCCACCCAGACAGACAACTGGTCCATCCCCACAACTCTACAATAACCATCTATCTCCTGCAGCTAGGTGAAGCGTGGGCACCCCTTTGTCCTTCTCCATCCACTGGATTCCTCAACACTCAGGCAACACACAGGCACCTGTGGGATGGATCACACACAGAGAAATGGGCCACATGGCCAAAATGTTGAAGTTGATGCTCCCTTACATTGCAAGTGACACACCTTATCTTATCTAAGTAACTGCTCATTTGATACAAACTCATTACAGTGATACCCAGGGTTCCTCCAAAGAGACCTAGTGCCAAAGACATTCGGTCATTGCTCTCGGTCACTGGTGTTTGATCACAATGCAACTAATACTCCTACTCCTACTCCTACTCCCAGAATAACTGTTACTTTGACACAAATTCATTCTTGCATTATCTTGCAGGATCTTCCAAAGATCCCCCAACTACAGCCCTCTTAACTCCCGACACTTTAATCATTTTCTTTATTTGCATGCTCACATTCCTGGAAAAAGAGTCCTCAAAATGTAGGTCCATCACACTTTATTTTAACCCTCTGGGGTCCGAGGGCATTTTTTGGACAGTTCACTCGCCTGGCATAAATGTTTTATTATTGCTGTTAGCAGTTCTCCCTGCATCCCACAATCAAGTTTTATGTCTCTTTTTTTCAGGACAACCTGTGCTATCAGAATATATATGTTTTTGTTGTGTTTTATAAGTGTAATAAAGGTTTACAATTTCATTTCATTTCATTTATTTATTTATTTCATTCATTTAAAAGAAAAAAACAGAAAAGCAGAAATAAAGCATCTCCATTACCAGAATGAAAAGGAGCAGAGAGAAGAACAAGTCTTATATTTTCTGCCCCTTTTTACAATACAATCTTTCAATATCCAGCGTCATTTTTCAACATTATTTAACAGATTGTATTTCTTTAACTTGTCACATACCACTGACTTATTTCATAATTATGACCATTATTAAATAGATTACATCTCTGACAGGTTACATTTTTAAACTTAAAACATTTTATACATTATTAACAAATTACATTTTTTTAACTTCCTTACAGCCCACTAACTTATTTTATAGTTTCATACTTACTTAATACATCTAGTTTAATACGTTTTTTAAATAATTTAAGCGACCTTAATTCTTTAATTTCTTTGTTGAGATTGTTCCATAATTTTACACCATTTACTGCAATACTCCATTCTTTTACTCTGGTTCTGTATCTTGGTTTTCTAAAGACTTCTATTCCTTTCAGTTTATAACTACTTACTCTTTTCTCAAACATATTTTGAATGTTTGTTGGTAAAGTATTTGTATTTGCTTGGTACATTGTTTGTAATATTTTTAAATCGACCAAATCACGAAATTTAAGTAGGCAAAAATAGGCAAGGAAAAAATAAAGCAAAAAATAATTTTCCACACACATTTATTCAAAACACACAGCAGACTATAATAAACAACTGTTTTGACACTTTATAAAGGTAATTTGAGGTCTTGTGTGAAAGACTGTACAACAAAAAGGTTCAAACAATAAACATAAATGCACATTTTGAACAATATATACAAAATGGTCTATGCATTTTGTTGTTCATTGATATGGTAAACAGTGCTTTATGCAGAGAAAGCAACAGAGTTATCCAGTAACATTCACATGCAAACTAGTGCAGCAATCCTGATAGTTACACACTCTTTGTTTGAGCACGTGAGATTGTCATCAGAGGCTCTCCGTGTGCTCCTGCTTTCACTAATCACTGTGCATAATGGTGCAGGGCACACTGAGTAAGTACTAATAGTATGTACTCATTGGAGCACCCAGGGGGCTATTCAAATGAGCCAACTCGTAACACATCACTCCTGAAAATGATCTTTGGCTTTTCACGTGAGGTAAATTGGATTTTGGAAAACCATGTGAAGGTGAACCAATTCCGATTGGACACTCATATTGCGCACGTCATTACACAGCTTCTATGAGGAGTACAAAGATGGCTGATGGCTGGCTCGAAAGTCTGCGGAGTTAACTTTTCAGCAAAAAAAAAAGTAAGTTTCTATCTCATATCAATAAAAAGTTATTTATAATTTAGTAAAGCTTGGTCTTAGCTGTCGTATATGACGGCGTTGGCCCCAGAGGGTTAACATCCAAGGCTCACAACCTTACAGCAAAACAGGCAGCAGGAAGACTCTAAAGACTTGGACTTTCCATCTACTACAAAGATTTTGTACACCAACCTCATGACTGACAAGCTCTTCCCAGGCATCTCCTGATACCAAAGCCTGAGGACCCAGGCATGAATGTCAGTGCTGAGATCAGTAAATGTTAAACACTTTCACAGCAACCACCAAAGCAGACAACTGGTCTATCCTATAAACAATAAAATAACCATCTATTTGCTGCATCTAGGTGAAGCATGGGCATCTCCTTGGCCTTCTCCGCCCACTGGGTTCCTCAACACTCAGACAACACACAGGCAACTATGTGCTGCATCATGCACAGAGAAATGGACTACATGAGCAAAATGTTGAAGTTCATGCTCCCTCACAATGCAAGTGATACTCCTCATCTTATCCAAGCAACTGCTCATTTGATACAGAGTCAATACAGCAGTACCCAGGGTTCCTCCAAAGAAACCTAGTCCCAAAAACAGTCATCACTTTAGGTCTCTGGTTAACATCCAAGACTCACAACCCTACAGCAATACAGGCATCACCAAGACCATAAAGACTTGGACTTTGATTCTCTTGAGTAGTTATTGGCATTGTTAAACACTCTTGTGCAGTGACCTCATGACTCCATAAGCTCTTCCTAGGTATCTCTTGATCTCAAAGGCTGAGGACTCAGAGATATGAATGTCAATGCAAAGATCAGTAAATGTTAAACACTTTCACCACATGCAGATACACTTCTGATGGGTAAGTCCAGAATATCATTGAAAGCCTTACTCTTTGTTTTGATCCAGGACAACTGCAATCTCAGTCAATCCAGTTCCTCACCGTTTCTCAAGTTCTGCAATCACAGTATCCATTGGTTCTGCAAAGATCATAGCATCATCTGCAAAGAAAAGGTCAGTAAAAGAAAAGAACCCAAGTCACTGGTTTCTACAACCTTACCCAACACTCTGTACAAGCATCGAACAGGGTAGGAGCCAAAATACATCCCAGAGAAACACCAGTTTTCCCTGGGAAAAACTCAGTCTGTGCCTCTGCTTCATGCAGTCACAAATCCTCAAATCACAAGTGCACAAATTTTGCAGGATGAAATGCTTTGTGAAAAATCTAAATAGGCTCTGAAAAAGTGCTGCCAATATCCATGCTTGCTTTCTGTGAGTACTTGCAGGACAAGAATGCAGTCAATAGTTGACTTCTTGGGATTGAAGGCAGACTTGTTCTGGTCACTGAGTACCAAGTAGCTGAAACTGAATCATTTTAAAAATAACCCTTGCAAACAACTTCTCCAGCACAGGGAGCACTGGAGTTGTTACAGTCTATGTGATCACCACTTCATTAACACATTGGGAAAACACACCTTGTCTTTCAGTCTGTAGTTATCAGGGGAGGTGATAGTCTAGTGGTTAAAGCGTTGGGCTTGAGACCATCAGACCCTCGGTTCAAATCCCAGCTTGACCATAAAATCACTAAAGCCCCTTTCACACTGCCGCAAATGTAAAGCTGCGTATTACGGCGTTGTGTTTTGTTTAAGTACGCCCAAAATGCACGGGTAGTCAGCCTTTTTTTCTGTGTTTGTTGCATTTGTAGATTTTCTTGCAGCTGCGTGTGTTTGGTTTTTAATGTGTGTGCACAGACGCATGTAGCTCTTGTCGCTATTTAAAACCAATTCAACTATTTTTCAGTTCACTCTTGCCGGCTGTGCAGAACACATCATTGCACATGCAAAACAGTGGACTGTATCATGAGGTTTTTACAGTTGCATACTGCCACATATGTAGCCATAGCTGTTATTTTCTGTATCTATTAAAGTGTGTTCTGTTCTCTACTGCATGGTGTGGTGCACATCAGAAACAAAGTAATTTAACATTTTTTTCATTTTGTTTATTTATCTATTTTTTGTCTTGGTGGATCATTTTCATTGTGTACAGATGCTGCTGAGTCTGGCTGTGGTAAAGGCTGCTGTGAATGAAGCACTGTGACTCTTTTAAAGCTCCAGCTGCTCCGAACAGGTCCGCTGATTTGATCAGACCTGATCAAACAGGTTGTCTGAAGATCGCACCGACATGCAGCAACAGTGCTTTTATTTTAAAGAGTCACAGCGCTTATTCAGGTTTGATCAGACCTGATCGATTAGGGAAATCTGATGACCGCACTGACATGCAGCAACGGCGCTTTTATTTTAAAGAGTCACAGCTCTTATTCAGGTTTGATCAGTCCTGAGAGAGACAGAGAGAAACAGAGAAAGAGAGAGACAGAGAGAGAGACAGACACAGAGAGAGAGACAGAGAGAAAGAGACAGAGAGAGACAGAGAGAGAGAGACAGACACAGAGAGACAGAGAGAAAGAGACAGAGAGAGACAGAGAAAGAGAGAGACAGAGAGAGAGACAGAGAGAGACAGAGAAAGAGAGAGAGAGAGAGAGAGAGAAAGAGAGAGACAGAGAGAGAGACAGAGAGAGACAGAGAAAGAGAGAGAGAGAGAGAGAGAGAAAGAGAGAGACGCAGAGAGAGAGACAGAGAGAGACAGAGAAAGAGAGAGAGCGAGAGAGAGAGAGAGAGAGAGAGAGAAAGAGAGAGAGAGAGCGAGTGACTGACCTGCTGTTTCTGGATTTCTGAGTTGAGGTTTGATCAGCTGTTCTGAGCACGCAGAGGCGCTGCGGCTGTGTGATGATGTTCTCCAGCTGATTCACTCTGGATGCACCACTCAGTTTTTGGATGTGTACAGGAGTGGGGTGCTGCACAAACTTGCATGCAGTAATGCCGTGCTGCACAGACCTGCTTCAAACTGCGTATTTTCTGTCTAGTGCTCTTCGCGGAAAAAAATTAAACATGTTTAATTTCTTCTGTTCTACGCACGTAGCCCTCAACATACTGCTGTGTAGGGAGCAAAAACTCGGTGTAGAACTGTTAAAATTGTGTGTAGAGCTGTTCAACTTGACATAGACGGTACGCCACAATACACAGCTCTACATTTGCGCCAGTGTGAAAGGGTAAGGGCCCTTGAGCAAGGTCCTTAATCCCTTAGTTGCTCCCGGTGTGTAGTGGGCACCTTGCATAGCAACAGCCTTGCACTGGGGTGAATGTGAGGTATTGATGTGTAAAGCGCGTTGAGCGTCTGATGCAGATGGAAAAGCACTATATAAATGCAGTCCATTTATTTACCATTTAGTGTTGATACACATCTCCCAGATTGAAACAGAGATTGCTTGCAATTGCCAATTAAAAACTATCTTGACTTGCCTGGAGGAGCACAGCTATGATGCTGCAGGTCCCTGGTGCCTTCCCTTTCCTCAGCTATTTGAAGACATCTGGAATCTCACCAACACTTGGTGGTTCATAGTTTACCAGACAATCGGCCATAGGAACCCTGGCATGAGGCAGTGAATCTGGACTATGATACCTCTTTTGACAAATGCTGCTTGAAAAAGTTTGATGACAAAAGTTTGTCGTATCATAAATAAATCATCTGTTTTAAAGTTTTTACAAAGGATCAATTCTGATTTTATCTCTGTAACTTCAGATGTCTGTCTGACATAGAGAAATACCTCTGGCTTTATGCTTCCTAGAGAAAAAATGGTCAGTGCAGGTGAAGAAAATAATATGTTTGTCTCTTGCTGTCTGAGCCATAATTCAGGCCTCTACGCACACCTTCCAGCAGTTTTACCATGTTTTTCTCTCTACTGAGGAGATTCTGTTTGGAGGTCAGTCTGTAATGCAGTCTCACCGGCAGTGCTGAGAAGTCTGGGTTCATGATCAAGCCATTTTGACACTGCCCCACTGGGTCAGATCAAATCAATGACAGAGGGACTTGATAATCCTGGAGAGCTCCTACTGATATCTGTGGCAATAATCTCAATACTTGGCTTTATCTCACTGTATGAGTGGGAGAGATGGGATCCACTTCTGTAAGTATAAACCTCGGTTAGTGCGACCCCATTTCAGGGTTATGCAGCTACACATTAACAATTCAACAAACAGCAGCACACATTCATCTCTGGAAAGAAGGTAGATTATATATATATATATATATATATATATATATATATATATATATATATATATATATATATATAAAATTCTACAATATGTGTGCTGCACAAAATTAGTCTTGGATCACAAGACTAATTTTGTGGTTAAAATGGAAGAATAATTCAACAGATATCAAAGTTTTCGAGGTCAGGCTGTGTTGAGTTAGTTATACATTGGGGAGAACCACAAAAAGACATTTTTTGGTGCTGGCACACAGCTTTTCTGTTGGTTTCCATTCCTTTAGCTGGTGCTGCTGCATCAACATTCTGCCAGCACAGCTGCTGCTTGTGTTAATGAAGGCATTCGTAACCATTGCTGGCAAACTCACTGCTAGGTATCTTCAGATTTATGTTGATGGCACATGTGCATAATGTCTTCCTCTTTTCTTGTTTGTTTTCTTTTGTTTCTGTGCTAAACTAGGAGTACTCATAGAGTGCATAGTTCTGACGGTAATAAAGCCCAATCATGTTTACTCCCCTAGATCACAAGAGTATATGTTTTTCTTAACAAAGGGTGACTAGTGTGCCTTGATTAGAGAGAGTGGCGACATGACGAGTCAAAAAAAAAAAAAAAAATCGGTCACATGACTCATGGTGCCATTTTGGGTACAAAATACCATTCGCTGTTAATCTGTCTGCATGGAAATCCAGTTATTTTATTTATTTATTCATTGAAAATACCAGGTTGTTGTGCATTTGGAGGCATACATAGACACAGCAAGGGCTTCAAGATGTACAGATTCCCTTCAGATCTGAACAGAAGAAAAATTTGGGAAAATAAAGTCAGCTGTGTGGGATCAAAGCCGTCAAAGATTATCATCAAAGCTTTGAGAGGTAAATTTATTGTTCAGTCCCATGTACTTTAAAACTCACCAAAACTGTCATTGTACAAACCAGATATTCGCAGTCAGTGGACAAAAAAAGTCCCAAAGTTTTTGTATTGTTTTCCATGTCAAAAACACTTAATATAACAGATTTTGTACAACGGATTTTGGCTCACATCGGATAGAATGTGCCATCCGATCGCAATGTATTTCCATTAAGCCTCTCACATGTGGGACTGGAATAATTTCCGTGATCAAAAGCCCGACCGTTTATTTTTTTCACACCGTGCTCACACTCGGAGCCACAGCCTGAGGCACGTGTCAGGCTGTGGCAGGCTGCGCAGTAAAAGCAGCAAAGTTTGCTGCTTTTACTGCATGCTGTTTACATTTTGATAATGGATCAAATACATTTAGCAGAAAAATTTTTCAGAGGAAATTTTGACCCGGTCATTAAATGAAGCGCAGGTCCCGATTCAGGATTCCCATAGAGGTTCGGCGCCTCGTGACTAACTAATCCGTTACATACATCTCGCTCACCTCGGATAAATGTCCCGTCCGATCGCAATGTATTTCCATTAAAAACCCGATCAGTCTGGACATGCAGAGGTACAAATTAAAGTTCAGGTGTGACACCAAGTGGGACTGTGATTAAAAGTCCGACCGTTAATTTTTTCAAACCGTGTTCAAACTGGGACCTGAAGACTGACATGCACCTGTTAAATCAGACAGACATTTTCTGCTTTCAATCCGTCCTCTGCCATCATATTATAACAGTTTTTACAGTGCTTGCGCTGATTACAAATGGATCAGAATAGTCTGCAAGTTTACAGCACAAAGTCGATAAAAGAGGAAAATGTACAGCTTACCTTTTTAGAGGTGAGGATTGTAGAAAGACAAGCTTATTGAGGGTCAAATTAGTCCAGAATAAAGCATAATCCAGAGACGGAGAACTTTAAAACTATCACGCACATCATTGCATGACACAGAATTACAGTTGTGCAGCTGCATAAATCAGGCTTTAAATTAATTAAATAAATCATCATGAATTGTAAATTACTATAAATTTGATAGCTTAACTATTTTTATATTTATTTTTGATAGCACCTGTACCTGGATGTGTTGCTGTATGTGGTTAAATGATTTATTTATTTATTTATTATTATTATTTTTTTTTTTTTAATGGAGAAAACATTATAGGTTTATTCAGTAGTTCAGCGCAGTTGGAAACAAAATGGCTCAATATTCTGAGTTGACATTACTCTCTCTATCAAGGCACTCTAGCTGTGACCATGCTTAAATTACTGCCCAACCTACTGCCCCTACTGACCACCATAGTGTGGGCATAATTTACCAGAATTTGATGTCACATTTTTGCATTCAAAATTCATGATTTTACTTGCTGGACGACAGTATAGTTGTGGACATACAGTAGTGTTCAGAATAATAGTAGTGCTATGTGACTAAAAACATTAATCCAGGTTTTGAGTATATATCTTATTGTTACATGGGAAACAAGGTAGCAGTAGATTCAGTAGATTCTCACAAATCCAACAAGACCAAGCATTCATGATATGCACATTCTTAAGGCTATGAAATTGGGCTATTAGTAAAAAAAAAGTAGAAAAGGAGGTGTTCACAATAACAGTAGTGTGGCATTCAGTCAGTGAGTTTGTCAATTTTGTGGAACAAACAGGTGTGAATCAGGTGTCCCCTATGTAAGGATGAAGCCAGCACCTGTTGAACATTTTCTCTTTGAAAGCGTGAGGAAAATGGGACATTCAAGACATTGTTCAGAAGAACAGCGTAGTTTGATTAAAAAGTTGATTGGAGAGGGGAAAACTTATACGCAGGTGCAAAAAATTATAGGCTGTTCATCTACAATGATCTCCAATGCTTTAAAATGGACAAAAAAAACAGAGACGTGTGGAAGAAAATGGAAAACAACCATCAAAATGGATATAAGAATAACCAGAATGGCAAACGCTCACCCATTGATCAGCTCCAGGATGATCAAAGACCGTCTGGAGTTACCTGTAAGTGCTGTGACAGTTAGAAGATGCCTGTGTGAAGCTAATTTATTTGCAAGAATCCCCCGCAAAGTCCCTCTGTTAAATAAAAGACATGTGCAGAAGAGGTTACAATTTGCCAAAGAACACATCAACTGGCCTAAAGAGAAATGGAGGAATATTCTGTGGACTGATGAGAGTAAAATTGTTCTTTTTGGGTCCAAGGGCCGCAGAGACGACCCTCAAACTCTGAATTCAAGCCACAGTTCACAGTGAAGACAGTGAAGCATGGTGGTGCAAGCATCATGATATGGGCATGTTTCTCCTACTATGGTGTTGGTCCTATATATCGCATACCAGGTATCATGGATCAGTTTGGATATGTCAAAATACTTGAAGAGGTCATGTTGCCTTATGCTGAAGAGGACATTTCCTTGAAATGATTGTTTCAACAAGACAATGACCCCAAGCACACTAGTAAACCAGCAAAATCTTGGTTCCAAACCAACAAAATTAATGCCTAGCAGATGTGAAGACATCATGAAAAACTGTGGTTATACAACTAAATACTAGTTTAGTGATTCACAGGATTGCTAAAAAAGCAGTTTGAACATAATAGCTTTGAGTTTGTAGCATCAACAGCAGCTGCTACTATTATTGTGAACACTCCCTTTTCTACTTTTTTTACTAATAGCCCAATTTCATAGCCTTAAGAGTGTGCATATCATTAATGCTTGGCCTTGTTGGATTTGTGAGAATCCACTGAATCTACTGGTACCTTGTTTCCCATGTAACCATAAGAAATATACTCAAAACCTGGATTAATCTTTTTAGTCACATAGCACTATTATTCTGAACACTACTGTAGATTTGCATACAGTTTGACGAAACCACTCAAACTTGATTTTCTCCATCTGCACATATCCCATTGATCGAACAACACATGTACTTCAGTCAGTATGTCACCTTCATTTCTAAGAGAAGCTTATTTAAAAATATTAGTTCATAGTTGCTTCATTGTGTCAGATTTTCATGGGGTCACCATACACCAAGAGGAAAGCCTTTTAAAAGCATAAAATATTCCAGAAAAGGATGACATGACTTTCAAACACCTCATTTGACTTCCTGCCTTTTCCAAAGACATACACAAAAGATAGGTGAAGTGGAAAGTGGAAATTGACCATAGGTGTGAATGAGTTTGTCCATATGTGTTGACTCTGCAATATACTGGTGGCCTGTCAAGGGTGTACCCTTGACGGTGCTCTTGCCCAATGACTGTTGAGATAGTCTTCAGCCTCCTGGGACACTTCACTCAAGCGTTGGTTTAGAAAATGGATGGATAGATACTTTACAACCTGTTATTAAGCTCTGGGTGGTAATAACTTCTTATGCTTCTTTTCTTTTTTGTGGCATATTGTCAACAAAGTACAAACAGTGATGACAGAATAAGAATTATATATGTGTGCTGAGGAAAAAAGAGAGTAAGTTATATGAATTTTCATCTATACTTAAGGAAAAATGCATTTGGAAAGTATTCACAGTACTTCACATTTTCCACATTTTAAGTTACAGCCTTGTTCCAAAATGGATGACATTCATTTTTCCCCTCAAAATTCTCCTCACAACATCCAATAATGACAACATATGTTTTGTTTTTGCAATTTTATTAAAAAAGAAAAAAGTAAGAAAGCACATATGTACATAAGTATTCAGACCCTTTGCTCAATGCTTTGTACACCTTTGGCAGCAATTACAGCTTCAAGTCTTCTTCAAAATGATGCCACAGGCTTGGCGCACGCATCTTTTGGCAGTTTTGCCCATTCCTCTTTGCAGTACCTCCCAAGCTCCATCAGGTTGGATGGGGAGCGTCAGTGCATAGTCATTTTCGGATCTCTCCAGAGCTTTTCAATCAGATTCAGATTTGGGCTCTGCCTCGGCCACTCAAGGACATTCACAGAGTTGTCCTGAAGCCACTCCTTTGATTCTTGGCTGTGTGCTCATGGTCACTGTCCTGCTGAAAGATGAACCGTCACCACAGTCTGAGGTTGAAA
The DNA here is from genome assembly GCF_902500255.1 of Thalassophryne amazonica. Lineage (NCBI taxonomy): Eukaryota > Metazoa > Chordata > Actinopteri > Batrachoidiformes > Batrachoididae > Thalassophryne > Thalassophryne amazonica. The sequence continues at coordinate 123,666,097 of NC_047106.1, forward strand.
GCGCTGTGGAGCTAATTTTCATCTGGGATGTTTCTGTATATTGCTGTATTCATCTTTCCCTCAATCCTGACAAGCCACCTAGTTCCTACCATTGAAAAACATTCCCACAGCATGATGCTGCCACCACCGTGCTTCAAGGGAGGGATGGTGCCTGGTTTCCTCCAAACTGATGTCTGGCATTCACACCAAAGATCTTTGTCTCATCAGACCAGATAATTTTGTTTCTCATAGTCTGAGAGTCCTTCAGGTGCCTTTTGGCAAACTCCAGGTGGGCTGCCATGTGCTTTTTAGAAATAAGTGGTTTCCGTCTGGCCAGTCTGCCATACAGGCCTGATTTGTGGACTCTGTAGAGATAGTTGTCCTTCTGGAAGGTTCTCCTCTCTCCCCAGAGGACTGCTGGGGTTCTGACAGAGTGACTATCGGGTTCTTGATCACCCTCCTTGAGGCCCTTCTCCCCGATCACTCAGTTCAGACAGGCATCCAGTTCTAGGAAGTCCTGGTGGATCCTAACTTTTTCCATATACAAATGATGGAGGCCACAATGCTCATTAGGACCCTCAAAGCAGCAGAAAAAAAAAATGCTGTTTATTGAGATTAATCACCATGAGTTCAGTTTGCTTATAATTACAAACTGTGTCAGTTTCCAGCAAATGTCAAACCTGGGAACATTTTCCCGGATGGGCTGTCTCCTTGGTGTCTGGTTTGAACAGTGCTCTTCTAATTAATACAAGGTTGTAATCATATCTTTTACAACCCTAATCCCAATGAAGTTGGGATGTTGTGTAAAATGCAAATAAAAACAGAATATGATGATTTGCAAATCCACTTCAACCTATATTCAATTGAATACACCACAAAGACAAGATATTAATGTTCAAACTGATAAACTTTATTGTTTTTGTGCAAATATTTGCTCATTTTGAAATTGATGCTGCAACACATTTCAAAATAGCTGGGACAGTGGTATGTTTACCACTGTGTTACATCACCTTTCCTTCTAACAACACTTAAGCGTTTGGGAACTAAGGACATGAACTGTTGAAGCTTTGTAGGTGGGATTCTTTCCCATTCTTGCTTGAGGTCCTTCACATCCTTCTGCACCTCCCCTAGGGTCAGCGGGTCATCTGCACTCTCCAAAATGTGTCGATGTCTGAACGCGCTTGTGGCAGAGATGTCGGCATTGGGGTGTTTGGTTAAGCAGCTGGTCAGAGTGGGCTTTCCAAAGGTCCAGAATCTCTGTGTTCTCTGTCAGTAAAGTTGCACTGTCCTGTGTGAAGAGGGGGGTTCATATGACACCTCTGTCTGCAACAGCTAAGAAATGTGGTTACAAAGCTGCATATACAGGGACATATTTATCATAAAAGCTTTTGAATGACTGATGAGAGACATTTACACAAATATAATGCAGGCCTGGAATGGATTCAGATAATGATGGATACAGAGAATTTGACTGAACTTGACATTGCGTGTTAGAGGAACTTTTTTTTATTTTTTTTTAATTCACCAGTCAGGAGATTCAAAGGGAAAACCATACAGGAAGTTCAAAATGAGCTTGCTCTGTTAAAGTGCACAAATAAAATGTGGTCTTTCATGTTCCTGACATGTAACGTGCATTTAGCATCGTGCTGGTCTTGGTAGTGGCTGTGTTAAATGGTGTTAACATTAACATAAACATTGCTTTAACATAAAGTATTGAAAGGCCAGTACTTGAAAAATGGGATGAGAAAAAAAAAAAATCACAAGCAGATTTTGGATGTCAATGAACTTTGTGAATTTAACACAACTTGTAAACTGCACTGCATTGAAAGTATTTCATCACAAGCCATTAACTGTTTTCCATATTATATTTTACAATGACCCTCATACAATGTGCCTAGCCTGTCATGTTGGCTTTCAAAACCTAATATATACACTCAACAAAAATATAAACGCAACACTTTTGGTTTTGCTCCCATTTTGTATGAGATGAACTCAAAGATCTAAAACTTTTTCCACATACACAATATCACCATTTCCCTCAAATATTGTTCACAAACCAGTCTAAATCTGTGATAGTGAGCACTTCTCCTTTGCTGGGGATAATCCATCCCACCTCACAGGTGTGCCATATCAAGATGCTGATTAGACACCATGATTAGTGCACAGGTGTGCCTTAGACTGCCCACAATAAAAGGCCACACTGAAAGGTGCAGTTTTGTTTTATTGGGGGGGATACCAGTCAGTATCTGGTGTGACCACCATTTGCCTCATGCAGTGCAACACATCTCCTTCGCATAGAGTTGATCAGGTTGTCAATTGTGGCCTGTGGAATGTTGGTCCACTCCTCTTCAATGGCTGTGCGAAGTTGCTGGATATTGGCAGGAACTGGTACACGCTGTCGTATACGCCATTCCAGAGCATCCCAAACATGCTCAATGGTGACATGTCCGGTGAGTATGCCGGCCATGCAAGAACTGGGACATTTTCAGCTTCCAAGAATTGTGTACAGATCCTTGCAACATGGGGCCGTGCATTATCCTGCTGCAATATGAGGTGATGTTCTTGGATGTGGCGCAACAATGGGCCTCAGGATCTCGTCACGGTATCTCTGTGCATTCAAAATGCCATCAATAAATGCACCTGTGTTCTTTGGTCCATAACAGACGCCTGCCCCATACCATAACCCCACCGCCACCATGGGCCACTCAATCCACAACATTGACATCAGAAAACCGCTCACCCACACGACGCCACACACGCTGTCTGCCATCTGCCCTGAACAGTGTGAACCGGGATTAATCTGTGAATAGAACACCTCTCCAACGTGCCAAACGCCAGCGAATGTGAGCATTTGCCCACTCAAGTCGGTTATGACGACGAACTGGAGTCAGGTCGAGACCCCGATGAGGACGACGAGCATGCAGATGAGCTTCCCTGAGACGGTTTCTGACAGTTTGTGCAGAAATTCTTTGGTTATGCAAACCGATTGTTTCAGCAGCTGTCCGAGTGGCTGGTCTCAGACGATCTTGGAGGTAAACATGCTGGATGTGGAGGTCCTGGGCTGGTGTGGTTACACGTGGTCTGCGGTTGTGAGGCTGGTTGGATGTACTGCCAAATTCTCTGAAACGCCTTTGGAGACGGCTTATGGTAGAGAAATGAACATTCAATACACGAGCAACAGCTCTGGTTGACATTCCTGCTGTCAGCATGCCAATTGCACGCTCCCTCAAATCTTGCGACATCTGTGGCATTGTGCTGTGTGATAAAACTGCACCTTTCAGAGTGGCCTTTTATTGTGGACAGTCTAAGGCACACCTGTGCACTAATCATGGTGTCTAATCAGCATCTTGATATGGCACACCTGTGAGGTGGGATGGGTTATCTCAGCAAAGGAGAAGTGCTCACTATCACAGATTTCGACTGGTTTGTGAACAATATTTGAGGGAAACGGTGATATTGTGTATGTGAAAAAGTTTTAGATCTTTGAGTTCATCTCATACAAAATGGGAGCAAAACCAAAAGTGTTGCGTTTATATTTTTGTTGAGTGTATTATTAGTATATATTACATACTATTACAGTTACCTCCATTTCAAATAAGATATTCCTTTATCAATTCCAAATGGAGAAATTTGCATTGTCACAGCAGCAGTGGTAACAGTAACTGTGTGAACAATCGGGCAGAGGAGATGTGAAAATAGAAGGCAAGGTGCAGTACTTTGGGTCTCAAGGGCCAGGATATGGAAACATTGCTGTAGCAGATGAGACGAGTTCTTCAGCAGTGATGATCACTTGGCTACCAGCTTTCTCTCACCCACTACCTGCAAGGGGGCAGCCCAGGTCGCATCTGGGGCTCTCTGTCCAGTTGGTTTGTCCAGTTTCTTCCTGTCTGCTGTTTATATGCCAGTGCCTCAGCAAAGAAGATGGCTGATGCCACAACATAAAAGAATCTCAGTCTCCTCAACAAATAGAACCTGCTTTGGTCCTTCCTGTACAGAGCAGACGAATGATTAGTCCAGTCAATTCAATGTATTTTGTTTATACAGTGCCAAATCAAACAAAGCTGCCGCAAGTCATTTCACATAAGTAAGGTCTAACCGTACCAACCCTTAGAGCAAGCACACAGGCAACAGTAGTAGGAAACACTCCCTCTGATCATACTGAGGAAGAAACCTCAAGCAGACCAGACTCAAAAGGGGTGACCCTCTGCTTAGGCCATTCTAACAGTTACAAGGTTTTTGCTTAGTTTTACAAAACTGAAGAAACGGAAAACAGGAACTCAAACAACATAACATAACAACAGAAAAGAAGATGAATTTGATGAGAAAGTCCCGTTCAGGTATTGATCAGGAGCCTCGTGTACAAAGCATGCATATGCACAAAACATCGTGTACGTCCATCTCCATGCAAAAATCCTGACTGGCGTACGCACATTTCTATAGCTATTCTTAAGGCTCCCCCGGTGGCAACACTTATTCATGGACAACCACCTGTAAGTTGCTCTCCTTTAACAGCACAATATTTCTTGGATTAATTTGAGAAGAAAATAGACGACATCAGGTTAACATATCCCAGCATGCCAGCCACTACACCCTGCTATTGAGGTGGGTGCCATCACTGAAGTATTACTTAGATGACAGAATCTGTTAGTATCTCACTAGGCATGCTGATGAAACCCAAAAAAATCTACAAAAAGCACAACCTGCTTATTTGATCCTATACCAACAAAACTGTTGAAGGACCTGTGGCCCCACTCTTGGGCCACTGTGCTAGAAATTATTTGTCTGTCATTAACGTTTGTATCTCTTCCTAAATGTTTCAAATCTGTAGTGATTAAACCATTACTTAAGAAATCTAATCTTGACCCTAGTACAGTATTGTTCAGAATAATAGTAGTGCTATGTGACTAAAAGATTAATCCAGGTTTTGAGTATATTTCTTATTGTTACATGGGAAACAAGGTACCAGTAGATTCAGTAGATTCTCACAAATCCAACAAGACCAAGCATTCATGATATGAACACTCTTAAACCTGGATTAATCTTTTTATTCACATAGCACTACTCTTATTCTGAACACTACTGTATATTTAAGAACTATCCGCCAATATCAAATCTATCATTTTGCTCTAAAATTCTGGAAAAGGTGGTTTTACAGCAGCTCGTGGACCACCTTACTGAGAATAATCTTTTAGAGCCACTGCAGTCTGCTTTTTGAAAATGTCATTCCACAGAGACAGCTCTCAAAAAAGTGGTGAATGATCTTCTGCTACCGCTGGGATAGGCTCCAGCCCCCCGTGATCCTCAATTGGACTAAGCGGTAGAAGATAAATGAATGAATGAATGATCTTCTGCTTGCAATGGATTCAGACACCACTACAGTTCTGGTGCTGTTAGATCTTATTGCTGCATTTGATACCGTGGATCATCATATTCTACTCGATAGGCTGGAGAATCATTTTAGGATTACTGTGAATGCCCTTGCATGATTGACATCATACCTGACCAGTCATTCTCACTCTGTTTTGTACAATAACACGACCTCTAACCTTAGTGACATGAAGTTTGCGGTTCCACAGGGGTCCGTCTTAGGCCCCCTGCTTTTCTCCCTTTATATAGGATCCCTTGGGCACATATGGCGGCATTTTGGGATTACCTTTCATTGCCATGCTGATGATACTTAGCTATACATACCGAAACTGCTGGTAATCTCATCCACATAAAATCCTTAAGAAGATTGCCTTGCATTAGTGAAAAGCTGGATGTCTACCAATTTCCTACTTTTAAACTCTGATGAGACTGAAATGATGGTTCTTTGTCCAGTGAGACATCAGCATCAATTTGACCAGCTAACACTTAGCCTAGGCTGACAAAGTCAGGAACCTTGGGGTAATTTTTGATCCTACGTTGTCCTTTGACCTCTACATTAGAGATTTACAAGTACTGCTTTCTTCCACCTGTGAAATATAGTGAATATTTGTCCCATCCTGTCTATGGCTGATGCTTAGACCCTGATTCATGCATTTGTTTCTTCTAGATTGGACTACTGTTCTATTTTCTGGTTTAACACAATCCAGCATTAGGGGTCTCCAATTGGTTCAAAATGATGCTGCCAGACTTTTGACACAAAGCACAAAGTTTGACCACATTACACCCATTTTGGCATCTTTTCACTCGCTTCCTTTTTCTGTGAGATCAGATTTTAAGGTTCTGCTACAAGACTATAAATTGTTTTAAGGTCCTGCTACTAGCCTATAAATTGTTCACGGACTGGCAGCTCCCTACCGAGCTGACCTAATTATACCCTATGTACCGGCCCAGGCTTGCGTTTTCAAGGTGCAGGACTACTTTGTGTCCCTAGGGTGAATAAAAAGTCTGTGGGTCACAGAGCTTTCTCTTATCGTGCACCTGCTTTGTGATCTTCTTGCATCAATAAAACAGCCAGATTCTGTAGAGACTTTCAAGTCAAGACTTAAGACGCACTTCTTTTCCCTTTCATATGGCTAGCATACTGGCATAGTATGTTACTATGCTTTTTACCCTTTTAAATTAATTTTTCTAGAAAAGAGAGCAGGCTGTATGTTATGTGTCGGACGCAGCTCGGAGAACCGACCAGCGTTTGACGGACCCAGTATGAAATAAGCAGAGCACGGTACAAAGGCTAACTGAATTTAATACATAACAGTGATACAAAAATAACAAAAGAAAGTGCGGTCTGGCGTGGTGCGCTCCCAGCAGCGCTAACGGTCCGGAGCCAGAAGCTGTTCGGACCCAAGGACCCCGCCGACACCCCCCAGCTGGCCGCAACAAACCGAGTCTGTGAAAGAAGGAACCATTATGTGAGTCCACACTCTACACACAGAGAGAACACTTAAAGGTGTACAAACAGCAAACACTTCCTGGCTTGATTACTAATCAGCTTCCCAACCTGCAGGCATGGAACATCCAGTTCACAAAACTCCACTGCAGTGGAAGCCGATACATGACTAACATACATCTCAATATAAAAAGGTGTGAGGGACACCACATTTACTGACTGTATAAATGTTAGTCACAAAATCTAACGTACCTCAGGAAGTGTGCTGACGAGCGTGAGACCTCACCCCCTCCTCTTTCACAGACCGTGCATCAAACCTGGACGTTCTCTGCATCCACTGATGATGAGATGGCTCCCGAGACGACGATCTCACCCGTCTGGTCACAAGGTCGAGTCTCTGGCAAATACACACTGTGCACTCCAGTCTTAAATGCCACCATGTTCCAATCCATGCAGATGCACCACAGCTGTGAGTCCTGATGAGCCGCAGGTGATCAGCCTCAGGTGATCAGGGTGAGGTCCTAATAAACTCAGCAACACAGCCACTCAGTTCCAAATGCAAGCCACCTGGAAGGAGAAACAAAGGACAGAAACAAAAAGGCAGCCAGGCCCCCCCAGCCATATAACAGTACCCCACCCTCACGGGAAGCCTCCCGGCGACCACACAAACCTGGCCCAGGAGAAACACCCCCCCTCCAGGGACCATGGCTGGAAACCGTATCCGCATTCATCTTCCAGCAGAATCCTCATCAAACAGAACGGTTGATGTCTTCTCCTCTGGCTGCATCTTTGCCTTTGTTTCCGTCAGTCACTTAGCACAGGTGTGGCCAGGAGTTCTTAAACCTGTGTGGTCAGCCTTTGTCCAACCATGTTCACAGTCTGGTTATTCATAAAACCAAAAAGACAAACACAAACAATCAAAACACCCCCCCCCCCCCTCCCCAGAGGCCCATTCCATCAAACCCCGGGAAGGGGAGAAAAGAAAAACAACCCAAACTTAAGCTAACAAATAAAAATGCTAACACCCCCCCCCCCCCCCCCCCCCAACGACATGTAGGGACCAACACCCCCCAGAGGACATCCCGCCAGCTCCAGGAGTAATAACCACAGCCGAGGTCCCGCTGGGATCCAACGTCACCCACGGGGACTCCCAGCGCCTCCCAGAGGACCACTCGTCAACCCCAGGAGACGCCTCCCCTCATGACCAACGGACCCAGCCCCGGCCGTCTATGGCTAGATGGACCCACAGCCCTTTTCCCCCAGAGGACACCACAGTCAAACCCTGAGGGCGGAAACTGGGGGGAAAAACAAAAGGAGAAAAACACCCCCCCCCCCTCCCCCAGGTGCAGCGGTTACCTGGGAAACGCCCAGCATAACCAAACTGCACCACTCCAGCAACGCCGACACTACGGCTCACACGGCTGGAGTCAGAGGAGAAGAGAGGGAACAAAAAGAAAACAAAACAAAAAAAAGAAAAAAAGAAACAACCCAGTTACTCCCCCATGACCCCCCAGGGGACCGTCCCATCAAACCCTGGGAGGTGAAACTGAAAGAAATAAAAAGAAAGACTAACAGACTAACATACAGTTGCTTGGGTCCCTGTTTGTTTTGTTTTTTTTTTGTTTTGTTTTTTTACACAGAACTGCAGGGTCACGACCCCAGACACTAATAGTGTAAAACAAAAAATAAAATCCCACACAAAAACCAACTCAAAAAACACCCACACAAAATGAACTAACACAAAACAAGTGATTTATACCGTCAAGCTCCAACAAATGGAACACACCTGTTCCAACTTAAGAGCTTGACGGTAATGTGACTCAGTCACCAAAAGAGGGAGCCAAAGTGCTAAAAATGAAAAACCCCCTTTGGTGACAAAAAACAAACGAGCTGCATCTTCGTGCGCAGCTGTGTGCAACACACAACCAAAATGTGCTCAACTAAATAATGCCGGAGCTGATACAACAGACGCAGTAGTTATCTTTATCCGGGGAAACGGGGCTACAACTGTAACACAGGAAGCTCAGCGACCCGTGCCACAGAGCTCCGCCGTGCGCGTGCACCCATTACAGACACGCTCTTGCAGCTCCCGTTTAAACCTCTTATCCGGTCGGAGCGTGACGCGAAGCCGTCGCCAGTCACACTCCACCACGACCCTCGGATAAGGCACAACACAGGAACACGGCTGCAAGAGAGCACAAATCAGTATTCAGTAATGGGTCTCAAACACGCACCATCCGGGCGGAGAGCACCCGCAACTGATCCGGATAACTACTGAACGTCTGCTGCCGCCTTCCCGGCGCGTTACCGTCTCTGCTACCGCTGGGTCCGTGATGTTTGGCCAGAGACTACTGTTATGTGTCGGACGCAGCTCGGAGAACCGACCAGCGTTTGACGGACCCAGTATGAAATAAGCAGAGCACGGTACAAAGGCTAACTGAATTTAATACATAACAGTGATACAAAATAACAAAGAAAGTGCGGTCTGGCGTGGTGCGCTCCCAGCAGCGCTAACGGTCCGGAGCCAGAAGCTGTTCGGACCCAAGGACCCCGCCGACACCCCCCAGGTGGCCGCAACAAACCGAGTCTGTGAAAGAAGGAACCATTATGTGAGTCCACACTCTACACACAGAGAGAACACTTAAAGGTGTACAAACAGCAAACACTTCCTGGCTTGATTACTAATCAGCTTCCCAACCTGCAGGCATGGAACATCCAGTTCACAAAACTCCACTGCAGTGGAAGCCGATACATGACTAACATACAGCTCAATATAAAAGGTGTGAGGGACACCACATTTACTGACTGTATAAATGTTAGTCACAAAATCTAACGTACCTCAGGAAGTGTGCTGACGAGCGTGAGACCTCACCCCCTCCTCTTTCACAGACCGTGCATCAAACCTGGACGTTCTCTGCATCCACTGATGATGAGATGGCTCCCGAGACGACGATCTCACCCGTCTGGTCACAAGGTCGAGTCTCTGGCAAATACACACTGTGCACTCCAGTCTTAAATGCCACCATGTTCCAATCCATGCAGATGCACCACAGCTGTGAGTCCTGATGAGCCGCAGGTGATCAGCCGCAGGTGATCAGGGTGAGGTCCTAATAAACTCAGCAACACAGCCACTCAGTTCCAAATGCAAGCCACCTGGAAGGAGAAACAAAGGACAGAAACAAAAAGGCAGCCAGGCCCCCCCAGCCATATAACACTGTAACCTCAACTTTATCCAACATTTGGGTCTTTTAGTGAAGCTTAGGGCTAGTGGCCGGTGATCACCTTAATATTTCTTCTGTTTTTCTTGTTGCATAATGCTGACAAATTATGCTGTATTTGTTGTCTTTCTGATGCCTGATTCTGTTGTTTCTCTCTGTTTGAGGTGCGGCTCCATCCAGAGATGGGAGTGGGTGTTTTCTTCTCCAAGCCTCCTGTCCTGTGCACCGGCATTGACTCCCAAAATGTCATGTATATTCATTTGTCAATTGTGTTGGTGGCATGGCCCAAGCAGAAGGTCACCGCTTTGATTCTGGTCTGCTTGAGGTTTCTTCCTCAAATCATCAGACGGAGTTTTTCCTTACCACTATCGCCTGTGTGCTTGCTCTAGGGGTTGGTAAGGTTAGACCCTACTTGTGTGAAGTGCCTTGAGGCAACTTTGTTGTGATTTGGCACTATATAAATTAAATAAATTAACTTATATTAAATTAAATCCAAATGAAAACCAGCGCGGGCAAATTTGACAATGTGCACATTCAAATGTGTATGTTCTTCCCCTCTTAAATTTAGACATGCCAATTTCAAATCCCAACAGTGGCTTGATGAATCTACCCGCCTCCTCAGGCAGGTTTGCTGTAGAGCTGAGCGGAAATGGAAGAAAGACCACCTCATGGTGTCCTTAGAAATTTTCAGAACTTCTCTGTTAGACTTTCAGTCTGGTGCTAAGAAAGCTAGAGCTAAGCATTATTCTGATCATAGAAAAATACTCCCACCGGCCCAAAAGTTTGTTTAATTGCATCAATTCCATTGTTAACCCCCAGGGGTCCCCAGAGGTCGACGTATCTACTGACCTCTGCGACAAATTTCTAAAGCTTTTCATTGAGAAAATTAACCGCATTAGGGCACAGTTTTCTCCTGCTGTATCTGAAAGCCTCCCACACTTCTTCAGTTCCACAGCTATCTTTGACCACTCTGAAGCAGTTTCATATACTGAATTGTGGGATATTGTTAAACACATAAAAACTTCAACAGCTCCTTATGACCCTATCCCTTCCCGAATTATCAAAGATGCATTTGATGTAATTGGTCCAGGCATTCAAATCATCTTAAATTCCTGCCTTGCTAATGGTTTTGTTCCCACCTGTTTTAAGCATGTGGTAGTTCAGCCTCTGCTTAAAAAACATAACCTTGACCCAAAATGTTTAAAAAATTTTAGGCCCATTTCCAAACTACCATTTATTTCCAAAATTATGGAAAAAGTTGTGTTAACACAGCTGCTTTCCTTTCTCAATTCAGCAGAGATCCTGGAGCCATTTCAATCTGTTTATATATGCTTCCATTGGGGAACATAATCAGAAAATTTAATATTTCATTCCACTTTTATGCCGACAATTCTCAGTTGTATCTTCCTCTCAAATGTGGAAATTCTCTGCAGCCTCTCCTGGATTGCCTGAAAGAAATTAAAATCTGGATGGCCAATAACTTCCTCCAGTTAAATGAATGAGGATAAACTGAGTTCATAATCTTTGGCCCCCTAAAATCCATTAACTCCATCTCCAGGAATGTTGGCTCCCTCACTCCATTTGTCAAAACGTATGCAAGAAACCTGGGTGTAATTCTAGACTCCCAACTCAACTTTGACAAACAAATCTCTTCTGTTGTTAAAACTAGTTTCTATCAATTAAGAATTATTGCAAAACTCAAATCTGTTCTGTGTTACAGTGACCTGGAAAAAGTTATCCATGCCTTTATAACTTCACATCTAGACTACTGTAACTCCCTTTACTTTGGTCTCCCTCAAACACTGGTGTCACGGCTTCAAATGGTCCAAAATACTGCTGCTAGGTTGCTCACTAACAGGAAAAAACATGAACATATCTCACCTGTCCTAGCCACATTACACTGGCTTCCTGTCCAGTACAGGATCCAATTTAAAAAATTGTTAATGGTTTATAAAGCTCTTCATGGCCTGGCCCCTAACTACATAGCTACTGCCATTCATCCTGCTGTTGCTCCCAGGTCTCTGAGATCTTCTAGTAAAGGTCTCCTTCATGTCCCCCGAACTCGCCTCAAGTTAAAAGGGGACAGAGCTTTTGCAGTCACTGGTCCCCGACTGTGGAACCATCTGCCTCCTGATATCAGAGATGCCCCATCTATTACTGTTTTTAAATCCAAGCTCAAGACACACCCTTTTACACTAGCATCCCCTACTAATTAACCGCTAGCTGGTTATGCCATGTTTTTGTCATGTTAATGATTGTTGTGTTTGTATCTTGCTGCTGATGTTGTAATCAGTTGTTTTGTTTCTTTGTATATTTCCTGCCTATTTACTTATTTATTTTTAACTATGTACAGCACTTTGTTCAGTGTAAACTGTGTTTAAATGTGCTTTAGAAATAAATTTTACTTACTTACTTCTTCCTATTATTTTTTGTTTGTTTGTTTGTTTGTTTTTCTTGATTGGGAAACTACAGCATCTTTACAGGTGTCCTGTGTTCAGTATGTGTCATAAACGCATGTGTAAAGTGGTGAATGTGACACACTGTCCTCCATGGGTCCCCTCACATTTTTCACTTTAGTGTGTTTGCATTGCGCTGAGCCCACAGCACCGCGGCCTCACATACGTGCTCCCACTAACTCTTTACCGTGTCATGGTTATTCCATTTGACAGAGTAATAAACTAACCCTCTGTGTCACCACGCATCTGTACCTCACACTCGGCATAATTCTCTTTCTGTGTTCTTGTTGACCGATCTGACAGAGGGAAATTCCCAGCTCCCTGGGCCTTTTTACATGGAACTGCAAATTTAAATATGAGTATGGAAAGGGAGGAGCATAGTGTGTGTGTGCATGTGTAGTAAATTACACATTCAGTGAGATGTACAAAAGAAATGTGAGTGGATCCATGCATACGCACACTTGATACATCTGAATATTTTTGTGCTTACGACAGTTTCTGGATTTTTTTGTATGCCATGATTCAGTAGGAAATCCATGCAAGTCATGGAACATGAAGCCGCAGGTGAAACCCAGATATTATACAATGTCACTACCTTCATATTCACTTCCTGGATATTCACTGGTGTACGAAAGGGGTGCCTATACCTGCAGAAATCCAGCAATTGGTTTTCCCCTTTGTTGATCTAGAGGCAGTTCCACTGGCACCAGACTGGAAAGTCCTGTATCAGTTCTCTGTACTCCACTTGTCCTTATTTGTGAAGAGGTGGCATGAGGGAGAGCTGTACGACATGTCTGTGGTGATATAGCCACAGACATATCTGTACAGAATCAAAAGTTGCCTTAATTTTCCATTTTAACAACAAAGTGTCTCTTTCAGGCAATTTTAAGGTTGGAATGTGTGACACTGGACTGACTCGATGTTATCACCCCACACCAAATACCTCCATTCTTGCAAAGTGACCAGTCAGACCAAACATTTTCCTGGCTGAATTTAGGCTGCCTCCAGAAAGCTTCAAAGAACAGTCTCCATGGATCAAATACACTTGTTGAAATGGTTTCCAGGCAGCCCAGTTTAAACCTGAATTTTGAGACAATTTAATGAAAGCAGTCCATACATCAACAGGGCACTCATACAGATAACATACCAATAACCCTTGTTGCTCAACCAGTCAGGTGGCATAAGATCAAAGGTCATAATAACAACCAACAGTGGGATGGAACCACAGTGCCACCTTGAAGAAGGACACAGATGTTTCAGGGTCCAGCTTCAGGGTCTGTAATCAACATAAAAAAATGATCATTTTCCCAATAAAACACCCTCAAAAACAACGGCCACTCTGAAGGAGCGATAAGGGAATTGTTAAGCAAAAAGGCTATTGATGTCGATAGATCGAATAATTTCTTAACAATTCTTGAAAAGAACCGGTTCATGATACCCAAACCCTCATTCCCCCCTGAAGAACTCCGGGGGGGGGGGGGGGTTCACAGTTTGAAAACCACTGCTCTAAAGAATCCAATCTTTGTCTTATCAGACCAGAATATTTTGTTTGTCATGTTCTGAGAGTCCTTCAGGTGCTTTTTGGCAAAATCCAGGCAGGCTGTCATGTACCTTTTCCCAAAGAAATGGCTTCCGTCTGGCCATGCTACCACACAGGCCTGGTTGGTGGATTGCTACACATATGATGGTTCCTTCTGGAAGGGTGTCCTCAGTTTAGGCGGGTGGCCAGCACTAGGAATAGTCCTGGTGGATCTGAACTTCTTCCATTTACAGAAGATGGAGGCCACTGCACTCATTGGGATCTTCAAAGCAGCAGAAATGATTTTGTACCCTTCCCCAAATTTGTGCCTCAAGACAATCCTGTCTTGGAGGTCTACAGACAACTCCTTTGACTTCATGCTGGTTTGTGCTCTGACATGCACTGTCAACTTGTTAATAATGTTTGGAGTGTCTTAAGTTTAAATGTAACCTGTCAGTGATGTAATCTATTAATTAATGGTCATAATTATGAAATGGGTCAGTGGTATGTGACAAGTTAAGAAATGCAATCTGTTAAATAATGTTGACTATGATGCTGTATATTGAAAGATTGTATTGTTAAAAGGGGCAGAAATCATAAGACTTGTTCTTCTTTCTGCTCCTTTTCATTCTGGTATTGTGGTGCTTTTGTTTTTGCTTTTCTGTTTTTCTTTTAAGTGAATGAAATAAATAATATTAAAAAAAAAAACTGTGGTGCCTTATATGTAGACAGATGTGTGCCTTTCCAAATCATGTCCAATCAATTCAGTTTAACCCCAGGTGGACTCCAATTTAAGCTGTAGAAACATCCAAGGATGATCAGTGGAAACATGATACACCTGAGCTCAATTTTGAGCTTTATGCCAAATGGTATGAATATTTATGTACGTGTCATTTCTTAGTTTTATATATATATATATATATATATATATATATATATATATGCAATGTGGAGTTGCGTCAGGAAGGCATCTGGCGTAAAACCTGTGCCAAATCAACATGCAGATCCACCTTGGATTTGCTGTGGCGACCTCGAGTGCAAGCAAGGGAGCAGCCGAAGGGACTTACTATATATATATATATATACACTTAACAAAAATATAAACGCAACACTTTTGGTTTTGTTCCCATTTTGTATGAGATGAACTCAAAGATCTAAAACTTTTTCCACATACACAATATCACCATTTCCCTCAAATATTGTTCACAAACCAGTCTAAATCTGAGATAGTGAGCACTTCTCCTTTGCTGAGATAATCCATCCCACCTCACAGGTGTGCCATATCAAGATGCTGATTAGACACCATGATTAGTGCACAGGTGTGCCTTAGACTGCCCACAATAAAAGGCCACTCTGAAAGGTGCAGTTTTATCACACAGCACAATGCCACAGATTGTCGCAAGATTTGAGGGAGCGTGCAATTGGCATGCTGACAGCAGGAATGTCAACAGAGCTGTTGCTCGTGTATTGAATGTTCTTTCTACCATAAGCCATCTCCAAAGGCGTTTCAGAGAATTTGGCAGTACATCCAACCAGCCTCACAACCGCAGACCACGTTGTAACCACACCAGCACAGGACCTCCACTCCGCATGTTCACCTCCAAGATCGTCTGAGGACCAGCCACTCGGACAGTCTGCTGAAACAATTGGTTTGCATAACCAAAGGAATTCTGCACAAACTGTCAGAAACGTCTCAGGGACGCTCATCTGCATGCGCGTCGTCTCATCGGGGTCTTGACCGACTCCAGTTTGTCGTCGTAACGACTTGAGTGGGCAAATGCTCACATTCGCTGGCGTTTTGGCACGTTGGAGAGGTGTTCTCTTCACGGATGAATCCTGGTTCACACTGTCCAGGGCAGATGGCAGAAAGAGTGTTGTGCGTAGTGTGGGTGAGCGGTTTTCTGATGTCAATGTTGTGGATCGAGTGGCCCATGGTGGGGTGGGGTTATGGTATGGGCAGGCTTCTGTTATGGACGAAGAACAAAGGTGCATTTTATTGATGGCATTTTGAATGCACAGAGATACCGTGACGAGATGAGGCCCATTGTTGTGCCATACATCCAAGAACATCACCTCATGTTGCAGCAGGATAATGCACGGCCCCATGTTGCAAGGATCTGTACACAATTCTTGGAAGCTGAAAATGTCCCAGTTCTTGCATGGCCGGCATACTCACCGGACATGTCACCCATTGAGCATGTTGGGATTCTGGACCGGGTATACGACGAGTGTACCAGTCCTGCCAATATCCAGCAACTTCGACACAGCCATTGAAGAGGAGTGGACCAACACACAGGCCACAATTGACAACCTGATCAACTCTATGCGAAGGAGATGTGTTGCACTGCATGAGGCAAATGGTGGTCACACCAGATACTGACTGGTATCCCCCCCAATAAAACAAAACTGCACCTTTCAGAGTGGCCTTTTATTGTGGACAGTCTAAGGCACACCTGTGCACTAATCATGGTGTCTAATCAGCATCTTGATATGACACACCTGTGAGGTGGGATGGATTATCTCAGCAAAGGAGAAGTGCTCACTATCACAGATTTAGACTGGTTTGTGAACAATATTTGAGGGAAATGGTGATATTGTGTATGTGGAAAAAGTTTTAGATCTTTGAGTTCATCTCATACAAAATGGGAGCAAAACCAAAAGTGTTGCGTTTATATTTTTGTTGAGTATATATATATATATATATATATATATATGCAAAAATCAGAATTTGTTCAGTAATTATTAATCATCATGTTTTTATTGTACAATTACTTGATAATTAATTACATGCTTATTACTAATTCAGTGGAATGTGGTCCTTCATGCACCATGGTTTCTGATTTCTGGTAATTCATGTAATTAACTAATAAAACATTTTGTAAAAGTGTACATCATCTCATTTCCTAAAGCAACATTTTTCACAAAGCAAAGTTTGTGAAAAACCAAAACAAGACCTCTGACACATGATCTACCAGCCAATCTGTTCAGTCGTAATATAACTTACAAGCTGCTGTGGACTGGCAAAAAATATGAAACTGGTCTTTTCTTATCTCACTCCAGCAGTGTGAATACAAGGCTGAATCTCACCTGTCTTGTGAATTCCTATGATTGTTGTAATCGTTGAATGTCTGTCCCACCCACAGATGGTCCTACAGTGGCTTTGCGTTGCGTGCTGACTCAGTCATCTTGAAACTAATACCAAAAAAATAAGCTTTGCCTGAAGGGCAGAAGCAAATGTTTATCCTCAGGCATTCTTCTTTTGTGATAACGTGAGCTCTGAGGATGCTGGAAAATTATACAGCTGGAATCCATTTAAGGTACAAACGTGTAAATGCTGTGTATGCTGCTCTGCTTAATCCTGAACAGATAGCTTCATTAATTGTATCCATCCCTCCTCTGCTGCACAGGCAAACAAATTCAGAAATGTTGAGTAAGTAATGAATGTGGAAGTGCTGAGTGACATCATTTTAATCTCAACTGCCTTCCCGTTGGGTGTGCTGAGAGGCTTCTGAGAGAATCAGTCCCATCAATCAACAGTGCCCACTCCTGAAAATATTTTTGTTGTTTGAAAGGGCAAAAAGCAAAACAGCACCTGAAATGCTGGAAAAACACAAATAAATTAATTAATAAAATGTATTTCATTTTGGTATGTTACAGCCTTATTCCAAGATGAGTGAATTTCATTTTTCTTTCCTCAAAGTTCTGCACACAATACCCTATACTGTAATTTTTTTTTTATTTTGGCAAATTTATTCAAAATAAAACTAGAGGCATTCATCAAGAAATGCCCCGCGCACAGTATTATTTTCCATGCATAGTGCAGTAATATGTACGTGTATGGGGTGGGTATTTGGTTGAAGCCTTCTGTGTTTGATGTAAACTGGGATATACAATGAAAAAATTGGATTTTGGCATAATATTTATTTACACGATGTGACAAACAGTGACCATAAAAAGTCGGTTGCGGTCGCCAGCCTTCAAAAAAATGCAACCACTGGTGACCTTGAAATGGAGGTCAAGGCACTGGCCTTCAACCCCATGTGAAGTGCTCCTCCAAGGCATGTACCCACCAAATATGAAGTTTCTGCGAGCAATAGGTGCCAAGCTACGTTGCCGTGAACGAATTGCGGCCGGACAGATGGACGGATGGACAGACGGACAGACGAACTGACAGAAGGACGGACAACCCAAACGCAAGCGCCACGAGGCGGGCATATAGCATCCATGCAAGGGGCATATAGCATCAGCCGCAAGGGGCATAAAAACAAAGAAATCACATGTAAATAAGTATTCACAACCTTTGCCATGAAGCTCAAACTTGTTGCTCAGGTGCATCTTGTTTGCAATAATCATCCTTAAGATGATTACTGCAAGCAAGATGGTTCCCCATCTTGGTTCCCCAAGAGGACGCTTAACTGGAGTCCACCTGGGGAAAACTAAGCTGATTGGACATGATTTGGAAAGGCATGCACATGTCTAAGGTCCCCAGCTAACAGTGAATATCAGAGCAAAAACCAAGCATGAAGTCAAAGGAATTGTCTGTAGAACTCTAAAACAGGTTTGTTTTGAGGCAGAAATCTGGGGAAGGGTACAGACACATTTCAGCTTTGAAGGTCCCAGTGAGCACAGTGGCTTCCATTATCTGTAAATGGAAGAAATTTGGATTCACCAGGATTCTTTCTAGTGCTGGTCGCCCATCTAAACTGAGTAATCAAGGGACAAGGACCTCAGTCAGGGAGGTGACCAAGAGCCCAATGGTCACTCTGTTAGAGCTCCAGCATTCCTCTGGGGACAGAGGAGAATCTTCCAGAAGGACAACCATCTCTGCAGCAATCCACCAATCGGGACTGTGTGTGCAGCAGATAACAGAATATTTACAGAGGAATCCTTCATATGGAGATACAAACACCAAATTTGGCAAAAGCACACCTTAGATATTACTCTTTTGAAAAAAACGACGGGCCACTTGAATTTTCAATAGGCAGCCACGTAGGGGTCAATTGAAGAATTACATAGGGGTCAAAATATAAAAATGCTCCAATCATATTGAAAATTATACCACATTATTTCTCTGATTGTAAAGATTCCAAAAAGGTATAGTTTGGACTATCTATGACTGAATTCTATAGAGTTATAGGGTAAAAACACAAAATGGTGACAAAGTTCATTTTCAGTTTGTACAGGGGTCAAAGTTAGAGTTGCTCTAATGTTGTTCAAAGGTGATGCAAATTATTGGTTGAGTTAATAGGGTTTCAAAAAGGAATAGTTTGCACCATGTATCATGCTTAGTTATCATGTTACGGGGTAACATAAGTCACAGAAATGGACGTCAACATTATTTGACCTTTACTTTAGAGACCAAGCATTCAACACAGTCAAAACTATTCCATTTATTAATCCAAGTAGCTCAATCACAATTTGCACCATTTTTACTAAAACTGGAGCAACTTTTTTGACCCCTGTACAAACTGAAATTGACCTTTGTCACAATTCTTGCTGTTTTTACCCCATACAGTGAGGAAATAAGTATTTGAACACCCTGCGATTTTGCAAGTTCTCCCACTTAGAAATCATGGAGGGGTCTGAAATTTTCATCTTAGATGCATGTCCACTGTGAGAGACATAATCTAACAAAAAAAAAAAAAAAATCCAGAAATCACAATGTATGATTTTTTAATAATTTATTTGTACGTTACTGCTGCAAATAAGTATTTGAACCCCGACCAACTAGCAAGAATTCTGGTTCACACAGACCTGTTAATTTTTCTTTCAGAAGTCCTCTTATTCTGCACTGTTTACTTGTATTAATTGCACCTGTTTGAACTTGTTACCTGTATTGTTCACACACTCAATCAATCACACTCCAACCTGCCCACCATAGCCAAGACCAAAGAGCTGTCTAAAGACACCAGGGACAAAACTGTAGACCTGCACAAGGCTGGGATGGACTACAGGACAACAGGCAAGCAGCTTGGTAGATGACAACAACTGTTATGATATTTATTAGAAAGTGGAAGAAACACGAGATGACTGTCAATCTCCCTCGGTCTGGGATTCCATGCAAGATCTCACTTTGTGCGGTAAGGATGATTCTGAGAAAGCTCAGAACTACACAGGAGGACCTGGTCAATGACCTGAAGAGAGCTGGGATCACAGTCACAAAGATTACATTAGTAACACATGATGCTGTCATGGTTTAAAATCCTGCAGGGCAGCAGGGTCCCCCTGCTCAAGCCAGCACATGTC
Source organism: Thalassophryne amazonica (assembly GCF_902500255.1). NCBI lineage: Eukaryota > Metazoa > Chordata > Actinopteri > Batrachoidiformes > Batrachoididae > Thalassophryne > Thalassophryne amazonica. The sequence goes on from NC_047106.1 coordinate 123,686,329, forward strand.
CAGGCCAGTTTGAAGTTCACCAGTGACCATCTGGATGATCCAGAGGAGGCATGGGAGAAGGTCATGTGGTCAGATGAGATCAGAATAGAGCTTTTTGGAATCAACTCCACTTACCATGTTTAGAGGATGAGAACAACCCCAAGAAAACCATCCCAACCATGAAGCATGGGGGTGGAAACATCATACTCTGGGGGTGCTCTTCTGCAAAGGGGACAGGACGACTGCACCATATTGAAGGGAGGATGGATGGGATCATGTATTGTGAGATTTTGGCAAACAACCTCCTTCCCTCAGTATGCGCATTGAAGATGGGTCATGGCTGGGTCTTCCAGCATGACAATGACCCCAAACACACAGCCAGGGCAACTAAGGAGGGGCTCCGTCAGAAGCATTTCAAGGTCCTGAAGTGGCCTGGCCATTCTCCAAACCTGAACCCAATAGAAAATCTTTGGAGGGAGCTGAAACTCCAAACCTGAAAGATTTGGAGAAGATCTCTATGGAGGAGTGGACCAAAATCCCTGCTGCAGTGTGTGAAAACCTGGTGAAAAACTACAGGAAATGTTTGACCTCTGTAATTGCAAACAAAGGCTACTGTATTTTCACAGGTGTTGAAATCTTATTTGCAGCAGTAACATACAAATAAATTGTTACAAAAATCATACATTGTGATTTCCTGATTTTTTTTTTTTTTTACATTATGTCTGTTACAGTGGACATGCACCTAAGATGGAAATTTTAGACCCTCCATGATTTCTAAGTGGGAGAACTTGCAAAACCGCAGGGTGTTCAAATACTTATTTTTCTCACTGTAACTCCATAACATTCAGTCACAGATAGTCCAAACTATACCTTTTTGGAATCTTTATGATCAGACAATAATGTGGTATAGTTTTCAATATGATTGGAGCATTTTTATATTTAACCCCTGAGTAATTCTTCAATTGACCCCTACGTCGCCGCCTACTGAAAATTCAAGTGGCCCGTTGTTTTTTTCAAAAGAGCAATGTCTAAGTAGAATTTGTGCTGGATTTAGTGCTTGTATCACCATGTGACGTATTTTTCAGTTATTTGCTGCACTATGTATGGGAGTGCCAGACAGAAGCTACTCCATAAAAGGCACATGACAGCCCACCTGGAGTTTAAAATTATAGGCTGTTCATCTACAATGATCTCCAATGCTTTAAAATGGACAAAAAAAACAGAGACGTGTGGAAGAAAATGGAAAACAACCATCAAAATGGATATAAGAATAACCAGAATGGCAAACGCTCACCCATTGATCAGCTCCAGGATGATCAAAGACCTCTGGAGTTACCTGTAAGTGCTGTGACAGTTAGAAGATGCCTGTGTGAAGCTAATTTATTTGCAAGAATCCCCCGCAAAGTCCCTCTGTTAAATAAAAGACATGTGCAGAAGAGGTTACAATTTGCCAAAGAACACATCAACTGGCCTAAAGAGAAATGGAGGAATATTCTGTGGACTGATGAGAGTAAAATTGTTCTTTTTGGGTCCAAGGGCCGCAGAGACGACCCTCAAACTCTGAATTCAAGCCACAGTTCACAGTGAAGACAGTGAAGCATGGTGGTGCAAGCATCATGATATGGGCATGTTTCTCCTACTATGGTGTTGGTCCTATATATCGCATACCAGGTATCATGGATCAGTTTGGATATGTCAAAATACTTGAAGAGGTCATGTTGCCTTATGCTGAAGAGGACATTTCCTTGAAATGATTGTTTCAACAAGACAATGACCCCAAGCACACTAGTAAACCAGCAAAATCTTGGTTCCAAACCAACAAAATTAATGCCTAGCAGATGTGAAGACATCATGAAAACTGTGGTTATACAACTAAATACTAGTTTAGTGATTCACAGGATTGCTAAAAAAGCAGTTTGAACAATAGCTTTGAGTTTGTAGCATCAACAGCAGCTGCTACTATTATTGTGAACACTCCCTTTTCTACTTTTTTACTAATAGCCCAATTTCATAGCCTTAAGAGTGTGCATATCATTAATGCTTGGCCTTGTTGGATTTGTGAGAATCCACTGAATCTACTGGTACCTTGTTTCCCATGTAACCATAAGAAATATACTCAAAACCTGGATTAATCTTTTTAGTCACATAGCACTATTATTCTGAACACTACTGTAGATTTGCATACAGTTTGACGAAACCACTCAAACTTGATTTTCTCCATCTGCACATATCCCATTGATCGAACAACACATGTACTTCAGTCAGTATGTCACCTTCATTTCTAAGAGAAGCTTATTTAAAATATTAGTTCATAGTTGCTTCATTGTGTCAGATTTTCATGGGGTCACCATACACCAAGAGGAAAGCCTTTTAAAAGCATAAAATATTCCAGAAAAGGATGACATGACTTTCAAACACCTCATTTGACTTCCTGCCTTTTCCAAAGACATACACAAAAGATAGGTGAAGTGGAAAGTGGAAATTGACCATAGGTGTGAATGAGTTTGTCCATATGTGTTGACTCTGCAATATACTGGTGGCCTGTCAAGGGTGTACCCTTGACGGTGCTCTTGCCCAATGACTGTTGAGATAGTCTTCAGCCTCCTGGGACACTTCACTCAAAGCGTTGGTTTAGAAAATGGATGGATAGATACTTTACAACCTGTTATTAAGCTCTGGGTGGTAATAACTTCTTATGCTTCTTTTCTTTTTTGTGGCATATTGTCAACAAAGTACAAACAGTGATGACAGAATAAGAATTATATATGTGTGCTGAGGAAAAAAGAGAGTAAGTTATATGAATTTTCATCTATACTTAAGGAAAAATGCATTTGGAAAGTATTCACAGTACTTCACATTTTCCACATTTTAAGTTACAGCCTTGTTCCAAAATGGATGACATTCATTTTTCCCCTCAAAATTCTCCTCACAACATCCAATAATGACAACATATGTTTTGTTTTTTGCAATTTTATTAAAAAAGAAAAAAGTAAGAAAGCACATATGTACATAAGTATTCAGACCCTTTGCTCAATGCTTTGTACACCTTTGGCAGCAATTACAGCTTCAAGTCTTCTTCAAAATGATGCCACAGGCTTGGCGCACGCATCTTTTGGCAGTTTTGCCCATTCCTCTTTGCAGTACCTCCCAAGCTCCATCAGGTTGGATGGGGAGCGTCAGTGCATAGTCATTTTCGGATCTCTCCAGAGCTTTTCAATCAGATTCAGATTTGGGCTCTGCCTCGGCCACTCAAGGACATTCACAGAGTTGTCCTGAAGCCACTCCTTTGATTCTTGGCTGTGTGCTCATGGTCACTGTCCTGCTGAAAGATGAACCGTCACCACAGTCTGAGGTTGAAAGCGCTGTGGAGCTAATTTTCATCTGGGATGTTTCTGTATATTGCTGTATTCATCTTTCCCTCAATCCTGACAAGCCACCTAGTTCCTACCATTGAAAAACATTCCCACAGCATGATGCTGCCACCACCGTGCTTCAAGGGAGGGATGGTGCCTGGTTTCCTCCAAACATGATGTCTGGCATTCACACCAAAGATCTTTGTCTCATCAGACCAGATAATTTTGTTTCTCATAGTCTGAGAGTCCTTCAGGTGCCTTTTGGCAAACTCCAGGTGGGCTGCCATGTGCTTTTTAGAAATAAGTGGTTTCCGTCTGGCCAGTCTGCCATACAGGCCTGATTTGTGGACTCTGTAGAGATAGTTGTCCTTCTGGAAGGTTCTCCTCTCTCCCCAGAGGACTGCTGGGGTTCTGACAGAGTGACTATCGGGTTCTTGATCACCTCCTTGAGGCCCTTCTCCCCGATCACTCAGTTCAGACAGGCATCCAGTTCTAGGAAGAGTCCTGGTGGATCCTAACTTTTTCCATATACAAATGATGGAGGCCACAATGCTCATTAGGACCCTCAAAGCAGCAGAAAAAAAAAAATGCTGTTTATTGAGATTAATCACCATGAGTTCAGTTTGCTTATAATTACAAACTGTGTCAGTTTCCACCAAATGTCAAACCTGGGAACATTTTCCCGGATGGGCTGTCTCCTTGGTGTCTGGTTTGAACAGTGCTCTTCTAATTAATACAAGGTTGTAATCATATCTTTTACAACCCTAATCCCAATGAAGTTGGGATGTTGTGTAAAATGCAAATAAAAACAGAATATGATGATTTGCAAATCCACTTCAACCTATATTCAATTGAATACACCACAAAGACAAGATATTTAATGTTCAAACTGATAAACTTTATTGTTTTTGTGCAAATATTTGCTCATTTTGAAATTGATGCCTGCAACACATTTCAAAATAGCTGGGACAGTGGTATGTTTACCACTGTGTTACATCACCTTTCCTTCTAACAACACTTAAGCGTTTGGGAACTAAGGACATGAACTGTTGAAGCTTTGTAGGTGGGATTCTTTCCCATTCTTGCTTGAGGTCCTTCACATCCTTCTGCACCTCCCCTAGGGTCAGCGGGTCATCTGCACTCTCCAAAATGTGTCGATGTCTGAACGCGCTTGTGGCAGAGATGTCGGCATTGGGTGTTTGGTTAAGCAGCTGGTCAGAGTGGGCTTTCCAAAGGTCCAGAATCTCTGTGTTCTCTGTCAGTAAAGTTGCACTGTCCTGTGTGAAGAGGGGGGTTCATATGACACCTCTGTCTGCAACAGCTAAGAAATGTGGTTACAAAGCTGCATATACAGGGACATATTTATCATAAAAGCTTTTGAATGACTGATGAGAGACATTTACACAAATATAATGCAGGCCTGGAATGGATTCAGATAATGATGGATACAGAGAATTTTGACTGAACTTGACATTGCGTGTTAGAGGAACTTTTTTTTATTTTTTTTTAATTCACCAGTCAGGAGATTCAAAGGGAAAACCATACAGGAAGTTCAAAATGAGCTTGCTCTGTTAAAGTGCACAAATAAAATGTGGTCTTTCATGTTCCTGACATGTAACGTGCATTTAGCATCGTGCTGGTCTTGGTAGTGGCTGTGTTAAATGGTGTTAACATTAACATAAACATTGCTTTAACATAAAGTATTGAAAGGCCAGTACTTGAAAAATGGGATGAGAAAAAAAAAAAATCACAAGCAGATTTTGGATGTCAATGAACTTTGTGAATTTAACACAACTTGTAAACTGCACTGCATTGAAAGTATTTCATCACAAGCCATTAACTGTTTTCCATATTATATTTTACAATGACCCTCATACAATGTGCCTAGCCTGTCATGTTGGCTTTCAAAACCTAATTATATACACTCAACAAAAATATAAACGCAACACTTTTGGTTTTGCTCCCATTTTGTATGAGATGAACTCAAAGATCTAAAACTTTTTCCACATACACAATATCACCATTTCCCTCAAATATTGTTCACAAACCAGTCTAAATCTGTGATAGTGAGCACTTCTCCTTTGCTGGGGATAATCCATCCCACCTCACAGGTGTGCCATATCAAGATGCTGATTAGACACCATGATTAGTGCACAGGTGTGCCTTAGACTGCCCACAATAAAAGGCCACACTGAAAGGTGCAGTTTTGTTTTATTGGGGGGGATACCAGTCAGTATCTGGTGTGACCACCATTTGCCTCATGCAGTGCAACACATCTCCTTCGCATAGAGTTGATCAGGTTGTCAATTGTGGCCTGTGGAATGTTGGTCCACTCCTCTTCAATGGCTGTGCGAAGTTGCTGGATATTGGCAGGAACTGGTACACGCTGTCGTATACGCCATTCCAGAGCATCCCAAACATGCTCAATGGGTGACATGTCCGGTGAGTATGCCGGCCATGCAAGAACTGGGACATTTTCAGCTTCCAAGAATTGTGTACAGATCCTTGCAACATGGGGCCGTGCATTATCCTGCTGCAATATGAGGTGATGTTCTTGGATGTGGCGCAACAATGGGCCTCAGGATCTCGTCACGGTATCTCTGTGCATTCAAAATGCCATCAATAAAATGCACCTGTGTTCTTTGTCCATAACAGACGCCTGCCCATACCATAACCCCACCGCCACCATGGGCCACTCAATCCACAACATTGACATCAGAAAACCGCTCACCCACACGACGCCACACACGCTGTCTGCCATCTGCCCTGAACAGTGTGAACCGGGATTAATCTGTGAATAGAACACCTCTCCAACGTGCCAAACGCCAGCGAATGTGAGCATTTGCCCACTCAAGTCGGTTATGACGACGAACTGGAGTCAGGTCGAGACCCCGATGAGGACGACGAGCATGCAGATGAGCTTCCCTGAGACGGTTTCTGACAGTTTGTGCAGAAATTCTTTGGTTATGCAAACCGATTGTTTCAGCAGCTGTCCGAGTGGCTGGTCTCAGACGATCTTGGAGGTAAACATGCTGGATGTGGAGGTCCTGGGCTGGTGTGGTTACACGTGGTCTGCGGTTGTGAGGCTGGTTGGATGTACTGCCAAATTCTCTGAAACGCCTTTGGAGACGGCTTATGGTAGAGAAATGAACATTCAATACACGAGCAACAGCTCTGGTTGACATTCCTGCTGTCAGCATGCCAATTGCACGCTCCCTCAAATCTTGCGACATCTGTGGCATTGTGCTGTGTGATAAAACTGCACCTTTCAGAGTGGCCTTTTATTGTGGACAGTCTAAGGCACACCTGTGCACTAATCATGGTGTCTAATCAGCATCTTGATATGGCACACCTGTGAGGTGGGATGGGTTATCTCAGCAAAGGAGAAGTGCTCACTATCACAGATTTCGACTGGTTTGTGAACAATATTTGAGGGAAACGGTGATATTGTGTATGTGGAAAAAGTTTTAGATCTTTGAGTTCATCTCATACAAAATGGGAGCAAAACCAAAAGTGTTGCGTTTATATTTTTGTTGAGTGTATTATTAGTATATATTACATACTATTACAGTTACCTCCATTTCAAATAAGATATTCCTTTATCAATTCCAAATGGAGAAATTTGCATTGTCACAGCAGCAGTGGTAACAGTAACTGTGTGAACAATCGGGCAGAGGAGATGTGAAAATAGAAGGCAAGGTGCAGTACTTTGGGTCTCAAGGGCCAGGATATGGAAACATTGCTGTAGCAGATGAGACGAGTTCTTCAGCAGTGATGATCACTTGGCTACCAGCTTTCTCTCACCCACTACCTGCAAGGGGGCAGCCCAGGTCGCATCTGGGCTCTCTGTCCAGTTGGTTTGTCCAGTTTCTTCCTGTCTGCTGTTTATATGCCAGTGCCTCAGCAAAGAAGATGGCTGATGCCACAACATAAAAGAATCTCAGTCTCCTCAACAAATAGAACCTGCTTTGGTCCTTCCTGTACAGAGCAGACGAATGATTAGTCCAGTCAATTCAATGTATTTTGTTTATACAGTGCCAAATCAAAACAAAGCTGCCGCAAGTCATTTCACATAAGTAAGGTCTAACCGTACCAACCCTTAGAGCAAGCACACAGGCAACAGTAGTAGGAAACACTCCCTCTGATCATACTGAGGAAGAAACCTCAAGCAGACCAGACTCAAAAGGGGTGACCCTCTGCTTAGGCCATTCTAACAGTTACAAGGTTTTTGCTTAGTTTTACAAAACTGAAGAAACGGAAAACAGGAACTCAAACAACATAACATAACAACAGAAAAGAAGATGAATTTGATGAGAAAGTCCAGTTCAGGTTATTGATCAGGAGCCTCGTGTACAAAGCATGCATATGCACAAAAACATCGTGTACGTCCATCTCCATGCAAAAATCCTGACTGGCGTACGCACATTTCTATAGCTATTCTTAAGGCTCCCCCGGTGGCAACACTTATTCATGGACAACCACCTGTAAGTTGCTCTCCTTTAACAGCACAATATTTCTTGGATTAATTTGAGAAGAAAATAGACGACATCAGGTTAAACATATCCCAGCATGCCAGCCACTACACCCTGCTATTGAGGTGGGTGCCATCACTGAAGTATTACTTAGATTGACAGAATCTGTTAGTATCTCACTAGGCATGCTGATGAAACCCAAAAAAATCTACAAAAAGCACAACCTGCTTATTTGATCCTATACCAACAAAACTGTTGAAGGACCTGTGGCCCACTCTTGGGCCAACTGTGCTAGAAATTATTTGTCTGTCATTAACGTTTGTATCTCTTCCTAAATGTTTCAAATCTGTAGTGATTAAACCATTACTTAAGAAATCTAATCTTGACCCTAGTACAGTATTGTTCAGAATAATAGTAGTGCTATGTGACTAAAAAGATTAATCCAGGTTTTGAGTATATTTCTTATTGTTACATGGGAAACAAGGTACCAGTAGATTCAGTAGATTCTCACAAATCCAACAAGACCAAGCATTCATGATATGAACACTCTTAAACCTGGATTAATCTTTTTATTCACATAGCACTACTCTTATTCTGAACACTACTGTATATTTAAGAACTATCCGCCAATATCAAATCTATCATTTTGCTCTAAAATTCTGGAAAAGGTGGTTTTACAGCAGCTCGTGGACCACCTTACTGAGAATAATCTTTTAGAGCCACTGCAGTCTGCTTTTTGAAAATGTCATTCCACAGAGACAGCTCTCAAAAAAGTGGTGAATGATCTTCTGCTACCGCTGGGATAGGCTCCAGCCCCCCGTGATCCTCAATTGGACTAAGCGGTAGAAGATAAATGAATGAATGAATGATCTTCTGCTTGCAATGGATTCAGACACCACTACAGTTCTGGTGCTGTTAGATCTTATTGCTGCATTTGATACCGTGGATCATCATATTCTACTCGATAGGCTGGAGAATCATTTTAGGATTACTGTGAATGCCCTTGCATGATTGACATCATACCTGACCAGTCATTCTCACTCTGTTTTGTACAATAACACGACCTCTAACCTTAGTGACATGAAGTTTGCGGTTCCACAGGGGTCCGTCTTAGGCCCCCTGCTTTTCTCCCTTTATATAGGATCCTTGGGCACATATGGCGGCATTTTGGGATTACCTTTCATTGCCATGCTGATGATACTTAGCTATACATACCGAAACTGCTGGTAATCTCATCCACATAAAATCCTTAAGAAGATTGCCTTGCATTAGTGAAAAGCTGGATGTCTACCAATTTCCTACTTTTAAACTCTGATGAGACTGAAAATGGTTCTTTGTCCAGTGAGACATCAGCATCAATTTGACCAGCTAACACTTAGCCTAGGCTGACAAAGTCAGGAACCTGGGGTAATTTTTGATCCTACGTTGTCCTTTGACCTCTACATTAGAGATTTACAAGTACTGCTTTCTTCCACCTGTGAAATATAGTGAATATTTGTCCCATCCTGTCTATGGCTGATGCTTAGACCCTGATTCATGCATTTGTTTCTTCTAGATTGGACTACTGTTCTATTTTCTGGTTTAACACAATCCAGCATTAGGGGTCTCCAATTGGTTCAAAATGATGCTGCCAGACTTTTGACACAAAGCACAAAGTTTGACCACATTACACCCATTTTGGCATCTTTTCACTCGCTTCCTTTTTCTGTCAGATCAGATTTTAAGGTTCTGCTACAAGACTATAAATTGTTTTAAGGTCCTGCTACTAGCCTATAAATTGTTCACGGACTGGCAGCTCCCTACCGAGCTGACCTAATTATACCCTATGTACCGGCCCAGGCTTGCGTTTTCAAGGTGCAGGACTACTTTGTGTCCCTAGGGTGAATAAAAAGTCTGTGGGTCACAGAGCTTTCTCTTATCGTGCACCTGCTTTGTGATCTTCTTGCATCAATAAAACAGCCAGATTCTGTAGAGACTTTCAAGTCAAGACTTAAGACGCACTTCTTTTCCCTTTCATATGGCTAGCATACTGGCATAGTATGTACTATGCTTTTTACCCTTTTAAATTAATTTTTCTAGAAAAGAGAGCAGGCTGTATGTTATGTGTCGGACGCAGCTCGGAGAACCGACCAGCGTTTGACGGACCCAGTATGAAATAAGCAGAGCACGGTAAAGGCTAACTGAATTTAATACATAACAGTGATACAAAAATAACAAAAGAAAGTGCGGTCTGGCGTGGTGCGCTCCCAGCAGCGCTAACGGTCCGGAGCCAGAAGCTGTTCGGACCCAAGGACCCGCCGACACCCCCCAGTGGCCGCAACAAACCGAGTCTGTGAAAGAAGGAACCATTATGTGAGTCCACACTCTACACACAGAGAGAACACTTAAAGGTGTACAAACAGCAAACACTTCCTGGCTTGATTACTAATCAGCTTCCCAACCTGCAGGCATGGAACATCCAGTTCACAAAACTCCACTGCAGTGGAAGCCGATACATGACTAACATACATCTCAATATAAAAAGGTGTGAGGGACACCACATTTACTGACTGTATAAATGTTAGTCACAAATCTAACGTACCTCAGGAAGTGTGCTGACGAGCGTGAGACCTCACCCCCTCCTCTTTCACAGACCGTGCATCAAACCTGGACTGACTTCTCTGCATCCACTGATGATGAGATGGCTCCCGAGACGACGATCTCACCCGTCTGGTCACAAGGTCGAGTCTCTGGCAAATACACACTGTGCACCCCAGTCTTAAATGCCACCATGTTCCAATCCATGCAGATGCACCACAGCTGTGAGTCCTGATGAGCCGCAGGTGATCAGCCTCAGGTGATCAGGGTGAGGTCCTAATAACTCAGCACACAGCCACTCAGTTCCAAATGCAAGCCACCTGGAAGGAGAAACAAAGGGACAGAAACAAAAAGGCAGCCAGGCCCCCCCAGCCATATAACAGTACCCCACCCTCACGGGAAGCCTCCCGGCGACCACACAAACCTGGCCCAGGAGAAACACCCCCCTCCAGGGACCATGGCTGGAAACCGTATCCGCATTCATCTTCCAGCAGAATCCTCATCAAACAGAACGGTTGATGTCTTCTCCTCTGGCTGCATCTTTGCCTTTGTTTCCGTCAGTCACTTAGCACAGGTGTGGCCAGGAGTTCTTAAACCTGTGTGGTCAGCCTTTGTCCAACCATGTTCACAGTCTGGTTATTCATAAAACCAAAAAGACAAACACAACAATCAAAACACCCCCCCCCCCTCCCCAGAGGCCCATTCCATCAAACCCCGGGAAGGGGAGAAAAGAAAAACAACCCAAACTTAAGCTAACAAAATAAAAATGCTAACACCCCCCCCCCCCCCCCCCAACGACATGTAGGGACCACACCCCCCAGAGACATCCCGCCAGCTCCAGGAGTAATAACCACAGCCGAGGTCCCGCTGGGATCCAACGTCACCCACGGGACTCCCAGCGCCTCCCAGAGGACCACTCGTCAACCCCAGGAGACGCCTCCCCTCATGACCAACGGACCCAGCCCCGGCCGTCTATGGCTAGATGGACCCACAGCCCTTTCCCCCAGAGGACACCACAGTCAACCCTGAGGGCTGAAACTGGGGGGAAAAACAAAAGGAGGAAAAACACCCCCCCCCCCCTCCCCCAGGTGCAGCGGTTACCTGGGAAACGCCCAGCATAACCAAACTGCACCACTCCAGCAACGCCGACACTACGGCTCACAACGGCTGGAGTCAGAGGAGAAGAGAGGGAACAAAAAGAAAACAAAACAAAAAAAAGAAAAAAAGAAACAACCCAGTTACTCCCCCATGACCCCCCAGGGGACCGTCCCATCAAACCCTGGGAGGTGAAACTGAAAGAAATAAAAAGAAGACTAACAGACTACATACAGTTGCTTGGGTCCCTGTTTGTTTGTTTTTTTTTGTTTTGTTTTTTACACAGACTAACTGCAGGGTCACGACCCCAGACACTATAGTGTAAAACAAAAAATAAAATCCCACACAAAAACCAACTCAAAAAACACCCACACAAAATGAACTAACACAAAACAAGTGATTTATACCGTCAAGCTCCAACAAATGGAACACACCTGTTCCAACTTAAGAGCTTGACGGTAATGTGACTCAGTCACCAAAAGAGGGAGCCAAAGTGCTAAAAATGAAAAACCCCCTTTGGTGACAAAAAACAAACGAGCTGCATCTTCGTGCGGCAGCTGTGTGCAACACACAACCAAAATGTGCTCAACTAAATAATGCCGGAGCTGATACAACAGACGCAGTAGTTATCTTTATCCGGGGAAACGGGGCTACAACTGTAACACAGGAAGCTCAGCGACCCGTGCCACAGAGCTCCGCCGTGCGCGTGGCAACCCATTACAGACACCTCTTGCAGCTCCCGTTTAAAACCTCTTATCCGGTCGGAGCGTGACGCGAAGCCGTCGCCAGTCACACTCCACCACGACCCTCGATAAGGCACAACACAGGAACACGGCTGCAAGAGAGCACAAATCAGTATTCAGTAATGGGTCTCAAACACGCACCATCCGGGCGGAGAGCACCCGCAACTGATCCGATAACTACTGAACGTCTGCTGCCGCCTTCCCGGCGCGTGTACCGTCTCTGCTACCGCTGGGTCCGGGATGTTTGGCCAGAGACTACTGTTATGTGTCGGACGCAGCTCGGAGAACCGACCAGCGTTTGAAGGACCCAGTATGAAATAAGCAGAGCACGGTACAAAGGCTAACTGAATTTAATACATAACAGTGATACAAAAATAACAAAAGAAAGTGCGGTCTGGCGTGGTGCGCTCCCAGCAGCGCTAACGGTCCGGAGCCAGAAGCTGTTCGGGACCCAAGGACCCCGCCGACACCCCCCAGGTGGCCGCAACAAACCGAGTCTGTGAAAGAAGGAACCATTATGTGAGTCCACACTCTACACACAGAGAGCACACTTAAAGGTGTACAAACAGCAAACACTTCCTGGCTTGATTACTAATCAGCTTCCCACCTGCAGGCATGGAACATCCAGTTCACAAAACTCCACTGCAGTGGAAGCCGATACATGACTACATACAGCTCAATATAAAAAGGTGTGAGGGACACCACATTACTGACTGTATAAATGTTAGTCACAAAATCTAACGTACCTCAGGAAGTGTGCTGCGAGCGTGAGACCTCACCCCCCTCCTCTTTCACAGACCGTGCATCAAACCTGGACGTTCTCTGCATCCACTGATGATGAGATGGCTCCCGAGACGACGATCTCACCCGTCTGGTCACAAGGTCGAGTCTCTGGCAAATACACACTGTGCACTCCAGTCTTAAATGCCACCATGTTCCAATCCATGCAGATGCACCACAGCTGTGAGTCCTGATGAGCCGCAGGTGATCAGCCGCAGGTGATCAGGGTGAGGTCCTAATAAACTCAGCAACACAGCCACTCAGTTCCAATGCAAGCCACCTGGAAGGAGAAACAAAGGACAGAAACAAAAAGGCAGCCAGGCCCCCCCAGCCATATAACACTGTAACCTCAACTTTATCCAACATTTGGGTCTTTTAGTGAAGCTTAGGGCTAGTGGCCGGTGATCACCTTAATATTTCTTCTGTTTTTCTTGTTGCATAATGCTGACAAATTATGCTGTATTTGTTGTCTTTCTGATGCCTGATTCTGTTGTTTCTCTCTGTTTGAGGTGCGGCTCCATCCAGAGATGGGAGTGGGTGTTTTCTTCTCCAAGCCTCCTGTCCTGTGCACCGGCATTGACTCCCAAAATGTCATGTATATTCATTTGTCAATTGTGTTGGTGGCATGGCCCAAGCAGAAGGTCACCGCTTTGATTCTGGTCTGCTTGAGGTTTCTTCCTCAAATCATCAGACGGAGTTTTCCTTACCACTATCGCCTGTGTGCTTGCTCTAGGGGTTGGTAAGGTTAGACCCTACTTGTGTGAAGTGCCTTGAGGCAACTTTGTTGTGATTTGGCACTATATAAATTAAATAAATTAACTTATATTAAATTAAATCCAAATGAAAACCAGCGCGGGCAAATTTGACAATGTGCACATTCAAATGTGTATGTTCTTCCCCTCTTAAATTTAGACATGCCAATTTCAAATCCCAACAGTGGCTTGATGAATCTACCCCGCCTCCTCAGGCAGGTTTGCTGTAGAGCTGAGCGGAAATGGAAGAAAGACCACCTCATGGTGTCCTTAGAAATTTCAGAACTTCTCTGTTAGACTTTCAGTCTGGTGCTAAGAAAGCTAGAGCTAAGCATTATTCTGATCATAGAAAAATACTCCCACCGGCCCAAAAGTTTGTTTAATTGCATCAATTCCATTGTTAACCCCCGGGGTCCCCAGAGGTCGACGTATCTACTGACCTCTGCGACAAATTTCTAAAGCTTTTCATTGAGAAAATTAACCGCATTAGGGCACAGTTTCTCCTGCTGTATCTGAAAGCCTCCCACACTTCTTCAGTTCCACAGCTATCTTTGACCACTCTGAAGCAGTTTCATATACTGAATTGTGGGATATTGTTAAACACATAAAACTTCAACAGCTCCTTATGACCCTATCCCTTCCCGAATTATCAAAGATGCATTGATGTAATTGGTCCAGGCATTCAAATCATCTTAAATTCCTGCCTTGCTAATGGTTTTGTTCCCACCTGTTTTAAGCATGTGGTAGTTCAGCCTCTGCTTAAAAAACATAACCTTGACCCAAAATGTTTAAAAAATTTTAGGCCCATTTCCAAACTACCATTTATTTCCAAATTATGGAAAAAGTTGTGTTAACACAGCTGCTTTCCTTTCTCAATTCAGCAGAGATCCTGGAGCCATTTCAATCTGTTTATATATGCTTCCATTGGGGAACATAATCAGAAAATTTAATATTTCATTCCACTTTTATGCCGACAATTCTCAGTTGTATCTTCCTCTCAAATGTGGAAATTCTCTGCAGCCTCTCCTGGATTGCCTGAAAGAAATTAAAATCTGGATGGCCAATAACTTCCTCCAGTTAAATGAATGAGGATAAAACTGAGTTCATAATCTTTGGCCCCCTAAAATCCATTAACTCCATCTCCAGGAATGTTGGCTCCCTCACTCCATTTGTCAAAACGTATGCAAGAAACCTGGGTGTAATTCTAGACTCCCAACTCAACTTTGACAAACAAATCTCTTCTGTTGTTAAAACTAGTTTCTATCAATTAAGAATTATTGCAAAACTCAAATCTGTTCTGTGTTACAGTGACCTGGAAAAAGTTATCCATGCCTTTATAACTTCACATCTAGACTACTGTAACTTCCCTTTACTTTGGTCTCCCTCAACACTGGTGTCACGGCTTCAAATGGTCCAAAATACTGCTGCTAGGTTGCTCACTAACAGGAAAAAACATGAACATATCTCACCTGTCCTAGCCACATTACACTGGCTTCCTGTCCAGTACAGGATCCAATTTAAAAAATTGTTAATGGTTTATAAAAGCTCTTCATGGCCTGGCCCCTAACTACATAGCTACTGCCATTCATCCTGCTGTTGCTCCCAGGTCTCTGAGATCTTCTAGTAAGGTCTCCTTCATGTCCCCCGAACTCGCCTCAAGTTAAAAGGGGACAGAGCTTTTGCAGTCACTGGTCCCCGACTGTGGAACCATCTGCCTCCTGATATCAGAGATGCCCCATCTATTACTGTTTTTAAATCCAAGCTCAAGACACACCCTTTTACACTAGCATCCCCTACTAATTAACCGCTAGCTGGTTATGCCATGTTTTTGTCATGTTAATGATTGTTGTGTTTGTATCTTGCTGCTGATGTTGTAATCAGTTGTTTTGTTTCTTTGTATATTTCCTGCCTATTTACTTATTTATTTTTAACTATGTACAGCACTTTGTTCAGTGTAAACTGTGTTTAAATGTGCTTTAGAAATAAATTTTACTTACTTACTTCTTCCTATTATTTTTTGTTTGTTTGTTTGTTTGTTTTTCTGATTGGGAAACTACAGCATCTTTACAGGTGTCCTGTGTTCAGTATGTGTCATAAACGCATGTGTAAAGTGGTGAATGTGACACACTGTCCTCCATGGGTCCCCTCACATTTTTCACTTTAGTGTGTTTGCATTGCGCTGAGCCCACAGCACCGCGGCCTCACATACGTGCTCCCACTAACTCTTTTACCGTGTCATGGTTATTCCATTTGACAGAGTAATAAACTAACCCTCTGTGTCACCACGCATCTGTACCTCACACTCGGCATAATTCTCTTTCTGTGTTCTTGTTGACCGATCTGACAGAGGGAAATTCCCAGCTCCCTGGGCCTTTTTACATGGAACTGCAAATTTAAATATGAGTATGGAAAGGGAGGAGCATAGTGTGTGTGTGCATGTGTAGTAAATTACACATTCAGTGAGATGTACAAAAGAAATGTGAGTGGATCCATGCATACGCACACTTTGATACATCTGAATATTTTTGTGCTTACGACAGTTTCTGGATTTTTTTTGTATGCCATGATTCAGTAGGAAATCCATGCAAGTCATGGAACATGAAGCCGCAGGTGAAAACCCAGATATTTATACAATGTCACTACCTTAATATTCACTTCCTGGATATTCACTGGTGTACGAAAGGGGTGCCTATACCTGCAGAAATCCAGCAATTGGTTTTCCCTTTGTTGATCTAGAGGCAGTTCCACTGGCACCAGACTGGAAAGTCCTGTATCAGTTCTCTGTACTCCACTTGTCCTTATTTGTGAAGAGGTGGCATGAGGGAGAGCTGTACGACATGTCTGTGGTGAATATAGCCACAGACATATCTTTACAGAATCAAAAGTTGCCTTAATTTTCCATTTTAACAACAAAGTGTCTCTTCAGGCAATTTTAAGGTTGGAATGTGTGACACTGGACTGACTCGATGTTATCACCCCACACCAAAATCCTCCATTCTTGCAAAGTGACCAGTCAGACCAAACATTTCCTGGCTGAATTTAGGCTGCCTCCAGAAAGCTTCAAAGAACAGTCTCCATGGATCAAATACACTTGTTGAAATGTTTCCAGGCAGCCCCAGTTAAACCTGAATTTTGAGACAATTTAATGAAAGCAGTCCATACATCAACAGGGCACTCATACAGATAACATACCAATAACCCTTGTTGCTCAACCAGTCAGGTGGCATAAGATCAAAGGTCATAATAACAACCAACAGTGGGATGGAACCACAGTGCCACCTTGAAGAAGGACACAGATGTTTCAGGGTCCAGCTTCAGGGTCTGTAATCAACATAAAAAAATGATCATTTTCCCAATAAAACACCCTCAAAAACAACGGCCACTCTGAAGGAGCGATAAGGGAATTGTTAAGCAAAAAGGCTATTGATGTCGATAGATCGAATAATTTCTTAACAATTCTTGAAAAGAACCGGTTCATGATACCCAACCCTCATTCCCCCCTGAAGAACTCCGGGGGGGGGGGGGGTTCACAGTTTGAAAACCACTGCTCTAAAGAATCCAATCTTTGTCTTATCAGACCAGAATATTTTGTTTGTCATGTTCTGAGAGTCCTTCAGGTGCTTTTTGGCAAAATCCAGGCAGGCTGTCATGTACCTTTTCCAAAGAAATGGCTTCCGTCTGGCCATGCTACCACACAGGCCTGGTTGGTGGATTGCTACACATATGATGGTTCCTTCTGGAAGGGTGTCCTCAGTTTAGGCGGGTGGCCAGCACTAGGAATAGTCCTGGTGGATCTGAACTTCTTCCATTTACAGAAGATGGAGGCCACTGCACTCATTGGGATCTTCAAAGCAGCAGAAATGATTTTGTACCCTTCCCCAAATTTGTGCCTCAAGACAATCCTGTCTTGGAGGTCTACAGACAACTCCTTTGACTTCATGCTTGGTTTGTGCTCTGACATGCACTGTCAACTTGTTAATAATGTTTGGAGTGTCTTAAGTTTAAATGTAACCTGTCAGTGATGTAATCTATTAATTAATGGTCATAATTATGAAATGGGTCAGTGGTATGTGACAAGTTAAAGAAATGCAATCTGTTAAATAATGTTGACTATGATGCTGTATATTGAAAGATTGTATTGTTAAAAGGGGCAGAAATCATAAGACTTGTTCTTCTTTCTGCTCCTTTTCATTCTGGTATTGTGGTGCTTTTGTTTTTTGCTTTTCTGTTTTTCTTTTAAGTGAATGAAATAAATATATATTAAAAAAAAAAAACTGTGGTGCCTTATATGTAGACAGATGTGTGCCTTTCCAAATCATGTCCAATCAATTCAGTTTAACCCCAGGTGGACTCCAATTAAGCTGTAGAAACATCCCAAGGATGATCAGTGGAAACATGATACACCTGAGCTCAATTTTGAGCTTTATGCCAAATGGTATGAATATTTATGTACGTGTCATTTCTTAGTTTTATATATATATATATATATATATATATATATATATATATGCAATGTGGAGTTGCGTCAGGAAGGGCATCTGGCGTAAAACCTGTGCCAAATCAACATGCAGATCCACCTTGGATTTGCTGTGGCGACCTCGAGTGCAAGCAAGGGAGCAGCCGAAGGGACTTACTATATATATATATATATATACACTTAACAAAAATATAAACGCAACACTTTTGGTTTTGTTCCCATTTTGTATGAGATGAACTCAAAGATCTAAAACTTTTTCCACATACACAATATCACCATTTCCCTCAAATATTGTTCACAAACCAGTCTAAATCTGAGATAGTGAGCACTTCTCCTTTGCTGAGATAATCCATCCCACCTCACAGGTGTGCCATATCAAGATGCTGATTAGACACCATGATTAGTGCACAGGTGTGCCTTAGACTGCCCACAATAAAAGGCCACTCTGAAAGGTGCAGTTTTATCACACAGCACAATGCCACAGATGTCGCAAGATTTGAGGGAGCGTGCAATTGGCATGCTGACAGCAGGAATGTCAACCAGAGCTGTTGCTCGTGTATTGAATGTTCATTTCTCTACCATAAGCCATCTCCAAAGGCGTTTCAGAGAATTTGGCAGTACATCCAACCAGCCTCACAACCGCAGACCACGTGTAACCACACCAGCCCAGGACCTCCACATCCAGCATGTTCACCTCCAAGATCGTCTGAGACCAGCCACTCGGACAGCTGCTGAAACAATTGGTTTGCATAACCAAAGAATTTCTGCACAAACTGTCAGAAACCGTCTCAGGGAAGCTCATCTGCATGCGCGTCGTCCTCATCGGGGTCTTGACCTGACTCCAGTTTGTCGTCGTAACCGACTTGAGTGGGCAAATGCTCACATTCGCTGGCGTTTGGCACGTTGGAGAGGTGTTCTCTTCACGGATGAATCCTGGTTCACACTGTCCAGGGCAGATGGCAGACAGCGTGTGTGGCGTCGTGTGGGTGAGCGGTTTTCTGATGTCAATGTTGTGGATCGAGTGGCCCATGGTGGTGGTGGGGTTATGGTATGGGCAGGCTTCTGTTATGGACGAAGAACAAAGGTGCATTTTATTGATGGCATTTTGAATGCACAGAGATACCGTGACGAGATCCTGAGGCCCATTGTTGTGCCATACATCCAAGAACATCACCTCATGTTGCAGCAGGATAATGCACGGCCCCATGTTGCAAGGATCTGTACACAATTCTTGGAAGCTGAAAATGTCCCAGTTCTTGCATGGCCGGCATACTCACCGGACATGTCACCCATTGAGCATGTTTGGGATGCTCTGGACCGGCGTATACGACAGCGTGTACCAGTTCCTGCCAATATCCAGCAACTTCGCACAGCCATTGAAGAGGAGTGGACCAACATTCCACAGGCCACAATTGACAACCTGATCAACTCTATGCGAAGGAGATGTGTTGCACTGCATGAGGCAAATGGTGGTCACACCAGATACTGACTGGTATCCCCCCCAATAAAACAAAACTGCACCTTTCAGAGTGGCCTTTTATTGTGGACAGTCTAAGGCACACCTGTGCACTAATCATGGTGTCTAATCAGCATCTTGATATGGCACACCTGTGAGGTGGGATGGATTATCTCAGCAAAGGAGAAGTGCTCACTATCACAGATTTAGACTGGTTTGTGAACAATATTTGAGGGAAATGGTGATATTGTGTATGTGGAAAAAGTTTTAGATCTTTGAGTTCATCTCATACAAAATGGGAGCAAAACCAAAAGTGTTGCGTTTATATTTTTGTTGAGTATATATATATATATATATATATATATATATGCAAAAATCATAATTTGTTCAGTAATTATTAATCATCATGTTTTTATTGTACAATTACTTGATAATTAATTACATGCTTATTACTAATTCAGTGGAATGTGGTCCTTCATGCACCATGGTTTCTGATTTCTGGTAATTCATGTAATTAACTAATAAAACATTTTGTAAAAGAGTGTACATCATCTCATTTCCTAAAGCAACATTTTTCACAAAGCAAAGTTTGTGAAAAACCAAAACAAGACCTCTGACACATGATCTACCAGCCAATCTGTTCAGTCGTAATATAACTTACAAGCTGCTGTGGACTGGCAAAAAATATGAAACTGGTCTTTTCTTATCTCACTCCAGCAGTGTGAATACAAGGCTGAATCTCACCTGTCTTGTGAATTCCTATGATTGTTGTAATCGTTGAATGTCTGTCCCACCAACACAGATGGTCCTACAGTGGCTTTGCGTTGCGTGCTGACTCAGTCATCTTGAAACTAATACCAAAAAAATAAGCTTTGCCTGAAGGGCAGAAGCAAATGTTTATCCTCAGGCATTCTTCTTTTGTGATAACGTGAGCTCTGAGGATGCTGGAAAATTATACAGCTGGAATCCATTTAAGGTACAAACGTGTAAATGCTGTGTATGCTGCTCTGCTTAATCCTGAACAGATAGCTTCATTAATTGTATCCATCCCTCCTCTGCTGCACAGGCAAACAAATTCAGAAATGTTGAGTAAGTAATGAATGTGGAAGTGCTGAGTGACATCATTTTAATCTCAACTGCCTTCCCGTTGGGTGTGCTGAGAGGCTTCTGAGAGAATCAGTCCCATCAATCAACAGTGCCCACTCCTGAAAATATTTTTGTTGTTTGAAAGGGCAAAAAGCAAAACAGCACCTGAAATGCTGGAAAAACACAAATAAATTAATTAATAAAATGTATTTCATTTTGGTATGTTACAGCCTTATTCCAAGATGAGTGAATTTCATTTTTCTTTCCTCAAAGTTCTGCACACAATACCCTATACTGTAATGTATTTTTTTTTTATTTTGGCAAATTTATTCAAAATAAAACTAGAGGCATTCATCAAGAAATGCCCCGCGCACAGTATTATTTTCCATGCATAGTGCAGTAATATGTACGTGTATGGGGTGGGTATTTGGTTGAAGCCTTCTGTGTTTGATGTAAACTGGGATATACAATGAAAAAATTGGATTTTGGCATAATATTTATTTACACGATGTGACAAACAGTGACCATAAAAAGTCGGTTGCGGTCGCCAGCCTTCAAAAAAATGCAACCACTGGTGACCTTGAAATGGAGGTCAAGGCACTGGCCTTCAACCCCATGTGAAGTGCTCCTCCAAGGCATGTACCCACCAAATATGAAGTTTCTGCGAGCAATAGGTGCCAAGCTACGTTGCCGTGAACGAATTGCGGCCGGACAGATGGACGGATGGACAGACGGACAGACGAACTGACAGAAGGACGGACAACCCAAACGCAAGCGCCACGAGGCGGGGCATATAGCATCCATGCAAGGGGCATATAGCATCAGCCGCAAGGGGCATAAAAACAAAGAAATCACATGTAAATAAGTATTCACAACCTTTGCCATGAAGCTCAAACTTGTTGCTCAGGTGCATCTTGTTTGCAATAATCATCCTTAAGATGATTACTGCAAGCAAGATGGTTCCCCATCTTGGTTCCCCAAGAGGACGCTTAACTGGAGTCCACCTGGGGAAAACTAAGCTGATTGGACATGATTTGGAAAGGCATGCACATGTCTAAGGTCCCACAGCTAACAGTGAATATCAGAGCAAAAACCAAGCATGAAGTCAAAGGAATTGTCTGTAGAACTCTAAAACAGGTTTGTTTTGAGGCAGAAATCTGGGGAAGGGTACAGACACATTTCAGCTTTGAAGGTCCCAGTGAGCACAGTGGCTTCCATTATCTGTAAATGGAAGAAATTTGGATTCACCAGGATTCTTTCTAGTGCTGGTCGCCCATCTAAACTGAGTAATCAAGGGACAAGGACCTCAGTCAGGGAGGTGACCAAGAGCCCAATGGTCACTCTGTTAGAGCTCCAGCATTCCTCTGGGGACAGAGGAGAATCTTCCAGAAGGACAACCATCTCTGCAGCAATCCACCAATCGGGACTGTGTGTGCAGCAGATAACAGAATATTTACAGAGGAATCCTTCATATGGAGATACAAACACCAAATTTGGCAAAAGCACACCTTAGATATTACTCTTTTGAAAAAAACGACGGGCCACTTGAATTTTCAATAGGCAGCCACGTAGGGGTCAATTGAAGAATTACATAGGGGTCAAAATATAAAAATGCTCCAATCATATTGAAAATTATACCACATTATTTCTCTGATTGTAAAGATTCCAAAAAGGTATAGTTTGGACTATCTATGACTGAATTCTATAGAGTTATAGGGTAAAAACACAAAATGGTGACAAAGTTCATTTTCAGTTTGTACAGGGGTCAAAAGTTAGAGTTGCTCTAATGTTGTTCAAAGGTGATGCAAATTATTGGTTGAGTTAATAGGGTTTCAAAAAGGAATAGTTTGCACCATGTATCATGCTTAGTTATCATGTTACGGGGTAACATAAGTCACAGAAATGGACGTCAACATTATTTGACCTTTACTTTAGAGACCAAGCATTCAACACAGTCAAAACTATTCCATTTATTAATCCAAGTAGCTCAATCAACAATTTGCACCATTTTTACTAAAACTGGAGCAACTTTTTTGACCCCTGTACAAACTGAAATTGACCTTTGTCACAATTCTTGCTGTTTTTACCCCATACAGTGAGGAAAATAAGTATTTGAACACCCTGCGATTTTGCAAGTTCTCCCACTTAGAAATCATGGAGGGGTCTGAAATTTTCATCTTAGATGCATGTCCACTGTGAGAGACATAATCTAACAAAAAAAAAAAAAAAAATCCAGAAATCACAATGTATGATTTTTTAATAATTTATTTGTACGTTACTGCTGCAAATAAGTATTTGAACCCCGACCAACTAGCAAGAATTCTGGTTCACACAGACCTGTTAATTTTTCTTTCAGAAGTCCTCTTATTCTGCACTGTTTACTTGTATTAATTGCACCTGTTTGAACTTGTTACCTGTATTGTTCACACACTCAATCAATCACACTCCAACCTGCCCACCATAGCCAAGACCAAAGAGCTGTCTAAAGACACCAGGGACAAAACTGTAGACCTGCACAAGGCTGGGATGGACTACAGGACAACAGGCAAGCAGCTTGGTAGATGACAACAACTGTTATGATTATTTATTAGAAAGTGGAAGAAACACGAGATGACTGTCAATCTCCCTCGGTCTGGGATTCCATGCAAGATCTCACTTTGTGCGGTAAGGATGATTCTGAGAAAGCTCAGAACTACACAGGAGGACCTGGTCAATGACCTGAAGAGAGCTGGGATCACAGTCACAAAGATTACATTAGTAACACATGATGCTGTCATGGTTTAAAATCCTGCAGGGCAGCAGGGTCCCCCTGCTCAAGCCAGCACATGTCCAGGCCAGTTTGAAGTTCACCAGTGACCATCTGGATGATCCAGAGGAGGCATGGGAGAAGGTCATGTGGTCAGATGAGATCAGAATAGAGCTTTTTGGAATCAACTCCACTTACCATGTTTAGAGGATGAGAACAACCCCAAGAAAACCATCCCAACCATGAAGCATGGGGGTGGAAACATCATACTCTGGGGGTGCTCTTCTGCAAAGGGGACAGGACGACTGCACCATATTGAAGGGAGGATGGATGGGATCATGTATTGTGAGATTTTGGCAAACAACCTCCTTCCCTCAGTATGCGCATTGAAGATGGGTCATGGCTGGGTCTTCCAGCATGACAATGACCCCAAACACACAGCCAGGGCAACTAAGGAGGGGCTCCGTCAGAAGCATTTCAAGGTCCTGAAGTGGCCTGGCCATTCTCCAAACCTGAACCCAATAGAAAATCTTTGGAGGGAGCTGAAACTCCAAACCTGAAAGATTTGGAGAAGATCTCTATGGAGGAGTGGACCAAAATCCCTGCTGCAGTGTGTGAAAACCTGGTGAAAAACTACAGGAAATGTTTGACCTCTGTAATTGCAAACAAAGGCTACTGTATTTTCACAGGTGTTGAAATCTTATTTGCAGCAGTAACATACAAATAAATTGTTACAAAAATCATACATTGTGATTTCCTGATTTTTTTTTTTTTTTACATTATGTCTGTTACAGTGGACATGCACCTAAGATGGAAATTTTAGACCCCTCCATGATTTCTAAGTGGGAGAACTTGCAAAACCGCAGGGTGTTCAAATACTTATTTTTCTCACTGTAACTCCATAACATTCAGTCACAGATAGTCCAAACTATACCTTTTTGGAATCTTTATGATCAGACAAATAATGTGGTATAGTTTTCAATATGATTGGAGCATTTTTATATTTTAACCCCTGAGTAATTCTTCAATTGACCCCTACGTCGCCGCCTACTGAAAATTCAAGTGGCCCGTTGTTTTTTTCAAAAGAGCAATGTCTAAGTAGAATTTGTGCTGGATTTAGTGCTTGTATCACCATGTGACGTATTTTTCAGTTATTTGCTGCACTATGTATGGTAGAGTGCCAGACAGAAGCTACTCCATAAAAGGCACATGACAGCCCACCTGGAGTTTGCCAAAAGGCACCTGAAGGACTTTCAGACTATGAGAAACAAAATTCTCTGGTCTGATAGGAAAAAGATTGAACACTTTGGAATGAATGCCAGGCTTCATTTTTGGAGGAAACCCGGCACCATCCCTACAGTGAAACATGGTGGTGACAGCATCATGCTGTGGGGATGTTTTGGCCCCACAAATCTTAGAAACATGGTGTCTAACCAGATCCTTACTCTGGATGGCATTACCCTGACCTCTAGTAATACTGTGAGAAATCTTGGAGTCATTTTTGATCAGGATATGTCATTCAAAGTGCATATTAAACAAATATGTAGGACTGCTTTTTTGCATTTACGCAATATCTCTAAAATCAGAAAGGTCTTGTCTCAGAGTGATGCTGAAAAACTAATTCATGCATTTATTTCCTCTAGGCTGGACTATTGTAATTCATTATTATCAGGTTGTCCTAAAAGTTCCCTAAAAAGCCTTCAGTTAATTCAAAATGCTGCAGCTAGAGTACTGACGGGGACTAGAAGGAGAGAGCATATCTCACCCATATTGGCCTCTCTTCATTGGCTTCCTGTTAATTCTAGAATAGAATTTAAAATTCTTCTTCTTACTTATAAGGTTTTGAATAATCAGGTCCCATCTTATCTTAGGGACCTCGTAGTACCATATTACCCCAATAGAGCGCTTCGCTCTCAGACTGCAGGCTTACTTGTAGTTCCTAGGGTTTGTAAGAGTAGAATGGGAGGCAGAGCCTTCAGCTTTCAGGCTCCTCTCCTGTGGAACCAGCTCCCAATTCAGATCAGGGAGACAGACACCCTCTCTACTTTTAAGATTAGGCTTAAAACTTTCCTTTTTGCTAAAGCTTATAGTTAGGGCTGGATCAGGTGACCCTGAACCATCCCTTAGTTATGCTGCTATAGACGTAGACTGCTGGGGGGTTCCCATGATGCACTGTTTCTTTTTCTTTTTGCTCTGTATGCACCACTCTGCATTTAATCATTAGTGATCGATCTCTGCTCCCCTCCACAGCATGTCTTTTTCCTGGTTCTCTCCCTCAGCCCCAACCAGTCCCAGCAGAAGACTGCCCCTCCCTGAGCCTGGTTCTGCTGGAGGTTTCTTCCTGTTAAAAGGGAGTTTTTCCTTCCCACTGTAGCCAAGTGCTTGCTCACAGGGGGTCGTTTTGACCGTTGGGGTTTTACATAATTATTGTATGGCCTTGCCTTACAATATAAAGCGCCTTGGGGCAACTGTTTGTTGTGATTTGGCGCTATATAAAAAAAAAAAAATTGAATTGATTGATTGATGTTTTGCAGTGGCAGGAACTGGGAGACTCGTCAGGTTGAGGGAAAGATTAATGCAGCAATGTGCAGAGACATCCTGGATAACAACCTGCTCCAGAGTGCACTTGATCTGAGAGTGGGGTGACGGTGCATCTTTCAGCAGGACAGTGAACCTAAGCACACAGCCATGACATCAAAGGAGTGACTTCAGGACAACTTTGTGAATGTCCTTGAGTGGTCCAGTCAGAGCCCAGGCCTGAATCCGATTGAACAGCTCTGGAGAGATCTGAAAATTGCTGTGCACAGATTCTCCCCATCCAACCTGATGGAGCTTGAGAGCTGCTGCAAAGAGGAATGGGCAAACTGCCCAACAATATGTGCACCAAGCTTGTGGCATCATATTCAAGATGACTTGAGGCTGTAATTGCTTTCAAATGAATACATATATACATGAGTTTTTTTTTTGTTTTTTTTTTACAAGTATTTATTTATTTATTTATTTATTTATTTATCTGGCTGAGATAATCTCATTTAATCGGTGATGTAGCAGAAACTCTGACTTGGTCATGAGTCACCATCTTTGTATGGTATATGTATGCTTTATGTCCCTGTAAATGGTTGGATTTTTTTTAAATAGCAAAAATTGCAGTGATTGGGACTTGTCTGTGTTTGTATTGTGTGCACTGTGTTTTATCAGTGGGCAAACAGAAATTCAAATTATCAAATGTGCTTATTCCAATAGCAAGAAAATTATTTAATTAGAGAAACAGCCATTACTGAATTGTAAAGCTAATTTTTAATTTCAAAGTTTTCTCTGAAGATGAAAAAGGTATTTTAATGAAATAAAATATGCATTTAAATTACTCACAGAAATAGTGTTGGTTAGAATTGTTATTTCTACCAGGTCTTTTATGTAAGATTCTGCCCCTTACCAAAAAACAAACCATTGTATTACTCATTTTGAGTTTATTCAAGGTCATGTTAGAAACCAGGCCTGGGACCCTCACAGACAGTGTCCAGCTTGTGAAAGGTCCCTAAAATGAGTCATACAACACTTTTATACCTTGTAGGTGTTAACATGGGTGTGGTTTCATCTCACATTTCTAATGTTACTGGCTCTCACCAACAGGGGGAGCTCTCCCTGTGTCTCAAACTAGGACACATGATAAAGTAAAAGCACAGATATTATCTAACAGAATGCATCATGCAAACATTAAAAAAAGAAAAAAAAAATACAGTGACCATATTAGATTAGATAGAGAATTAACAACATAAAGACACTCAGTACTGGCCATGTTCTCTCTGTTTTTGTGGGGAAACAATGGTTATAGAGCTCAACAGTGACCGCCCACAAGGGCTCCAGTTCTGGAAGTAAAAATCCCATTCATTTTCTGCGTTGACATTTCAGAAAAGTGTTTTAACCCTTGAACCAAGCCAGTCAGCTACAAGATGAATTATGAACATTAAAAAATGATTTGCCCTATCCCATAATCCCTTGTGCACCAGAGTCGCTGCAATCAAACAACATATAGAGAATCCACATGATGACAATTGTAAATTAATATTATACTACGAAAATGTATTTTTTATGCTTTTCTTCATGTTAACAACAAACTGCATGCATGATACCCTAACAACTTGCTAAAACAATTATAACAAAGAATCTGTGTCTGCTACGTTTAATCTGCGTGGAATTTAATAAACGCAAACCGAATTTCAGACATCTTATATATATATATTAGTCTGAAAGAGGACAAACAGTGTTGTAAAGAACAATAATCAAGACGTTAAAGAGTTAACTTCACTTTCCCCTAGAATGACATGATCAGGAAGCGAGCGTAGCTCACAGCAGCTCCCACTGAAAATGACGGATTCTCCCATGTTTAGATAAAACAAATGAAATAAAAACATCTAGAAACCCAGAGAATATAATCATGAGAGTTTTAGACACAATCTAAAAATAGTTTTATGTTTCGATGTTAATGGTGTTGTCCATGTGCAACGGTTAAAGTGCAGTTTTTGTAAATTAAGTTTGAAAAAAAAAAGGTTCTGTTTACATTTTGCTTCTGGAAACACAAGTCCGACGTGGTTTTTGAACGTACATTGAGTATGATTGAAAATATCAGCACAGCTTCAGTTTGAATATTGCCATGAACACTACTGGCCAGTAGATGGCAGTAGAGACCTTGAAAACTTGCAAATACAAAATTCCAGATAATCTCTGTTGCTACTTGCTACGTTTAAGATGCGTGGAATTTAATAAAAGCAAACACAATAACGTCTATAAACCCAGAGAATATATTCACGTGAGTTTTAGGCACTAGAGTTTAATGCTATTGTCCTGATCAGAGTGTCTGAAATGCATTTCTCCTGTCGTGAATGTACTGAGATTACTGTACAGAGATTACCCTATCACCCATAATGCATCTGGACACAGCATGCCCACACTAAAACCTTAAAAAAATAGTGCATTACTTTAAAACTAAAACATATATCTGATATTTTCACTTTATAAAACTTCAGAAGTGACGTTAATTTAAATAACTTGTCCAAAATAAGTTTGAATAAAATTTGAACCATTAGTTAAAAATGTATGCCTCTGGATGACTTGAGTGATATTGGCAGTGTATCAGTATGGGGTTAAAAGAAATGAGGTTTTTTTTTTTTTTTTTTTTGGTGACCAGTTCTCCTTTGCCTGCAGAAGATAGAGGTGTTTCTTCTAGAAGCAGCTTTCCTCTGTTTGCAGAGGGTAGAACTATACATCTGTTCACTTTTGTTTACCATGTTAATGGCCTAAAAATTATCGGACAAACATTTTTCGTAAGATAATTAGTCCGATAATGGTTTTCAAAGTTATCTGCAAAGATAATCTGATAATGAAAACTTTATCTTCGATGGTTATCAGATTATCGGAACTGTACCCACCACTGGCTCTGGGTGTGGAGGGTCTGTCTTGGATGAGATGTCTCCTCAACATTGCATGGAGGTTTGAGATAATGCCAAAGGAGTAGCAAACTGGGGTGGTTGTCCCTATATTTAAAGTAGATGTTGTGTGTTGGGGGGTTTGGCTGGACATTCAGCTGAAGCAGATAATGAGATGGCGTTCTGCATTTAAGCCATGAGTGATTTGAGCAGAATTGCCGGGAACTCGACCTTGTGACGTTCGGTTGTGAGACGCTGAGGACCGCGCCAGGGTTTGACACATCGTGCCTGTGAAGCAGGATGGGTGAGGGACACATGCTGTCAGCACACATCAGAGGTGATTATCGTCTGAATAATCGTTAATAGTAATTTGGCATTTTGTTACGCAGTATATTTGAACATTGATGAGAATTGTGCAGTTTGCTTCTCACTGCCGTGGCGTACGGATTGATGATCCTCCACCTGTTGTGAGAAGCTGCTCATTTACATAAGGCTTAAATTCAGACCTGAATGTGTTGCTGATAGTGTGTGCCTCTGAAGGATATTTGTTGTAGCTCTGTTGACTTACCTCACCTTTTCTGTCCTTCACAGAGTCAGTTTGTCGTATTCACCTGGGGGGTGTTCGGCGGTGAATCTGAGTCCAGAAGTGCCGGGCTTTGATTCATTTGGGCGCTGGAGAGCGCGCCGTCCTTCACCTTGCAAGACAGCTGACTATTTATGTTGTACACGGATTATTGCACATGAGGGGGAATAAATTTGTTTCTTGGAACCGCTTTCTGGTTATTTAGCGCTGGGCCATTGTCAGATGCTGGTTCGGTTCTCTGACCCGCGTCAGCACATAACAGTAGACCTGCATTGAAATAAATGCAGTCAGATCTT
Organism: Thalassophryne amazonica; assembly: GCF_902500255.1. Lineage (NCBI taxonomy): Eukaryota > Metazoa > Chordata > Actinopteri > Batrachoidiformes > Batrachoididae > Thalassophryne > Thalassophryne amazonica. The sequence continues at coordinate 123,716,147 of NC_047106.1, forward strand.
TGGACCAAAAAACGACATATTTACACATAAGATCCTTCTGAATGTAGTGAAGTAAATCTGCAAGCCCAGATCTGTCATTCAACGGAGAAATCTTCATTTGAAAATGACAAATTTACAGCTAACATTTAGCCCTCCGCAAATTGTCCCTCTCATCATGGACACTGCCAAGACATCAGGGACAAGACCCTCTCCCAGCATGCATTGCGTGCACCAACTGTAATTTGTGGATTTACGTCAGTTTGCGGGACGCAGCCGACGCGGCACGGCGGCACAGGAAAAACACCTCCGTGTTGATAACCATTTGTTAGAATCCAGTTGGCTTTTGATGGCTTTCAGTGGAGTGAGTATATGAGAAATTGTTTATCAGCTGGACATGTTCCAACTTGTCCTCAAGGCTTCCAACAGAGGTGTTTTTCCTGTGGCGGAGCGTCGCGGCGGCTGCGAGCCGACGCTGCAATCCGCGCGCACGTCTTTCATTAAAAAAATCTCCTTTAACAGTGGAATATCCGGATAAAATGCTGAAACCGACTTCTTATGAAACTTCTCTGTTCTCTCACGACGTCCTGGATCAACAGAGCCTGAAATGTGGAGGTTTTAAGCTTGAAACAGGCTGATGACGCTGCCTGAGAGCGCTGCGCGACGTCTCGCACCGTGAAAAGTCCTTAAAGCGACAGAATCACCTCAAAATCTCTCATCAGCTGTTAAAATTTTCACTGAAGACCAGCTTAATTTTTCAAACCGTGTCCACTTCGATGTGTCTCACAGGTTTAGAAAAAATTTTGATCAAACAAAGCGCCAGTCTCTCAGCAACTTCTCAGACAAAGGAATTCCGACGAGGGGCTGGACGACTCCTCCCACAAGGAGTGCTCACAGGTGAATGACGTCACCGACAGGCGTGGAAAAACTCACGCATGCGCACGAGGGTTCAAGCATGTCTGACGTAAAAACATATGAGTGAAATCCATATAGTTTTTGAAAAAAATAAAAAGGACCTATACTTTACGGACAGACCTCGTATAAAGGTATATCTAAATATCTAAAAAGGAAGAGTGAAATAGGAGAGTAGAAAAGAGTAGAGCAGAGCCACTTAGGTGCCTGGTCTTGAGAACTAGGGATGGTGAATGGCTTTATATCTACTACTTGTAATTAAATGCTAGTAAAAATCATATATATATATATGTATACTCAACAAAAATATAAACCCAACACTTTTGGTTTTGCTCCCATTTTGTTTGAGATGAACTCAAAGATCTAAAACTTTTTCCACATACACAATATCACCATTTCCCTCAAATATTGTTCAAAAACCAGTCTAAATCTGTGATAGTGAGCACTTCTCCTTTGCTGAGATAATCCATCCCACCTCACAGGTGTGCCATACCAAGATGCTGATTAGACACCATGATTAGTGCACAGGTGTGCCTTAGACTGCCCACAATAAAAGGCCACTCTGCAATGTGCAGTTTTATCACACAGCACAATGCCACAGATGTCGCAAGATTTGAGGGAGTGTGCAATTGGCATGCTGACAGCAGGAATGTCAACCAGAGCTGTTGCTCGCGTATTGAATGTTCATTTCTCTACCATAAGCCGTCTCCAAAGGCGTTTCAGAGAATTTGGCAGTACATCCAACCAGCCTCATAACCGCAGACCACGTGTAACCACACCAGCCCAGGACCTCCACATCCAGCATGTTCACCTCCAAGATCGTCTGAGACCAGCCACTCAGACAGCTGCTGAAACAATCGGTTTGCATAACCAAAGAATTTCTGCACAAACTGTCAGAAACCGTCTCAGGGAAGCTCATCTGCATGCTCGTCGTCCTCATCGGGGTCTCGACCTGACTCCAGTTCGTTGTTGTAACCGACTTGAGTGGGCAAATGCTCACCTTCGTTGGCGTTTGGCACGTTGGAGAGGTGTTCTCTTCAACTCTATGCGAAGGAGATGTGTTGCACTGCATGAGGCAAATGGTGGTCACACCAGATACTGACTGGTATCCCCCCCCAATAAAACAAAACTGCACCTTTCAGAGTGGCCTTTTATTGTGGGCAGTCTAAGGCACACCTGTGCACTAATCATGGTGTCTAATCAGCATCTTGGTATGGCACACCTGTGAGGTGGGATGGATTATCTCAGCAAAGGAGAAGTGCTCACTATCACAGATTTAGACTGGTTTGTGAACAATATTTGAGGGAAATGGTGATATTGTGTATGTGGAAAAAGTTTTAGATCTTTGAGTTCATCTCATACAAAATGGGAGCAAAACCAAAAGTGTTGCGTTTATATTTTTGTTGAGTGTATATATGTTGTTGTCATTAAATGACTAGCAGTAATATTACAGTGGAAAAAGCAGCAAGGTAAATGACCACAATGGCAAGGCATACTTCAGATTTATATTTTAATACATAAGGATTTTTTTATCCAAGCTTTTAATCAGCTTGAATACAACTTACAAGGCTTCATTTATAAAAATCCATTGAGAATTATGATGACAGGAAAAAAAACACAGTAAATTCCCCAAATTTAGAAAGAGCAATTAAAGGGCTTTAAAATGAGCCGACTTTTATTAAAATCTGTTAACAAATAGCGACAATAGAGTGAGAAAAGCAGCACAGTTTGTCATAATTTCCCCAAATTTCTGCATTTTACATATTTTTTTTTTCCACCCACACATGCATAGGTTCATTGGAAAGAGCTTTCAAAGGGCTTTAAAACAAGCCTACATTTATTAAAATCTGTTACAAAATAGCGACGCTAGTGCAAAAAAAGTTTATTATTGATGATCAGCACATCTCCACCCTTAGTAATGGCGCCTTCCTGTCCTGAGCGACACTAATAGATTGAGGCGCGCACGTCCATTCCAGGTCTATATTTCCATGAGTAAGCTGATGTGTTTGTTATTTATGTCGGTTAAATAAGTCTTTAAAAGAAGTTAAAGTCGATGTAAGAATCTCACAATGCTCAAGAAGCCTTACCCTCTATGCGTTGTAATGCAGCCATTGAGGTTTGTGTAATAATTTCATTTTAAGTCTGGACTTTCAAATCCAGACTTAAGACTCTTTCGTGGACATTTAAATGATCCATTCATTTATTGTTAAAATATAAAATGAAACAGCTGGTTTTTAAAAAATAATTAAAATATTTGCTGTTTAAAGAGCCTTTTATTTAGAAGGAGGTGATGTAATGCTGGATTCTCATGACCAGATGAAGGTCTCTTCTGCAGCTTTGACCTCTGGTGGTGTTGTTGAAGACACGTTTCTCCTATTTTGAAGAGCAGAGATGTTTTCTTCCAACTGGACTTCATGGTGTTCAGCCCATCAGTGGAATTTTTTGAAGCGCATCTGTATTTAGGTTGTCTGCACAGCAAATATAAAGAAACATTACAGTTTATATATATATATATATATATATATATATATATATATATATATAGTTTTTTCCGTTTTAAAAAAAATGGAAAAAATGCCTGAAAACGTTATTTAAAGTTGAGCTTTTATGGTCTCTGAAAAAAGCTGTAGCTTTATTTGGTAAAAATAAAAATAAAAAACTGAACCATTTACAAATTAAAGTGTTCACTCAGGTCAACTGTGCTAAAAGGCTAAGCTAACGTTAGCTGATCATTAAACCTTCACAGCAGCGCAGTAAACGCCACATTTTATTGTTTTATTATTCTCACCTTGATAAACCTGCAGAACTAAACTCCATAGGTCAAAATGGGACTTCGCATATATCCAGAAATGTGAATTTTTCAGAATGAGTGGGTCTGCTCCATCACGACGGCTGCCAAGATGCGTTGGGAGGCGGTGACACGTTGGGAAGCCGTGACGCGTTGGGCAGACGCATCCGGTGTGAAAGGCCCTTTAGTATTCATATTCCTGCTCATGGTTATTTGGATTGTGTGCACCTATTTGGATTGTTAAATCACCATGTTTTGGCAACATATCTCTGCCCTGGCTAGCTTTTTTTTTTTTACTTACTCCACTCAGACCGTAACAGACATATGGCAGAGGGTAAAAAGTGAGGAAAAGTGAGAGCAAACAGCTTCTCCAATAATATAATAGTGAAATGTTACCTGTGTGTGTGTGGGGGGGGGGCATGTTTCTGTGTCTCTCTCTGTGAATGTGGGTCAAAGTACCCCAAAGACCATATAGAATGTAAACAGATGTGTGCTCAAGGTTTAGGCTATTGAGTTTCAGGTAGAAAAAACATTTTTCTTCTTGTAAAAATTTGAAACTGGCCAATTTGACCCAAATATTATACAATGGTTAAATATGTATGTACTGTCTTTCAGACATCATCACCATGTTCAGCATCCAACTTAAAGCTTTGAGTGACAGCTCATGCATCATTGCTGTGGTTGCTCAGAGGCTGCTGGCTGCAGCTGCTGTGGAGGGCCATCTTTTCTTAGCATTTTCATTTCAAATATTTGGAATACTGTGGCTTGTTGTGTGGTTAATTCTCTGAATGAATCATTTAAGGTGCAATGCGTTGAGCGAAATTATTACCTCCACCACAGAAGGTGATCAGAGATTTGTTTTTGTTTGTTTTGTTTGTTTGCTTGTGAGCGGCATATGAATATGAAATTTTCACAGATGATTCATATCCCGATAGGCAAGAACTGACTCAATTTTCATGATCATAGGTCAAATTCAGGAAAAATATTTGAAAAATCCTTATCCTTTAACATTGAACAAATTTTCAAAAATTCTGAATTCTGTCAAAAAAGATTTCTTTCATATTTGAGAGCATTAAGGAGGTTGGTATCCTTTATCAACTGACAAAGCTTGATCAGAGTCCAATTTGGATTACAGAATTTGTGGCCATTGAAAACCCAATTTAATATATATTTTAAATTATATCTTAATCAAACGTGAACGAATCACTCTCATATTTGGAAGTGAGATGCAGACTGACACTATCACCTAACAAAGTTTGGTCTGGATACCATGATCCAGATTTGTGGATTTAAGATTGAAAAGGCCATTTGGTGTTCACTTTGCATTATAACTCAATCAAAAGTCCGTCAATCACTCTCATTTTACCTCCACCAACAGAGTTGGCCGGAGGTTATGTTTTTGACCTGTTTGTTTGTTTGTTTGTGAACAGCCTGGAACACACAATTTTTTTTAGATGTTGTTATGAAATTTTTAGAGGATTCATATCCTAATAGGCAAGAACTGATTGAATTCAATTAATACTGAAAAGCCTATTTGGTGTACATTTTGCATTTTTCCTCAATCAAAAATGCCTTAATCACTCTCATTTTTCTGCTATTGATTTACCTACACCACCAAAATTGGATGGAGGTTCCAATTTTATGCCTTTTTGTCTATCTTCCTATTATCAGTCAGAAACCAAGTGCCAAAAGCAACGACAAATTGTGCATAGCAAAGATAACCAATTTTCTATAAAAAAAATTATCAGAAAAAGAATTTGGAAACTGAAAAAGTTTGGATTAAAGTGCATGAACTAAATACATACTCCTGTCATTTGATCACATTTAATCACACTGAATCTAGCTTATGAAAAACCACTTCTAACAGGACTTTGACCTTGAAAATTTTTTTCCAATGTAAAAATTTGGAATTGGAAACTAGTGTTGGCAGATGTTTTCACTCTGTGTAGTAATGACAAGTAAAAATTAAACACCTCTCAAAGAAAAAACAATCCCAAGTGGTGTGAATCATTAAGAAAGAGTTATAGACTTTTTTTTTTTTTTTTTTTTTTTTACATGTAACAATACTTATTTGTTTGGGAAAGTAACACACAGAATTGATACACTTTTGAAAAATAGATTTTTATTTCCAAAAACTATTTTTCTTCAAGAAATTGTGCACTTTTCATATTCTTTTTGTAAAGTGGTGTTTCTATTCTTATACTCCGTCACACATAGCCAGAATAAGGTCTGTTTGGAATCTCTTGATGTCAAAGGACCAACGACGCACACCAAAATGTAAGTCCTTTTCACTTGCTTTAAATTAGTAGGAATTATATAAAACAAATAACGAATGCTTTTTTTTTCATTCTTTCCATTGCACTCATAAACATTCATTATTTGTATACTCCAACACATTCTTGATCATAAAGCTGTCACTCTTTCTGTCATGCTGCTAAAGTGAGCTTTTTAAAAGACATATTGCAGCACAGTTATAAAAGAACCTATATTCACAAAAAACACTAAGACAAATTGTTTTTTAAAAACAACAGATGCCTGCCTTTTAAAAGCAAGTGGAAATGGATTTATGAATCAGTGGTGTCTGTTTTTTAATTTGCATTGCAAATATTCTGACTGACACAAATGAGAAAGACATTTTCTGTAATATGGAGCAGTACTGAAATATTAAATTAGTGATTAAAAATGACAGAGCAGAAAAATGTTCCAAATGATTTGTTTGCCCGGGTGGATAACATAACTCATGGGTAATAATGCAGAAAAATACATGAACTGATGATATCAGTAATTACATTTAGAACGTAGTGATTTCTCAAAATTGCTGTAACAGGAACATTGATTTGCAGGTTTTGCAGGCAGCATCTGTGGAAACATAAAACTCCAAATTATCCTTCATTTTTTTTAAACAAATGGTGATGTGATAGTGGAAGGAACATTTTCAAGCCTAAAACTTAATTTTCTGTGTTTCTGTTACTGCTGATGGCATTAAGTGTGTGTGTGGGGGGGGGGGGGGGGGGGGGGGGGGGAGCACCTAAATTTGTAATAGTACAAATCTCACATCTGAAGGTTAGAAATGTAGAGTAGGTTGAGAACCTACATTCCAGCACAATTGAGGTGCATTCAAAAACCTCCAACTGCAATCTGAGAGTGTTCTAAACAGTTGAGCTAATTCCTGTGGCCGGCCTGAATGTTTCGCTCATGTTCTAAACATTCAAGGTGCAGCTGAGGTGGAAAAAAATTGAATGCCATTTGAGATGGACTCGAACTGCATTCTGACTGCATTCTAATTATTCTCACATCATCAAAACAACATATGGAACAGTCTGACTGCACTTGAGAGTCATTTGCCATTGTCAGGCATGTCTAATCATGCTGGCATGTCCCGGACTACAAGCCCCATGCATCCCATTCGGGGTGCACAAAGGAAATGCTGTAATCTACAAAGTCTGTGGCACACAGACTTTATAGATTGTGAAGTAAATGTGAACATTTGGCAATCATAATGAAAACAGTGTGTCTCTGTGAGTCCATGCATCTCAGAGTCGCAGGGCAGTGTGCACACCTGGACAGGGTGTTACATCCATAATAACCACATTGTCACAGACACATTGTCAGCCCCTCTCATGGGTTAGATAATGTATATCTGTAATATTATTGGCATCATACTGTAGCTGTGAACATGTATCTGTAATATTATGTTATCATGGCTGTAACAGCTTGTTCGGATGTGCTGCACTGTCAGCCAGTGTGTCAAACAGCCATGGATCAGCGCGGACATCTGAAAGGCCTGTCACAGCTGTAATAACCATAATTTGACAGATACATTGCCAGTACATCTTATGAGGTAGAACATGTACAGTGAGGAAAATAAGTATTTGAACACCCTGCAGTTTTGCAAGTTCTCCCACTTAGAAATCATGGAGGGGTCTGAAATTTTCATCTTAGGTGTATGTCCACTGTGAGAGACATAATCTAAAAAAAAAAAAAATCCGGAAATCACAATGTATGATTTTTTTTTTAGGGACCTGAAGAGAGCTGGGACCACAGTCACAAAGATTACATTGTCATGGTTTAAAATCCTGCAGGGCAGCAAGGGCCCCCTGCTCAAGCCAGCACATGTCCAGGCCCATTTGAAGTTCACCAGTGACCATCTGGATGATCCAGAGGAGGCATGTGAGAAGGTCATGTGGTCAGATGAGACCAGAATAGAGCTTTTTGGAATCAACTCCACTTACCATGTTTAGAGGATGAGAACAACCCCAAGAAAACCATCCCAACTGTGAAGCATGGGGGTGGAAACATCAAAATCTGGGGGTGCTCTTCTGTAAAGGGGACAGGACGACTGCACAGTATTGAAGGGAGGATGGATGGGGTCATGTATTGCGAGATTTTGGCAAACAACTTCCTTCCCTCAGTAAGAGCATGAAGATGGGTCATGGCTGGGTCTTCCAGCATGACAATGACCCCAAACACACAGCCAGGGCAACTAAGGAGGGGCTCCGTAAGAAGCATTTCAAGGTCCTGGAGTGGCCTGGCCATTCTCCAGAACTGAACTCAATAGAAAATCTGTGGAGGGAGCTGAAACTCCAAACCTGAAAGATCTAGAGAAGATCTGTATGGAGGAGTGGACCAAAATCCCTGCTGCAGTGTGTGCAAACCTGGTGAAAAACTACAGGAAATGTTTCACCTCTGTAATTGCAAACAAAGGCTACTGTACCAAATATTAACATTGATTTTCACAGGTTTTCAAATACTTATTTGCAGCAGTAACATACAAATAAATTATTAAAAGATTATACATTGTGATTTCCGGATTTTTTTTTTTTTTTTTTAGATTATGTCTCTCACAGTGGACATGCACCTAAGATGAAAATTTCAGACCCCTCCATGATTTCTAAGTGGGAGAACTTGCAAAATTGCAGGGTGTTCAAATAATTATTTTCCTCACTATATCTGCAATATCATGTTATCATGGCTGTAACAGCCCATTTAGACATGCTGTGTTGTGACTCAGTGCATCACACAGCTGCAGATCAGCATGCACATCTGGACAGCCTGTCACAGCTGAAATATGCATCTGTGTGTGGTGGGTGTGTCTGTATAAATCCTGGGCTCATTTGAACTAGGAGTAAGGATCTAAAGAGTCGTACTGAAAAACAATGATTCATCAGGGATCTATCAGACAGAACCAACCCCCCCTCATTGCTGCTTGCAGCAGCCGGACAGAGGGACGTTCTGCCGCATGTCAGGGCACATGACACCCGACTGTATGGTTCAGAGAGTCTGTTATGTGCAACACTGACTGATTGGCATGACACACACATGTAGACAACAGTGTGATAAGTTCATAGAGCTGTATCTGAAGAGGTGAAGAGCGTGCTAGGTCAAGTGAGAGGGGAGCAACATTGAGAGAGAGAGAGAGAGAGAGAGAGAGAGCGCACGAGTGACGGAGGGGCTGGCCGGCAACTGTGTAACGCTTTCATATCAATACCTGCCTTGACACATTTTAGGATTACGTATGATATCCAATAGTTGGCCCGATACATGTAATCCAGGTTCTCCTGCACATGGGTTTTCTGTGATGCATCGCAGGCTGTTGGCTATAACTGCCGGACCGGTAATAAAGTGTGTGCATGTCAGTGATCTGATGGCCGTAGTGATCTGACCACGTGCGTTTACATGCACTACAGCATTGCGATTGTGAGTGGATACCATGTTACATAGGTTGGATGTCATTCGAAATCCAGCATGGTGACACGGCAGGTCTTCAAAAGATAGCGGACCATAGCACTCACTCTGCCACATCTCTTCCCGTTCTTGCCTTCCACCCAGACCTCAGGTGGCACTCAAACTGCACCCATACGGCAATCACTGTGCATTCTTCTTATTCTTACTGCAATCTTCCAGCAGTCTAGGTATTTGTGACTGCCCTGCGAGTGCCCATTTGACCCCTCTCTCAGCAGGTGTTGGCAAAATTCCATGTGCCACACACAAACATCTAACACCGCTCGCCGGGCACTTAAAAAAGGCGTGGCTATTCGCGCTCCCAGAACGATAGTAGACAGCAGGCGACCACATTCAAGCTGTCAAGTATGGCGTAGCCTAGCAACATACATGTGGCGTGCCAAAGTGTCGCTCCCCCAACACATATGGTGTGCGTGTGTATCACGCGTCTGCCGCACCCATCACGTAACACATGTAGCTTGCGTGTCTTCTGCACACACACACCCCACCCACAACACATGTGGCATGCGGAGGGCACATTTGCATGAAATGCTGATATGTATGTACAGACATGTTCACATGGGAACCGGCCAGCCACGTCTGAGTGCACACAGCACAGCAAGATGCCTCTCAACTGGTCACTGCCCACCCACAAACTGACAGCTGGAAATGACAGCTCAGTGCACATAACGTGTTACATTACAAACACAGACCACAGCCGGGACAGTTATATATTGTAAATAATTGCTACAATAACGACATACACAATTAAATAAATAACTAAAACAAATGATCACAGAAACAGAGAGTGACACTTTGTTCTGTGCACTCAACAAACCAGTGGCCATGGCCCCATACAGCAGCAGCAGTTGAGATCACAGCTGGAGAACACATACCATGTTTTGAAGGACATGACCTTGCAACTCTACGCCAAGAGGCACATGCGTGTGCCTGCTGTCCTCACATGAAAATACATAGAAACATATGTCACTTTTGCCGCAGGCTAGAGCAGCCGCTCAGTGTGCATACCAGCAGGCTGCTCGATGTGAAAATGACCATCTGATCATGTGAACACTCTACTGGCAATCTGAATGACAAGTCACCCACGTGAGCTATGGTCGACATGATGAGGTGTCTCTCCTTCGGCACGCCACTCGCTGGACATGCGCGCTGCTTGCTGCACACGCTCACAGGGCCGGCTGGACACGCCAGGCCAGCAGATATGGACATGATAAGTGCACACTGCTTTGTTGAATTGCAACCCATGGTGTATTACCATGGGTCGCATACAGAGGAACAGAAGGTTCATACTTGTATTGTCCACTCGATAAGAGGGATTCAATAAATTGCGGTGCTTTTATGGTGTGTGGTTTTTTTTCCAACAGCAGCGATGTCTGCAGACAAAGGGGTGTGTCCCCCTGTGACCTGCAGCTGTTCAGATATCTGTGCTTGCAAGTCAGCTGGGGAACACCTGTAGTGGCTGGTAGAATATAACATCAGATAATTACACCGTGGAGCCTGGACATTGGCATGCTGTCCTCATGTGGGAATAAATTAAAACATATTGCTTCAGCTGACTGCTGTGTCAGCGAGCGCACCGCAATGCTGGTGAATATCATGCCATGCCGAGAATTACCACGAGGCACGTGTCACTGTGGGATTTCTCCACATTGTAATAAGTAAAACACATATCACATTTGCAATGTGGTCAGCAGCGGATCTCTGCACGCTGGACATGCCATGCCAACTGATGCATTCATGACACGAGAGCCAGCTCTTCATGAGATGAAAGCCCGGTTGATGTCTTCATGAGAAGAGTGCATTAGGTAATTCATGTAAAACATGAAAGGGAGAACACATATAGTACAATTACGTACAAATCTGGGCGAGTCACGGTGGAACAAGCTCATATGAGCAAACCACGGAAATGTCAAGCGGGCGGGCAGGCATGCACGATCCCGGTGCGATGGGATGTGCGAGCAGGAACACAGTGTGAGCAGCTGCGATGAGGTGCACCACATTGCGCCACTGATGTGGAGGAAAATAAAATAAAAACCAGCTGTATAAGTAGAGAATATCATTGGGTTGATATAAATAATACATAAAAGAGGACGCAATACAAAACCCCATGGTTAAATAACCCTGGTTAAATAAAAAGAAAAAATGCCACTCATGGGATTCAAACCTGTAAGCTCTGATTACCAGACAGAAACTTTACCACTGTGCTACCATCGCTGGCCTGTAATCGGAGTGGAAAAATGCCTGAAATCAACAAAGACATGAAGGAGGTGCACTATGTGCAGCCACTGAAGCCCAGCGCAAAGGTGAAAGATGCTTTATATATTTCTATGTGAGGACAGCAGGCAGAGACACAAGCCTCATGGAGGAATGTTGTAAGGTCACATCCTTCCAAACACAGAATGTGCCCAGGAGCAGAGATCTTTGCAGCCTTGGCTTTGAGTGGACATGCCCCCCGTCCATTCAGCACCCAGACCAACGTGCCACTCTCTGTGTTATGTGGTCATTCATTTCATTATTTGTTATGTAATTGTGTATGTAGGTCTTGGCATAATTATTTATATAACTGTCCTGGGGGTCGTTTCTATGTTTGTAATGTGTGCACTGAGCTGTTATCCAGCTGTCAGTGTGCTGCTATCAGTTGACAGGCCCCTCCCCGTGCTGTGTGCAATCAGACCTGGCTGTCTGGCCCCCATGTGATCAGATCTGTACATACATAAGTACATACATAAGTATTTTATGACACACGTGCGAGACACATGCACCACAACTGTGTGGCGTTTTGCAACTCCACACTTGTGGGGGCACTTGGACAAATTTCACATCCAGCTTGACAGTGATTGTGTGCTGACTCTTTTTGTGATTAAGTAGGTTTTACTTATGGTTTTGATTTATAAACCAAATGAATCCAGATAGTTTATAGGGATGGGAATTGATAAGATTTTATTGATATCAATGCCATTATCGACTCCGCTTATCGAACCGATTCCCTTATCGATACCTCCTGTGAATTTTCTATGTGCCACAAGCAGGCTTTACAGGTTTTCTATGTCAACAACATTTTATTGAGTCTTAAAGGAAATAAATATTAAAGGAAATAAATATGAAATTGGTCACTGGATCCTTGATCTCTGGAAAATAAAAATAAAATCTGTAGTTTTTGTCAAAAGCATTTCCTTTCAGACATTAATGGCATGAATGTCTCTCCATACATCTGAGCTGAACTCAGATGGCTGTTGGAGTTCTGCAGGTCTGCAGCCATACAGTCTTGGGCTGCTGCATGTCAGTGCAGGACGTCTCGTTTTGGGAGGAATAAAACATTTTGATCGATTGCAGTTTATTATTTGTATTACAACATTTGGAACGAGGTGTCATTTGATTTAAAGCGCGATTCACTTTGAAGTTATTAATTCCAACCGGACTCTACACTCAGCAGAGAGCGGTGCAGTGTTTAGAGCAACGGAACGGATGACGATTCTCGTTTCTTTCTTGCAACAAGACAGGAGTCCCAGTTAGTCACTTTAATCTGCACAAAAGTGACTCACAACTGACATATTTTAATGGCTTTGAGAGGGGTTAAGAAGCAGAGTTGACACTTCTTAAGAGGAGCGAAGCAATGAACCAATAAAGCAGTGGATTAAAGCACTGCTTTGTTGGTTCAAGGTTCAATGCAGAGCTGTGCTGCAGAAATGGTTGATTACAGACCCACTGCAGGGTTTGTACACACAGGGTACAAAGGAGGTTCACTTTGTGAACAACTGTGTAAAAAATAGTCCACCAGTTTAAGAACAGTATTTCTCAACATTTAATTGCAAGGAATTTAGGGATTCCATCATATACAGTCAATAATATAATCAGAAGATTCAGAGAATCTGGAGAACTTTCTACACGTAAGCGGCAAGGCCGAAAACCAACACTGAATGCCCATGACCTTCGATCCATCAGGTGGCACTGCATTAAAAACCGACATGACTGTGTAAAGGATTTTACCATGTGGACTCAGGAATACTTCAGAAAACCATTGTCAGTTGACACAGTTCGCTGCTACATCTACAAGTGCAAGTTAAAACTCTATGATGCAAAGTGAAAGCCATAATCAACAACATCCAGAAACGCCACCACCTTCTCTGGGCCCAAGCTCATTTGAAATGGACAGACACAAAGTGGAAAAGTGTGCTGTGGTCTGATGAGTCCACATTTCAAATTGTTTTTGGAAATCATGGAGGTTGTGTCCTCCGGACAAAAGAGCAAAAAGACCATCCAGATTGTTACCAGCGCAAAGTTCAAAAGCCAGCATCTGTGATGGTATGGGGCTGTGTTAGTGCCCATGGCATGGGCAACTTAAACCGTGTTAACACGGCAGGATAATTAGGCCGATATCGGACCCGATCTTCCCCTTCCGACAATCTTAGGGACGCCCCGACAATCGTGATGACGTCAAAGATAATCTTATCAGATATTCCTGCTGTGTGTGGTGTGTTCAGAGCGCTCTGATCTGCTCGGAAGGGTGTCAGGAGCGCTCCCATCGCAAATCGGGGATATTCAACATGTTGGATTTTTTTGGCCCAATATCACAGTGTGTGTGGTGTCCTCCGACCACAAACGAGCTCACAGCCTGCTGAATGTGATGTGCAGCCAATCAGAAAGCGAGGGTGACGGACGTACGGAGCGGAAAATAAATCAAAACAGCTGTTCTGACTTACCAGAAAGTCCAGTGGTCGCGCTGTATCCACTCCTTTAAATAACGCCTTTTCTTTTTCTTTTTGTATCGTTTTTTCCCTGTGTTTTAAATAGTCCACAAAGTACACCCGTTTGCTTACTCTGAAGTCATGTTTAATCTCGAGAGATTTTGCGAGATTTCCTGTCTGAACTGTAAATGTTCGTGTGTGAAATCTGTTCATGTGTGGTGTTCTTGTTATTACTGTGTGGCTGAACACTACACACTGTACGACCAAACCTGTTAGATCCATGATTTTTTATCTTTACATGTGTGGTCTCTCAGGTTTTGGAAACCTACAGATAATTTTAAAATGCTGTCGTGTGAACCAGGCTTTACACAACTGTGATGGCACCATCAATGCTGAAAGGTACATCCAGGTTTTGGAGCAAATGCTACCATCCAAGCAACGTCTTTTTCAGGGACGCCCCTGCTTGTTTCAGCAAGACAATGCCAAGCCAATTTCTGCACATGTTACAACAGTGTGGCGTCATAGTAAACGAGTGCAGGTACTAGACTGGCCTGCCTGCAGTCCAGACCTGTTGCCCACTGAAAATGTGTGGAGCATTTTGAAGTGCAAAATACCACAACGGAGACCCCGGACTGTTGAACAGCTGACATACATCAAGCAAGATTCAGAAACAATTCCACCTACAAAGCTTCAACAATTAGTGTCCTCAGTTCTCAAACGCTTATTGAGTGTTGTTAGAAGGAAAGGTGATGTAACACAGTGGTAAACATACCACTGTCCCAGCTTTTTTGAAATGTGTTGCAGGCATCCATTTCAAAATGAGCAAATATTTGCACAAAAACAATCAAGTTTATCAGTTTGAACATTAAATATCTTCTCTTTGTGGTGTATTCAATTGAATATAGGTTGAAGAGGATTTGCAAATCATTGTATTCTGTTTTTATTTATTTATTTATTTGACACAATGCCCCAACTTCATTGGAATTGGAGTTTTAACAGTTAAAATGTTTTTGTTTTTTTTTTACAAATTTTACAAGAATTTTCATACAAAGACAAGAAACAGAAAAAACAGAAGACCAACAATAACAGAGTCCTAAATTTAAATGAAAAAAGTAGTCGATTATGGGTCTTCTGCTGGTTGAATAGGTAAGTCCTGGAAGTGCCTCGGACAGAGCAAAAAATAAATAAATAAGCAGAATCAGTCGGCCGGAAATAACTGGACCTAAGGCATTAATTCACCCGCAGTAAATCGATAGAAGAGCAGGGAGATTACTAAACCACTAGCCCTGCTCTTACAAAACTGCTCATCCTGCACTTCACTGACAGACCCAAAATTTAGATGTAGTGAGACTCTGACCTGTTCTATTATTAATACACTCAACAAAAATATAAACGCAACACTTTTGGTTTTGCTCCCATTTTGTATGAGATGAACTCAAAGATCTAAAACTTTTTCCACATACACAATATCACCATTTCTCTCAAATATTGTTCATAAACCAGTCTAAATCTGTGATAGTGAGCACTTCTCCTTTGCTGAGATAATCCATCCCACCTCACAGGTGTGCCATATCAAGATGCTGATTAGACACCATGATTAGTGCACAGGTGTGCCTTAGACTGCCCACAATAAAAGGCCACTCTGAAAGGTGCAGTTTTATCACACAGCACAATGCCACAGATGTCGCAAGATTTGAGGGAACATGCAGTTGGCATGCTGACAGCAGGAATGTCAACCAGAGCTGTTGCTCGTGTATTGAATGTTCATGTCTCTACCATAAGCCGTCTCCAAAGTCGTTTCAGAGAATTTGGCAGTACATCCAACCAGCCTCACAACCGCAGACCACGTGTAACCACACCAGCCCAGGACCTCCACATCCAGCATGTTTACCTCCAAGATCGTCTGAGACCAGCCACTCGGACAGCTGCTGAAACAATCGGTTTGCATAACCAAAGAATTTCTGCACAAACTGTCAGAAACCGTCTCAGGGAAGCTCATCTGCATGCTCGTCGTCCTCATCGGGGTCTCGACCTGACTCCAGTTCGTCGTCGTAACCGACTTGAGTGGGCAAATGCTCACATTCGCTGGCGTTTGGCACGTTCACGGATGATGTGAAGGAGATGTGTTGCACTGCATGAGGCAAATGGTGGTCACACCAGATACTGACTGGTATCCCCCCCAATAAAACAAAACTGCACCTTTCAGAGTGGCCTTTTATTGTGGGCAGTCTAAGGCACACCTGTGCACTAATCATGGTGTCTAATCAGCATCCTGATATGGCACACCTGTGAGGTGGCATGGATTATCTCAGCAACGGAGAAGTGCTCACTATCACAGATTTAGACTGGTTTGTGAACAATATTTGAGGGAAATGGTGATATTGTGTATGTGGAAAAAGTTTTAGATCTTTGAGTTCATCTCATACAAAATGGGAGCAAAACCAAAAGTGTTGCGTTTATATTTTTGTTGAGTATAATATGAATTAAAAGGAGAGTAAGCATAATGCCATATTACAAATGTGTGCTAGTCATACGAGAGGGAGAATAGATGCATCTTTAGCCTGGACTTGAATGTCTCTGTGGAATCTGACTGTGTTATCTCTGCAGGGAAATCATTCCATAAGGCAGGTGCACAATAACAGAAAGCCCTTTGGCCTACTGACATTTATTTAACCTTAGGGACACAAAGTAATCCTACGTCCTGAGAATGCAGAGCACGGGCCGTTATGTAGGGTGTAATCAGTTCAGCTCGGTAGGGAGGTGCGAGTTGATGAATAATTTTATAGACTAGTAACAGAACCTTACAATCTGACCTCACAGAGACAGGAAGCCGGGGAAAAGATAACAAAAATCTGTGTAATGTGGACAAACCGTCTGTTTCTTGGCAAAACTCAAAAGCATTTTGAACCAATTGGATACCTCTAATACTGTACTGCAGTAAACCAGAGAATAGGGCATTGCTGTAGTCCAGTCTAGAGGAGACAAATGCATGGATCAGAGTCTCTGTGTTAGCCATTCACACAACTGTATTGATCCCTAAAAGGGCAATTCATTTCACACCCATTTACCTCAGACAAATATACAGCAATTAATCCACAGTTATTACTAGTTGCATGTAATAATGGCCCCCATCAGAATTAAAACAACCATACATATACATTTGATTGTTTATGTGTGCTAAACTTTGAAACAGTCCATCATCCGAATTGAGAAAATGTGTGTGGGGGGGACGCAGCAAAATGTGGTCGCGCAGCCAGCTTGAGGGGGGAATGGGTAGCTGCCACAGCTAAAGCTGTGCTGCACCCCAGAAGGGGAAGGGAGTGGCGTGAGCTGGAGCCAGTGGCAGTGGCAGGATGCAGAGGCAGGATGGAGGCATGCTGGAATATATTTGACCCAATGTCATCTATTTTCTTGTTGAAGTAATCTAAGAAATCTTTTGACTCTAAATAGAGAGCGACTTACAGGTGGTTGCCTTTGAATAAGTGTCGCCAATGAGCAGGACAGGAATCTTTAAATTATGCTTGTTTTTGTTAATCAAATGAGAGTAGTGCATGCTTCTAGTCCATAATAGTATTGCACAACACAAGGCAGAAGATGTCTAGTTATGAACTATGCCACATAACTAATCACTGAACTACGGTGAGTATGTTTGCAGGGGGGGTTAGTGTAGGTCAGGGGTGGGCAAACGTTTTGGCTCAGGGGCCACATTGACTTTAAAATTTGACACACGGGCTGGGTCAGCACCAGATGCATACATATCAAACATAAACATAAAAAAGGCATGGCAGTGTTATTACTTACATTAACTTTTAGTGTGAACAGTGTTGTTGATCACCCGTTTTTGCCAGTGCATCAAAGTCTGGTGTCAGTTTTGTTGTGGCAATTCTCAGAACAGATCTCAGGTGTTCATCGCTCAACTGGGATCTGTGGGGTGCTTTGTTGGTGTTCATCACACTAAAAGTCTGTTCACACACATACGTAGAGCCAAACAACACCAGCATCCTCTGTGCCATCTTCTGGATGTTTGGAAATTTGGCTGCACTTAATGAAGCATAAAACTCATCCAGTTTAACAGAGTTGAACTTCTCCTTCATGACAGTGTCACATTGGAGATCAATCAGTTCCAACTGCAACTCTTCTGACACTGTTTCAGGATCTTGTGTGAAGGGACATGAAACCAGCTGAAGTGACTTGTCAATTGTTCCAAAATCAGAGAACCGACGGCAGAATTCTGCATGCAGGTCATCCAGTGATTTCCTGTATTTTTTCACATGTCGAGGGGCCTCTTTCAGTGTTGCCAGTGTGGGGAAATGAGCGAATGACTTGTTTGACATTTGCTTTGACAGTCAGTTGCTTTGTCAGTATGTCCACAGCAAAAGCTAAATCACAAAGCCAATCTGTGTCACTCAGCTCAGGAAAATCGTCAGCTTTCTCAAGTAGCTCCAAAAATGAGATAATCTCTTGTTTGAGCTCCCACACTCGTTGACACACTTTCCCCAAACTTAACCAGCGGACATTGGAGTGGTAAAGCAAGTCCTGGTGATCGGCATCAGTTTCTTCAAGAAACTTAATAAACTGACGATGCTGAAGTCCCCTCGCTCGAATAAAGTTTACGGGTTTTACAACTGGCTTCACTACGTGGTCAAGCTGCAATACAGATTTACACAGTGCTTCCTGGTGGATTATTTAGTGTAAGAAAATTACATCCTGCTCAGGGTTGTCCTCTTTCACCCGGTCCTGGATTCTTTTGAGCAATCCGACGTTTTTTCCAGTCAGATTTGGCGATCCATCTGTGGTAACGTTGGCGAGCTTACTCCAAGGTAGCTTGTGCCTTTCCATGGCTGCCGATACGCTGTTATACAAATCCTCTCCCCTCGTTTTTCCCTTCAGGGATTCCATGGCCAAAATCTCCTGCGTTATCTCAAAATTGTCATTAATCCCTGTGATAAAAATTAAAAGCTAAGCGGTGTCCTTTATTACATTACTTTTGTCCAGTGCCAAAGCATATAATGTAAATGACTCCGCTTGTTTGTTTAGCTTGCTAGCAAAATCTTCGTCAATTAGCTCAACACGGTGAGTCACTGTCCTGCGTGATGAGCTTATTTTTTCAAATTTGTTCTTGCTCTCAGGACACAAAATAGATGCTGTCTCTACCATGCACTCTTTGAGAAACTCCCCTTCGGAGAAAGGCTTACTGGTCTTTGCTAATTTGAATGCCAGTAAATAACTTGCCTTCATGCTTGATTCTTGGATGGCAGTTTGCCGGGTAAAGGTGTTTTGCTGAGCCTGCAAACTAGCTGCCAACCGCTGTGCCGTAGCTGTCCTTTCTTGCGTTGACTGGCTGTTAGCATAATTAGCATGCTTGGTGGAAAAGTGACGGCTGATGTTGTATTCCTTAAAAACTGCGACGGTTTCTTGACAAATAAGACATACAGCCTTTGACCGGACTTCAGTGAAAAAGTATACTCAACAAAAATATAAACGCAACACTTTTGGTTTTGCTCCCATTTTGTATGAGATGAACTCAAAGATCTAAAACTTTTCCACATACACAATATCACCATTTCCCTCAAATATTGTTCACAAACCAGTCTAAATCTGTGATAGTGAGCACTTCTCCTTTGCTGAGATAATCCATCCCACCTCCAGGTGTGCCATATCAAAATGCTGATTAGACACCATGATTAGTGCACAGGTGTGCCTTAGACTGCCCACAATAAAAGGCCGCTCTGAAAGGTGCAGTTTTATCACACAGCACAATGCCACAGATGACGCAAGATTTGAGGGAGCGTGCAATTGGCATGCTGACAGCAGGAATGTCAACCAGAGCTGTTGCTCGTGTATTGAATGTTCATTTCTCTACCATAAGCCGTCTCCAAAGGCGTTTCAGAGAATTTGGCAGTACATCCAACCAGCCTCACAACCGCAGACCACGTGTAACCACACCAGCCCAGGACCTCCACATCCAGCGTGTTCATCTCCAAGATCGTCTGAGACCAGCCACTCGGACAGCTGCTGAAACAATTGGTTTGCATAACCAAAGAATTTCTGCACAAACTGTCAGAAACCGTCTCAGGGAAGCTCATCTGCATGCTCGTCGTCCTCATCGGGGTCTCGACCTGACTCCAGTTCGTCGTCGTAACCGACTTGAGTGGGCAAATGCTCACATTTGCTGGCGTTTGGCACATTGGAGAGTTGTTCTCTTCACAGATGAATCCCGGTTCACACTGTTCAGGGCAGATGGCAGACAGCGTGTGTGGCGTCGTGTGGGTGAGCGGTTTTCTGATGTCAATGTTGTGGATCAAGTGGCCCATGGTGGTGGTGGGGTTATGGTATGGGCAGGCGTCTGTTATGGATGAAGAACCCAGGTGCATTTTATTGATGGCATTCTGAATGCACAGAGATACCGTGATGAGATACTGAGGCCCATTGTTGTGCCATACATCCAAGAACATCACCTCATGTTGCAGCAGGATAATGCACGGCCCCATGTTGCAAGGATCTGTACACAATTCTTGGAAGCTGAAAATGTCCCAGTTCTTGCATGGCCGGCATACTCACCGGACATGTCACCCATTGAGCATGTTTGGGATGCTCTGGACTGGCGTATACGACAGAGTGTACCAGTTCCTGCCAATATCCAGCAACTTTGCACAGCCATTGAACGACGGAGATGTGTTGCACTGCATGAGGCAAATGGTGGGCACACCAGATACTGACTGGTATCCCCCCCAATAAAACAAAACTGCACCTTTCAGAGTGGCCTTTTATTGTGGGCAGTCTAAGGCACACCTGTGCACTAATCATGGTGTCTAATCAGCATCTTGATATGGCACACCTGTGAGGTGGGATGGATTATCTCAGCAAAGGAGAAGTGCTCACTATCACAGATTTAGACTGGTTTGTGAACAATATTTGAGGCAAATGGTGATATTGTGTATGTGGAAAACGTTTTAGATCTTTGAGTTCATCTCATACAAAATGGGAGCAAAACCAAAAGTGTTGCATTTATATTTTTGTTGAGTGTATTTAGTTGTCCATTCCTTATTAAACACTCTGCACTCACTGTCGACTTTTCTTTTCTTTGGCCCACTCATTGCTGCAGATGGGTTCACAACAGTAGCAGAGTGATAACAGAGTAGCACGGGCTTGGCAAAATCAAGTCAATGCATCACTGTATGTAATGCGCCACCTGGTGGAATGTTCAGGTATTACAAAAAAAGGTCAAATGAATGTTGTCACAATTATGATATTTGATTTGAGCAATTCTGTACCAATATTTGGCGGGCCGGATGAAAAAGGCAAATGGGCCGCATGTGGCCCGCAGGCCGTAGTTTGCCCACCCCTAGTGTAGGTAGAGTGATCAAGTCCAATGCGCTCTGTGCAATGCAATGAGTGAAAAATGTAAGCTGTCCACATGGCTATCAGCTGAATGATCATGTCCCAAAAATATCAGGCAGTCTGCCTCCAAGGTCATTACTTGAGGAGTTGATGTGTCACCGTGACGATAAATAAGTGTTTTGTCCCATTGGACAAAGCAATGAGACTGTACACTTAATAAGTGAGTGATTTGAAACCACTGATGTAGAGACAGAGAGACACAATGTAAGTATTTGAGACAGTAATACTACGAGCGAGGACCACATCCAGTGTGTTTTCACTAATGTGAGTCAGACCCAGAATTTACTGCTGGATTTCAAATACAACTAGAAGCACTCAGAGAGCACAAACCTCCAACAAGGCCATAGGGTCACTGACATCACATGGAATACCCTTTGGCAAAGAGACTTATTCCACGTCGTTTCACTACTGTCATGTTTCAGATTCAGTGGTTAGCCCTCTGGGGTCCGAGGGCATTTTGCCTGGCATAAATGTTTTATTATTGCTGTTAACAGCTCTCCCTGCATCCCACAATCAGGTTTTATGTCTCTTTTTTTCAGGACTACCTGTACTTTCTATATATATATGCTATAGTTGTGTTTTATAAGTGAAATAAAGGTTTACAATCAGAAATAAGAAAGGAAAAAGTAAAGTGAAAATAATTTTCCACACACATTTATTCAAAACACACAGCAAACTATAATAAACAATTGTTTTGACACTTTATAAAGGATTTGTATACAACAGCGTCGGCCCCAGAGGATTAAACCCTTAGATCTTCAGAAAACATATTTGTAAAGAGAAACTGCATAAACTACACACGTTTTTTTATTATTATTTTCTAATAAGTTTATTCAATGAAGTGAAACAAATGCTAAATTGTCGTTGTGTCATAACTTAATTTTTGTTCAGCCTTTGTGACCCGTCTTCATGAAGTTAGATGCAAAAATGTTGAAATTGGCCCTATCCTGCAATGATAAAGAATCCTTAAAAAAAATTACTGGATCCGGATCGTGTTCCGGATCATTACCAAAATTTAATGACTTCTAAGGTACGCCAAATCAGAGATAAACTCACCAAATTAATCTAAGAATTCAGAGTATGGGCCCAGGAGTCTTAAAATGGGGACAAAGTAACACATTTAAATTTTATTGTCCTGACATTGACTATACGTCACATCCAGAACAGAGAGTTCAAATGAGTTATATTTTGGACCCCCAAGAGCGATTAAGCTAAACTCAGATTGAATCAGGTTCAGGTTCAGGTGACTTTTTTGAACACGTAGGTAGATTTGACTTGCAGCAAACAGAAAAGGGCGTCCATGTTAGTCAGGCACAACAATAACAATGAAAACACTGACGAAGAACATATGCAAAACAAAGTGTAACACAGACACCACCGGGCACTAAAAAAGAAGCATCAGTAGAAACCACTAAAAGACGGTCAGCATAAATATTGACGTGCAAAGAGCAAATAAATAAATAAATGTATAAATATGTGCAAAACCTACTAACATTTGTTCAAATGCACAATTGCCGCTGGGACAAAACTACTCCTGTAGCATTTTGTCCTACACCTTCGGACTTTAAACCTACGGCCAGAAGGTAAGAGCTGAAATTCATTAGCCAGAGGGTGTGATGTAATTGTTTGGTGTACAGGGACTCTAAACTCAGCTGCGACTCACTAATCAGCCGACTGGACCATTTAATAATCTGACCCAGTCTGTTCCTGTCCTTCAGTGTCAGACTGCCAAACCATGTCACCAAAGAAAAAGATAAAACAGATTAAATAAAAGCACAATAAAATAGTGTTAACATGGATTGGCCAATGTGGAAGTAGGACAGAACAAGCGCTGGTTCCCCTTCCGGCACACCACCTCACAGTTTGCCTCACATTTCAGTGAATTATCAGTGATAGTTCCAAGGTATTTATAAGTTTGCACAATTTCAACTGGTTGACCATTAATTATTGTGTTGTCAGGTGTGCTACCATACTTCCTAAAATCAATGACCATATCTTTAGGTTTTGATGTACTGATCTGAAGATATGAGTCCCTGGCAACTTGCTTCTGACGGATTGTTTGTTGCTGTAACGCCACACTGAACTTCACACGGTTGTATACGCTTCTTTTATTTCTGTTTAGCACTCTTCTGGTTATTAATTGTATCTACTCTGAATGTTATTTAACAACAGTCCTGTTGTGAATCGCTAGCAGTCAGCATTTGCTAGCGGTTAGCTTTTGCTAGCTAGGTCGAAACCTCCCCTCTCCGTTGTTACTTTTTATAGCTGTTTCTTTTCTACCCATTTAATACTTCTGTTCGTTTTCAGTTGAACTGCTGTGAATTTTAAGTAATTTTTACTCCTGTGTAAAATCTTAGGAGCGGCTAGCATTTTCGCTAGCAGTTAGCTTGCGTTAGCTATTTCTGACCCATCTCATCATTTTTTCATTTCATTTTTTACACTCCTGTTAGTTAATTAACTGTTTAGTGTATTTTATAGCTGCTGCTTTTTTTTAACCTGTTTAATACTTCTGTTAGTTTTTCAGTGTAACTGCTGTGAATTTTAATTCATTTATCTGCGTCTGTGTGAGCCTTAGGAGTGGTTAGCTTATCCATTATTGGTTAGCTCGTGTTTGCTTGGCTACATTTTTGAATTTCTTAGTGCACAAAGAACACTACTTATTATACTTTACACCCTCGGTAAATCCTGCATGATGTTGGAAGATAGGGTGGCTCTCTTAGAGAGCCGTGTCCGTAAGTTAGAGCAGCTTCTTAGCGCAGTGGAGTTAGATGTTACGGGCACTCCAGATGAGGTTAGTGTTGGGCTGGCTAGAGAGCCCATTAGCATCAGCTTAGAAATGCCGGCTGTGGAGGACGGCTTTCGGACTGTGTGCCTGGCGGAGGAAGCCCCGTAGGACTTGGTGCCCGGTTGTGGCATCCCGATCACACTCGGCAGTGCGAACTGTGAATCGGTTCTCCCCCTTGGATTTGCCAGATGTGAATTCTCTGAGCCCACAAGTGACTTCCACTCCTGTCTCCAGGCCGAAACACCGGACTTTAGTGATAGGGGAATCTATCACCCGCAAAGTCAGGTTACAGACGCCGGCAGACGTTAAATGTATTCCTGGGGCCAGAGCTCCAGACATTGCATCTCATCTTAGGGTGCTGATGCTGCAGAAGGGAAGACAGATGAAGGAACATGACATGAGATATAGTCACATAGTTATATACGTTGGCACCAATGATATCAGGATGAAGCACTCAGAGGTCACAAAAATGGACATAGAGAGGACTTGTGACCTTGCCAGAAAGATGTGTCGGCATTGATTAATAGTCTCTTTTCCCCTCCCCTCCCGGGGTACTGATGAGGCGTTTAGCAGGCTGACATCATTAAATAGGTGGCTGGCGCAGTTTTGTAGACAGCAAGGCTTTAGCTTTATTGATAACTGGCCTTCGTTCTGGGGCCACCATGGCTTGCTGATGCCGGACGGCCTCCACCCTACTGGGGAAGGTGCGCCATCTTGTCTGTGAACATAGATAGAGCTCTACAGGGAGGGTAACATTAGGAATCTACAGCAGGCCACAGAGCAGGTGATTAGAGACTCTGCAAGGCTTATGACAAATGTGGCTGTGGAATCCATTAGCTTAGCGAGAAATTTAGTGCAGAAAATCCACTATGGTGATAGTGCAGTTTATTCGCCAGGGAGGGAATTTCAACAAGTTGAACTGTGGCCTGCTTCCGTAGTTGTGTCCATAAAAATCATAGAGGGATATGCTTTCCAAACTTAATACCCATTACTATATTGGATGATGCTGAAATTGAGGATGGCCCAGTGGTTGTTCCAGCAATAGTAAAGATTTCATGTCTGCTACCTACAATGCGCGTGGAATGTCTTAAACCCAAACCTACTTCTAGGCATCTTATATTTGCTACTCTGGAACCACCCCTAAACCCAAACAGTTCAACTGTCAACCCCACTGAGGTCCTTAGACTGGGTCTAATTAACATAAGATCACTGTCTTCAAAATCATTGCTGATCAATGATCTAATTATTGATCATCACGTAGATATGATTGTGTTGTGTGGGCCGCTGAAGAGGAGGTACTGCTGGCCCACCACCACCAGATGGCGCCCTGCTTGGAGTGCGGGCTCCAAGCACGAGAGGGCATCAGAGCCACTGGGAGTGACAGCTATCACTTATCAGCACCAGCTGTCACTCATTACCATCACTATAAAGGCCGGACTGCAACTCCACCTCCTCGCCGAGAAATCAGCTACCAATCGAGGTAACCTTCTCTGCGATTTATAATGAGACTTAAAACATTGTTCTGTGTGCAGCCGTGTTCCTGCGGACTCTGTCGGAGGCTGGATTGGCGGACAGTGAGAGGGCGACGTTCTTCGCCTCTCACTCCATCCAGGAAAGAGACCAACAGGAGCTGCACGGGTGAAATTGTTTCTGGAGGTGGAGGTTCTCCCTCCCGGAGGAATTAATCAAGGGACGATTACTGGGTGTGTCTTCACACACCCACCATTAACTGTTTCTGTTTCTGCCAGCAGTACCTGGTCTGACAGCTGGAGACGGTGGCCACCTGGGACTCAGGACTTGGCGGCTCCGGTGTTCTTCAGATCCGCTGGCGGTGGAGGCCATGTGGGATCCGGCTCTTCTTTGGACAAATGTCTTCTATCCTCGAGCCTGCCCACACGTCACTTTGTATACGATTGACTGTACTCCTCTATTGTTTTTGTCTGTATTCTGTTGTGCAATTCACAACATTAAATTGTTACTTTTTGGCTCATCCATTGTCCGTTCATTAACGCCCCCTGTTGTGGGTCCGTGTCACTACACCTTCCCAACAGGATTTCTCGGCCAGTGTCATGGATCCCGAGAGGCGTCAACCATCGTCTGAACATCCAATGGAAGAGCGAGGTGAACAGGCGTCAGCAGGAGGCGTGTTAGATGAGCTGCAGAAAATTTTAACCGCTTTCACTGCTCGGTTGGACTTAGTCACTGAGCAGAATGTTATTCTCAATCGGAGGATGGAGGCTCTCACCGCCCAGGTGGAAGGGCATGCTCAGGGCGCTGCTGCAGCACCTCCTCCTGCTGACCGGAGGCCTGAAACAGACATTCCGCTGGTCGTTCAACGACTCTCCCCCACCATCCTCTGAAGCTTACATAAGCCCTCCGGAGCCGTACGGAGGCTGTGTCGAGACATGCGCGGACTTCTTAATGCAGTGCTCGCTCATTTGTTCACAGCGTCCCGTCATGTACGAGTCAGAGGCCAGCCGGGTGGCTTACGTAATAAATTTGCTTCGAGGAGAGGCACGCGTCTGGGCTACGGCGCTCTGGGAGCAGAATTCACGGCTCCTAATACTGGGTTTGTGAGGGAGTTCAGACAGGTGTTCGACCACCCTCATAGAGGCGAGACCGCTTCAAGCGTGCTGCTGTCAATAAGACAGGGGTGCCGGAGTGCAGCTAAGTATGCAGTCGACTTCCGCATCGCAGCAGCGCGAGCCGGCTGGAATGCTGTTGCGCTCCGCGCCGCCTTCGTAAACGGACTGTCTCTGGTCCTTAAGGAGCACCTGGTGGCGAAGGATGAGCGGGCTTATCGACCTGGTTATATGGTTAGACAACCGATTAACAGAACACCGACGGCAGCGAGACGAGGGGCGTGGTCAGGCACAAGCCGTCCCTCTTCCTCCCAGGTCCGAAAGGGAGCCGTCTTCCCCACGCTCCACAGCCAGGGTACTCCACGTGATGACAGCTCCCCCTGCTGCCGTTGTTAGGGAAATGAGCAGGACCAAAACGAGATCAGATCAGAGACAAAGGAGGCTGGTCCGTGGGGAGTGCTTTCTCTGCAGCTCAACCGAGCACACGCAGAAAAACTGCCCCAAACGGTCAAAACAGCAGCACCCGTCCTTACAGACTGGGCTAAGGGTGGGTCATAATACTCACGCGGGGAAACCCCGACGATCTGCACACATCCCAGTTACGATCCTGAGTGGGGATCTAACCCTTCACGCCCCAGCACTGGTGGACACGGGGTCAGAAGGGAATCTGCTGGATAGCAGATGGGCAAAGGAGGTTGGGCTCCCTCTAGTGGCCATACCGTCACCATTGTCGGTATGGGCACTAGATGGCACCCTTTTTCCACTAATCACACATCAGACACAGCCAGTGACGATGGTTGTTTCTGGAAATCACAGTGAGGAGATTGTGTTTTATGTAACACCTTCTACCTCCCGAGTGATTTTGGGTTTTCCATGGGTGTTAAAACACAATCCCCGGATTGATTGGCCGTCTTGGGTTGTGACGCAGTGGAGCGAAACCTGCCACCGGGAGAGTTTAAGATCCTCGGTTCCACCCGGTGTGACAGCTAAGGAGGAGGTTAAAGTCCCTCCCAGTCTGACGGCGGTGCCTAAGGAGTACCATGATCTCGCTGACGTCTTCAGCAAAGATCTGGCACTCACGCTGCCCCCGCACCATCCGTACGATTGTGCCATTGATTTGATACCGGGCACTGAGTACCCATCCAGCAGGCTGTACAACCTCTCACATCCGGAACGCGAATCAATGGAGACCTACATCCTGGACTCGTTAGCTGCCGGGTTGATCCGGAACTCCACCTCCCCAATGGGTGCTGGTTTCTTTTTTGTGGGCAAAAAAGACGGCGGACTTCGTCCATGCATTGACTACAGAGGGTTGAACAAGATCACGGTTCGCAACCGATACCCGTTGCCTCTGTTGGATTCAGTGTTCACGCCCTTGCATGGAGCCCAAATTTTCACTAAACTGGATCTTAGGAATGCTTATCACCTGGTTCGGATCCGGGAGAGAGACGAGTGGAAGATGGCATTTAACACCCCGTTAGGTCACTTTGAGTACCTGGTCATGCCGTCCGGCCTCACCAATGCGCCCGCGACGTTCCAAGCATTGGTTAATGACGTCTTGCGGGACTTCCTGCATTGTATATCTGGACGATATACTCATCTTTTCCCCGGATCCTGAGACTCATGTTCAGCATGTACGTCAGGTCCTGCAGCGGTTGTTGGAGAACCGGCTGTTTGTGAAGGCCGAGAAGTGCGAGTTCCACCATACTTCTTTGTCCTTCCTGGGGTTTATTATCTCCTCCAACTCCGTCGCCCCTGATCCGGCCAAGGTTGCGGCGGTGAGAGATTGGCCCCAACCAACAAACCGTAGGAAACTACAGCAGTTCCTCAGTTTTGGTCATTTTTACCGGAGGTTCATCAAAGGCTACAGTCAGGTAGTTAGCCCCCTGACAGCCCTGACCTCCACAAAAGTCCCCTTCACCTGGTCGGATCGGTGCGAAGCTGTGTTTAGGGAGTTGAAATGCCGGTTCTCGACTGCGCCAATCTTGGTGCAGCCCGATCCAAAATGCCAGTTTATAGTTGAAGTGGACGCCTCTGACTCAGGGATAGGAGCCGTGCTATCCCAGAGCGGGGAGTCCGACAAGGTTCTCCACCCATGTGCCTACTTTTCCCGCAGGTTGACCCCGGCTGAAAGGAACTATGACGTCGGCAATCGGGAACGTCTTGCGGTGAAGGAGGCTCTGGAGGAGTGGAGACACCTGTTGGAGGGAGCTTCGTTACCATTCACGGTTTTCACAGACCATTGGAACCTGGAGTACATCCGGACTGCCAAGCGTCTGAACCCCAGGCAAGCCCACTGGTCACTGTTCTTCGGACGTTTTGACTTTCAGATCACATACCGCCCCGGGACGAAGAACCAATGGTCTGACGCCCTGTCCCGGGTGCACGAGGAGGAAGTCAGGACCGTGCTGTCAGACCCTACAGAAACCATCATCTCCGAGTCCACTGTCGTGGCCACCTTCACCTGGGATGTGGAGAAGACCATCCGGGAGGCCCTGACACGGAACCTGGACCCGGGGACTGGACCGAAGGACAAGACGTACGTCCCACCAGAGGCCAGGGCTGCAGTCCTTGACTTCTGTCATGGTTTCAAGCTCTCCTGCCACCCGGGGGTGCGAAGAACCGTGGCAGTGGTCCGGCAGCGCTTCTGGTGGGCGTCTCTGGAAGCCGACGTCCGGGAGTACATCCAGGCCTGCACCACCTGCGCCAGGGGCAAAGCCGACCACCACAAGACCCAAGGCCTCCTCCAGCCTCTGCCCGTGCCTCATCGCCCCTGGTCTCACATCGGCCTGGACTTCGTCACGGGCCTCCCGCCGTCCCAGGGCATGACTGCCATCCTCACAATAGTGGACCGGTTCTCCAAGGCGGCCCACTTCATGGCCCTCCCGAAGCTCCCGACAGCCCAGGAGACAGCAGACCTCCTGGTCCACCAAGTCGTGCGTCTGCATGGGATTCCATTGGACATTGTCTCAGATCGTGGTCCTCAGTTCTCCTCCCAGGTCTGGAGGAGTTTCTGCAGGGAACTGGGGGCCACTGTAAGTCTCTCATCTGGGTACCACCCCCAGACGAACGGGCAGGCAGAGCGGACGAACCAGGAACTGGAGCAGGCCCTCCGCTGCGTGACCTCCGTGCACCCGACAGCCTGGAGCAACCATCTGGCCTGGATCGAGTACGCTCATAATAGCCAAGTTTCATCTGCTACCAGCCTCTCCCCATTTGAGGTATGTTTGAGGTACCAGCCCCCATTGTTTCCGCTAGTGGAGGGAGAGGTCGGGGTGCCCTCAGTCCAAGCCCATCTGAGGAGGTGCCGTCGGGTGTGGCGTACCACCTGCTCTGCCCTGCTCAAAGCCCGGACGAGGGCTAAGGCCCATGCAGACCGCTACCAATCGAGGTAACCTTCTCTGCGATATATATTGAGACTTAAAACATTGTTCTGTGTGCAGCCGTGTTCCTGCGGACTCTGTCGGAGGCTGGATTGGCGGACAGTGAGAGGGCGACATTCTTCGCCTCTCACTCCATCCAGGAAAGAGACCAACAGGAGCTGCATGGGTGAAATTGTTTCTGGAGGTGGAGGTTCTCCCTGCCGGAGGAATTAATCAAGGGACGATTACTGGGTTTGTCTTCACACACCCACCATTAACTGTTTCTGTTTCTGCCAGCAGTACCTGGTCTGACAGCTGGAGACGGTGGCCACCTGGGACTCAGGACTTGGCGGCTCCGGTGTTCTTCAGATCCGCTGGCAGTGGAGGCCATGTGGGATCCGGCTCTTCTTTGGACAAATGTCTTCTATCCTCGAGCCTGCCCACACGTCACTTTGTATACGATTGACTGTACTCCTCTATTGTTTTTGTCTGTATTCCGTTGTGCAATTCACAACATTTTTACATTCACAAATTGTTACTTTTTGGCTCATCCATTGTCCGTCCATTAACGCCCCCTGTTGTGGGTCCGTGTCACTACACCTTCCCAACAGATTGGGCTATGTGAAACCTAGCTTAAACCTACAGCTGTCCTCCCCTTAAATGAGGCCTGCCCACCAGCATATACATTTAGTCACTTCCCTCGTGATGCGAAGCAAGGCGGGGGTGTTGCTCTTATTTATAAATCTATGTTTAGCTTATTAGCTGTTGGGGGTTACAAATATCACTCATTTGAGCATCTGATTCTCCACTCTGCTCAGGATATTACACATTGCCAAGGTCAGAAGAATAAAAATCAGTCGTCTTACTTTGTCAGTTTATAGGCCTCCTGGCCCATATTCTGAATTCTTAGATGAATTTGGTGCGTTCATCTCTAACTTGTCAACTAGTGTAGATAACATTGTGATCATTGGTGACTTTAACATTCATATAAATAAGCCTTCTGATCCCCTCTGCAAATCATTTATGGAAATTGTGGATGCATTAGGATTTTGGAAATGCATTCGGGATTCGACCCACATTAGTGGAAATACCCTGGATCTGGTTCTCGCACGTGGTATTGCTGTCATGAATATTGACATCATGCCTCTTACATCAGTGGTGTCTAATCACTCACTTATTAAGTTTACAGTTTTGCTGCCGTGTTTAGTGGAACAACAGTCTTATATATCTTTACGGCCATGCATCAACTCCTCAACTAAGACTGAACTCGAAGCTAGACTGCCTGATGTCTTAGCTTCACATTTGACAAACACCCAGTCAGTAGACAGACTTGTGAATAGTTTAAACTCAGTGCTCAAAACTACACTCGACATGATTGCACCACCTGTGTTAAAACCGCGCTCCTCCAAATCACAGTCACCTTGGTTCAATGATTATCTGTATGACCTCAAGCATAAAGCAAGAGGTCTAGAACGGAAATGGCGTCCTTCAAAATTAGAAGTATTTCACCTTGCGTGGCGTGATGCTATCTTAGACTATAAGCATGCATTATTGGCTACAAAGAGGACTTACTACTCTGATTTGATCAACAAAAACAAGCATAACTCAAAGTTCTTGTTCAACACGGTGGCAACACTTTTGGATGGACAACCACCTGTAGTTCGCTCTCCTTTTACAGCAAAAGATTTCCTGGATTACTTTGGGAAGAAAATAGAAGACATCAGGTTAAACATATCCCGGCATGCCTTAATCCAGCCACTACACCCTGCTATAGATGTGGGCGCCACTACTGAGGTATTACCTAGATTTACAGAATTTGACAGTATCTCACTAGGCATGCTGACAAAACTCGTAATGTCAACAAAAAGCACAACCTGTTTATTTGATCCTATACCAACAAAACTGTTTAAGGACCTGTGGCCCACTCTTGGGCCGACTGTGCTGGAAATTATTCATCTTTCTTTAACTTCTGGATCTGTTCCTAAATGTTTCAAATCTGCAGTGATTAAATCATTACTTAAGAAACCTAATCTTGACCCTAGTGTATTGACAAACTATCGGCCGATATCAAATCTATCATTTTTTCTCTAAAATTCTGGAAAAAGTGGTCTCACAGCAGCTTGTAGACTGTCTTACTGAGAATAATCTCTTTGAGCCACTGCAGTCTGCTTTTAGAAAATATCATTCCACAGAGACGGCTCTCACTAAAGTGGTGAATGATCTTCTGCTTACAATGGATTCGGACACCACTACGGTTCTGTTGCTGTTAGATCTCAGTGCTGCATTTGATACAGTGGATCATCATATTCCCAACCGCCTTCACTGCTCGGTTGGACTTGGTAACTGAGCAGAACGTCATACTCAATCGGAGGATGGAGGCTCTCACCGCTCAGGTGGAAGCGCACACGCAGGGCACTGCTGCGGCACCTCCTCCTGTTTCCCGACTGCCAGATACAGATATTCCAGTGGTTGTTCAACGAACCCCCCCCCCCCATCCCCTGAAGCATACATAAGCCCCCCGGAGCCGTACGGAGGCTGTGTTGAGACGTGCGCTGACTTTTTAATGCAGTGTTTGCTCGTCTAGCCGGGTAGCTTATGTGATAAATTTGCTTCGAGGAGAGGCACGCACCTGGGCTACGGCGCTCTGGGAGCAGAATTCACGGCTCCTAACGACATATACTGGGTTTGTGCGGGAGTTCAGTGTTTGATCACCCCAATAGAGGCGAGACCACTTCGAACGTGCTGCTGTCGATGAGACAGGGGCGTCGGGGTGCAGCCGAATATGCAGTCGACTTCCGCATCGCGGCTGCGAGGTCCGGCTGGAATAATGTTGCACTCCGCGCCGCCTTCGTAAACGGACTGTCTCCGGTCCTGAAGGAGCATCTGCTGGCGAAGGATGAACCGCGGGATTTCGATGGGCTTATTGATCTGGTTATACAGTTAGACAACCGATTGGAGGAACATCGTCGGGAGCGAGGCGAAGGGCGTAGCCGGGCACGAGTCTTCCCTCTCCCTTCCGGGTCTGAAAGGGTGGCGCCGTCCCCCCGCTCCACTGCCAGAGAGCTACGTGTGGCAACAGCTCCCCCTGCTGATGAAGCTATGGACACGAGCAGGGCTAAAGTAAAATCAGTGAATAGACAACGGAGGCTGGCCCGCGGGGAATGCTTTTTCTGTGGCTCAAGTGAGCACATACAGAAGTATTGCTCCAAGCGGTTAAACTACAACGCCCGCCCTTAGAGACTGGGCAAAAGGTGGGCCATAACAATCACGAGGGGAAACCCCGAAAAGCCGCACGCATCCCAGTGGTGATCCTGAGTGGGGATCTCACCCTTCACGCCCCAGCACTGGTGGAAATGGGGTCGGAGGGGAATCTGCTGGATAACAGATGGGCAAGGGAGGTTGGGCTCCCTCTGGTGGCCTTACCATCACCTTTGTCGGTACGGGCACTAGATGGCACCCTTCTCCCATTAATTACACACCAGACACAGCCAGTGACATTGGTCGTGTCTGCGAATCACAGGGAGGAGATTGTGTTTTTTGTAACACCGTCTACCTCCCAGGTGATTTTGGGTTATCCTTGGATGTTAAAGCACAATCCCCGGATTGATTGGCCGTCTAGGGTTGTGATGCAGTGGAGGGAAACATGCCACCGGGAGTGTTTAGGATCCTCGGTTCCACCCGGTGTAATAGCTAAGGAGGAGGTTCAAGTCCCCCCCAATCTCGCTGCGGTGCCAGCTGAGTACCATGATCTTGCTGACATCTTCAGCAAGGATCTGGCGCTCACACTGCCCCCGCACCGTCCGTACGATTGTGCCATTGATTTGGTACCGGGCGCTGAGTACCCGTCCAGCAGGTTGTACAAACTCTCACCTCCGGAACGCGAACCAATGGAGACCTACATCCAGGACTCCCTAGCTGCCGGGTTGATCCGAAACTCCACATCCCCGATGGAGGCTGGTTTCTTTTTTGTGGGCAAGAAGGACGGCGGACTTCGTCCATGCATTGATTACAGATGGCTGAACGAGATCACGGTTCGCAACCGATACGCGTTACCTCTGCTAGATTCAGTGTTCACGCCCCTGCATCGAGCCCAAATCTTCACAAAACTGGATCTCAGTAATGCGTATCACCTGGTTTGGATCCGGAAGGGAGATGAGTGGAAGACGACATTTAACACCCCGTTAGGTCATTTTGAGTACCTGGTCATGCCATTCGGCCTCACCAATGCGCCCGCGACGGTCCAAGCTTTGGTTAATGACATCTTGCGGGACTTCCTGCATCGGTTTCGTCTTTGTGTACCTGGACGATATCCTCATCTTTTCCCCGGATCCTAAGACCCATGTTAAGCATGTACGTCAGATCCTGCAGCGGTTGTTGGAGAACCGGCTGTTTGTGAAGGGCGAGAAGTGTGAGTTTCACCGCACTTCATTGTCCTTCCTGGGGTTCAGTATCTCCTCCAACTCCGTCGCCCCTGATCCGGCCAAGGTTGCGGCGGTGAGAGATTGGCCCCAACCAACAAGCTGTAGGAAACTGCAACAGTTCCTCGGTTTTGCAAATTTCTATCAGAGGTTCATTAGGGGCTACAGTCAGGTTGTTAGCCCCCTGACAGCCCTGACGTCCACTAAAGTCACTTTACCTGGTCGGATCGGTGCGAAGCCGCGTTTAAGGAGTTGAAACGTCGATTCTCGACTGCACCAGTTCGGGTGCAGCCTGACCCTGATCGCCAGTTTATAGTTGAAGTGGATGCCTCTGACTCAGGGATAGGAGCCGTGC
Source organism: Thalassophryne amazonica (assembly GCF_902500255.1). Classification (NCBI taxonomy): domain Eukaryota; kingdom Metazoa; phylum Chordata; class Actinopteri; order Batrachoidiformes; family Batrachoididae; genus Thalassophryne; species Thalassophryne amazonica. The sequence goes on from NC_047106.1 coordinate 123,751,153, forward strand.
TGTCCCAGAGTGGGGAGTCCGATAAGGTTCTCCATCCTTGTGCCTACTACTCCCGCAGGTTGACCCCGACTGAAAGGAACTATGACGTCGGCAAATCTGGAACTTCTTGCAGTGAAGGAGGCTCTTGAGGAGTGGAGACACCTTCTGGAGGGAGCCACGGTCCTCTTCACGGTTTTCACGGACCATCGGAACCTGGAATACATCCGGACCGCTAAGCGTCTGAACCCCAGGCAAGCCCGTTGGTCACTGTTCTTCGGTCGGTTTGACTTCCAGATCACGTATCGCCCCGGGAACAAAAACCAATGGTCCGATGCACTGTCCCGGGTGCATGAAGAGGAAGTCAAGCCAGAGCTGTCGGATCCACCGGACACCATAATCCCCGAGTCCACTGTTGTCACAACCCTCACCTGGGATGTGGAGAAGACCGTCCGGGAGGCCCTGACACGACACCCGACCCTGGAGATGGACCTAAGAACAGACTATACGTCCCACCAGAAGCCAGGGCTGCGGTCTTGGACTTCTGTCATGGTTCCAAGCTCTCCTGCCACCCAGGGGTGCGAAGAACCATGGCAGTGGTCCAGCAGTGCTTCTGGTGGGCGTCACTGGAAACCGACGTCCGGGAGTATGTCCAGGCCTGCACCACCTGTGCCAGGGGTAAGGCTGAACACAGGAAGGCCCAAGGACTCCTCCAGCCGCTGCCAGTGCCTTGTCGCCCCTGGTCCCACATAGGCCTGGACTTCGTCACGGGTCTCTCTGCGTCCCAGGGAATGACAACCATCCTGAAGATAGTGGACCGGTTCTCCAAGGCGGCCCACTTCGTGGCCCTCCCGAAGCTCCCGACGGCCCAGGAGACTGCAGACCTCCTGGTCCACCACGTCGTGCGTCTGCATGGTATCCCCACGAACACAGTCTCAGATCGTGGTCCCCAGTTCTCCTCGCAAGTCTGGAGGAGTTTCTGTAGGGAACTGGGGGCCACCGTGAGCCTCTCGTCCGGGTACCACCCACAGACTAATGGACAGGCAGAGCGGGTGAATCAAGATCTGGAGCAGGCCCTGCGTTGTGTAAGTGCCGCGCACCCGACGGCTTGGAGTCAACATCTGGCCTGGATCGAGTATGCCCATAACAGTCAGATCTCCTCAGCGACCGGCCTCTCCCCCTTCGAGGCATGTTTGGGGTATCAGCCCCCGTTGTTCCCAGCCATAGAGGGTGAGGTCGAGGTCCCCTCAGTACAGGCCCACCTCAGAAGGTGCCGTCGGGTGTGGCGCATGGCCCGCTCTGCCCTTCTGAAAGCCCGGACGAGGGCTAAGGACCATGCAGACTGCTGGCTTACCCCGGCTCCTGCATACCAGCCCGGGCAGGAGGTATGGCTGTCAAATAAGGACATCCCTCTGCAGGTCGACTCACAAAAAGTGACGGACAGATACATCGGACCATTCACGATTACCACAGTCCTCAGTCCATCCAGTCTTCCACGTGTCCCGGATTAAGCCTTGTCACACCTCCACCCTCTGCACTCCCGGACCAGCCCCGCCTCCTGCCCGAATCATCGATGGAGAGCCTGCGTGGACCATCCGCAGGCTCCTGGACGTTCGTCGACGGGGCCGGGGATTCCAATATCTGGTGGACTGGGAGGGGCACGGACCCGAGGAATGCTCCTGGGTTAAGTGGAGCTTCATCCTGGACCCGGCCCTCCTGGCTGATTTCTACCAACGACATCCCGACAAGCCTGGTCGGGCACCAGGAGGCGCCCGTTGAGGGGGAGTCCTGTTGTGTGGGTCGCCCGAAGAGGAGGTACTGCTGGCCCAATGCCAGAGGGCGCCCTGCCTGAAGGCGGGCTTCAGGCACCAGAGGGCGCAGCCAGGAACTTGAGTTGACAGCTGTCACTTATCACCTCATCACACCTCACCCATAAAAGCCTGGACAAGACACCACATCTTTGCCGAGAAATTGTCAAACCGTTCAGGTAGACACTCAGCCATTGTAATTCAGCTAAGCTAAGTTGTGATGTATTTTGCATCTGAGCTGGTAGCTGTTGAACTGTGCTTTTGAGTTTGCAGCTCTATCCACTGTCTGCCGAGTTGGAGGGAGTTGGTAAGAGTTGGCGTTCCCGCTCTACACTCTTACACTCGTTGAGTGGAGTCTGCACGTATAACTCAAGGAAGTAGTGAGATCAGGAGGTGGTGTTTTCTCCAAAAGGAATTATCTGCTGACTGTGTTACTGGGTGTGTACACACACACCCACTATTAACTGTTTCGGTTTCCTGCCAGCAGTACCCAATCTGACAGCTGGAGACGGTGGCCACCTGGGGACTAAGGACTTGGCGGCTCCGGGGTGTTCCAGATCCGTTGGCGGTGGAAATTGTGTGGGTCCCGACTCTTCTCTGGATGGGCGTCTCCTATCCTCGAGCCTGCCCACACGACACCAACTTCATAATTGACTGTAGTATTGAATTGTATCTGTATCCGTTGTGCACGTTTCACAACATTAAATTGTTACTTCGTATTTCCATTGACCATTCATTTACGCTCCCTGTTGTGGGTCCGTGTCATCACACTTTTCACAACAAAGGGATTAATTTTGAACCAGACAGACAAACCCATACACAGTGAGCCAAGGCAAGGTTGCCATGGAACAAAAACAAAAACAAAACAAAAATAACTTGTTTATTTAACAAGACAGGAGTAAAAAATGAAAAGGGAAAGAAAGAAACCCCATAAATGTTAATCATTGTCTTGGTAAACTGCACTTTATCAGTTGCACTGGGCAAAGATTGAGCAATAAGGCAACAGTCTTGAACTTAGAAAACCTCAGAGCAGCAGTCTTTGGGAAAACAAAAACAAAAACAGTGAAATCACTGCATTTGTCTTTATTTGCACAGCTAGCCAAAAAGAGTTGTTGTAGATAAAAGTCCAAAGACAGCTTGTGCAAAAATAACTGAAAACGACCAGCTTAGCAAAAAGCAATTGTGGCAGGTGAGACTCAACAAAGACCGTTTTTTTGCAGAAGTGACTAAATATCACAAGCTCAGCTGGGCAAAAACAATTGTAGCACATTAGAGTCCAAAATGACAGTTTGTGATGGTAAGCAGCAGTCCAACAGAGAACTAATTCAACGGCTCAACAGTGTCCATAGAACATGACAGCTTTTGCAACAAAGCAGTAAATAAGAAGACACACTGGAACTCTTTACCAGGAGAAGGTGATAACAGAGTGGTGGAATCGTGGACACAACATGGAGAAATTTTCATAGGAAACAGAAACGGTACAAAAGAAAATAATCTGACAGACAATAACGATACTGCAGCCCAGTTTCTTGATAGTGTCATGAAATGAGTCACATTTTTGGAATGGTGGGCACATTTAATAGATGGTCCGGTCATTACCTGGTAAGCTTTCAATCGGTGTGTTTTTCCAGTGTTTAGATATTTATGGAGTATGTTCATGCCTGACTTGATTTTTCGAATTGTATTTTTAGCTTTCTGGAATGTAAGGAATGTGACAAGCATTCTGGACCGAATGTCATGGTAACCGGTCCGATATGGGAAAATATCAGACAGGAAATCAGCCAGTCAGAGTGCATGCAACGTCACAGCCATATAATAAATGGACTGCATTTATATAGTGCTTTTCCATCTGCGTCAGACACTAAAAGAGCTTTAAAATAATGCCTCACATACACCCTGATGTGCCATACAAGGTGCTCACTCCATACCAGTAGCAACTAGGTGATTAAGGACCTTGACCAAGGGCCCTTAGTGATTTTCCGGCCAGGCTGGGATTTGAACCAAGGATCCTTTGGTCTCAAGCCCAACACTTAACCACGAGACCATCACCTCTCCTATATATAATAAAGAGTTATATTCACAAATGCTACATACTTATTTACTGTGCAAAAAATAAGCCTTATGATAACCTTGTCCAGAAACTGTGTTGACTTGTCTGGGCTCACAGGCATCTGTGTTGGATTATTAGTGGAAACCTGGATTGTAGTCAAATGAACTCTTTTTTTTTTTTTTTTTTTTTTGGAGAAAAAAATAAATACAGAAATACACTTTTCAGTGTCCTTTTTGGTCTCAGCATCACTACACATCGTTTGGTGTCTACCAGTGCGCAGAGATTCTGACTATTAATGGCAAGTCTCTTTCATATCTGAACAAACACAACACTAATAGTTGGAGTGAACCAGAAACAATGTGGGCTCCCTCACACGAGGGCTCATGGTCCCCATTTCCCAGATTGCCTCATGAACACACTAACGATGGCTGTGCTCACACTGTTAGCAGCTACTTGCTACAAAATACACCATCACTGACAAAACATTGAACTGTCACATAAGGCAACAGCTTACCTGAAAACAATACAGAATAACACTTTCACTGCCTTTTTTAGTCTCAGTGTTGCTACACAGCTTTTCATCTCTACTCGTGGGTGGAGAGTCCACACTCGCCCTATTGACGTATCCCATAATCCCTTGCGTGCCAGAGAGTCGCTGCAGTCAAACAACATAGAGAAGCCACATGTTGACAATTGTAAATTAATATTATACTACAAAAATGTAATTTTTTTTATGCTTTTCATCATGTTAATAAGAGACTGCTGCATGATACCCTGAAAATTTGTTAAAACAATTATAACAAATAATCTATGTCTGCTACATTTAATCTGCATGGAATTTAATAAACGCAAACCGAATTTCAGACATATATATTAGTCTGGAACAAAGAGGACAAACAGTGTTGTAAAGAACAATAATCAAGACGTTAAAGAGCAAACTTCACTTTCCCCCAGAACGACATGAACAGGAAGTTTTTTGTAGCTCACAGCAGCTCCCATTGAAAATAACGGAGAGATAGCCTGTGATTCTCACGTTTACATAAAATAAATGCAATAACAACGTCTATAAACCAAAGAATATATTCATGGGATTTTTAGGCACAATATAAAAATAGTTTTATGTTGCGATGTTAATGGTGTCCGTGCGCAGCGGTTAAAGTACAGCCTGATCAGAGCATCTCAGTGCAGTTCTCAATGTTGCTGAGATCTCACAGCACGGAAAACTCTCCAAGGTTTTGCGGGATTTGAAATGTCAATAGGGCAAATGGTGATACCTGCTGGCGACGTCTTGCTACAGTTTTTCATGAAATGACCAATAAAAATACTGTATTCCTAATTTTTACTTTCCTTAATACCCTAATGCTTTTCCTCTTAGGACAAGCATTTGCCCTATTGAGGTTTCAAATCCCGCAAAATCTCACAAAACTTTGGAGAGTTCCCCACTCTGCAAGATGTCATTACCATTGCGAAATGCATTGAGATGCTCTAATAATGCTGCAATTTAACTGTTGCACACAGACAACAGCATTAACATTGCAAAATAAAACTCTTTGTATATTGTGCCTAAAACTCTCCTGAATATATTATCTGGGTTTTCAGTCGTTGTTCTTGTGTTTGTTTTATGTAAATATGCAAAAAGCTCAGGTTTTTTCTCCATTAATTTCAATGGGAATTGTTGTGAGCTGCAATCACTTCTTGTTCATGTCGTTCTGTACTGAAAAAAGTGAAACAGTGCACTTCATTCAAAGTACTTATTTACATTGGTCTAATGGAAAATTGTGGTTTCCAGTCAGGGCTGGACTGGGGAAATTTTTCAGGCCGGGCATTTTTAACCAAGACCAGGCCACCACCAGGTATTGAAGGGGAAAAAAATTAAGCCTGCTGTGACAGTGTGTTTTTTTTTTTTTTGGTCCCTTAACCGATCAATGTGCACCAGGAGACACATACATTTTAACACTATAAGAAGCATTATGAAAAGTTCTCCTGAAATACAGTTATCATAGGCTTATCAAAAGTACAATCTATTGACAGTAGGTCACATTACTTTTAGACATAATAAGCCGTCATTCCATTCAGCCTTGTTACTTAAATTTAGAAATAGAAATTATATAAAAAACATTTGTTATAGAAATACTGTAGGCTATACTAATAATATATCATTACATGTGTGATACAATTCATCATATAAAGCAAGAAATGACTGGACGACTGGACCAATGACTGGATACAAAGGTTGAACTTTTGAAACTGCAATACACAAAAAGGCCACAAGATGGACCAATTTGTGTTGCTAATCAACTTAGAAAATGACTCTCAATTTAAAGTAAAATGTTAGGTATGTGAAATTATGCCAGGACTTGGGAAAATACATTTTAGACAGGGATGCCGTTATACCACGCCACCGCACCGCAGACTGTGCAAAACAGTATACTTCGTATGACCGACACATGACCGTCACACAAATAGAATAAAGAATAAAGAAACAACCTGGTGGCAGCAGCATGGTAAAAATGTCTTTGTAAAGCTCAATGCAGGTGTGCTGTTATCACCGTGCTTTAAGAGGTGACGACAAGTCGTAGCTGCTACAAAAAAAAAACAAAAAAACGCAGATGAAAAGCTCACAGCTCGCTTTACTTTGTAAAAAATAAATAAATTAATTAAATAAAATAAAAATCTGCAGGCCAGTAGGCCATCAGGCCAGCGGGCAAATGCCCGGTGTGCAATACTATCAGTCCAGCAGTGTTTCCAGTTTAAATCTGCTGGAATCACTTTACAAAATCATAAATATACAGTGAGAAACTAAAAAAATTAGCTGTAACAAATTACATCAATTTTTTTAAGTTGATCCAAAGTAGCATTTTTTTCAGTGTGGGAGAAAGTGAAGTTTGCTCTTTAACGTCCTGCTTATTGTCCTTTCCAACACTGTTTGTCCTCTGTTCCAGAGTAATATATATAAGATGTCTGAAATTTGGTTTCCATTTATAAAGATCCACACAGATTAAACATAGCAGACACGGATTATTTAGAATATTTGTTTTAGCAAGTTTCCAGGGTCTCATGCATGCAGGCTCTTAATAATGTGATGAAAAGCATAAAAAATTACATTTTAGTAGTATAATGTTCATTTGCAATTGTCGTCATGTGTATTCTCTATGTTCTTTAGATTGCAGCAACTCTGGTGTGCAAGGGATCATGGGATATCTCAACAGGGCGATTACACTATTTGGATGATTAGGATCTTCTTTCCTTGAGTTGTAATATGCATATGTCACAGACATGAACGAGCGAAGCTCGTCAGCATCTCACCATGTCATTTAGGTTCTTCAGACTTATTTTGAGTAAATGCTTTGGGGGAGCATTAGTATGGCAAAAACCTTCCAGCTTCTGGGGGCTCCACCCCCCCCAGACCCCCCGCCTTTTAAAGCATTTTTCTTTATTTGCCTCTCACATGCCTAGAAGCTCCTCGCCATGTAACCATGTCCTTCAGGTACTTCTGACTTTTTTTCAGTAAAATGGTTCTTGGGAGCATGAGCATGACTAAAAGCTTTAAGCTCCTCCCCCCCGATCCCCCGCCTTTTTAAGCATTTTCCTTATTTTGCCTTTCAGCTTCTGGAGGGGCTCTGCTCCCCATACTCCCCACCTTTTTAAGCATTTTTCTTTTTTGCTTTTCAGCTGACCCCCCAAATTACAGCCCTCTTAACCCCCTGCTAGTTTAAGCATTTTTTTTAATGTAGATGTAAATTAATATTCAAAGTTTTCAGCTAGTTGACAGTAGGGCTGTACAATATGGCCAAATTATCATATCTCAATATTGTCATATAAACTGTCATGTAAATGTCACTTATATACATGCTGTCCATATTCTTGAGTTGCTTAGGTGGGTAGGGAGAGTTCCTATGGGATAAAAAAGCTTTTCAACCTACCATCCCTGGTTCTCAAGACCAGGCACATAAGTGGCTCTACTCTCTCATTTTTTTTTAAAGATATTTAGGTGTACCTTAGTAAAGACTAGTAGAGATCCACCTTAGATTTAGAATGTATAACAGAAGATATACCTTACTGAATTTTTCATATCAATATGATATATGATATGAATATGATTTGACACAAAGTGTAGCAACAGTGGAAATTAAACATTCTTAAACAAAACAGTAATAATATCACACTCATTTTGCACTCATCATAAGGTTAGGATACTGTGCCCTCCAAAAGTATTCGAACACGTGGAATTTCACACATTTTATTTTGTTTATGCCATTTTAAATACAAGAAATACAAAAAATAAAGAATAAAAATTAATAAAATTATCTTCCTCAAACTCAAACTGAAAGCAAATCTTTCAAACTTGATAATATCGATAAATAATAATCAGTTTTATTGCCAGTTTTCTTTAGACAAGTCAGGGGAAGGAAATATGAACATTTCCAAGTCACTGAATATGTCTTGGACTTTATTTACATCAATTATGAAGGAATACAAAAGTTTCCTTCACCAAAACATCAAATCTAGGCTTTCATCTCAAATGTACTTTCTGTCAAATTGTAGCTGAACTTTCAGGTCTTCTTGTTACGAAAATCCTCTGCTACATTGGATTTTATATTTTTAATTCATTTTTATCAAGTTGTAGAGATTTGCTTTCAGTTTGAGTTAAGGAAGATATAGAAAAAAAAGTATTTAAAATGGAATAAACAAATTAAAATGTGTGAAATACCAAGTGTTCCAATACTTTTGAGGGCAATTGAGAAAAAGTGAGGAGGAGCATCTTACATCTCATATATAGTGCAGCAGATAGAGAATATTTAGAGTGGAATCCTGAAAATGGTGATACAAGCATCAAATTTGGCACAAAGAATCCATAGACATGAACTCATTGGCCACTTGAATTTAATAGGCAGCCAGGTAGGGGTTAATTGAAGAATTACACAGGGGTCTATTAAAAGATGATCCAATCATATAGAAAACTACACCACATTATTTGCGTGATCATAAAGATTCCAAAAAAGGTATAGTTTGGACAATCTGTGACTGAATGTTATGGAGTTATGAGGTAAAAGCAGCAAGAATGGTGAAAAGGTCAGTTTCAGTTTGTACAGGGGTCATAAGTTAAAGCTGCTCCATTAATTTTGCTCCAGCTGTATTTGTGCTGAATACAATGCTTATATCACCATTTGAAGGATTGTTTCAGTTATCTGGTGCACTAATAAGCCAACAGAGAATGAACCAGCTGCTGTCTGCTAGTTTAAACATGTGTATATAAGGCAACCCGAATTAAAGGAGAAATGCTGCTTTTAACAACCTGGACCTCATTTCTGACATAAAATATGGTCGTTTACTCACCAATATAAGTTTGGTGTGATTAGAAGTCCATAGTTCAAATGATGTGTTCAGTTCAGATCTGGAGCAACCATTTTTCTTCTTCTACTAAAGTGGATTAAATCTTTTTGTGGTACACAGCACTAACTACTGGACAGGAGGAACCGAGCAGTCAGTGTGACTCACTGATTTGAAAATCCAGCTCTTTCAACCAGACGTGTGGTGCCGTGACATGTCAATCATCTGTGTCCAATCAGATTTCAGGAGAGTCCAGTGAAACCCCGGCCTCCGCTCTAGCTCCACCCATGCTAGGAAGAGTTTGACATTTGAACATTTCCCGTTTCACTGTGACTGATTAAACTGGCACTTCCTGTGTGAGTGTGAGCTTACCACTAAGTTCCCGTGAGATTCCATGGGATCTCGTCTGTCAATCCAGGAAGAGTTTGACATTTGAACATTTCCTGTTTTACTGTGGATTTGAAAATTGGCACTTCATGTTTAGGACGCCCTGTACCATGAGTGAGCTTTGTGCCGCTGTGCAACACTTCGCTCATATTACATTAACTCTTCATATAATTAACAACACCTTGTTCGTTATACTGCATTATCACCAACAAGTCCAAATTCCAGGGTCTGTCATGGTATGGGGATTTGTCAGTGCCCTTGTCAAAGATAATTTACACTTCTGTGATGGCGGCATTAATCCAGAAAAGTACACGGAAATTTAAAAGCAACATGTGCTGTCCTCAAGACATCTTTTCCAGGGATATCCATCCATTTTTCAACATTACAATGCAAGACCACATTTGGCACACTTTTCAAAGGCATTGCTGCAGAATATGAGAGTTCAGGTACTGGACTGGCCTGCCTGCCTGCAGTCCTGACCTGTCAAACAGTGAATGTGTGGAGACTTTTTAAACAAAAAAACATGCAATAATGGTGATCATTTATGGCCCCTTCACACATATTGCGAGGTTTCGACAGCGTTTGGATGAAAACGGCGAAACAGTTCGAAATTAGCAAACTGCATGATGAACTCTCTCACTCCCGGTGCGAGAGTTCATGAATGCGCCAGTGTCCATCGAGCAGGAACAGTGTGAGGTGCACCACACATGGTGCCGCTTATGTGGAAGAAATAAAAACAAGCTGGTGGAACCACCTTGCACCGCTTATGTGGAATAATAAAAAAAAAAGAAAAAAACTTACCACCCGGGATGCAAACCCGCACCTTCCAAAAGCTCTAATCACCAGTCAGAGACCTTACCACTGAGCTATGGAGCTGTTTTTTTTTTTTTTTTTTCTTGAAAGCTGCGGGAATCTGCCTCATATCAGGAAGGACATGGAAATATTACAAAAAAAAAAAAAAATTAAATCCCACACCATATAAAAACACCGCATTTATCAATTGAGCAATACAAATATGATCTGTCTGTTCCTTTGGTGATGACCCATGGTCACAGACATACAGTCAAGAAATGAAATGAATGAGAAGCAGTGTGCTCTGATAATGTCCACAACTACTGGTCAGGTGCGTCCAGTCAGCTGCTCGCGTGTTCTGTCCGACACACGTGTCTTGTGGATGGAGTGCTGCAGCACAGACAGACACTGCGTCATGTGGAACAGTGCTCACGTGGGTAACGTGATGGTCAGATCGCCTAGTGCGTGTTCTGACCTGATGGGTTTCAACCTGGGGGGCTGTCAGTGTCCGCTCCGTGTGTGTGCACTCGCTTAATGTAGCTTGTCGCCACCACAGCGATATATGTTTTTATTTATGTCCACATAAATACAGCAATCAGACACATGTGCCTCACAATGGACAGTTGTTTGTCCATAACATTCCCAGCATAGTAGGTGTTGTCCAGCTGGAATGTCCAGAATGACAGATCATCACAACTGCTTCTAAAGGGAGCCATGCCTCCCATGAGTGGAGTGCACACACCCACGTGTCAGTGTGTGTGTTTGCAAAGTCACACTCATGGGGAACTTAGACAAATTTCACAGCAGTACGATAGTGATTGTCTGCAGTCTGTTGTTGTGTGAAGAGTGCTACTGGCCACACATTTTGTAAGTGCCATGCGAGTAGTGTTAGGTGTCCGTGTGTGTCACCTGAAATTTGGTCAGCACCTGCTGCGAGACGGTGCGATGGGTTCGCACAGTGCACACTTTGTCTTTCAGGCACTTGTGTGCTCAAATAGTTGTAGCAACAGGTGTACAAGACATTGGAAGCAGGACTGGCATTACACGGTTTACACACGATTCTTGCGTCATGTGCACTTTGTCCAAACTTCGCACTATGTACAACCCCTGGCAAAAATTATGGTATCACCGGCCTCAGAGGATGTTCGTTCAGTTGTTTAATTTTGTAGAAAAAAAGCAGATCACAGACATGACACAAAACTAAAGTAATTTCAAATGGCAACTTTCTGGCTTTAAGAAACACTATAAGAAATCAGGAAAAAAATTGTGGCAGTCAGTAACGCTTACTTTTTTAGACCAAGCAGAGGGAGAAAAATATGGACTCACTCAATTCTGAGGAATAAATTATGGAATCACCCTGTAAATTTTCATCCCCAAAACTAACACCTGCATCAAATCAGATCTGCTCGTTAGTCTGCATCTAAAAAGGAGTGATCACACCTTGGAGAGCTGTTGCACCAAGTGGACTGACATGTTGTGTGGGCCGCCAGAAGAGGAGGTACTGCTGGCCCACCACCAGAGGGCGCCCTGCCTGAAGTGCGGGCTTCAGGCACGAGAGCGCGCTGCCGCCACGGACACAGCCGGGGGTGACAGCTGTCACTCATTATCTCCTGACAGCTGTCACTCATTCATGCTTCATCAACTCACTCCATAAAACCCGGACGTCATCTCCACCTCATCGCCAAGATATCGTCAAACCGTTCAGGTAGTATATTCTCAGCCGTATTCAGTAGGTACTACTGCACTCGTTATTGTGTTCCTGTTTTGGAGGTGGCGGTGTCTTACCCACCATTAAGGAACTGTCGCTGCTTGTATTTGCTGGGTGTGCACACACCCATATCTTACTGTATCTGCTCCCTGCCAGCAGTACCAGATCCGACCTCCGAGGGCGGTGGCCACCTGGGGACTCGGGACTTGGCGGCTCCAGTATTCTCCGGGTTCGGTGGTGGAGGAAATCGTGTGGTTCCGGTTCATCTCAGGACAGACGTCTTCTATCCTCGAGCCTGCCCACACGTCACCCTTGTGTTTGACTGTGCAAAATTTCACATTCCTCTGTGTTGTGCTCATTCACAACAGTAAAGTGTTTATATTCGACTCTTTCATTGTCCGTTCATTTACGCCCCCTGTTGTGGGTCCGTGTCACTTCACTTTCACAACAGGATATCTCGGCCAGCGTCATGGATCCCGAGGGAATGGAAGATCAGGGTGCACAGGCGTCTGCAGGAGGCGTGCTCGGTGAGTTGCAGCAAATCCTCACCGCCTTTACCGCTCGGCTGGATTTGATGACCGAGCAAAATGTCATCCTTAATCGCAGGATGGAGGCTCTCACTGCACAGGTAGGGCTCCCTCTGGTGGCGCTTCCTTCGCCATTGCAGGTGCGGGCACTAGATGGCACCCTTCTCCTTTTAATCACGCACAAGACACAACCTGTAACTCTGGTGGTGTCTGGAAATCATCGGGAGGAGATCGGGTTTTTTGTGACTCCTTCTACCTCCCGCGTGATTTTGGGTTTCCCGTGGATGTTGAAACACAATCCCCGGATTGATTGGCCGTCTGGGGTAGTGGTTCAGTGGAACGAAACCTGCCATCGGGTGTGTTTAGGATCCTCGGTTCCTCCCAGTTTACATGCTAAGGAGGAGGTCAAACTCCCTCCCAATCTGACGGCGGTGCCGGTTGAGTACCACGATCTTGCTGACGTCTTCAGCAAGGATCTGGCACTCACCCTTCCCCACACCGTCCGTACGATTGTGCCATTGATTTGGTTCCAGGCATTGAGTTCCCGTCCAGCAGGCTGTACAACCTCTCACGACCTGAGAGCGAATCAATGGAGACCTACATCCGGGACTCATTAGCTGCCGGGCTGATCCGGAACTCCACCTCCCCGATGGGTGCAGGTTTCTTTTTTTGTGGGCAAGAAGGATGGCGGACTCCGTCCATGCATTGATTACAGGGGGCTGAATGAGATTACGGTTCGCAACCGATACCCGTTGCCGTTGTTAGATTCCGTGTTCACCCCCCTGCATGGAGCCAAAATCTTTACTAAGCTGGATCTTAGAAATGCGTATCACCTGGTTCGGATCCGGAAGGGAGACGAATGGAAGACGGCATTTAACACCCCGTTAGGTCACTTTGAGTACCTGGTCATGCCATTCGGCCTCACCAACGCCCCCGCGACGTTCCAAGCCTTGGTTAACGACGTCTTGCGGGACTTCCTGCACCGATTCGTCTTCGTATATCTGGACAATATTCTCATCTTTTCTCCGGATCCTGAGACCCATGTCCAGCATGTACGTCAGGTCCTGCAGCGGTTGTTAGAGAACCGACTGTTTGTGAAGGGCGAGAAGTGCGAGTTTCACCGCACTTCTTTGTCCTTCCTGGGGTTTATCATCTCCTCTAACTCCGTCGCCCCTGATCCGGCCAAGGTTGCGGCGGTAATTTCTATAGGAGGTTCATTAAGGGCTACAGTCAGGTAGTTAGCCACCTGACAGCCCTGACCTCTCCAAAAGTCCCCTTCACCTGGTCGGATCGGTGCGAAGCCGCGTTCAAGGAGTTGAAACGACGGTTCTCTACTGCGCCAGTTTTGGTGCAGCCCAACCCTAGCCGCCAGTTCGTGGTTGAAGTGGACGCCTCTGACTCAGGGATAGGAGCCGTGCTATCCCAGAGCGTAGAGACCGATAAGGTTCTTCACCCGTGTGCCTACTTTTCTCGCAGGTTGACCCCAGCTGAACGGAACTATGACGTCGGCAACTGAGAACTCCTTGCGGTGAAAGAGGCTCTTGAGGAGTGGAGACACCTGTTGGAGGGAGCGTCTGTGCCGTTCACGGTTTTCACTGACCATCGGAACCTGGAGTATATCAGGACCGCCAAGCGGCTGAACCCCAGGCAAGGCCGCTGGTCACTGTTCTTCGGGCGTTTTGACTTCCGGATCACCTATCGCCCCGGGACCAAGAACCAGAGATCGGATGCCTTGTCCCGGGTACACGAAGAGGAGGTCAAAACTGCGCTGTCGGATCCACCGGAGCCCATCCTGCCTGAGTCCACTATCGTGGCCACCCTCACCTGGGACGTGGAGAAGATCGTCCGGGAGGCCCTGGCATGAAGTTCGGACCCAGGTACTGGACCAAAAGACAAACTTTACGTCCCACCAGAGGCCAGGGCTGCGGTCCTAGACTTCTGTCATGGTTCCAAGCTCTCCTGTCATCCGGGGGTGCGAAGGACCGTGGCAGTTGTCCGGCAGCGCTTCTGGTGGGTGTCTATGGAGGCCGACGTCCGGGAGTACATCCAGGCCTGCACCACCTGCACCAGGGGCAAGGCTGACCACAAGAAGTCCCAAGGTCTGCTCCAACCGCTTCCTGTGCCTCATCGCCCCTGGTCCCACATCGGCCTGGATTTTGTCACGGGCCTCCCACCGTCCCAGGGCAACAACACCATCCTCACGATAGTGGACTGATTCTCCAAGGCGGCCCACTTCGTGGCCCTCCCGAAGCTCCCTACGGCCCAGGAGACAGCAGACCTCCTGGTCCACCACGTCGTCCGTCTGCATGGGATCCCTACTGACGTAGTCTCGGATCGTGGTCCCCAGTTTTCCTCTCACGTCTGGAGGAGTTTCTGCAGGGAACTGGGGGCCACCGTGAGCCTCTCGTCCGGGTACCATCCACAGACGAACGGACAGGCAGAACGGGCCATCCAGGAGTTGGAACAGACCCTCCGCTGTGTGACATCCGTGCACCCGACGGCCTGAAGCAACCACCTGGCCTGGATCGAGTATGCGCATAACAGCCAGGTGTCTTCTGCCACCGGCCTCTCCCCGTTTGAGGTGTGTTTGGGGTACCAGCCCCCATTATTTCCTGTGGTTGAGGGAGAGGTCGGTGTGCCCTCGGTCCGGGCCCACCTTCGGAGGTGCCGTCGGGTGTGGCGCACCGCCCGTTCTGCCTTGTTGAAGGCCCGGACGAGGGCCAAGACCCATGCAGACCGCCGGCGGTCCCCGGCCCCTGCATACCAGCCCGGGCAGGAGGTGTGGTTGTCGACAAAGGACATCCCGCTTCAGGTACAGTCACCGAAACTAATGGACAGGTTCATTGGACCCTTCCGCATCCTCAAGGTCCTTAGCCCTGCCGCAGTGAAGCTCCAGCTCCCAGCTTCGCTGCGGATCCACCCGGTGTTCCACATCTCCAAAATCAAACCGCACCACACCTCACCCCTCTGTGCTCCCGGTCCGGTGCCGCCTCCTGCCCGGATCATTGACGGGGAGCCGGCTTGGACAGTGCGCCGGCTCCTGGACGTCCGTCGAATGGGCCGGGGGTTCCAATATCTGGTGGACTGGGAGGGGTATTGACCCGAAGAACGCTCCTGGGTGAAGAGGAGCTTCATCCTGGATCCGGCCCTCCTGGGCGATTTCTACTGTCGACACCCCGATAAGCCTGGTCGGGCGCCAGGAGGTGCCTGTTGGGGGGGGGGGTCCTGTTGTGTGGGCCGCCAGAAGAGGAGGGACTGCTGGCCCACCACCAGAGGGCGCCCTGCCTGAAGTGCGGGCTTCAGGCACGAGAGGGCGCTGCCGCCACGGACACAGCCGGGGGTGACAGCTGTCACTCATTATCTCCTGACAGCTGTCACTCATTCATGCTTCATCAACTCACTCCATAAAACCCGGACGTCATCTCCACCTCATCGCCGAGATATCGTCAAACCGTTCAGGTAGTATATTCTCAGCCGTATTCAGTAGGTACTACTGCACTCGTTATTGTGTTCCTGTTTTGGAGGTGGAGGTGTCTTACCCACCATTAAGGAACTGTCGCTGCTTGTATTTGCTGGGTGTGCGCACACCCATATCTTATTGTCTCTGCTCCCTGCCAGCAGTACCAGGTCCGACCTCCGAGGGCGGTGGCCACCTGGGGACTTGGGACTTGGCAGCTCCAGTATTCTCCGGGTTCGGTGGCGGAGGAAATCATGTGGTTCCGGTTCATCTCAGGACAGACGTCTTCTATCCTCGAACCTGCCCACACGTCACCCTTGTGATTGACTGTGCAAAATTTCACATTCCTCTGTGTTGTGCTCATTCACAACAGTAAAGTGTTTATATTCGACTCTTTCATTGTCCGTTCATTTACGCCCCCTGTTGTGGGTCCGTGTCACTACACTTTCACAACATGACATGAATCATGGCTCCAACACGAGAGATGTCAATTGAAACAAAGGAGAGGATTATTAAACTCTTAGTTTAATCAAGTTTACATTGATATTTTGGACACTTTTTTTATCCCATCAATTGAAAGGATGTTTGGGGATGATGAAATCATTTTTCAAGATGATAATGCATCTTGCCATAGAGCAAAAATTGTGAAAACATTCCTTGCAAAAAGACACATAGGGTCAATGTCATGGCCTGCAAATAGTCCGGATCTTAACCCAATTGAAAATCTTTGGTGGAAGTTGAAGAAAATGGTCCATGACAAGGCACCAACCTGCAAAGCTGATCTGGCAACAGCAATCAGAGAAAGTTGGAGCCAGATTGATGAAGAGTACTGTTTGTCACTCATTAAGTCCATGCCTCAGAGACTGCAAGCTGTTATAAAAGCCAGAGGTGGTGCAACAAAATACTAGTGATGTGTTGGAGCGTTCTTTTGTTTTTCATGATTCCATAATTTATTCCTCAGAATTGAGTGATTCCATATTTTTTTCCCTCTGCTTGGTCTAAAAAAGTAACCATTACTGACTGCCACATTTTTTTTTCTGATTTCTTATAGTGTTTCTTAAAGCCAGAAAGTTGCCATTTGAAATGACTTTAGTTTTGTGTCATGTCTGTGATCTGTTTTTTTTTCTACAAAATTAAACAACTGAATGAACATCCTCTGAGGCCGGTGATTCCATAATTTTTGCCAGGGGTTGTATAAAAGGGCCCTTACTGTTGCACACCTTTGTTGTGAAAGTGTAGGTACACGGACCCACAACAGGGGGCGTTAATGAACGGACAATGGATAAGCCAAAAGTAACAATTTAATGTTGTAAATTGTGCACAACGGAATACAGACAACAATCACTTTGGAACTACAGTCAATTACACGTTGGGTGACGTGTGGGCAGGCTTGAGGATAGGAGACGCCCATCCAGAACCGAGCCAGATCCCACACGGCCCTCACCGCCAATGGATCTGAAGAACACCGGAGCCGCCAAGTCCTGGGTCCCCAGGTGGTCACCGTCTCCAGCTGTCAGACCTGGTACTGCTGGCAGAGAACAGAAACAGCACAGGTGAGTGTGAGTTTGCACACTCAGTAATCCCGCAGTCTGTGTTCTTTTGGGAGGGAGCACCTCCACCTCCAATCACACACTCGTGCAGCTCCTGTCTAACCACTTATCTGGTTGGGGTGTGAAGCGAAGCTGTCGCTGATCACACCAAACGCCAATCCCACAGATAAGGCAAACACCACAAGAAAACGGCTGCAAAAGAATTCAGACTATTACTCAATGTTTTGAGTCAGCAGAGAAAATTACCTCCAAGGTAGCTGATTTCTCGGCGGGGAGGTGGAGTTGCAGTCCGGCTTTTAAGGTGGTGGTGATGTGGATGAGTGACAGCTGGTGCTGATGACAAGTGACAGCTGTCACTCCCAGTTGCTATGACGCCCTCTCGTGCTTGAAGCCTGCACTTCAAGCAGGGCGCCATCTGGTGGTGGTGGTGGGCCAGCAGTACCTCCTCTTCAGCGGCCCACACAACAACCTTAACATGTTTGCAAGAACAATGGGATAAAATAACAACTGAAACACTTCACTGCTTGGTATCCTTAATGCCAAAATGTCTTTTAAGTGTTGTGAGAAGGAATGAGAACATTACAAAGTGGTAAATGCTTTAATGTCTCACTTTGTTTTGTTTTGTTTTTTGTTTGTTTTGTTTTGTTTTGTTTTTTTATGGAATGTGTTGCAGGTCTTAAATGCAAGAAAAGATGAATTTGATGAGACAATACATGAAGTAATTTGCAATTTGCAGTGAAAGAAAAGTCAATATTATTTTCTCTTCATATGGTCCCAACTTTTTCTGATTTGACAATGTAATAGATCTGATTAACAACAACAAAAAGTAGAATTAAAACAATACAGGGTTTCACTATTTGGAATTTGTTTACATTTATGCTGCAGTTATTTTATTTTAATATGAGGTGTTTCTTCAAAAGTGTTGTCAGTGGTCTCTGCGACAATAACACATATTGGATTCATGCACCGTTTCACATATTTTATATAAATATTGTCACAAAAACAATTCCTTCTGACATACTTATCAACGAAGGTTTCATATTGTGATTTTTATTGTATTGTATTACTCCAAATAAAATTTAAGAATAAAAGTATTTTTTGTGAGAAGGCTCTCCTTTAATCTAAAAAAGCTTTAATGATTTTTAATGACTTTAGAAAAGTTGGTGTCATACTGTTAGGGATGATGTCTCTGTTATTATGTAATGTTGTTCTCTTTAAAAAAAAGAATTATGTATTTTTTTAAGAAGTCATTTCCAACTCTTGATTTAACTGCCAGTGAATGCACATCAAAGGCTTACAAAATCAATTACTAAAAAATAAAATGCCACAAAAAAAAAAATCCTCATTTCAAGTGAAGACCAGCTAATGTACAGTGCATACAGAAAGTATTCCAAGCACTTCACTTTTTCCACATTTTGTGTTACAGCCTTATTTCCAAATGTAAAAACTTAATTTGTCCCTCAAAATCCTACCCACAACACTTTTTGGTGGGCAAATTTGTTAAAAACAACAACAAATACTAAGAAATCAAGTATTCACACCCTTTGCTCAATACTTTGTTGATGTGCCTTTGTAGTGCAGCAGATAACTGAAACAATCATGCAAATGGTGATACAAGCACCAAAGTTGGCATAAATACTCCTTAGACATTACTCTTTTGAAATAACTGACTGGCCACTTGGATTTTCAATAGGCGGCCAGGTAGGGGTCAATTGAAGAAATACACAGGGGTCAAAATTAAAAATATTCAAGTTATTTTGAAAACTACACATTATTTGTCTGATCAAAAAGAGTCCAAAAAGGTATAGTTTGGACTATCTATGACTGAATGATCAGGAGTTATCGGGTAAAAACAGCAAAAATGGTGACAAAGCTCAGTTTCAGTTTGTACAGGGGTTAAAGTTCCTTCAATTTTGGTAAAAAGTGATGCAAATTATTGGTATGGAATAGTTTTGATTGTGTTGAATGTTTGGTCTCCAAAGTAAAGGTTAAACAAGGTTAACGTCCATTGGATTCTATGACATGTGACATATGTGACCCGTAACATGATAACTAAGCATGATACATGGTCCGATCTATTCCTTTTTAAAACCTTGTTAACTCAACTAATAATGTGCATAATTTGCTTTTGCACCGACGGTAGGGGTGTGTGCCCACCGCAACTCAGGAGGGATCAAACCCACAAATGGGAGACATAAGACCACCCAGACAAGCAAACATAAAAAAAAAGAAAAGCAAAACATATCAATAATTCAAAACCACAGGCAAACGGGCCGGTGGGCAGAACCGCCACATCTAGAGCAGATTTTCATTCAGGATGTACATTGTGGCATTCGTCTTTCCCTTAATCCTGACTACTGTCCCAGTTCTTCCTACTGAAAAAAACATCCCCACAGCATGATGCTGCCACCACCATGCTTCACTGCAATGATGGTGCCTGCTTTTCTTCAAACTTGAGGCCTGCCATTCATGCCAAAGAGTTCAAGCTTTGTCTCATCAGACCAGACAATTTTGTTTCTCATGGTCTGAGAGTCCTTCAGATGCCTTTTGGCAAACCACAGGTGGTCGGTCATGTGCCTTTTACTAAGGAGTGGCTTCCGTCTGGCTTTCTGCCATACAGGCCTGATTGGTGGATTGTTGCAGAGATGGTTGTCCTTCTGGAAGGTTCTCCTTTTTCCACAGAGGAATACAGGAGCTCTGACAGAGTGACCATCGTGTTCTTGATCACCTCCCTGACTAATGCACTTCTCCCCCAGTCACTCAGTTTAGACGAGCAGTCAGGTCTAGGACATTTCCTGGTGGATCCAATCTTCTTTGATTTACAAATGATGGAGGCCACTGTGCTCATTGTGAAATTCAAAGCAGCAGAAATGTTTCTGCACAATTCCCCAGATTAGTACTTCAAGAAAATCCTGTCTCGGGGGTCTACAGACAATTCCTTTGACTTCATGTGTGGTTTGTGCTCTGACATGCACTATCAAGTGTGGGACCTTATATGTAGACAGGTGTGTGCCTTTCCAAATCATGTCCAATCAAGTGAGTTTACCCCAAGTGGACTCCAATTAAGTTGTAGAAACATTGCAAGGACAATCAGAGGAAACAGGAGGCACCTCAGCTCAATTCTGAGCTTCATGGCAAAGGCTATGAATACTTATGTACCTGTGATTCCATGTGTTTTTTTTTTTTGTGGTTTTTTTACTATTTTTATAAATGTTCAGTGTCATTTAGTTTTAGTTATAATTCAGTCTTATGACTTTTTAGTCAAGACTATGACTAAACTTAAACCAAAATATGTTGTCAAAAGTAATACTGCAACCATACAGTAATACAAGAAGTACTACGACCTGAAAGATTTAAACCTTCATTCACAGACAACACAGGCAACAGTGTCAGTACAGTCAAACACCTCTGTCCAGTGACCTACCTAAGCTCTTCCCTGTGGTTTTTCAATCTCAGAAGCATAAATGTCACTTCTGAGATAAATGAATGTCTCTACAAATTCAAAATTCTCAGCACATACAGATACACATACACATCTAATGGCTAAGTTCAGGAACTAATTGAAAACCTGGATCTTCATCTTTATCAAGGAAAATTGAAAACCCTGAAACTCCAATTCCTTGCTCAAGTTCTTAAGTGATGAAGTGATGCAGTCAGGGTATATGTCAGTTCTGCACAGATCACAGCACTATCCATAAAGTTGAGGCCAATAAACCTTTCCACACCAATGAAAGCTCCTAAGCTCCTACCCATACACAACTCCCAGTCCCTGCACATGCTGATACTGATCAACATGTACAGGGACTGGGAGAAAGTCTGTTTCTGCCCTTGCTACTCACAGCACTCAAACTACCTGTGCATAGGCTGGGTGTGATGTCCAGCAACTTCTTTGAAGTCCTGCATATATTCAAGAAATCCCAAAGTGTAGCTCACACAACCAGTGAAGGAAGAACCAGTTTTGGACAAAACATACAGCTGTTGAGTCACATGCTGTACATTCTCTTTCAGCAATAATCTGTTTCAAACTTTATGTACAAATGTGCTAGTGCAAAATACCTGATTAACAACACTATTTATTAATGAGCTTGTTAATTTTATATGTCATTATTGCTGATCAATGTTCTACCTACTAGACAGAACATGATCCCAGAAATTGCTGAATTCTGAGCTCTGTGCCATTCATCCTTCTTGGATTATTGATATCTGCCAAGGGGGGGATGCATGGAAATTCAGAGAATGATGGAATGATGGTAGTGCAACATTTGGACAGGAGTTAAGAAGATTAATGAGAGAAGCAGATGCAAACAAAGACCATTGGCAGGATATCAATAACCTGGCAGGTTATGACGGTGGCACTGTCCAAACACTTCAGTATTCTAAAAATATTGTCTCAAGGCTGCAACAACTACTCAATGACATGCTTCAAACCCCATCAAAGTCAATTAATATTAATTGTGCATTGAGCAAGCATTCACATCTCCTGAGGTTGAAACAAATTAATATAAAACACCCTGGGACAACTGGGTTTCTGTGAGAATGCTGAAATGCACTAGGAAAGAAAACTAAAGTGAATAAACAAGAATAAAGACTGCCATTTTATGTCATAGAGGATCTGTCACAAGAGAAATAAGCTTGCAGTCATGTAAAACACCAGATTAGTGTTTGCATTGGACTAGCTAATACTATTTTCAGCTTAGTAACATGTGAAGCAAAATCAACACACCCAAGCTTTCTTTGTGCCATCTGGCTCAACAAACCTGGAGATAAGTAATATCTTGGTGGTGGCTATCACCTGGATTTGTTAACCCTGGCTTTCTGCCTTAAACACATTAGACAACATGATTCTTAGACAACGGTATAAATTGTACCAGGTACAACAGCCAGTCGACAGCCGTCAGTACGACAGTTTTACCATCAGACACAGGGAGGCCTATCACAAAGTCTAACTTATGTGCGACCATGAACATTTAGGGATCGGGAGAGGGTGTAATTTCCCCTGAGGCCTCCCTGTGGAGGACTTGACAGGCAGTAATGTTACTGGTTAAGTCATAAGCATCTTAGGCCACCAAAATCTCTGTTGAAACATGAAGAATGTGTTTTTAATGCTCAGGTGGCAGGAGAAATGGCTGTCATGGGCCCACCTGATAACATCCCCTCTAAGGGGGTCAGGGACTAGGAGCTTCCCAGGAGGGCACTCTGGAGGCACAGGTAACTCTTCAGAGGGCTCCTTTACCCTAGTTTCAATATCCCAGATGAGCACAGAAATAAACCATGATGCGGGCAGAATGGTAGATTGATCTGAAGACATACTGTCGGGGTTGAATTTGTGAGATAATGCATCAGATTTGCCATTCTTGGACCCCAGGCTTTATGACAAAACAAAATTGAACCAGCAAAAGATAGCCTACCTGGCGTTGAGTCTCTTCGCAGTGCATAAGTATTCCAAATGATTGTGGTCTGTCCACACAAGGAACAGCATCTATGCCCCTTCCAACCAATGGCACCACTCCTCCAGGGCCACTTTAACTGCCAACAATTCGCGATGGCCAATCTTGAAATTGCATTCAGCGGTGGACAATTCTTTTAGACAGAAAAGCATATGCATGCAACTTACCATCTGTCAGGTGGGATCCAGAAGGAGTAGCACAGGGGCAGCTGTGAAGTAATGTTTTAGCACCCAAAATACCTTGTCACACTCGAGGGTCCAGGAAACCTCCCTTTGAGAAGAGGTGAGGTCATGCAAAGGAGATGCTACAGTAGTAAGGTTCCTAATAAATTTCAGTAGGAATTGGCAAACCCTAGAAATCTTTGAACCTCTTTGTGGGTGTGTGGCAAAGCCCAACCTGGCAGCCTTTCCTGGGTCCATTTTGATCTCCCCCACAGCTAACACAAATCCTAAGAAAGACACTGTGGATTTGTGAAACACATTTCTCCACCTTGACATACAACTGGTTTTGTAGTAACCATTGAAGTACCACTCAGACATGTTCTGAATGAGTCTCATCATCACAGGAGAAAATCATGATATTATCCAAATAGACAAACAAAAGCTTATTAAGGAAATTTCAGGGGACATCACTACAATGGCATCACCAAATATTTGTAGTGACAGGTGAGGGTATTGAATGTAGTTTTCCATTTATCCCCCTCCTGAATTCTCACCAAATGTTAAGTGTTACGTAAAATCCAGTTTAGTGAACGCTTTAGCACCATTCAGTAGTTGGAATGCTATGGCGATCAGAGGGAGGGAGGTAACGGTTCTTGACAGCAATTTCATTAAGCCCCCTAAAATCGATACAGGGAGGAAGGGTCTTATCATTTTAACTCCACAAAAATAATCCAGTGCCAGCTGGAGAGGAGGAAAGATGGATAAGTCCAACAGCCAGGGATTCTTCAATATAGTCATTCGTGGCTTGGTGTTTCGGGGAAGACAGGGAGTACAGTTTGCCCTTGGGAGGGCAGGCTCAAAGACAGTTTCTTCCACCAGGCAGTCAGGATCCTCATCTGCCTCCCTGCTCTGCCCCCACCTGCTCAGTTCACTTTATTCCACCCCCACCCCCCCCACCCACCCCCAATGCACTATTGCATCCACATCAGGTCTGCCTACAGTGGTTCATTAGTATACAGCCATTGCACTATTATATTTAATGTTATACTGTTTACATCAGCATACTGCTGCCACTTGCACTACTGTATTATACTGTTATACTGGTTACTTTAGCATACTGCCATTACACTATTTTATTTCATGTTATATTGTTTACATTAGCATACTGCCATTGCACTATTGTATTTAATGTTATACTGTTTACATTAGTATATTGCCATTTGCACTACAGCATCATACTGTTATATGTACCCTGCTTACACTGTTTATACTGTTTTATATTGTTATTTTTAAAATCAAATTTTGTAAATCATTAGTATTAGGTAGTGTTTTACTTAGCTTAGTAGTAGTTTTTTATTCTATACTTTGCACCGTGGGTCTGAGAGGACTGAAATGCATGGATGATGTCATACTTGACCAGTCATTCTCACTGTGTTCTGTACAGTAACACTACCTCTAACCTTAGTGACGTGAAATTTGGGGTTCCACAGGTATCCGTCTTAGGCCCCCTGCTTTTTTTCCCTTTATATAGCACCCCTTGGGCACATATTGTGGCACGTTGGGATTACCTTTCACTGTCATGCTGATGATACTCAGTTATACATGCCGATAACTGCTGGTCATCTCATCCACATAAAATCCTTAGAAGATTGCCTTGCATCAGTGAGAAGTTGGATGTCTAGAAAATTCCTCATTTAAACTCTGATAGACTTCAATTTGACCGGTTAACATTTAGCCTAGGATCGTGTGTCATACATCACACAGACAAAGTGAGAAACCTTGGGGTAATTTTTGATCCTACATTGTCTTTTGGCCTCCCCATTAGAAATATATGAGGATGACTGCTATAGACTTAGACCTGCTGGGGGGTTCCCATGATGCACTGAGTGTTTCTTTCTCTTTTTGCTCTGTATGCACCACTCTGCATTTAATCATTAGTGATTGATCTATGCTCCCCTCCACAGCATGTCTTTTTCCTGGTTCTCTCCCTCAGCCCCAACCAGTCCCAGCAGGGGACTGCCCCTCCCTTCACAGACTGGCACCTCCCTACCTAGTTGACCTAATTAAACCTTATATACCATCCCGGGCTATGCGTTCTCAGGGTGCAGACTACTTTGTGTCCCTAGGGTGAATAAGAAGTCTGCGGGTCACAGAGCTTTCTCTTATTGTGTCCCTGTTCTGTGAAATGATCCCCCTGCATCAATAAAACAGTCAGATTCTGTGGAGGCTTTCAAGTCCAGACTTAATATGCACTTATTTTCCCTTTCGTATGGCTGAGCCGGCGAGAAGCCCAACACTCAACACCACGGGGAAAGTCTGGCTTCCTCACTTCCGCCCACCGACTGGCAACTGGAAGTGGACCTTGGTAAACAGCTGACGTTCCCAGCCAGGATAACAGTGACACGACTCCGACCAGACATGATCATTGTGTCAGATTCCACCTTCCACCCTTTCACCTTCACCAAGAAGCTGCTGGGGGACAAGCGTAGCGGCAGCCTCCTGTGCTCAACTGAGGATGTAAACTCCTTTCTGCATAACACCCTCAGCGCCCCAGAGAGAGACAAGGAGCTTGGGCCACAGAGTGCCCTCATAAGCCCACAACCTCCAACAGTGGACTTTGTATTGAGGGAGCCCACCTGGACAGAGGTTCAGGAGGTGGTGAAGGGAGCCAGAACAGCTTCAGTCTCAGGCCCCAGTGGTGTTTCATACACTGTGTACAAGTGCTGCCCGCAACTCCTTGGTCACCATTGGAAAATCTGAGGGTTGATCTGGCACAGAGGAAAGATGCAGACCAATGGAGATGCGCCAGGGGTGTTGGATCCCCAAGGAAGAGAATGCCAAGAACATCAGTCAGTTCAGAGCCATCTGGCTGCTAGCGTCGAAGGCAAAATTTTCTTCAGCATCTTGTCATGACGACTAACAGAGTTCCTTCTGAAGAACAGCTATTTCGACACCTCGGTTCAGAAGGGCGGGATCCCTGGAGTGCTGGCTGTTTGGAACACACTGGAGTGGTCAACAACTCATCAGGGAGGCCCGTGAAGGAAAGGAACCTTACCGTACTATGGCTGGACCTCGCCAATGCGTACGGCTCCATACCTCACAAGCTTGTTGAGCTTGCCCTCCAATGACATCATGTTCCCAGCAAAGTCACTGACTCCTCCTGGTTACTATGATAATTCAGCTAAGAGGTCACTGCTGGGTCAAGCACATCGGACTGGCATCCGGCTTGAGAATGTGTATAATAACGGATGCACCATCTCAGTCATCCTTTTGCCCTCGCCATGACATGGTAGTCAAGTCAGCAGAGGCAGAGTGCAGGGGTCCCTTGACAAAATCGGGAGTACGCCAGCCCCCAATAAGAGCCTTTATGGATGACCTGACTGTCACCACCACATCTGTCCCGGCAGTAGGTGGTGGATTCTCCAAGGCCTAAGAAGGCTCATCACCTGGGCAAGGATGAGCTTAAGCCGGTAACAATCAAGGTCTCTAGTCCTCAAGAGGGGAAAAGTAGTGGATATTTCTGCTTCTCACTGTCTTGGACCCACCATCCCATCCATCACAGACCAGCCAGTTAAGAGCCTTGGGAAGAACTTTGACTGCAAGCCTTAAAGATTTCTGCTTCCATCCAGGAAAACCAGTGAAGAGCTCGAGGCCTGGCTTAGCCAGGTTGACAAATCAGGGCTGCCAGGGAGGTTCAAGCCTGGATTATCAGCACTCCATCTGCCCCAATCCTGTGGCGTCTGCTGGTGTACACAGTACCCATAGCAACAGTCGAGGCCATGGAGAGAAAGATCAGCAACTACCTACGTAGATGGCTTGGTCTACCACGCAGTCTGAGCAGCTTCCGTTCTGTATGGCACCAGCAACATCCTGCAGCTCGCAATCAGCGGCCTCGCTGAAGAGTTCATGGTGTTAAGACACATGGAGGTATTGCAGTTCAGGGAATCCAGAGATCCAAAGGTAGCATCGGCGGGTATTCAGGTGCGAACAGGCAGGAAATGGAGGGCAGACGAAGCTCTGGAGGTGGCTGAGTCACGACTGAGGCAGAAGGCACTGGTAGGGACCATAGCCAAGAACCATCATGTTCCACAGAGCCGGAAGGAGAAGCCCAACACTCAACCACGGGCAAAGTCTGGCCTCCTCACTTCCGCCACCGGAGCTCACAGTGCCCTGGAAGAGCGCATGGACGAGGTCACACGAGAGGAAGTGTGCCAAGTACCAGGAGCTGGTGGAAGATGCAGGAGGCAGGGCTGGATAACTCGCTATGAGCCTCTGGAGGTGGACTGCCAAGGATTTGCAGGGCGTTCACTCAGTAAAGTGTTCACATTGCTGGGCCTCACCGGGGAGGCAAAGAGGAAGACTATTAGATCCGCAACTGAAGCGCCGCAGAGAAGCCACAGATGGCTATGGATCAAAAAGGGCAGATCTGTGGGCTAACGCTGCTGGGACACAGGCTGGGGTCTGATCAACCCCGGTCGGGTCGCTTGGGCGAGGGTGTCTGACGTTGAAAGACCCGAAAACACCCAATGACCCCGGTTTACATCACTGATGATGTGTTCCAGCGCACCGCAAGATGTATCTTTCACCTCACCAACATACTGCCATAGTATAGTGTCACTCCTTTCACCTTTTAATGCATTTTATCAGGAAACGGAGCGTGCCGCGGCTCAACTTTACCTAAATTCTGTGTCTTTTAGTGAAGCTCAGGGCTAGTGGCCGGGCAATCACCTTAGTATTTCCTGTTTTCCTTGTTTAATGCTGACAAATTATACTGTATTTCTTGTCTTCTGATGCTTGATTCTGTTTTTTTTTTCTCTCTGTTTAAGGGTTGCAGCTTCATCCAGAGATGCGTGTGGTAATTGTGCTGGAGACCTCCTGTGCAACAACAGCTTTTCCTGTATATTCGTTTTGTGAATTGTTATGTAATTTATGTCTGTAGCATGGCCCAAGCAGAGGGTCACCCCTTTGACTCTGGTGTGCTTTAGGTCTTCCTCAGAGGGAGTTTTTCCTTACCACTGTTGCTCTGGGGGTTAGTAAGGTTAGACTTTACTTGTGTGAAGCACCTTCAGACAACTCTGTTGTGGCACTATATAAATGAAAATAAATTGAAATTGAAAATGAAAAATCATCTTTCATCATGTTTTGCGGAGTAGCCAAAATAATTGAATTTTGACTCACCTGAACAACTTGCTTGTTTTGGGTGGGGGCACCCCTGACCTGGAAAATGGAGATCAAATGATCTGTTTGTCCGCATTAGAGCACCACCCCTCTTCCTGATGTTGACGACACTCCTCAGTGGAAAGGCGAGTGAGGCCAAGCTGTGTAGGTTCCTCTGTGTGGACCCTTGATGGAATGGAACTTGACTGGGTTGTGCCAACGGGATGAAATCTTGGTTCTGTTGGCCTATTGCGAAGAGAACGGGTCTCCCTCGGAACTCTGTCCATCATCCTCTTCCGTCATCCACTCTGATGGCGAGCATGATCAGCGCATCAAGATCCTCGGGAAGTTCCACAGCAATGAGCTGGTCCTGGATATGATCAGCGAAGTCCTTGGAAAAAAAAAAAAAATTCAGAGCAGCGAGATTCCACTCGCTTTTGACTGCTAGGATGCAGAAGTCTTCTACGTAATCTGCCACCTTCCATGTGTCCTGCTTCAGCTTCATTAGCGATCCTGCTACCTCCCCACCCGGTGACATATGCTGGAATGCTTGCTGCAAAGTCATGGTGAATGAGACGAGAGACTGACAATATTCTGACTGCCTGCTCCATTCTGGCTGTCCCCAGGCTGCCATGCATCCCATCAGGTGATGATGAATTTGATTTTCATTTTGTCAGATGGGAACATAGATTCCATTAATTCAAAAATGTAACTCACAATGAGTGATGAATGGTGTGAAGTCTCCTGACTCCCTCGAAAAGCACTCTGGACAGGAGAGTTGATTGCAAAAAACTGGGTTTGGCTGTGGAGTCAGCAGCGGTACTGACGAACCCGGAAGTGGGCTGTCAAGAGCTGCAGCTTGTGTTGCTGGGGAAACTTGCTGGTCCAGTCTGGCCACCAATTGTCCGACCTGGGTGGTCAGTTCACTAAGTCTGGCACAGAGCGTGGATAATTTGTCCTCCTGCTGAGCCAGCTGTTGACTGTGTGCACATACTGCCTATTGAATTGCACCTAAACTTGTGTCTATGTTTGGCCAGACTGTTCTTTCAAGGTCACCGGCATGAAATGGGAGGACACAAATGCAAGGCTCAGACACAGATGGTCACTTTTAAAAGGTTTACTGTCGATACTTCCGGAGTTCCGTACACAAGAAGGCAGTCCAAAAACAGCAACAGTATCAAAATCATCAGGCGAGGGCATAGTCCAAAAAACATACAGAATGTTAAAAAATGTAGCAAGGCAATCAAGATAAAACTCAGAAACTAGGGCTGGAAGCAAAGGCTGTGAGGCATGACAATTTTGCAGGGAACAGTTGGACAAGGTGAGATTTAAGTACAGGAAATTGATGAGCAGACAATGAGGAACAGGTGTGAGGGAAAGATCCAGGGTGTGGGAGTGGAAAGACAGAGGGACACGCCCACCACCGAGCACCAATGACATACAAGAAAGCAGTGCAGCAAGACCCAAGCAGAAACAAATAACAGAAAACATAGCACAAGACATCATAGTCCCAATCCTGACAGATCCCAGCAGTCATAGGCATGAGGCAGGATACACTCTGGACAGGACACTAGTCTATTGCAAGGCACTATAGAGAAATACACCACATTAAAGAACAGCTAGCTTAATATAATTCTTAGTTTTTTCTGATGAAACAGAATTAAAAAAAATTGCATTTCCACCCTTCATATGTGTTGTTGTTGGTTGTTGTTGTTTGAATATTAATGTTGTCATTGTTGTTGTTGTCCATTCGGCTGGCCATTTTTGTTCCACATCGGATACAGCTGTACTGCCCTTCCTGACACAACTGCAGTGTTACCTGGAGAACCACACACAGCCGCTGGTGTTCCAAGAGGTCTCCCATCCAAGTACAGTACTAACCAGATCCTGCACTGCTTAGCTTCTGAGATCTGACGGGAATCAGGCTTACATAGAGCAGACCAGCTGCATGTTTTAATAATTAATGAATCAATAAAATAAAAAATATATATAAAGACTGCATCTGACTGGTCGAAATTTCATGACATATGTGTACAGGGTCCAAGCTCCCGCTACACTGTATCCATATTGAAATCTATGTGCAAGTGAGAAAAATAGGAAAGTGTTTTAGTGAAAATGAGGGGGTTTTTGCATGGTTCCAGGCTGTACTATGAGGAATACAGAAGAAAGAATATTAGTTATAATGAGCTACTGCTGCAAAATAAGGAAAGGCTCAGGCAGTGGCTAAGCACAATGACACTAAAGGACCCACCTGCTAACAGGCTGTCAAAAGTGTGTAGCAACCATTTTTTGCGGGACTGCAATGAAAGAGCTATCCAGTGGAGCTCAATGGGTTTGAAAACAAAAACTTGTTGAAAGAAACTGCAGTCCCAGCGTTATTTGAGTTCAGTAAGTGTGTACACATGGGACGAGCCACAGTCACGTGAGCTTCAGAAACAGGATCCCAGTAAAGAAGACCAAAGCCAGCTGTCGCCTTGAGCGCAGAGGCAACAATGAATCGAGGAAGTCTTTGCAGGAGGTAAGCTTCAAAAGTAGACTATTTATTTATTTATTAGTCCAGCTGAGGACATAACAAATATTCAAATATAAAGTATTAATCTTACCTGTTCATTTCAGTCAGATTCATAATCACAGCCTGACGAAAAACCTATCCACATAAAGCGTCCTAATTTTGGAAAACAACGTCTGAAAGCTGAAATGTAATGTTGTAAAACAAGTCCTTCTGTGTTTCAAGCCTGAAATGGAGAAAGCCGGTGTTTTGTTCCACAACAAGAAAATTAACTGATTGAAAAAGTTGAAAGAGTCACAGCTTCTCATTCATTCATGTCAGCGTTTATCACAGACATCAGTTGACTCTTCCTGCGATGAAAATTAATCCCATGATCCACCAAGATAGAAATAAAATAAAGTAAATTAAAAAATGTTAAATTACTCTGTTTGGCATCCATGTAGAGGTGCAGAGCTTATGGCCTTCTGTTGTATGGTAAACACATTTCTCCATACGCATATGGAAAAATTGTGGTTTGAATGCATCACCTCTAGTGGTGATTTATTTTTAGCAAATTTGTTTAGAACGATAAATATTATTTGAAAATTAGTTTTATTTATCATTTACACTGACACTACTATACCAAAAAAGAGGTCCCTTTTAACACCTGCACGCACACGTACTGGCAATTTAATGTTTCCAATTTACCTTATCTGCACATCTTTGGATGTTGGAGGAAGCCGAACAGAACCCACGGAAACATGGGGAGAACATGAACACTCCACCTTGGGCAAGTGATAGGACCCTCTTGCCCTCCTACCAAGGGTTACAGGTCCAGACATTGGCAGCAGTGTGTCTGATGGTGCAAGCGGCAGATGAGCTTACTGGCCAATGGCGTGAACACCAAATGGCATGCGGAGGAGTCTCAACAAGCTGAGACCAACACAATGGCATCAACTAGCCACTGAGCTGCTACTGCAGGGTATCCTCTTCGTCAGCAATGCTCGTTGCACTCTTGTGTACTGCACTGTACTAGGCACTGAGGACCAGAGAGGCAGTCTAGTGAAGCCACAACAACAACTGGCTTTGGAACCATGCAAGGTGTTTTGTTTTGGGTGGAGGACATCCTGTGGCGATGGTGCAGGCACAACACCAACTAGCTTTGGGACCGTGCAAGGTGTTTTGTTTTGAGTGGAGAATGTCCTGTGGTGATGGAGTGTATGCAATGGCAGCAGGCTTGAGTAGCTGGAAGCTGTTAGCAGAAGCTCTGCACACAGGCGGCTCATATTTGATGGTCACAACTCTAGCTGACCCCCCCAGTAAGAGCTTGTTGAGGCAGCAATGTGAGTCTCCAGGCAGTCCTTTGATGCCATGTGATGGGAAGCCCCTAGAAACGGTGGGGTAAAAAAATGCATACTCAGATCACACCTGGCTGGCTAGGTGTGGTCAGTGGGACTTCACCTAAAGCGGTAAAAAATCTAAGAAAAAAAACATAACTGTTGCAACATGGAATGTGTGAACAATGCTCAATAAAAACAATCAACCTGAATGAAGAACAGCCCAGGGGTGGGCAACTTGTTCCAGAAAGGGCCAAGAGGATGGAGGTTTTCTTTGCCGCCACTGACTCCACCAGGTGATTTCACTGATTAATATCACTTTGAGCAGGTGGAATCAGTTCATCAGTGAAATCACCTGGTGAAGTCAGTGGCTGCAAAGAAAACCTGCACCCTCTTGGCCCTTTCTGGAACAAGTGCCCACCCCTGCTCTAGGTCATCCCCATAGGAAATCTCCTGATTGGTTCTGGGAGTATGGCGATGAAATCGAGAAACTCCTAAAAGAGAAGAAAAGTAAGCATCTTAAACACCTACAAGAGACCTCTGAGAGGAGCAAGAATGCACTTGCTGAAATCAAGAACAAGGTGCAGAGGGAAGTGAGATTGCTTAAGAATGAATAGTGGCTGAAGAAAGCTGAAGAACTGTAACATATGGCTGACAATCATAACTATCAAGGTCTGTTTGCCATGCTGAAGGCCATCTATGAACCCAAAAGCAATGCTGATGCCCCAGCATTAAGACTAAATGGAGGGAGCATTTTGACAACCTGCTTAACCAAGAAGGATCTGCACAGACATATGCATGTCTACAGCTGGAAAAGAAACCTATAAGGAATGAGTTGTGTGGAGAAATTAGTATGGAAGAACTTAAGAATGCTCTGAAGTGAATGGCTAGTGATAAAGCACCTGGTCTCAATGGCATTCCCTCAGACATTCTGAAAAATGTAGGCAAAAAGCTGTGCGAAGCTCTGCTAGACTTATTCAACAGATGCCTACATTCTGGTAATGTGCCCCAAGACTATCGAGATGCTTTGATTATCACCATCTATAAGAGAAAGGGCGACCATGCAGAGTGCAGAAACCACCGGGGTATATCAGTTGTTGGCCACAGCTTGGCAAGGGTCTTTCCAAAATTGTGTTGAATAGATTGAAAGTCATTGCAGAAAACGTTCTCCCTGAATCTCAGTGTGGATTCCAGACTGAATATATTGGAGGTAGCTCCAAGAGAATGCGACAGAGCAACATCAGCCTTTATGTAGTCTTTGTTGATTTCGCAAAGGCTTTCAACACAGTGACCACGCAACTCTATGAAAGGTCCTTGAAGTCTATGATGCCCTGAAAAGCTTGTTAATATCGCCAAACAATTCCATGATGGAACGAAGGCACAAGTCTGAGTCGGCGGTGAACCCAGTGATGCCTTTTTGGTTAACCATGGCGTGAAGCAGGGATGTGTATTGGCACCAACTCTTTTCTCCCTTTACCTCACAGCTGTGCTGGATATTATGAATGAAGTGCTCAACAAGGGTGTGTTTATTCGTACAGACAGATGGCAAACTTTTCAACCTGCCCGACTTCATGCCCATACGAAAACAAGTGTCTCAGGGAACTGCTTTATGCTGATGACTCGGCTCTTGTAGCCAGTAATGAAGCTGATTTGCAGCAGATTGTGGATTGTTTCTCTTCTGTAGTCGATATGTTCGGAATGAAAATCAACATCTCCAAAACCGAGGTATTCTATCAACCTCCTCCAAGGTCCACTGAGTTACCAGAGAGGATTAAGGTCCTTGATAATCCACTGAAGACAACCAGTGTTTTACCTACCTGCGTAGTACTGTTACCACACAAACTCTTCAGATCTGAAGTGGAAAGAAGATTCTGTCTGCATCGAAGGGATATGGCACACTACAAAGAAGACTCTGGATCTCTCACGACATTAGTACAAAAACTAAAGTAAAGGTCTACTCAGTTGCAGTGATCCCTTGCCTGTGCTACTCTAATCGAGTGTGTGACTATTTACTGCAGATACATCAGGGCTCTGACAAGAGTTCAACGCTGCCATCTACACTCCAATCCTCAGCAATAGATGAACAAGATCACATACCAGATGTTGAGTACTGCGACTTGCACATGCAGTCAGTGTTGAAGCCGCTTTTAACTGTGTCACAGCTTCGCTGGGCAGGGCATTAGTCGTATGCCCAATAGTAGAAAGCTGTGTTCTACTACTCAGAACTACAACAATGCAAAAGGAGCCAAGGTGGACAACGCTGCAGTACAAAGATGTTTTAAAGAGCCACATGAAGATAACAGGCATCTCACATGATACCTGGGAAGAGGATGCTTTCCAGAAAGTCAAATGGTGTGGACTACAGAAGAAAGCCTCAGTGGCCATAGAAGATCATCGCCAGCAAGAATACCAATGTGCACATGACCACTGCCATACAGCGGCTGCACCAGGCTCTTTCTAGTGCAGCAGTTGTCAATGTTTTTGTATATCCCGTGCGGGTCTCAAAGCCCATACAAGAGCCTGTGCAGAATAACTAAACTCAAGGTAAGACTGTCATCTTTGATAACGAAGGACATCCATATATATATATATATATATATATATATACACATACAGTGAGGAAAATAAGTATTTGAACACCCTGTGATTTTGAAAGTTCTCCCACTTAGAAATAATGGAAATTTCATCTTAGGTGCATGTCCACTGTGAAATCACATTGTATGATTTTCTAATAATTTACTTGTATGTTACTGCTGCAAATAAGTATTTGAACACCGACCAACCAGCAAGAATTCTGGCTCACACAGACCTGTTAATTTTTTCTTTAATAACCCCTCTTATTCTGCACTCGTTACCTGTATTAACTGCACCTGTTTGAACTTGTTACCTGTATAAAAGACACCTGTTCACACACTCAATCAATCACACTCCAACCTGTCCACCATAGCCAAGACCAAAGAGCTGTCTAAGGACACCAGGGACAAAGTTGTAGACCCGCACAAGGCTGGGATGGACTACAGGACAACAGGCAAGCAGCAGCAACTGTTATAATTATTAGAAAGTGGAAGAAACACAAGATGACTGTCAATCTCCCTCGGTCTGGGATTCTATGCAAGATCTCACTCTGTGGGGTAAGGATGATTCTGAGAAAGCTCAGAACTACACAAGAGGACCTGGTGAATGACCTGAACAGAGCTGGGACCACAGTCACAAAGATTACATGAGTAACACATGATGCTGTCATGGTTTAAAATCCTGCAGGGCAGCAAGGTCCCCTTGCTCAAGCCAGCATATGTCCAGGCCCATTTCAAGTTCATCAGTGACCATCTGGATGATCCAGAGGAGGCATGGGAGAAGGTCATGTGGTCAGATGTGACCAGAATAGAGCTTTTTGGAATCAACTCCACTTACCATGTTTAGAGGATGAGAACAACACCAAGAAAACCATCCCAACCATGAAACATGGGGGTGGAAACATTATACTCTGGTGGTGCTCTTCTGTAAAGGGGACAGGAAAACTGCACCGTTTTGAAGGGAGGATGGATGGGGTCATGTATTGCAAGATTTTAGCAAACAACCTCCTTCCCTCAGTAAGAGCATTGAAGATGGGTCATGGCTGAGTCTTCCAGCATGACAATGACCCCAAACACACAGCCAGGGCAACTAAGGAGGGGCTCCATAAGAAGCATTTCAAGGTCCTGGTGTGGCCTGGCCATTCTCCAGACCTGAACTCAATAGAAAATCTGTGGAGGGAGCTGAAATTCCCAACCTGAAAGATTTGGAGAAGATCTGTATGGGGAGTGGACCAAAATCCCTGCTGCAGTGTGTGCAAACCTGGTGAACAACTACAGGAAACATTTGGAATCTGTAATTGCAAACAAATGCTACTGTACCAATTGTTAAGCTCTGTTTTTGTAGGGGGTCAAATACTTATTTATACAATAAAATGCAAATAATTCATTATTTAAAAATCATACAATGTGATCCACTGGATTTTTTTTTATAGATTCTGTCTCCCACAGTTGAAGTGTACCTACGATAAAAATTACAGACCTCTCCATTCTTTGTGGGTGGGAAAACCTGCAAAACATCCAAGCAGAACTAAAAAAAAAAATCAAACTCCAACAGCAAAGAGTGTCACTTGCAATAGCTGATACTCAGTTTGATTTGTTCTGGGTGGCTGAAAGAGAAAATGATGATTGCATGCTAATTGCTTTGTAAAGTGTTTCAATTAATCATTTAAGTATAAACAATAATTGCAAAACCATTCATCAGTCTCCAGTTGAGAAATTTATATGAGTAGCTGTTTGTGTTTGATTTTTGTAATTATAGAAAAAAATTATTAAATTGTGTTTTGCTAATAGTACTTATTTTCAAACCATCCCGTGCCTGTTTAATGTGACACCCTCAGGGATGAGCACAATTCATCTACACAATTCAGCGACTTCTTTCCCTTGTCTCTTGTTTGTTGGCGATGTCATTCCTTTATATATATAGTGAGGAAAATAAGTATTGAACACCCTGCGGTTTTGCAAGTTCTCCCACTTAGAAATCATGGAGGGGTCTGAAATTTTCATCTTAGGTGCATGTCCATTGTGGAGACATAATCTAAAAAAACATCAGCAAGGGCCCCCTGCTCAAGCCAGCATATGTCCAGGCCCATTTGAAGTTCATCAGTGACCATCTGGATGATCCAGAGGAGGCATGGGAGAAGGTCATGTGGTCAGATTGTGACCGGAATAGAGCTTTTGGAATCAACTCCACTTACCATGTTTAGAGGATGAGAACAACCCCAAGAAAACCATCCCAACTATGAAGCATGGGGGTGGAAACATCATACACTGGGGGTGCTCTTCTGTAAAGGGGACAGGACGACTGCACAGTAGTGAAGGGAGGATGGATGGGGTCATGTATTGCGATATTTTGGCAAACAACCTCCTTCCCTCAGTAAGCAGTGAAGATGGGTCATGGCTGGGTCTTCCAGCATGACAATGACCACAAACACACAGCCAGGGCAACTCAGGAGGGGCTCAGTAAGAAGCATTCAAGGTCCTGGAGTGGCCTGGCCAGTCTCCAGACCTGAACTCAATAGAAAATCTTTGGAGGGAGCTGAACTCCAAACCTGAAAGATTTGAAGAAGATCTGTATGGAGGAGTAGACCACAAAATCCCTGCTGCAGTGTGTGCAAACCTGATAAAAAAACTACAGGAAAACCTGGTAAAAAAAAAAAACTACAGGAAATGGTTGACCTCTGTAATTGCAAACAAAGGCTACTGTACCAAATATTAACATTGATTTCAAAGGCGTTCAAATACTTATCTGCAGCAGTAGCATACAAATAAATTATTTTAAAAAACATACATTGTGATTTCTGGATTTGTATTTATTTTTTTTTTTTAGATTATGTCTCTCACAGTGGACACCTAAGATGACAAGTTCAGACCTCTCCATAATTCTAAGTGGGAGAACGTGCAAAACCGCAGGGTGTTCAAATACTTATTTCCTCACTGTATATAAGAAGAGTTCAGATGCAAAAACCCCAGTATCTCCAAAACCATAATTTTTTAGTTGAGGCCAACATGTACTTGGCCGTCCATGGGACCATCAGTGTGCAAAATATGAAAGAATTTGAACAAACTGTTTTCATTTATTGATGAAAGCCTGTGCATTTCCCAATATTCAAAATGATCAAATATTTGCACAAGAATAATAAAGTTATCAGTTTAAACATTAAATATCTTGTCTTTGTGGTGTATTCAATTAAATATGGGTTGAAGAGGATTTGCAGATCATTGTATTCTTTTTATTATTTACATTTCACCACAACATTCCAACTTCACTGGAATGGGGGTTGTATTTTTAAAAGTGCTGTGACACATATTGGTATATATAGAATACATAAGAAAGGTGAGAGCACACACCCCTGTGTTGAGCCAGTGGAAGAACACACTTTGTTTAATAAAATATCATTCACTCTGACTTTCTGTGTTCTGTTTGTTAAAAAGTCTAAAATCCAGCCCACAAGGTTTTTGCTTAGTTTAACCCTCTGGGGTCCGAGGGCATTTTTTGTACAGTTCACTCACCTGGCATAAATGTTTTATTGTTGCTGTTAATAGCTCTCCCTGCATCCCACAATCAAGTTTTGTGTCTTTTTTTTTTTTTTGTCAGGACAACCTGTGCTTTCAGAATATATATGTTTTTTTGTGTTTTATAAGTGTAAGAAAGGTTTGCAATCAAAAATAGGCAAGGAAAAAATTAAGCGAAAAATAATTTTCCACACACATTTATTCAAAACACACAGCAAACTATAATAAACAACTGTTTCGACACTTTAGAAAGGTAATTTGAGGTCTTGTGTGAAAGACTGTACAACAAAAAGGTTCAAACAATAAACACAAATGCACATTTTGAACAATATATACAAAATGGTCGAATGTGTTCTGTTGTCCATTGATATGGTAAACAGTGCAGTGGATTGAGATCAAATGTTGTACAGTTATAGGAAAAAGGAAAACTGCTTTTTGCAAATTCGCTCTTAATCTTAAAAACTCCATTTGGAAGTTGTAAATAAAAGGAAGGGAACTTGAATTAAACCTTAAAGGTTTTCAAAACTGGTGCATTAAACATCAAAAGTCACAAGTAATGAAACACAAAGAACAAAGAGCCACATGGTAGCTTTTAGCTAACATTTATACTAAGGTCCACCTGGGGCCTGTTCAGCCAGGAAGAAACAAAACTAAGAGAAGTTTCCTTGCAAGAGTAAGATCTCAATTCTCTTTTGTACCCCTTCCCCTTGGCCCTACCCCTACCTCTTTAAAACAAGGGGTAAGGCAAAGGGGTATGCCTCTAGCCTCTAACTGAGAAACCCCTCCATCTTAGGGAAAAAAAAAACTGCCCATCTCATGAGTTTGACGTCATTATGTTGGATCCCTTAAAGTGCCGTCTTCACTGTTTGTCAACATGGCAACCGAAACGCAACTTGTTGCAGTAGCCTGTTTGCTCTTTTAATTTTCTCACCTTTCTGGGTCAATGAGAAGAAATAGAAGGAAACGCAGATTTCTTAGACACATCGCAATCATGTCAGAGAACTTAGTGGTATTCATAATTAATTCATTAGTTATTAATTAATAAATATTAATAATAATACTTAGTAATTAGTAATCAATTATTGAATATTAATAATACTAAGAACAATTAATAATAATAGCAATAGTTAATATTAATTAACTAATAATTAATTGATTGATTAGTAATTAATTAATTAATTAATTAGTAATTAAAAGAAATAAACACTTGAAATATATCAGTCTGTGTGGAATGAATGTATACATTATACAAGATTAATTTTTTGAATGGAATTACTGAAATAAATCAACTTTTTCCATGATATTCTAATTATATGATCAGCACCTGTATGCATGTAATGGGCTGCATCTAGTTCTGTTAACCTTATATTTCTTTTTAAAATTATCCCATTTTTTGCATCCAGCCCTATTTCCTTTAGAAATTTCTTTGACAAAAATAACAGCAGTCTATTAGGACATCAGGTTATGTGTTACACATATACATGTGTCTGTATATATTTCCAACTTACTCCCATTGGTCTTCAGCTGACTGCTTACAACGCAGAAACTTCTCCTCATTTTCTGCCTGAAAGCGAATTAGGAGACAAGTGTGCTCAGGGCTCCCTGTTTGTTTACAAAATACACATGCGTTACAGACCTTGAAATCCAACAGCAGGGATTGATATTATCCAAAGATTTATTAACATACAAATTAACGTGCTTATCCTTTATCACGATTTTCTCCATTGTGAGATATAAAAGTGTGTTATCGTAGCGTTCGTGTGTATATGCATTATAACAGCTCAGCGTACGAACGAAGTTACGATATTCTTCAGAACGACAATATACGCAACATGCATCCAGCAGCATACATGTTGCTGTCATAGGCAACTGCCTGTAAGTGTTTTTGGTTATAACTTTCTACACAGTGCAATTTGTAATGAAAGCCAATTACATTTGTGCAACTCTTTCATGCCATGTTTGTTTCTTTGGAGACAGCAGTAAGCTCCTCCTACCCCTCTAAACAGAGTGTGCATCCAGATTCCCCCGTTTGAAGGGGTTTGTAGCCCTCCGCCTATCCCTCCGCCTCGCTCCAAAAAGAGAATTGGGATACCCCTCTGTCTCTCGTGCCTGCGCAAAATAGAAGGGAAGGGTAAGGGCGGAGGGGGAGAATTGACATTCAGCCTGATTTGGCTTTGTTCCAGACCTTTTAAAGGGGACTCAATGTCACTAAGTCCTGCGCTTTCACTCACAGGGAAAATCAGAAAAACTTCACACACTGAAAGACACTATTCTTACAACCACAATTCCAGTGAAGTTGGGACATTGTGTAAAATATAAATAAAAACATAATACAATGATTTGCAAATCCTCTTCAACCAATATTCAATTGAATACACCACAAAGACAAAATATTTAATGTTCAAACTGATAAACTTTATTGTTTATGTGCAAATATTTGCTCATTTTGAAATGGATGCTTGCAACACGTTTCAAAAAAGAAGGGACAGTGGTATGTTTACCACTGTGTTACATCACCTTTCCTTCTAACAAACACTCAATAAGCATTTGGGAACTGAGAACACTCATGATTGGGTATAAAAGGATCATCCCCAAAAGTCTCGGCCATTTACAAGCAAAGATGGGGTGAGGATCACCACTTTGTGAACAGCAGCATGAAAAAATAGTTTAACAACAGTTTAAGAACAATGTTTCTCAATGTTCAATTGCAAGAAATTTAGGGATTCTGTAAGGCCAAAAACCAACACTGAATGCCCGTGACCTTCGATCCCTCAGGTGGCACTGCATTAAAAACCGACATCATTGTGTAAAGAATCTTACCGCGTGGGCTCAGGAACACTTCAGAAACCCATTGTCAGTTAATACAGTTCGTCGCTACATTACAAATGCAAGTTAAAACTCTACCATGCAAAGTGAAAGCCATACATCGTCAACATCCAGAAATGCCGCCACCTTCACTGGGCCCAAGCTCATTTGAAATGGACAGACACAAAGTGGAAAAGTGTGCTGTGGTCTGATGAGTCCACATTTCAAATTGTTTTTGGAAATCATGGACATCATGTCCTCTGGAAAAAAGAGGAAAAAGACCATACAGATTCTTGCCAGTGCAAAGTTCAAAAGCCAGCACCTGTGATGGTATGGGGGTGTGTTAGTGCCCATGACATGGGCAACTTACACATCTGTGATGGCACCATCAATGCTGAAAGGTACATCCAGGTTTTGGAGCAACACAAGCAATGTCTTTTTCAGGAACGTCCCTGCTTATTTCAGCAAGACAATGCCAAGCCACATTCTGCACGTGTTACAACAGCTTGGCTTCATAGTAAAACAGTGCAGGTACTAGACTGGCCTGCCTGCAGTCCTGACCTGCCGCCCATTGAAAATGTGTGGCGCATTATGAAGCACAAAAAATGACAACGGAGACCCCAGACTGGTGAACAACTGAAGTCGTACATCAAGCAAGAATGGGAAAGAATTCCTCCTACAGAGCTTCAACAATTAGTGTCCTCAGTTCCCAAACACTTATTGAGTGATGTAACACAGTGGTAAACATACCACTGTCCCTGCTTTTTTGAAACGTGTTGCAGGCATCCATTTCAAAATGAGTAAATATTTGCATAAAATCAATAAAGTTTATCAGTACGAACATTAAATATCTTGTCTTTGGGGTGTATTCAGTGGAATATAGGTTGAAGTGGATTTGCAAATCATTGTATTTTGTTTTTATTTACATTTCACACAACATCCCAACTTCATTGGAATTGGGGTTGTAGGTTCTTTTAACTATAACACATATGATTAGATTTTCCTAAATACCTCCTAAGAAAGAACTTGATTACAGTATTAAAACTGTTTCATCATAACAAATCATTAACAGTTCAAGAAATAATGTTTGACACACATCGACAGTTAAAAAAGAATTCACCTGCAAGGAAAAAATGCTAAGAGGTTACTTTGTTTATACAATTTGCTTTCTGATTTGTTATACAACTCAGAAAAAAAACTATAACTTTCCACTTCAGATAAAATAATTTTATTTTTCAATGAATTACAGTTGGGTCATTTTCCACTCTTGACCTCCAGGGGGAGCTATGTTTCTACTCACCATAATGCTCACATTTATGACCTTTAATCTGGTATATCTGTTGTGAAAAGTGTAATGACACGGACCCACAACAGGGGGTGTAAATGAACGGTCAATGGAAATAAGAAGTAACAGTTTTAATGTTGTGAAATGTGCACAATGGATACAGATACAATTCAATACTACAGTCAGTTAGAAAGTTGGTGTCATGTGGGCGGGTTCGAGGATAGGAGACGCCTGTCCAGAGAAGAGTCGGGACCCACACGATTTCCACCGCCAACGGATCTGGAACACACCGGAGCCACCAAGTCCCGAGTCACCAGGTGGCCACCGTCTCCAGCTGTCAGATCGGGTACTGCTGGCAGGAAGCAGAAAACAGTCAAGAGTGGGTGTGTGCTCACACACCCACTCTTGACAGTCAGCAGAGTTATTCTTCGGGAGGAGAAAACACCTCCACCTCCTGTTTTCACAAGTTCTGAGTGTTACCGTGCAGACCCCAATTTCCACTTGTTGAGTACTGGAGTGCAGAGTGGGAACGCCAACTCCAATCAACTCC
This sequence comes from Thalassophryne amazonica, assembly GCF_902500255.1. Taxonomy (NCBI): domain Eukaryota; kingdom Metazoa; phylum Chordata; class Actinopteri; order Batrachoidiformes; family Batrachoididae; genus Thalassophryne; species Thalassophryne amazonica. The sequence continues at coordinate 123,794,055 of NC_047106.1, forward strand.
CTCCGACTCAGATACAAATGGAAAAGCTGCAAACTCACAAGATCACTGAACCACAGCTACCAGCTCAGATGCAAAGGTACGTTACAACAAAGCTTAGCTGAGACACGTATGAAGACGGCTGAGAGTCTACCTGAATAATGCAGACGATTTCTCAGCAGGGGTGTTGTGTCTTCTCCAGGCTTTTATGGATGGCATGATGAGGTGATGAGTGACAGCTGTCAGAGGTCCTGGAGCTCCTGGCGGCGAACTGCGCCCTCTGGTTCCTGAAGCCCGTCTACAGGCAGGGCGCCCTCTGATGTTGAGCCAGCAGTACCTCCTCTTCGGGCGGCCCACACAACAGGACCCCCCCCCCCCCTCAACGGGTGCCTCCTGGCGCCCGACCAGGCTTGTCGGGATGTCGTTGGTAGAAATCGGCCAGGAGGGCCGGGTCCAGGATGAAGCTCCACTTCACCCAGGAGCGTTCTTCGGGTCCTTACCCCTCCCAGTCCACCAGATATTGTAACCCCTGGCCCCGTCGACGGACGTTCAGAAGCCTGCGCACGGTCCACGCAGGCTCTCCATCGATGATCCGGGCAGGAGGCGACGCTGGTCAGGGAGTGCAGAGGTTGGAGGAGTGACACGGTTTTATCCGGGACACGTGGAAGACTGGATGTATCCGCAGTGGCAGCCTCAGCTGGACTGAGGACTTTGGTGATAAGGAAAGGTCCGATGTATCTGTCCTTCAGTTTTTGGGAGTCCACCTGCAGAGGGATGTCCTTAGTTGACAGCCAAACATCCTGCCTGGGCTGGTATGCAGGGGCCGGGGTACGCCGGCGGTCTGCATGGCCCTTAGCCCTCGTCCGGGCTGTCAGAAGGGCAGAGCGGACAGTGCGCCACACCCGACAGCATCTTCTGAGATGGGCCTGGACCGAGGGGACCTCGACCTCACCCCCTATGGCTGGAAACAATGGGGGCTGGTACCCCAAACACGCCTCAAAGGGGGAGAGGCCGGTCGCAGATGACTGTTGACTGTTGTGACTGACTGACTGTTGTGGGCGTATTCGATCCAGGCCAGGTGTTGACTCCAGGCTGTCGGGTGCGCGGAGGTGACACACCGCAGGGCCTGCTCCAAGTCTTGGTTCGTCTGCTCTGCCTGTCCATTGGTCTGAGGGTGGTACCCGGACGAGAGGCTCACGGTGGCCCCCAGTTCCCTACAGAAACTCCTCCAAACTTGCGAGGAGAACTGGGGACCACGATCCGAGACTACGTTCGTGGGGATACCATGCAGATGCACGACATGGTGGACCAGGAGGTCTGCAGTCTCCTGGGCCGTCGGGAGCTTCGGGAGGGCCACGAAGTGGGCCGCCTTGGAGAACCGGTCCACTATCGTCAGGATGGTCGTCATACCCTGGGACGCAGGGAGACCCGTGACAAAGTCCAGGCCTATGTGGGACCAGGGGCGACGAGGCACCGGCAGCGGCTGGAGGAGTCCTTGGGCCTTCTTATGTTCTGCCTTGCCCCTGGCACAGGTGGTGCAGGCCTGGACGTACTCCCGGACGTCAGTCTCCATCGACGCCCACCAGAAGCGCTGCCAGACCACTGCCACGGTTCTTCGCACACCTGGGTGACAGGGGAGCTTTGAACCATGACAGAAGTCCAAGACCGCAGCCCTGGCCGCTGGTGGGATGTACAGCCGGTTCTTCGGTCCATGTCCGGGGTCCGGGTGTCATGTCAGGGCCTGCCGGACGGTCTTCTCCACGTCCCAGGTGAGAGTTGCGACGACAGTGGACTCGGAGATGATGGTGTCCGGTGGATCCGACAGCTCTGGCTTGACTTCCTCTTCATGCACCCGGGACAGTGCATCGGACCATTGGTTTTTAGTCCCGGGGTGATACGTGGTCTGGAAGTCAAACCGACCAAAGAACAGTGACCAACGGGCTTGCCTGGGGTTCAGACGCTTGGCGGTGCGGATGTATTCCAGGTTCCGATGGTCCGTGAAAACCGTGAAGGGAACCGTGGCTCCCTCCAGAAGGTGTCTCCACTCCTCAAGAGCCTCTTTCACCACCAGAACGTCCCGATTGCCGACGTCATAGTTCCTCTCAGCCGGGGTCAACCTGCGGGAATAGTAGGCACAAGGATGGAGTACCTTATCAGACTCCCCACTCTGGGACAGCACGGCTCCTATCCCTGAGTCAGAGGCATCCACTTCGACAATAAACTGCCGATCAGGGTCAGGCTGCACCAGAACTGGTGCAGTCGAGAACCGACGTTTCAACTCCTTAAACGCGGCTTTGCACCGATCCAACCAGGTGAAGGGGACTTTAGTGGCGGTCAGGGCTGTCAGGGGGCTAACAACCTGACTGTAGCCCTTAATGAACCTCCGATAGAAATTTGCAAAACCGAGGAACTGTTGCAGCTTCCTACGACTTGTTGGTTGGGGCCAATCTCTCACCGCCGCAACCTTGGCCGGATCAGGGGCGACGGAGTTGGAGGAGATTATGAACCCCAGGAAGGACAAAGAAGCGCGGTGGAACTCACACTTCTCGCCCTTCACAAACAGCCGGTTCTCCAACAACCGCTGCAGGACCTGAAGTACATGCTTAACATGGGTCTCAGGATCCGGGGAGAAGATGAGAATATCGTCCAGATATACGAAGACGAACCGATGCAGGAAGTCCCGCAAGACGTCATTAACCAAGGCTTGGAACGTCGCGGGCGCATTGGTGAGACCGAACGGCATGACCAGGTACTCAAAATGACCTAAGGGGGTGTTAAATGCCGTCTTCCACTCGTCTCCCTTCCGGATCCAAACCAGGTGATACACATTTCTAAGATCCAACTTTGTGAAAATTTGGGCTCCATGCAAGGGCGTGAACACCGAATCCAGCAGAGGTAACGGGTATCAGTTGCGAACCGTGATCTCGTTCATCCCTCTGCCGGATCAACCCGGCAGCCAAAGAGTCCCGGATGTAGGTCTCCATTGATTCGTGTTCCGGATGTGAGAGGTTGTACAACCTGCTGGACGGGTACTCAGTACCCGGTACCAAATCTAATCGTATAGACAGTGCGGGGTCAGCGTGAGTGCCAGATCCTTGCTGAAAACGTCAGCAAGATCATGGTACTCAGCTGGCACCGCCGCGAGATTGGGGGGGACTTGAACCTCCTCCTTGGCTAGTACACCGGGTGGAACCGAGGATCCTAAACATTCCCGGTGGCATGTTTCGCTCCACTGCGTTACAACCCCAGATGGCCAATCAATCCAGGGATTGTGTTTTACCATCCAGGGATAACATAAAATCACCCGGGAGGTAGAAGGTGTTACATAAAACACGATCTCCTCCCTGTGATTCGCAGACACAACCAATGTCAATGGCTGTGTCTGGTGTGTGATTAATGGGAGAAGGGTGCCATCTAGTGCCCGAACCGACAAAGGTGACGGTAAGGCCATCAGAGGGAGCCCTACCTCCCTAGCCCATCTGCTGTCCAGCAGATTCCCCTCCGACCCCGTGTCCACCAGTGCTGGGGCGTGAATGGTGAGATCCCCACTCAGGATCATAACTGGGATTCGTGCAGATTTGCGGGATTTCCCCTCGTGAGTGTTATGGCCCACCCTTAGCCCAGTCTCTAAGGGTGGGCGTTGTAGTTTGACCGTTTGGGGCAATTTCTCTGTATATGCTCGCTCGAGCCGCAGAAAAAACACTCCCCGCGGGCCAGCCTCCGTTGTCTGTTTTCTGATTTTACTTTAGCCCTGCTCGTGTCCATAGCTTCGTCAGCAGGGGGAGCTGTCGCCTCACGGAGGGCTCTGGCAGTGGAGCGGGGGGACAACGACATCGGACCCGGAAGGAAGAGGGACGGCTCATGCCCGGCCATGCCCCTCGCCTCACTCCCGGCGATGTTCTTCTAGTCGGTTGTCTAACCGTATAACTAGATCGACAAGCCCATCGAAATCCCGCGGCTCATCCTTCGCCAGCAAATGCTCCTTCAGGACCGGAGACAGTCCGTTTATGAAGGCGGCACGGAGCGCAACGTTATTCCAGCCGGACCTCGCTGCCACGATGCGGAAGTCGACTCCTGCTGGCCCCCGTGCACCCTGCATTTCCATTGGTGGTTCACTCGATGGTTGACGCCCCTCAGGATCCATGACGATGGCCGAGAAATCCTGTTGTGAAAAGTGTAATGACACGGACCCACAACAGGGGCCGTAAATGATCGGTCAATGGAAATAAGAAGTAACACTTAATGTTGTGAAATGTGCACAACGGATACAGATACAATTCAATACTACAGTCAATTAGAAAGTTGGTGTCGTGTGGGCGGGCTAGAGGATAGGAGACGCCTGTCCAGAAAAGAGTCAGGACCCACACGATTTCCACCGCCAACGGATCTGGAACACACCGGAGCCACCAAGTCCCGAGTCACCAGATGGCCACCGTCTCCAGCTGTCAGATCGGGTACTGCTGGCAGGAAGCAGAAAACAGTCAAGAGTGGGTGTGTGAGCACACACCCAGTAAACAGTCAGCAGAGCTCTTCTTCGGGAGGAGAAAACACCTCCACCTCCTGTTTTCACAAGTTCTGAGTGTTACCGTGCAGACCCCAATTTCCACTTGTTGAGTACTGGAGTGCAGTGCGGGAACGCCAACTCCAATCAACTCCTTCCGACTCAGCTACAAATGGAAAAGATGCAAACTCACAAGATCACTGAACCACAGCTACCAGCTCAGATGCAAAGATACGTTACAACAAAGCTTAGCTGAGACACGTATGAAGATGGCTGAGAGTCTACCTGAATAATGCAGATGATTTCTCGGCAGGGGTGTGGTGTCTTCTCCAGGCTTTTATGGATGGTATGATGAGGTGATGAGTGACAGCTGTCAGAGGTCCTACAGCTCCTGGCGGCGAACTGCGCCCTCTGGTGCCTGAAGCCCGAATACAGCCAGGGCGTCCTCTGGTGTTGGGCCAGCAGTACCTCCTCTTCGGGCGGCCCACACAACAATATCTGGATGCTGCAATTCTGAGTTATTGCCCTGTCATCTTGTAGCGAGAGACATTCTGGTTGGTCTGGGAAGGCTCTGACATAGGCAGGTTTATTACACCTGTCTAATAACTCACACTGACTAGAGACTGCCTTATACTGGTTTCAGGAATACCTTTGAAGTAGAACGTATGGTTTACTCTTGTGGCATGCTGGGTGCTAGGCAGGAATTCCACAGAACACTTCCCCTGTGCTGTTGTAACCTTCAGGTCAAATGTAACAACAGTCCTTTCAGTTTAACACTTCAGGGTTTTGGAATGTTTGGGAAGACAGTTCTTCACAATAGCAAACATTAATGTATTTTATTCTTGTGTGAATTAACTTTGAAGCCATATTCATTACAAATGTTTGTGCTATTTTTCATGTTTTGGACGCCTGCAATAGCCTACCTCATCCACACCTGCGCCATCGCATCCACAGTGTATTTAGACAACATTTAGATGACACAGACTGCTGTCAAACAGCCATAAAAGGTGCTGAAGACTGCCCGATGTCCAAATGTCTGGATGGCAAACACGGGACCAGAGTATGAAGCAGTGATGTGTCCTCCTTTGTGTGTGTGGGTGTTCATTGCCGCGTGCGTGGGGTGCACATGCGTGCCACTGTAAGCCACTGGACACCTTTACTGAAAGTTTGTTGGCACTGGGCCAAGCTTTCCCACCATTCTCCAGACGCAACCTGTGGTTGTTTGCAGCACACAGCAGCTAGGTGAGAGGCTTTTCACCACAGGCTGTGGTTCCTGGCTCCTGTGCAGCCTGTGCTGTGAAATGATCCTAGTTCTGTGCTGGAGGTGAGATTCATGTTTAATAACGCTGTCGTGGCTTTCCAGAGTTTAGATGGTGATTAAGTAATAATATGTACATTACAGCAGTGAGATCTGTTCAGCTCTGAGCCTCTGACGCAAGCAATGACACATGACTGCGCATGAAAGCACAGAGAGACGCACCTGCCCATGATGTCACAGATGTGATGGTCACAATATTTCACATTATTTATGTCGACCACTGTCAGATCTGTGTCCCTTCTCGACGGCGCCAAGAGTGTGTTGAACCGTGCAACACACTCAGGACAGCCAAGCGAATGGGATCAACTGCTCAGAGACTGCCATCCGTCTGTCTACAGATCGCATCTCAATATTTCCCAACTGTGGCCAGGATCTGTCATTCTGATGCCATTCAGCCTCAGTTGGCATATGTGTGATCAGAATCAGAAGAAGTTTATTGCCATTGCCAGTGAACAGGATTCACAGACTAGGAATTTGCTTTGATATAATGGTGCAACATTAAGCAGAAAGCAATATAAAATGTTAACATAAAATATAAATATGTGCTAAAATAAGATAAAATATGAAGGCTGTGTGCAACAGAAAAACAGAACAACCAGTGCAGTGGGAGGAGTGCAATTAAAAACCAAAGTACATTTGTCTAAAGTGACCCGTAATAAATGATAAGTGGCAGAGTTAAGGTGACTGAGTTATGAAGTGCTCATGAGTCTAACAGCAGAGGGGAAGAAACTGTTCTTATGGCGGGAGGTTCTGTTCCGGATGGACTGTAGCCTCCTGCCAGAGGGGAGTGGTTCGAACATACCGTGTGCAGGGTGAGAAGGGTCAGCTGTGATCCGACCTGCTCAGCCCAGAGTCCTGGAGATGTGCAGGTCGTGGAGAGATGGAAGGCTACAGCCGATCACCTTCTCAGCAGAGGCCACAATGTGCTGCAGTCCTGTTTCTGTCCCTGGCTGTGGCCTGGCGTACCACACTGATGGAGGAGCAGAGGATGGACTTGATGATGGCCGTGTAGAACTGCACCATCAGCTGGGCAGGCAGCTTGGCCTTCTTCAGCTGCCGCAGAAAAGTACATCCTCTGCTGGGCCTTCTTGATGAGGGAGCTGATGGTTGACTCCCACTTGAGGTCCTGGGTGATGGTGGTGCCGAGGAAGTGGTGACAGTCCACAGTGGTGATGGGGCTGTTGGTGAGGGCGATGGAGGGTGGGGGGGGCTGTGGCTTTTTCTGAAGTCCACGATCATCTCTGCTGTTTCTGGGCGTTGAGCTCCAAGTTGTTGCTGCTGCACCAGGTCACCAGCCGGTCCACCTCCCTCCCATAGGCAGACTCATCCCCATCCGAAATGAGTCAGATGAGGTGGGTCATCTGTAAACTTGATGAGCTTTAGGAGTCGTGGCTGGAGGTGCAGCAGTTGGTGTACAGGGAGAAGAGCAGAGGAGAAAGGACACGCCCTGTGGAGATCCTGTGCTGAGAGCCCGAGTGTTCGAGACATTCTTTCCCAGCCTCATACGATGACTCCGGTCCGTCAGGAAGTCTGTGATCCACCTGCAGGGTGGAGTCGGGTACGTGGAGCAGAGAAAGCTTGTCCTAGAGCAAAGCCAGAAGGATGGTGTTGAATGCAGAGCTGAAATCCACAAACAGGATCCTAGTGTAGGTTCCTGGGGAGTCCAGGTGCTGCAGGATGGTGTGGCAGTGGCCAGGTTTATGGCGTCATCTACAGACCTGTTGGCTTCTGTAGGCAAACTGCAGGGGGTCCAGGAGGGGGTCGGTGATGGACTTCAGGTGGGATAAAACCAGGCATTTGAAGGTCTGCATGACTACAGACATGAGAGCCACAGGCCTGTAGTCATAAGTCCAGTGACGCGTGGGTTTCTTGGGACTAGAACTATGATGGAGGACTTGAAACAGATTGGAACATGGCATGACTCCAGGGAGGTGTTGAAGATCCCTGTGAAGACTGGGGCCAGCTCATCAGCGCAGTGTCTCAGGGTGGCAGGAGAGACACCGTCTGGGCCCGGGGCCTTACGTGGATCAGCCTTTTGAAACGTCTTCTCACGTCCCCCTCTTGGACCGAGAGGGCAGCGGGGGGAGGGGGAGGGCAGCGGTGAGAGGGGGGAGGTCCAGAGTGTTTGAATATCCAGTTGTGGTGGGTGGGGAGGTGTGAGTCCATGTCTTCAAAACCGTGAATAGAAGATGTTCAGGTCGTTGGCCAGCTTCAGGTCGTCAATACAGCGAGGTGCTTTGGGCTTGTAGTTGGTAATCTCTTTCAACCCCCTCCACACAGAGGCCGAGTCGTTGGCAAGAACCTTTGCTGCAGCGTGAACTGTACATAGATTTAGCCTTTGCCACCTCCTTGCTAAATCTGTACTTTGCACCTCTATAGCTGTCTCTGTCTCCTTCTCTGAAAGCCACCTCTTTCTTGCTGACGGAGCTGCCGGAGCTTAGGTGGTGAACCAGGGCTTGTCATTGTTATATCTCCCCCTGGTGCGCTGTGGGATGATGCTGTCTTCACAGAAATGAATATATGACATCACAGTGTCCGTGTAGTCATCTAGACTGTCTTGTTGAAGTCTCAAACATATCCCAATCCTTAGCGCCCAAGCAACACTCGTATGTCCTCTACAGCTTCATTGCTCCACACTTCAAGATGTCCTCACAACAGGTTAGAGAGTTTTAGTCTCTGTCTGTATGTGGGGATCAAGTGGACCATCAAGTGGTCTGAGAGTCCCAAAGCGTGCACGGGCCACTGCGCGGTAGGCGCCACTCACTGTCCATGTAACAATGATCTAACATGCCCCTTCTCTGTCGAGCATTTAAGAAATTGTTTGTATTTTGGTAATTCCTGACTGAGATTCCCTTTGTTAAAATCGCCGAGAATTATAACAAAGGAGTCCGGAAAGTCTCTCTCCACGCTCACAATCTGATCCGCGAGCGCGTGCTCGGCCTCATGCACGTCTGCGCTCGGTGGGATATACACGGAGCAAAGTATGAAGGAGTTAAACTCACGTGGAGAGTAGAACGGTCTGCAGTTTATGAGGAGATATTCCAGAGATGGAGAGCAGTGTTGGGAGATCACAGTCACATCGGAGCACCAGGCGTTGTTGATATAGAAGCAAGTCCTCCACCTCTTGTTTTTCCACCGGAGAGTGCTCGTCTCTGTCTGCGTGGAGGAGTTGGAATCCCTCTAGCTGAAGCATGCAGTCCGGTGTCTGTTGCATTTAACCACGTCTCCATGAGCACAGTACACAAGATGAGGCGAAATCTCTATTCTTCTTCATCAGCAGTGCCAGCTCATCCATCTTGTTGCCAAGTGAGTGGACATTTGGAGAGAATATCCCAGGTAGGGGCGTGCACGTGTCCCTTTGTCTGAGGCGCACGAGAGCTCCAGCTCGTTTTCCTCTCCGCCGGCGTCTCACTCCTTTTGGCCAAAAAGTGAACCAGTTCAGCTGCAGGCACTAAAAGAACTGGCGTAATGTCCGTGGGGTTGATGATACGATGTTTAGAAGCTCCTCGCGGGTGTAGGAGCACGATGACACACGATTTACACACAAGAACAGACAAAATAGGGAGCGCCAGAATACCAGGGCGCCTTCATGTGGCACCATCTTGGAAGGTATGGGGGGATGGGGGAATTATTATCACCATTCCTCTTTGCTTTCAGAATCTCTATTTTAAGCTCCTTGTGGCTAAAAGAAGGTCTGATGCTACACCCTTTTAAAGGCAACACTTCTTTTCCTTTATGCAAGACTTCACTGATTTAGTGGTGGTCTGTTGTTGGTCTAAATTTTAACTCTCTTACAGGGGACAATCATGTCTACACAAAAGTGACATATGAGCATATGACATCACTGAGTTCATCGAAGTCATCACAACACTTTTTGAAAGTGAAATAAATTTAACATTGAAAACCCATTTACCCCAATCACTTTCATATTTGAAAGTGAGGTGCAGGGACTTCCGCTTCCGCCTAATGGAGTAAACAGCACGCCGCAGCAGCTCCGCTTGATAATAACCGATAAAAACACTTTGTAAGAGCAGACAAAGCCTTATTCATAGCCCCGTGGTTTTACAGTTCAAAATTTGAAATGACAACCAAAAAGAAACTCATAAATACACTCAGAAGACCATACAACCAACTCCGACTCCTCCGGCTAGCACCTCGGCTAATGCTAAGCCCAACACGACACCAGAAGCTAGCAGCATGGAGGATCCCAAACAGGCAACCGGAGAGCAGGAGGACGGCGCTGCCCTAACGGTATGTACTTTACAAGAAGAGCTGAGAAGCCTCCAAGAGGGAATATCGGCTGATATGAATGCACAAGTGAACAAAATGAAAATGGAGCTTCAAGAGGAAATAGCCTTACTCCGTCAAGAAACCAAAGCCGACACTGCCTCAAAATCAAAACTTTCTCAACAAATACAAACACTAGGTGAAGTGCACTCAGAAACCATTAACACACAGCTAGAAATGGAGAAGGCACTTAATGATTACAGTGACAGAGTGTTCATATTGGAGAAGGCTCTTTAAACGCTGTCTAAACAACACAAAAAGACTTGGGGAAAAGTGTGTGCAAATTGAAAACCAGAGTCGTAGATGCAACCTCTGCATTATTGGACTGGCTGAAGGAAATTGAACCAGACAACCCTACACACTTCATGGTACATTTTCTACAACAAGTACTTGGGGTCGACAACTTCAGCACTCCCCCAGTAATAGATCGAGCACACCGGACCGGCCCCCAAGAGCACAGACAGTTTGACCGCCCCCACGCGATGCTGGCCCGTATGCATTACGTGGAGAAAGAAAAGATTTTAAAGCTATCCAGGGAGAAAGGCAAGCTTTCATACAATGGCAACACGGTGCACATTTTTTCCGATATCACCCTGGAGGTGGGCTGACTCCGAGCGTCATTCAACCAAGTGAAGGCAAAACTACGTGAGGCAGGAATTCCATACAGCCTGTTCTACTCCGCAAGGCTGGCGATAACTGTGAAGGGATCCAAGCATATGTTTACCGAACCACAGGAGGGGGAGAGGTTTGTTCGCAAAATCACACCAGCAATAAGCAGTGATCTGGACACGTAGTAGGACGAAGAACAACGATGCACGGATGGAGTTGAGTGATGCACTGTTTACACGCACTGATAAGGCTCGACACTTTATTTTCTCATTCTGCTTTGATGAAGCCAAGGTACTCTTTACTTTTATTTATAACCAACAGGTATAAACACTGTTAAAGAGTCAATTTTGTTTTATTTTTTTTTTCTTACTGTATTAATATTAATACAAACCTTATATCTGTGGTAATACTGAAAGGAATGATAATAGTTATGATAATAGAACAATTATTATTATCATTATTATTGATGACAGTGAGGGAGAGAAGGAAGGGAAGAGGAGAGAAGGAGAGAAAAAAAAAAAGCCATAGCCTGTTCTACAAAGTCAAACTCATAATTTCTTTATTAGCGGAGTTTGGCAGGAGGTCAAGGAGTTAGTTTTCTCTCAAGTCAGGAGGCACTTTGTTTACACAAAATGCAAGTAATGTGTCTTAGGCTCGTGAAAAGACAGGGAGGGTTTTGTTGGGTGTTTGTTTTGTTTTTGTGTGTTAGGTTTGTGTTACCCCTCCCCACCTCCTTCCCCCTTGGTGGAGCCGGTTTACATAAGATTTTTTTTTTTAAATAGGACTAATAATGACAAGTTTGTGCACTAACAGGATCAATATCATATCCTGGAACTGTAAGGGTTTAAATGGGACAGTGAAACGAGGCAATATTCTTTCTCATCTTGAAAAATTAGGCACAGATATTGGATTTCTTCAGGAGACATACCTCAAAGACAGAGACCACAACTAACTGTAGAAGATGAGTAGGGCAAATATATCACTCTTTTTTAATGTCAAAAGTAGAGGCGCTGCTATAATTATTAAAAAGCCACTACCATTTATTGTGGATAAAATAATACCAGACACTAGAGGCAGATATATCATTGTGACAGGGAAACTATATAATGATCTAATCTCTCTAATCAGTATATAGCCCCTAATACTGATGATTTTCAATTTATGTCATCGTTCCTTTCAGCAATACCTAATATGAACACACACACAGGCTCATTATTGCTGGGGACTTTAACTTGGTCCTTCAATCGCAAAATAGATCATTGCAGAGAGCAGTGCCCCTTTCAAAATCTGCAAAAGCTGTTCTCTCCTTCATGAGCACTTATAAGGTAGTAGACCCTTGGAGAGCTTTATTCCCTAACAGAAGTGAATTTTCATACTTCTTACCAGTCCACCATACTTACTCTAGATTTTTTTTTTTTTTTTTTACTTTTTTATTTTTTTTTGATTGATCAAGGCCTATTACCAAAAGTCCATAGCTGTGAATATAAAACTATTGTCTTATCAGATCAGAGCAGGCGGATTGCAGTGTCGGCTCGCAGCCGCCGCGACGCTCCGCCACAGGAAAAAACACCTCTGTTGGAAGCCTTAAGGACAAGTTGGAACATGTCCAGCTGTTAAACAATTTCTCATATACTCACTCCACTGAAAGCCATCAAAAGCCGCCTGGATTTTACAAATGGTTATCAACACGGAGGGTTTTTCCTGTGCCACCGCACCGCGCCGGCTGCGTCCCGACGCGCGGACCCGTCCGCACGTCTTTCATTAAAAAAATCTCCTTTAACAGTGGAATATCCGGATAAAATGCTGAAACCGACTTCTTCTGAAACTTCTCTGTTCTCTCACGACATCCTGGATCAATAGAGCCTAAAATGTGGAGGTTTTCAGCTTGAAACAGGCTGACAACGGCGCCTGGGAGCGCTGCACGACGTCTCGCACCGTGGGAAGTCCTTAAAGCGACAGTATCACCTCAAAATCTCTCATCAGCCGTTAAAATTTTCACTGAAAACCAGCTTAATTTTTCGAACCGTGTCCACTTCGATGTGTCTCACAGGTTTAGAAAAAATTTTGATCAAACAAAGCGCCAGTCTCTCAGCAACTTCTCAGACAAAGGAATTCCGACGAGGGGCTGGACGACTCCTCCCACAGGAGTGCTCACAGGCGAATGACGTCACCGACAGGCGTGGAAAAACTCACGCATGCGCACGAGGGTTCAAGCATGTCTGACGTAAAAACATATGAATGAAATCCATATAGTTTTTGAAAAAAATAAAAAGGACCTATACTTTATTGACAGCCCTCGTATGTTGATCCCAAAGCATTGGTCAGAACAAACAATATACATTCAAGTTACTTCCCCTTAGGTCGTTCTACTATACAGGGCTGTCCCTTATCTCCTTTACTATTTGCGATTGTTATCGAGCCCCTGGCCATTAAATTGAGAACAAATACAAATTTTTCGGGTATCATTAGAGGTGGAATTGAACATAAGGTATCACTGTATGCTGATGACCTATTGCTATACGTGTCAAATGCAAAGGACTCCCTGCCAATTATAATGTTAATATTGAAGGTATTCGGCATAATTTCATGATACAAAACAAATTTCTCAAAAGTACTCTTTTCCCAGTAGGATCCAGGATTGGTCCACCTGACGCCTCTCTTTGCCTATATCCCTTTACAGTCACCGATAGATTTAAATATTTGGGTATTCAAGTGACACAGCAGTTTTCTGGTCTTTTTAAACATAATTATTTATCTCTGTTTGAACAAACAAAACAGGACTTGGATAGGTGGACTAATCTTCCAATTTCTCTGGCAGGGAGGATTAACTTATAAAAGTGAATGTTGCCAAAGTTTTTATTTCTGTTTCAATGTATACCTTACTTTATTACCAAAGCATTCTTCTCTAAACTAGATAACTTAATCTCACAATTAATTTGGAACAAAAGACCCCCCCCCCCCCCCATTAAAAAATCATTTTTACAAAGACCTAAAGGGCTCAGGGGGATGGGTCTTCCTAGCTTCAGATTTTATTATTGGTCTTGTAATTTACGAATTATGTCTTTGTGGTGTAATGCTGGGGAGGCTGATTGGGTTAAGATAGAGGAGATGAGTACTCGACCATCTTCTTTACAGGCAATTCTTTATGCTTCTGTTAAAGCGACCATCCCCAAAATTAAGAATCTTGTAGTTTCCCACTCAATAAAAATTCTCCACCAAATCCGAAAGACATTTCACTGTTAGCTCTGATCATCCATAATCATGAATTTACTCCAGCTGTCAGGAGTCTCCTTCAATCTGTGGATTAAGGCTGGTGTAAATTCTATACAAGATTTTTTATTCAAAATACTTTTGCCACATTTAATCAACTTTGTGAAAAATATAAAATACCGAAAACAGATTTTTTCAAATACTTACAAATTTGTAGTTTTGTGAAATCAGTGCTCCCATCTTTTCCATATCAGCCTCCTGAGTACGAATTGAATACAGTATTCCTGAAAGAACCTTTGAAAAAAGGTTCATTTCAAAAATATGTAACATTTTGTTTGATATTGAAAATATGCCCACATTGGACCATTTAAAGGAAAAGTGGCAACAAGACATTGGAATTACCATCACTGACTCTCAATGGACCAAGGCTCAAGACAATGTTCACTCGTCCTCAATCTGCGCGCCGACACAGCCTGATTCAATTCAAGATTCTACACAGGTTACATTACTCCAAGGTGCGACTTTCCAAACTGCTTCGTGGTGTAAATGCAACATGTGATCATTGTGGACAAGATCAAGCCTCACTTGCTCATACCTTTTGGGGATGTCCAAATATATCCACATACTGGGTAAAATATTTACTATGTTGTCAGAAATCTGTCAAATACAAATTTGTCTAGATCCTGTACTTGCGCTGTTTGGTGTACCCTCACCCACTCTTGGTCTTTTGAATAAACACAAAACATTATCAAATTTATAACTTTGCTGGCCAGAAGGCTAATTCTATTGAATTGGAAACAAAAGAATCCTCCAACTATTACAATCTACTATTGGATGTTATGAAACATGTTCAATTAGAAAGATCAAGTTTGAGCTAAGACGGAAACTAAACACTTTTCACTTAATTTGGGATGCTTTTCTGAAATATTTTGAAAAAAAATCAGGGGAAATCTTAGTGCAAGATAACATGAAATCATAAAATATAGTAATAATAACATGTAATGAGAAAAATAAAGTAACAAATAAGGTAACATAAAAGTAATCTGGCTCCACCCCCTCCCTTCCCGAAATCCCCATATACCACCTTTAACTTTTTAGTTTGCTTTTATTACTAATAGCATATACAGCAATGTTGATTGGATAATGGCAATATTGATTTGATACTCTCTACCTGGGTGTTATTTTTTCATAACAATTCAATTCATTTTTTATGTACACCTTGTATTATTTCTGTTGTCATTGTCAACACTGTAAGATGACATCTTTTGTATTGGCTGTGAAATTATTGAAAATGAATAAAAATATTTACAAAAGAAAGTGAGGTGCAGACTGGCATTCATTGATAACGTTTGATCCGGATCCGATCCGGATTGTGGATTTTGAGGACATTTGAATTTAATATTGAAATTAATATTAAATTTTTTATATATCGTTCTCGATTTTTTTTTTTTTTTCCAGAGGATACATATCTTGATGGGTAAGAACTGATCAATTCAATAAATATTGAAAAGACCTTTTGGTGTACAATTTCTACTATATCTCAATCAAAAGTGCCTCAATCACTCTCATTTCTCTGTTGTGTATTTACCTACACCACCAACATTGGATGGGGGTTCCATTGTTATGCCTGTTTGTGTATTTTCCAGTTATCAGTGAGAAACCAAGTGCCAAAATGCAAAGACAAACTGTGCATTGCAGAGATAACCAATGTTCTATTAAAATTATTTGAAAAATAATTCAGAAACCAAAAATGTTGCAAAAAAAAAAAAAACCTGACAACACTGCGCCAAATGTTGGTGCATCTCAGGGTTGCTGCGTGACCTTCATCCACTTGCCTCAATTCGGATAACGGAGTTCTTCAAACTTAGTGCACATAAACAATGTCAAATGTGTATGTGCTGTCTTTAATTCTGATGTGTGCCATTATTATGGTGAACAAGAAATAATTGTGGACTAATTGCTGTCTGAGGTAACTGGAGTGTAAACATAATTTCTCCATTGTGAGATCAATAAAGTATATCTCAGATATATTTGTGTGTTCAGTTATGGTTTTCTTTATTTGTTTTCTGTACTGATTTGGTATTAAAGTAGTTATCTTACTTAGGATTGTATTCTATTTTTCATTCTTATTCTTACTTTTTTTTTTGTTCTCTCTGTTGCTATGTGCATGTCGAACCAGATTTAACCAGGTTTTTTTTTTTACAATTTAGGACAAAGAGTTAGGTTACATTATAAATCATATATGTTCTATTACTGTGCGGGTCTCAGGCAGGGGGTTGGACCTCCCTTGAATACCCACAGGGGCTAATAAGGAAAGGATTTTGTGAAATAAGGTCCGCTTATGTCAGGCCGATGAAATGTTTTATAAAAACTGTTTGCGTCCATTGTTCGGGATTCTGTAATGCAAATCTTATCTGTGAGAGACGTTCTACAGAATTCAGGCCTGATATTCTTTTTCACTGTGACTTTGAATAAATTTAAGTGCAGAATAGCTTGAGTTTGTACTTTGTGAAGGGCAGTGTTATGGAAAGAACCGGGGGAAAAATAAAAACACCACAAAAAAAACTTCAAATCCTCCTGACATTTGATCACATATTATTTAGCTTATGAAAAGTCCCTTCTAGCAGGGCTTTGACCTTGAAATTCTTTTCCAAGGTAAAATTTTGTGGAATTGAAAATTAATGTTGGAAGAGGTTTGCACTCTATGAGCACTGTGCTCTACTCAATTTTGAAAGTACTTCCTCTTTCAAAGAATGGTACAGAAGCGTTCAGAATAATCGTAGTGCTATGTGACTAAAAGATTAATCCAGGTTTTGAGTATTTCTTATTGTTACATGGGAAACAAGGTGCCAGTGGATTCAGCAGATTCTCACAAATCCAACAAGACCAAGCATTCATGAAAAGCACACTCTTAAGGCTATGAAATTGGGCTATTAGTAAAAAAAAAAAAAGTAGAAAAGGGGGTGTTCATAATAATAGTAGCATCTGCTGTTGATGCTACAAACTAAACTGCTTTTTTAGTAATCCTGTGAATCACTAAACTAGTATTTAGTTGTATAACCACAGTTTTTCATGATTTCTTTACATCTGCAAGGCATTAATTTTGTTGGTTTGGAACCAAGATTTTGCTCATTTACTAGTGTGCTTGGGGTCATTGTCTTGTTGAAACAAGGGCATGTCCTCTTCAGCATAAGGCAACATGACCTCTTCAAGTATTTTGACATATCCAAATTGATCCATGATACCTGGTATGCGATATATAGGCCCAACACCATAGCAGGAGAAACATGCCCATATCATGATGCTTGCACCACCATGCTTCACTGTCTTCACTGTGAACCGTGGCTTGAATTCAGAGTTTGGGGGTTGTCTCACAAACTGTCTGCGGCCCTTGGACCCAAAAAGAACAATTTTACTCTAATCAGTCCACAAAATATTCCTCCATTTCTCTTTAGGCCAGTTGATGTGTTCTTTGGCAAATTGTAACCTCTTCTGCACATGTCTTTTATTTAACAGAGGGACTTTGCGGGGGATTCTTGCAAATAAATTAGCTTCACACAGGCATCATCTAACTGTCACAGCACTTACAGGTAACTCGAGACTGTCTTTGATCATCCTGGAGCTGATCAATGGGTGAGCCTTTGTCATTCTGGTTATTCTTCTATCCATTTTGATGGTTGTTTTCTGTTTTCTCCCCATCTCTGTTTTTTTTTTTTTTGTCCATTTTAAAGCATTGGAGATCATTGTAGATGAACAGCCTATAATTTTTTGCACCTGCGTATAAGTTTTCCCCTCTCCAATCAACTTTTTAATCAAACTACGCTGTTCTTCTGAACAATGTCTGAACGTCCCATTTTCCTCACGCTTTCAAAGAGAAAAGCATGTTCAACAGGTGCTGGCTTCATCCTTACATAGGGGACACCTGATTCACACCTGTTTGTTCCACAAAATTGATGAACTCACTGACTGAATGCCACACTACTATTATTGTGAACACCCTCTTTTCTACTTTTTTTTTACTAATAGCCCAATTTCATAGCATTTCAAGAGTGTGCATATCACAAATGCTTGGTCTTGTTGGATTTGTGAGAATCTACTGAATCTACTGGTACCTTGTTTCCCATGTAACAATAAGAAATATACTCCAAACCTGGATTAATCTTAGTCACATAGCACTACAATTATAATGAACACTACTGTATATAGTTCAGCAGATGTCGACTGAAAGCCAAGGCAAAAAAAGCTGTCGTCTAGCCCTGCTTGGTGTTGTCATAGCTGTGACAGCCTTCTTCTTTCAACAGCATGGTTTAATCTGTTGTCTTTCCAACAGACTTGTATTTTATTTCTCTGCACTCAAACCTCTGTGTATGTGCACCCTGAAGATAAATAAATATTCACCGAAGCTCCCATTTACTTTACTACTGCTTTTCATTCCTGTGTTCCTGTTATGTTTAGCCAAAAAAGACAGCTTTATATATGAACATGTCAAACTCCAAACTAAGCAACCATCTTGTACTACAACCCCTGGCAAAAATTATGGAATCACTGGCCTCGAAGGATGTTCATTCAGTTGTTTAATTTTGTAGAAAAAAAGCAGATCACAGACATGACACAAAACTAAAGTCATTTCAAATGACAACTTTCTGGCTTTAAGAAACACTATAAGAAATCAAGAAAAAAGATTGTGGCAGTCAGTAACGGTTACTTTTTTAGACCAAGCAGAGGAAAAAAATATGGAATCACTCAATTCTGAGGAAAAAATTATGGAATCACCCTGTAAATTTCATCCCCAAAACTAACACCTGCATCAAATCAGATCTACTCGTTGACACTGACCCTATGTGTCTTTTTACAAGGAATGTTTTCGCAGTTTTTGCTCTATGGCAAGATGCATTATCTTGAAACATCCCCAAACATCCTTTGAATTGTCCAAAATATCAATGTAAACTTGTGCATTTATTGATGATGTAATGACAGCCATCTCCCAGTACCTTTACCTTACATGCAGCCCCATATCTTCAATGACTGGAAATTTACATGTTCTCTTCAGGCAGTCATCATTATAAATCTCATTGGAACGGCACCAAACAAAAGTTCCAGCATCATCACCTTGCCCAATGCAGATTCGAGATTCATCACTGAATATGACTTTCATCCAATCATCCACAGTCCACGAATGCTTTCTTATCCCATTGTAACCTTTTTTTTTCTGTTTAGGTGTTAATGATGGCTTTTGTTTAGCTTTTCTGTATGTAAATCCCATTTCCTTTAGGCGGTTTCTTACAGTTCGGTCACAGACGTTGACTCCAGTTTCCTCCCATTCGTTCCTCATTTGTTTTGTTGTGCATTTTTCGATTTTTGAGACATATTGTTTTAAGTTTTCTGTCTTGACGCTTTGATGTCTTCCTTGGTCTACCAGTATGTTTGCCTTTAACAACCTTCCCATGTTGTTTGTATTTGGTCCAGAGTTTAGACACAGCTGACTGTGAATAACCAACATCTTTTGCAACATTGCATGATGATTTACCCTCTTTTAAGAGTTTGATAATCCTCTCCTTTGTTTCAATTGACATCTCTCATGTTGGAGCCATGATTCATGTCAGTCCACTTGGTGCAACAGCTCTCCAAGGTGTGTTCACTCCTTTTTAGATGCAGACTAACGAGCAGATCTGATATGATGCAGGGTGATTCCATATTTTTTTTCCTCTGCTTGGTCTAAAAAAGTAACCGTTACTGACTGCCACAATCTTTTTTTCTTGATTTCTTATAGTGTTTCTTAAAGCCAGAAAGTTGCCATTTGAAATGACTTTAGTTTTGTGTCATGTCTGTGATCTGCTTTTTTTCTACAAATTAAACAACTGAATGAACATCCTCAGAGGCTGGTGATTCCATAATTTTTTGCCAGGGGTTGTAATCTATGCATGCTCAAAAAGAACTTAACACATGCACAGAAGTGCACATGCACATTTTAACCTCCATGAAAAGCAGTGACAAATCACATGGAAGCGTTCTGTGAAATTTTAATGAAGTTCTGGGTGAGCATGCACACAGGATTGTGCTACCATGTCTCACGGCATGTTGTGATTCAGCAGCACGAAATATACATTAATCTATTGGTTTGTGATATTGTCACGAAAAGCGCCACATTTTCGTAACAGCCCCATGAATACCTTCTAATTCATTCTATGATGTCTGCACAAAATTAAAAGTCAAGTGTTGGGGGGGGGGGGGGGGTCAGGTCATTATGGTTAGGGTTGGGGGAAGGAGTAGAGTTAGTAATAGTGAGTTAAAAAAAAAAAGGTCACGAAAATTTGAATCATTTCGTGACAGGAGCACAAAAAAAAATGTGAGACAGGGTTGGGATTGTTTGAGCTGAATTAAAATAAATATCTATAGGAAAGACTTGAGATTAAACCATGGTGTTGTCAAAAGAAAGCAGTTGTGACTTCAACAACACTATGGGTCCTACTGCTATCATGCCCAGCTCACAGACACTGTCAGCTGAATGGGAGTATTTGCTGAGTGAGGTCAAATAAAAGCTGAGACTGCTCTCACTTTCAGACCAGTATAAGTACAGAAATGGTCTTAACTGCTGAAGATGCTGTTAAGGACACATATCACAATTTGAGAACTAATTATACAATAACATGTTTTTGGAGGGCCGTATGCATTTTTTAGAGGCCCGACGTTCACGCCCAGTGGCTTAAAATGACAGATATTCGCCCGAGTTAGACAAGGGCGAATATCTGTCATTGTGGGCGACGGCATTGACGGAGGGACTCAGAAAACAATAACATGCTTTTGGAGGGTGGTATGCATTTTCAGAGGCCTGATGTCCCTGCCCAGTCGCCCAAAATGATCGATATTCGCATGAGTTAGACGAGAGCGAATATCTGTCATTGCGTTTGACTGGGCATGGATGGAGGGACTCATAAAATGCATACTGCATGACAACTGCATGTTATTTGCATTATTATCACTTACTGAGATACACAACACGTAATGCGTACATAAAAAGTTGGCTCGCTTTAACTTTTGTCGCGTTGGCTGGTACCGCGCTGCTCTCCAAATTCGGCAGTGCGTCCTTATAAAGCTGGCTACTTTGGCTGTGTTCATGAGAAAATCATCTGGAATATCCATTGGGACCAACACACAATTCTCGCCTTTTTATCTTTTCCTCTGTGGACAGTTTTTTTCCCTCTGTGGACAGTTCTTGGGCTGCGCGCTATAATGTCATTTGTTATGCACAGCGGGTGGATATAGCCAGGTAGCGTCGACGTAAATCTATGATACCGGCCTAGCAATGCCTCAGTAAAGTGATAATAATAATACAATAACATGCTTTTGGAGGGTGGTATGCATTTTCAGAGGCCTGATGTCCCTGCCCAGTCGCCCAAAATGATCGATATTTGCATGAGTTAGACGAGCGAATATCTGTCATTGCGTTTGACTGGGCATGGATGGAGGGACTCATAAAATGCATACTGCATGACAACTGCATGTTGTTTGCATTATTATCACTTACTGAGATACACAACATGTGGAATCACATTAACAATATTTAATGTCATTTCAAAACGCACGACATCCAGCAAACGCATACATAAAAGCTGGCTCACTTTAACTTTTGTCATGTTGACTGGTACTGCGCTGCTCTCCAAATTTGGCAGGGCGTCCTCATCAAGCTGGCTGCTTTGGCTGCTGTTCATTTTCGTACTATCCATGATAAATCATCTGGAATATCCATATTGGGACCAACACACACTTCTCGCCTTTTCATGTTATCGTCTGCGGACAATTCTTGGGTTCTGCATGTTATGATGTCATCACTTTATGCACATGGGCGGGTATTGGGATACCGCCCGTTACTGCGGGCAGGTATGTACAGGTAGCGTAAATGTAAATCTATGCTACCGGCCCAGCAATGCCTCAGTTAAGTGTTATTAATGTACATTACTTTGAGAGTGAAGCTGTGATGTCCTGAGAATATGCAAGACTGTCAGAATTATTATAAATGAAAGTCCTGAAGCTTTTCAGAGGAAATTGACAAAAAGGTCTCTCTTATGATTTGACCTCAGAGCACTGCTCATTGGTCACAGACAGAATTGCACTCATGATTCAAAATCTCGAGGGACAACTCAGTGACGTCCAAAATATGGCCAAAGTGGAAGATCAGCCTTCCAAAATCATCTTATCATCCATCATACAGATTGGATAGTGTCATAAGAAAGACAGCGATGCCAGTCTTGAAATACAACTACAAAAAGCCTTAAAGAAATGGTATGATGAAGAAGTGGTGAAAGCTGTCGTTCAAGCCATAACTCCCAAAATAAAAACAGAAGCAACTGAGAAATTACAACCCGATATCACACCAGCTCGTGATGGCATCAGGGAAAGTGAATTAATCTATTAATTCTTGATACCATTACAAAATGCGTGACATTTTTGTGACGATATCAAAAAAAATTCTGTGATGGTATGGGGAAATTTAGAGTGACATGGAGGACTGTTGGAGTTATTGTTGGGGTTCAGGTAAATATAGTGACTGAAATTGCATTACAAAATTGTGATGTAAAGGATCTTACCGTGTGGGCTCAGGAACACTTCAGAAAAAGACTGTCAATTAACATTGTTCATCGCTACATCTACAAGTGCAAGTTAAAACTCTACCATGCAAAGTGAAAGCCATACATCAACAACATCCAGAAACGCCACCGCCTTCTCTGGGCCACTGCATTCTCTGGGCCTGAGCTCATTTGAAATGGACAGGCACAAAGTGGAAAAGTGTGCTGTGGTCTGAAGAGTCCACATTTCAAATTGTTTTTGGAAATCATGGGCGTCGAGCCCTCCAGACAAAAGTGGAAAAATAACATACAGATTGTTACCAGCGCAAACTTCAAAAGCCAGCATCTGTGATGGTATGGGGTGTGTTAGTGCCCATGGCATGGGCAACTTACACATCTGTGATGGCACCATCAATGCTGAAAGGTACATCCAGGTTTTGGAGCAACACATACTGCCATCCAAGCAACATCTTTTGCAGGGACGTCCCTGCTTATTTCAGCAAGACAATGCCAAACCACATTCTGCACGTGTTACAACAGCTTGGCTTCATAGTAAAACAGTGCGGGTACTAGACTGGCCTGCCTGCAGTCCAGACCTGTCGCCCATTGAAAATGTGTAGCGCACTATGAAGCGCAAAATATGACAACGGAGTCCCCGGACTGATGAACAACTGAAGTCATGCATCAAACAAGAATGGGAAAGAATACCACCTACAAAGCTTCAACAATTAATGTCCTCAGTTCCCAAACAGTTATTGAGTGTTGTTAAAAGGAAAGGTGATGTAACACAGTGGTAAACATACCACTGTCCCAACTTTTTTAAATGTGTTGCAGGCATCCATTTCAAAATTAGCAAATATTTGCACAAAAACAACAAAGTTTATCAGTTGGAACTTTTTCAAATCATTGTACGAGGTCTGTTAGAAAAGAATCAGACCTTTTTATTTTTTGCAAAAACCTGATGGATTTCAATCACGTGTGCTTGCATGAGCCAACCTTGAACCTTTGTGCGCATGCATGAACTTTTTCACGCCTGTCGGTTGCGTAATTTGCTGGTAAGCAGCCTTTGTGTGAGGATTGTGCAGCGCGCTCGGCGGATTTTCATTTCAAGGAAAAAGATGGAACAACTGGAGCAGTGCCGCATCAAATTTTGCCAGAAACTGGGCGACAGCCAGGTGGAAACTATTCGGATTATTCAGACGGCTTTCTGTGACAATGCTCTGGCATCACACAGATTAAGGAGCGGTACAACCGGTTTAAAGACGTCCGCACAACGGTGGAGAGCGAGCCACGCTCTGGTCGGCCATCAACATGCTGAAATGACCAGGTCATTTCCAAAGTGAAGGCTGTGGTGATGCGGGACCATCGTGTGACTATCCGAAAATTGCGGAAGAGGTGGACATCAGCACTTTTTCGGCACATTCCACTGTGACAGAAGATATGGCCATGAAAAGACTGGCGGTGAAATTCGTGCCGAAGGGTTCGGCACGAAGCTGCTGACGGAGCAAAAGCGCCTCTGTTTTGAAGTCTCACAGGACATGTTGTGACATGCCCACCTCTTCCACAATTTCTCGGATAGTCACATGACTGAAAAGTCACCAAAAGCCGTCTGAATCATCCGAATGGTTTCCACCTGGCTGTCGCCCAGTTTCTGGCAAAATTTGATGTGGCGCTGCTCCAGTCGTTTCGTCTTTTTCCTTGAAATGAAAATCCGCCGAGCGCGCTGCACAATCCTCACACAAAAGCTGCTTACCAGCAATGATGCAATCGACAGGCGTGAAAAAGTTCACGCATGCGCACGAAGGTTCAAGGTTGGCTGATGCAAGCACACGTGATTCAAATCCATCAGGTTTTCGAAAAAATAAAAAGGTCTGATACTTTTCTAACAGACCTCATATTCTGTTTTAATTTACATTTTACACAACGTCCCAACTTCATTGGAATTGGAGTTGTATTAGTTGAACATAATAATGACACACATCAGAATTACAACAACCGCACATATACATTTGATTGTTTAACATACATTTAACATTGTTTAACATACCTATGTACTCCTAATCTGGATGATGTGCTTACGTGAAAAGACTGTTGTGTTGGTCCTGGTGTCTCACTTTACAATGCAAGTCATCACATTTTGAAGCAAATGATTCATTTTGAGCAAACAGCACTGTGTGTGATGAATTTGGTAGCCCATAGCGGTAACCTGAACCATGACCATAAACAAAACATAGATGAATGCTCCCTTATGATACAGAGGTGAAGCGGACAGTTTTATAAACAGCCAAAAACACATCTCCCCAGTGGTCACTAAATCACGTTTCAGGACTACCTGACTTACTGCATTGTGATATAAAGGGGCACTGACCAAGCATATTGATGTGATGAGTTGGCAGTGACAATGTGTAGCAACTTGAAAGCTATAAGATGAATCTGAAGAAATGTGAAGTGGTTCAAGCACTAAAGAATGCAGTACTAACCACAGTGAAAGAACTGAGAAAATTAATGGGTTTCCTGAGTTATTACCGATCAACACACATGATTTCCCCAAATTGCTAAACCTTGGTATGGACTACTTGCAAAGTCATTTGCTTTAAAGAAAAACAGGCCTTTTGTTGTGGCCTGTTTTGTGGAGAGCAGTCAACTCAGCCTCCCTCATTACATCCAAGGCATTGATGACTGTAAAGCAGAACTGCAAGTCATAAGTTTGAATTCCTGTCATTGAAATGGGCAGTTGCAGAGCACTTTCACAGGCTACCCAACTTCACAGTGCAAACGTGACAATAACCCTATCACATATATGACACAGACAGCAAAACTGCCACAGGACACTGCTGGGGACAGACTTATCAGATTACAAGTTTACATTCAAGTACAGACCAGGACCAGCAAACACAGATGCAGGTTTTCTCTCAGGATAACCAAAATACATCAAGGAAGCCGTACATGAAAGTACACATACACTGGATGTTGGAATCAACTACCAATATTCTTAAAGTTGCTAAAGAGGAGAAATTGACTATATCTGCAATAACATGGAATGCAAATCCCCTGCCCAGGAAAAACTACCAGTTCAGCCTTGGGCAGCAGAAGAGATGAAAGCAGCACATGAGGCCAACACAGTCTGAGTCTTCAAAGGAAACCATACTCACCACAAACATTGGGAAAAGATGAGGAAAACAGGATCAGTTTGTCACCTTATAACAAAATGGTCCAAAGTTAGGATAGATGGAGACAAGGTCCAGCATCAAAAGAAGACTGTTTCTCGAAACCACTTGGTTACTCTGGAGTCACTGCAACAGATAATATATGAGGTCTGTTAGAAAAGTATCGGACCTTTTTATTTTTTGCAAAAACCTGATGGATTTGAATCATGTGTGCTTGCATCAGCCAACCTTGAAACTTCGTGCACATGCATGAACTTTTTCACGCCTGTCGATTGCGTCATGGCAAAATCTTCTGTCACACTGGAATGTGCCGAAAAAGTGCTGATGTCCACCTCTTCCGCAATTTCCCGGATAGTCACACGACGGTCCCACATCACCACAGTGTTCACTTTGGAAATGATCCGGTCATTTCAGCATGTCGATGGCCGACCAGAGCGTGGCGCGCATCCACCGTTGTGCGGCCGTCTTTAAACCGGTTGTACCGCTTCTTAATCTGTGTGATGCCCATAGGATCGTCACCGAAAGCTGTCTGAATAATCTGAATGGTTTCCACGTGGCTGTCGCCCAGTTTCTGGCAAAATTTGATGCAGTCACGCTGCTCTAGTCGTTCCGCCATTTCCTTGCAAAGAAAAAACGACGAGAGACTCCACCCATCCTCACACAAAGGCTGCTTACAAGCAAATGACGCAACCGACAGGCGTGAAAAAAAATCATGCATGCGCACGAAGGTTCAAGGTTGGCTCATGCAAGCACACGTGATTCAAATCCATCAGGTTTTTGAAAAAATAAAAAGGTCGGATACTTTTCTAACAGACCTCGTACTTGGACTTCTATTCCATTACAGGCAGCATGTTTTGTGTTTTGTGTGTGCTGGCACCCAGAATCATTGGTCCCCTTCTCATAGCCAAGATAGTCAACCCTGTCTCTGTCTGCCTCAAGCTTCCCTGGACTATGATGATCCATCCCACATAAGCTACGTCAAGCCTGTCTCATCCAGTCCTTTTTGACCTCCTGCCAACCCCCCCCCCAACCCCAGTTTGTGGATGGTGATCCTGTCTTCGCTGTGTGGTGGATCCTGTGTTCTCGTCAGTGGGGTCGGGATGTCCAGTACCTCGTGGATTTGGAGGGATATGGGCTGGAAGAGCACTCCAGGGTGCCGTCCCGCTTTGTTTTGGACCCTACCCTGGTTCGTGACTTTTATGCTGCTCATCTTGGCGCTCCTGGGCCACCTGGGGTCAGCTCTTGAAGGGGGGTGCTGACATGGTTGGGGTTTGTGGGGATGTTTAAGTTGTTGTGGGATTTATTTCATGTGTTGGTTTTTCTTTGTCTGGTTGGTATTCTATGTCTTCACATTCTTGTTTTGCTGTTGGGGCTTGGTTTGGGTGTGTCAGGTCATGTTTGTTTGCCACGCCCTTTTCCCCTGCACCTGTGTCTGTTTATCCCTCATCACACCAAGCTGCACATTTCTCTCAGGTCACTGCCAGATCATTTGTGCTCTATGCCAGCATTTCCAGCCTTTCTCCACAGTGTCTTAGTCTTCTTGTTTATGTCCTGCTGAGTACCATTGTTTGACTTGTTTTTTGACCTCGCCTATCGCTTTGTGTTTCAGACACTGTTGCTTACCTTTATTTGCTATCCTGTGAACCGAACACTGCCAGTTAAATGAGTAAAGCCTTTTTAACTTACCTTCTTGTGTCTGAGTCCTGCCTTCGTGTCCACCCTCTTCTTTTCTGCAACCTTGACAATGAATGGGGATGCAATAGACAAATGTTCCACCGTTCTCCCACAGTTGAAGTGTACCTACGATAAAAATTACAGACCTCTCCATTCTTTGTGGGTGGGAAAACCTGCAAAACATCCAAGCAGAACTAAAAAAAAATCAAAACTCCAACAGCAAAGAGTGTCACTTGCAATAGCTGATACTCAGTTTGATTTGTTCTGGGTGGCTGAAAGAGAAAATGATGATTGCATGCTAATTGCTTTGTAAAGTGTTTCAATTAATCATTTAAGTATAAACAATAATTGCAAAACCATTCATCAGTCTCCAGTTGAGAAATTTATATGAGTAGCTGTTTGTGTTTGATTTTTGTAATTATAGAAAAAAATTATTAAATTGTGTTTTGCTAATAGTACTTATTTTTCAAACCATCCCGTGCCTGTTTTAATGTGACACCCTCAGGGGATGAGCACAATTCATCTACACAATTCAGCGACTTCTTTCCCTTGTCTCTTGTTTGTTGGCGATGTCATTCCTTTTATATATATAGTGAGGAAAATAAGTATTTGAACACCCTGCGGTTTTGCAAGTTCTCCCACTTAGAAATCATGGAGGGGTCTGAAATTTTCATCTTAGGTGCATGTCCATTGTGGAGACATAATCTAAAAAAACATCAGCAAGGGCCCCCTGCTCAAGCCAGCATATGTCCAGGCCCATTTGAAGTTCATCAGTGACCATCTGGATGATCCAGAGGAGGCATGGGAGAAGGTCATGTGGTCAGATGTGACCGGAATAGAGCTTTTTGGAATCAACTCCACTTACCATGTTTAGAGGATGAGAACAACCCCAAGAAAACCATCCCAACTATGAAGCATGGGGGTGGAAACATCATACACTGGGGGTGCTCTTCTGTAAAGGGGACAGGACGACTGCACAGTATTGAAGGGAGGATGGATGGGGTCATGTATTGCGATATTTTGGCAAACAACCTCCTTCCCTCAGTAAGAGCATTGAAGATGGGTCATGGCTGGGTCTTCCAGCATGACAATGACCACAAACACACAGCCAGGGCAACTCAGGAGGGGCTCAGTAAGAAGCATTTCAAGGTCCTGGAGTGGCCTGGCCAGTCTCCAGACCTGAACTCAATAGAAAATCTTTGGAGGGAGCTGAAACTCCAAACCTGAAAGATTTGAAGAAGATCTGTATGGAGGAGTAGACACAAAATCCCTGCTGCAGTGTGTGCAAACCTGATAAAAAACTACAGGAAAACCTGGTAAAAAAAAAAAAACTACAGGAAATGTTGACCTCTGTAATTGCAAACAAAGGCTACTGTACCAAATATTAACATTGATTTTCAAAGGCGTTCAAATACTTATCTGCAGCAGTAGCATACAAATAAATTATTTTAAAAAACATACATTGTGATTTCTGGATTTGTATTTATTTTTTTTTTTAGATTATGTCTCTCACAGTGGACACCTAAGATGACAATTTCAGACCTCTCCATAATTTCTAAGTGGGAGAACGTGCAAAACCGCAGGGTGTTCAAATACTTATTTTCCTCACTGTATATAAGAAGAGTTCAGATGCAAAACCCAGTATCTCCAAAACCATAATTTTTTAGTTGAGGCCAACATGTACTTGGCCGTCCATGGGACCATCAGTGTGCAAAATATGAAAGAATTTGAACAAACTGTTTTCATTTTATTGATGAAAGCCTGTGCATTTCCCAATATTCAAAATGATCAAATATTTGCACAAGAATAATAAAGTTTATCAGTTTAAACATTAAATATCTTGTCTTTGTGGTGTATTCAATTAAATATGGGTTGAAGAGGATTTGCAGATCATTGTATTCTTTTTATTATTTACATTTCACACAACATTCCAACTTCACTGGAATGGGGGTTGTATTTTTAAAAGTGCTGTGACACATATTGGTATATATAGAATACATAAGAAAGGTGAGAGCACACACCCCTGTGTTGAGCCAGTGGAAGACACACTTTGTTTAATAAAAATCATTCACTCTGACTTTCTGTGTTCTGTTTGTTAAAAAGTCTAAAATCCAGCCCACAAGGTTTTTGCTTAGTTTAACCCTCTGGGGTCCGAGGGCATTTTTTGTACAGTTCACTCACCTGGCATAAATGTTTTATTGTTGCTGTTAATAGCTCTCCCTGCATCCCACAATCAAGTTTTGTGTCTTTTTTTTTTTTTTTGTCAGGACAACCTGTGCTTTCAGAATATATATGTTTTTTTGTGTTTATAAGTGTAAGAAAGGTTTGCAATCAAAATAGGCAAGGAAAAAATTAGCGAAAAATAATTTTCCACACACATTTATTCAAAACACACAGCAAACTATAATAAACAACTGTTTCGACACTTTAGAAAGGTAATTTGAGGTCTTGTGTGAAAGACTGTACAACAAAAAGGTTCAAACAATAAACACAAATGCACATTTTGAACAATATATACAAAATGGTCTATGTGTTCTGTTGTCCATTGATATGGTAAACAGTGCAGTGGATTGAGATCAAATGTTGTACAGTTATAGGAAAAAGGAAAACTGCTTTTTGCAAATTCGCTCTTAATCTTAAAAACTCCATTTGGAAGTTGTAAATAAAAGGAAGGGAACTTGAATTAAACCTTAAAGGTTTTCAAAACTGGTGCATTAACATCAAAAGTCACAAAGTAATGAAACAAAAGAACAAAGAGCCACATGGTAGCTTTTAGCTAAATTTATACTAGGCCACCTGGGGCCTGTTCAGCCAGGAAGAAAACAAAACTAAGAGAAGTTTCCTTGCAAGAGTAAGATCTCAATTCTCTTTTGTACCCCTTCCCCTTGGCCCTACCCCTACCTCTTTAAAACAAGGGGTAAGGCAAAGGGGTATGCCTCTAGCCTCTAACTGAGAAACCCCTCCATCTTAGGGAAAAAAAAAACTGCCCATCTCATGAGTTTGACGTCATTATGTTGGATCCCTTAAAGTGCCGTCTTCACTGTTTGTCAACATGGCAACCGAAACGCAACTTGTTGCAGTAGCCTGTTTGCTCTTTTAATTTTCTCACCTTTCTGGGTCAATGAGAAGAAATAGAAGGAAACGCAGATTTCTTAGACACATCGCAATCATGTCAGAGAACTTAGTGGTATTCATAATTAATTCATTAGTTATTAATTAATAAATATTAATAATACTTAGTAATTAGTAATCAATTATTGAATATTAATAATACTAAGAACAATTAATAATAATAGCAATAGTTAATATTAATTAACTAATAATTAATTGATTGATTAGTAATTAATTAATTAATTAATTAGTAATTAAAAGAAATAAACACTTGAAATATATCAGTCTGTGTGGAATGAATGTATACATTATACAAGATAATTTTTTGAATGGAATTACTGAAATAAATCAACTTTTTCCATGATATTCTAATTATATGATCAGCACCTGTATGCATGTAATGGGCTGCATCTAGTTCTGTTAACCTTATATTTCTTTTTAAAATTATCCCATTTTTTGCATCCAGCCCTATTTCCTTTAGAAATTTCTTTGACAAAAATAACAGCAGTCTATTAGGACATCAGGTTATGTTACACATATACATGTGTCTGTATATATTTCCAACTTACTCCCATTGGTCTTCAGCTGACTGCTTACAACGCAGAAACTTCTCCTCATTTTCTGCCTGAAAGCGAATTAGGAGACAAGTGTGCTCAGGGCTCCCTGTTTGTTTACAAATACACATGCGTTACAGACCTTGAAATCCAACAGCAGGTTGATATTATCCAAAGATTTATTAACATACAAATTAACGTGCTTATCCTTTATCACGATTTTCTCCATTGTGAGATATAAAAGTGTGTTATCGTAGCGTTCGTGTGTATATGCATTATAACAGCTCAGCGTACGAACGAAGTTACGATATTCTTCAGAACGACAATATACGCAACATGCATCCAGCAGCATACATGTTGCTGTCATAGGCAACTGCCTGTAAAGTGTTTTTGGTTATAACTTTCTACACAGTGCAATTTGTAATGAAAGCCAATTACATTTGTGCAACTCTTTCATGCCATGTTTGTTTCTTTGGAGACAGCAGTAAGCTCCTCCTACCCCTCTAAACAGAGTGTGCATCCAGATTCCCCCGTTTGAAGGGGTTTGTAGCCCTCCGCCTATCCCTCCGCCTCGCTCCAAAAAGAGAATTGGGATACCCCTCTGTCTCTCGTGCCTGCGCAAAATAGAAGGGAAGGGTAAGGGCGGAGGGGGAGAATTGACATTCAGCCTGATTTGGCTTTGTTCCAGACCTTTTAAAGGGGACTCAATGTCACTAAGTCCTGCGCTTTCACTCACAGGGAAAATCAGAAAAACTTCACACACTGAAAGACACTATTCTTACAACCACAATTCCAGTGAAGTTGGGACATTGTGTAAAATATAAATAAAAACATAATACAATGATTTGCAAATCCTCTTCAACCAATATTCAATTGAATACACCACAAAGACAAAATATTTAATGTTCAAACTGATAAACTTTATTGTTTATGTGCAAATATTTGCTCATTTTGAAATGGATGCTTGCAACACGTTTCAAAAAAAGGGGTATGTTTACCACTGTGTTACATCACCTTTCCTTCTAACAAACACTCAATAAGCATTTGGGAACTGAGAACACTCATGATTGGGTATAAAAGGATCATCCCCAAAAGTCTCGGCCATTTACAAGCAAAGATGGGGTGAGGATCACCACTTTGTGAACAGCAGCATGAAAAAATAGTTTAACAACAGTTTAAGAACAATGTTTCTCAATGTTCAATTGCAAGAAATTTAGGGATTCTGTAAGGCCAAAAACCAACACTGAATGCCCGTGACCTTCGATCCCTCAGGTGGCACTGCATTAAAAACCGACATCATTGTGTAAAGAATCTTACCGCGTGGGCTCAGGAACACTTCAGAAACCCATTGTCAGTTAATACAGTTCGTCGCTACATTACAAATGCAAGTTAAAACTCTACCATGCAAAGTGAAAGCCATACATCGTCAACATCCAGAAATGCCGCCACCTTCACTGGGCCCAAGCTCATTTGAAATGGACAGACACAAAGTGGAAAAGTGTGCTGTGGTCTGATGAGTCCACATTTCAAATTGTTTTTGGAAATCATGGACATCATGTCCTCTGGAAAAAAGAGGAAAAGACCATACAGATTCTTGCCAGTGCAAAGTTCAAAAGCCAGCACCTGTGATGGTATGGGGGTGTGTTAGTGCCCATGACATGGGCAACTTACACATCTGTGATGGCACCATCAATGCTGAAAGGTACATCCAGGTTTTGGAGCAACACAAGCAATGTCTTTTCAGGAACGTCCCTGCTTATTCAGCAAGACAATGCCAAGCCACATTCTGCACGTGTTACAACAGCTTGGCTTCATAGTAAAACAGTGCAGGTACTAGACTGGCCTGCCTGCAGTCCTGACCTGCCGCCCATTGAAAATGTGTGGCGCATTATGAAGCACAAAAAATGACAACGGAGACCCCAGACTGGTGAACAACTGAAGTCGTACATCAAGCAAGAATGGGAAAGAATTCCTCCTACAGAGCTTCAACAATTAGTGTCCTCAGTTCCCAAACACTTATTGAGTGATGTAACACAGTGGTAAACATACCACTGTCCCTGCTTTTTTGAAACTGTTTGCAGGCATCCATTTCAAAATGAGTAAATATTTGCCATAAAATCAATAAAGTTTATCAGTACGAACATTAATATCTTGTCTTTGGGGTGTATTCAGTGGAATATAGGTTGAAGTGGATTTGCAAATCATTGTATTTGTTTTTATTTACATTTCACACAACATCCCAACTTCATTGAATTGGGGTTGTAGGTTCTTTTAACTATAACACATATGATTAGATTTTCCTAAATACCTCCTAAGAAAGAACTTGATTACAGTATTAAAACTGTTTCATCATAACAAATCATTAACAGTTCAAGAAATAATGTTTGACACACATCGACCAGTTAAAAAAGAATTCACCTGCAAGGAAAAAAATGCTAAGAGGTTACTTTGTTTATACAATTTGCTTTCTGATTTGTTATACAACTCAGAAAAAAAACTATAACTTTCCACTTCAGATAAAATAATTTTATTTTTCAATGAATTACAGTTGGGTCATTTTCCACTCTTGACCTCCAGGGGGAGCTATGTTTCTACTCACCATAATGCTCACATTTATGACCTTTAATCTGGTATATCTGTTGTGAAAAGTGTAATGACACGGACCCACAACAGGGGGTGTAAATGAACGGTCAATGGAAATAAGAAGTAACAGTTTTAATGTTGTGAATGTGCACAATGGATACAGATACAATTCAATACTACAGTCAGTTAGAAAGTTGGTGTCATGTGGGCGGGTTCGAGGATAGGAGACGCCTGTCCAGAGAAGAGTCGGGACCCACACGATTTCCACCGCCAACGGATCTGGAACACACCGGAGCCGCCAAGTCCCGAGTCACCAGGTGGCCACCGTCTCCAGCTGTCAGATCGGGTACTGCTGGCAGGAAGCAGAAAACAGTCAAGAGTGGGTGTGTGCTCACACACCCACTCTTGACTGTCAGCAGAGTTATTCTTCGGGAGGAGAAAACACCTCCACCTCCTGTTTTCACAAGTTCTGAGTGTTAACCGTGCAGACCCCAATTTCCACGTGTTGAGTACTGGAGTGCAGAGTGGGAACGCCAACTCCAATCAACTCCCTCCGACTCAGATACAAATGGAAAAGCTGCAAACTCACAAGATCACTGAACCACAGCTACCAGCTCAGATGCAAAGGTACGTTACAACAAAGCTTAGCTGAGACACGTATGAAGACGGCTGAGAGTCTACCTGATATGCAGACGATTTCTCAGCAGGGGTGTTGTGTCTTCTCCAGGCTTTTATGGATGGCATGATGAGGTGATGAGTGACAGCTGTCAGAGTCCTGGAGCTCCTGCGGCGAACTGCGCCCTCTGTTCCTGAAGCCCGTCTACAGGCAGGGCGCCCTCTGATGTTGAGCCAGCAGTACCTCCTCTTCGGGGCGGCCCACACAACAGGACCCCCCCCCCCCCCACGGGTGCCTCCTGGCGCCCGACCAGGCTTGTCGGGATGTCGTTGGTAGAAATCGGCCAGGAGGGCCGGGTCCAGGATGAAGCTCCACTTCACCCAGGAGCGTTCTTCGGGTCCTTACCCCTCCCAGTCCACCAGATATTGTAACCCCTGGCCCCGTCGACGGACGTTCAGAAGCCTGCGCACGGTCCACGCAGGCTCTCCATCGATGATCCGGGCAGGAGGCGACGCTGGTCAGGGAGTGCAGAGGTTGGAGGAGTGACACGGTTTTATCCGGGACACGTGGAAGACTGGATGTATCCGCAGTGGCAGCCTCAGCTGGACTGAGGACTTTGGTGATAAGGAAAGGTCCGATGTATCTGTCCTTCAGTTTTTGGGAGTCCACCTGCAGAGGGATGTCCTTAGTTGACAGCCAAACATCCTGCCTGGGCTGGTATGCAGGGGCCGGGGTACGCCGGCGGTCTGCATGGCCCTTAGCCCTCGGTCCGTGCTGTCAGAAGGGCAGAGCGGACAGTGCGCCACACCCGACAGCATCTTCTGAGATGGGCCTGGACCGAGGGGACCTCGACCTCACACCCCTATGGCTGGAAACAATGGGGGCTGGTACCCCAAACACGCCTCAAAGGGGGAGAGGCCGGTCGCAGATGACTGTTGACTGTTGTGACTGACTGACTGTTGTGGGCGTATTCGATCCAGGCCAGGTGTTGACCTCCAGGCTGTCGGGTGCGCGGAGGTGACACACCGCAGGGCCTGCTCCAAGTCTTGGTTCGTCTGCTCTGCCTGTCCATTGGTCTGAGGGTGGTACCCGGACGAGAGGCTCACGGTGGCCCCCAGTTCCCTACAGAAACTCCTCCAAACCTTGCGAGGAGAACTGGGGACCACGATCCGAGACTACGTTCGTGGGGATACCATGCAGATGCACGACATGGTGGACCAGGAGGTCTGCAGTCTCCTGGGCCGTCGGGAGCTTCGGGAGGGCCACGAAGTGGGCCGCCTTGGAGAACCGGTCCACTAGTCGTCAGGATGGTCGTCATACCCTGGGACTGCAGGGAGACCCGTGACAAAGTCCAGGCCTATGTGGGACCAGGGGCGACGAGGCACCGGCAGCGGCTGGAGGAGTCCTTGGGCCTTCTTATGTTCTGCCTTGCCCCTGGCACAGGTGGTGCAGGCCTGGACGTACTCCCGGACGTCAGTCTCCATCGACGCCCACCAGAAGCGCTGCCAGACCACTGCCACGGTTTCTTCGCACACCTGGGTGACAGGGGAGCTTTGAACCATGACAGAAGTCCAGACCGCAGCCCTGGCCGCTGGTGGGATGTACAAGCCGGTTCTTTCGGTCCATGTCCGGGGTCCGGGTGTCATGTCAGGGCCTGCCGGACGTCTTCTCCACGTCCCAGGTGAGAGTTGCGACGACAGTGGACTCGGAGATGATGGTGTCCGGTGGATCCGACAGCTCTGGCTTGCACTTCCTCTTCATGCACCCGGGACAGTGCATCGGACCATTGGTTTTTAGTCCCGGGGTGATACGTGGTCTGGAAGTCAAACCGACCAAAGAACAGTGACCAACGGGCTTGCCCTGGGGTTCAGACGCTTGGCGGTGCTGAGTGTAATTCCATGTTCCGATGGGCCGTGAAAACCGTGAAGGGAACCGTGGCTCCCTCCAGAAGGTGTCTCCACTCCTCAAGAGCCTCTTTCACCACCAGAACGTCCCGATTGCCGAGTCATAGTTTCCTCTCAGCCGGGGTCAACCTGCGGGAATAGTAGGCACAAGGATGGAGTACCTTATCAGACTCCCCACTCTGGGACAGAGCACGGCTCCTATCCCTGAGTCAGAGGCATCCACTTCGACAATAAACTGCCGATCAGGGTCGGCTGCACCAGAACTGGTGCAGTCGAGAACCGACGTTTCAACTCCTTAAACGCGGCTTTGCACCGATCCACCAGGTGAAGGGGACTTTAGTGGCGGTCAGGGCTGTCAGGGGGCTAACAACCTGACTGTAGCCCTTAAAATGAACCTCCGATAGAAATTGCAAAACCGAGGAACTGTTGCAGCTTCCTACGACTTGTTGGTTGGGGCCAATCTCTCACCGCCGCAAACCTTGGCCGGATCAGGGGCGAACGGAGTTGGAGGAGATTAATGAACCCCAGGAAGGACAAAGAAGCGCGGTGGAACTCACACTTCTCGCCCTTCACAAACAGCCGGTTCTCCAACAAACCGCTGCAGGACCTGAGTACATGCTTAACATGGGTCTCAGGATCCGGGGAGAAGATGAGAATATCGCCAGTATACGAAGACGAACCGATGCAGGAAGTCCCGCAAGACGTCATTAACCAAGGCTTGGAACGTCGCGGGCGCATTGGTGAGACCGAACGGCATGACCAGGTACTCAAAATGACCTAAGGGGGTGTTAAATGCCGTCTTCCACTCGGTCTCCTTCCGGATCCAAACCAGGTGATCACATTTTAAGATCCAACTTTGTGAAATTTGGGCTCCATGCAAGGGCGTGAAACACCGAATCCAGCAGAGGTAACGGGTATCAGTTGCGAACCGTGATCTCGTTCATATCCCTCTGCCGGATCAACCCGCAGCCAAAGAGGTCCCGGATTGTAGGGTCCCCATTGATTCGTGTTCCGGATGTGAGAGGTTGTACAACCTGCTGGACGGGTACTCTCAGTACCCGGTACCAAAGCTAATCGTATAGACAGTGCGGGGGTCAGCGTGAGTGCCAGATCCTTGCTGAAAACGTCAGCAAGATCATGGTACTCAGCTGGCACCGCCGCGAGATTGGGGGGGACTTGAACCTCCTCCTTGGCTAGTACAGCCGGGTGGAACCGAGGATCCTAAACATCCCGGTGGCATGTTTCGCTCCCTGCGTTACAACCCCAGATGGCCAATCAATCCAGGGATTGTGTTTAACCATCCAGGGATAACATAAAATCACCCGGGAGGTAGAAGGTGTTACATAAAACACGATCTCCTCCCTGTGATTCGCAGACACAACCAATGTCAATGGCTGTGTCTGGTGTGGTGATTAATGGGAGAAGGGTGCCATCTAGTGCCCGAACCGACAAAGGTGACGGTAAGGCCATCAGAGGGAGCCCTACCTCCCTAGCCCATCTGCTGTCCAGCAGATTCCCCTCCGACCCCGTGTCCACCAGTGCTGGGGCGTGAATGGTGAGATCCCCACTCAGGATCATAACTGGGATTCGTGCAGATTTGCGGGATTTTCCCCTCGTGAGTGTTATGGCCCACCCTTAGCCCAGTCTCTAAGGGTGGGCGTTGTAGTTTGACCGTTTGGGGCAATTTCTCTGTATATGCTCGCTCGAGCCGCAGAAAAAACACTCCCCGCGGGCCAGCCTCCGTTGGTCTGTTTTCTGATTTTACTTTAGCCCTGCTCGTGTCCATAGCTTCGTCAGCAGGGGGAGCTGTCGCCTCACGGAGGGCTCTGGCAGTGGAGCGGGGGGACAACGACATCGGACCCGGAAGGAAGAGGGACGGCTCATGCCGGCCATGCCCCTCGCCTCACTCCCGGCGATGTTCTTCTAGTCGGTGTGTCTAACCGTATAACTAGATCGACAAGCCCATCGAAATCCCGCGGCTCATCCTTCGCCAGCAAATGCTCCTTCAGGACCGGAGACAGTCCGTTTATGAAGGCGGCACGGAGCGCAACGTTATTCCAGCCGGACCTCGCTGCCACGATGCGGAAGTCGACTCCTGCTGGCCCCCGTGCACCCTGCATTTCCATTGGTGGTTCACTCGATGGTTGACGCCCCTCAGGATCCATGACGATGGCCGAGAAATCCTGTTGTGAAAAGTGTAATGACACGGACCCACAACAGGGGCCGTAAATGATCGGTCAATGGAAATAAGAAGTAACACTTAATGTTGTGAAATGTGCACAACGGATACAGATACAATTCAATACTACAGTCAATTAGAAAGTTGGTGTCGTGTGGGCGGGCTAGAGGATAGGAGACGCCTGTCCAGAAAAGAGTCAGGACCCACACGATTTCCACCGCCAACGGATCTGGAACACACCGAGCCACCAAGTCCCGAGTCACCAGATGCCACCGTCTCCAGCTGTCAGATCGGGTACTGCTGGCAGGAAGCAGAAAACAGTCAAGAGTGGTGTGTGAGCACACACCCAGTAAACAGTCAGCAGAGCTCTTCTTCGGGAGGAGAAAACACCTCCACCTCCTGTTTTCACAAGTTCTGAGTGTTACCGTGCAGACCCCCAATTTCCACTTGTTGAGTACTGGAGTGCAGTGCGGGAACGCCAACTCCAATCAACTCCTTCCGACTCAGCTACAAATGGAAAAGATGCAAACTCACAAGATCACTGAACCACAGCTACCAGCTCAGATGCAAAGATACGTTACAACAAAGCTTAGCTGAGACACGTATGAAGATGGCTGAGAGTCTACCTGAATAATGCAGATGATTTCTCGGCAGGGGTGTGGTGTCTTCTCCAGGCTTTATGGATGGTATGATGAGGTGATGAGTGACAGCTGTCAGAGGTCCTACAGCTCCTGGCGGCGAACTGCGCCCTCTGGTGCCTGAAGGCCCGAATACAGCCAGGGGGCGTCCTCTGGTGTTGGGCCAGCAGTACCTCCTCTTCGGGCGGCCCACACAACAATATCGGATGCTGCAATTCTGAGTTATTGCCCTGTCATCTTGTAGCGAGAGACATTCTGGTTGGTCTGGGAAGGCTCTGACATAGGCAGGTTTATTACACCTGTCTAATAACTCACACTGACTAGAGACTGCCTTATACTGGTTTCAGGAATACCTTTGAAGTAGAACGTATGGTTTACTCCTTGTGGCATGCTGGGTGCTAGGCAGGAATTCCACAGAACACTTCCCCTGTGCTGTTGTAACCTTCAGGTCAATGTAACAACAGTCCTTTCAGTTTAACACTTCAGGGTTTTGGAATGTTTGGGAAGACAGTTCTTCACAATAGCAAACATTAATGTATTTTATTCTTGTGTGAATTAACTTTGAAGCCATATTCATTACAATGTTTGTGCTATTTTTCATGTTTTGGACGCCTGCATAGCCTACCTCATCCACACCTGCGCCATCGCATCCACAGTGTATTTAGACAACATTTAGATGACACAGACTGCTGTCAAACAGCCATAAAAGGTGCTGAAGACTGCCCATGTCCAAATGTCTGGATGGCAAACACGGGACCAGAGTATGAAGCAGTGATGTGTCCTCCTTTGTGTGTGTGGGTGTTCATTGCCGCGTGCGTGGGGTGCACATGCGTGCCACTGTAAGCCACTGGACACCTTTACTGAAAGTTTGTTGGCACTGGGCCAAGCTTCCCACCATTCTCCAGACGCAACCTGTGGTTGTTTGCAGCACACAGCAGCTAGGTGAGAGGCTTTTCCACCACAGGCTGTGGTTCCTGGCTCCTGTGCAGCCTGTGCTGTGAAATGATCCTAGTTCTGTGCTGGAGGTGAGATTCATGTTTAATAACGCTGTCGTGGCTTTCCAGAGTTTAGATGGGATTAAGTATAATATGTACATTACAGCAGTGAGATCTGTTCAGCTCTGAGCCTCTGACGCAAGCAATGACACATGACTGCGCATGAAAGCACAGAGAGACGCACCTGCCCATGATGTCACAGATGTGATGGTCACAATATTTCACATTATTTATGTCGACCACTGTCAGATCTGTGTCCCTTCTCGACGGCGCCAAGAGTGTGTTGAACCGTGCAACACACTCAGGACAGCCAAGCGAATGGGATCAACTGCTCAGAGACTGCCATCCGTCTGTCTACAGATCGCATCTCAATATTTCCCAACTGTGGCCGGATCTGTCATTCTGATGCCATTCAGCCTCAGTTGGCATATGTGTGATCAGAATCAGAAGAAGTTTATTGCCATTGCCAGTGAACAGGATTCACAGACTAGGAATTTGCTTTGATATAATGGTGCAACATTAAGCAGAAAGCAATATAAAATGTTAACATAAAATATAAAATATGTGCTAAAATAAGATAAAATATGAAAGGCTGTGTGCAACAGAAAAACAGAACAACAGTGCAGTGGGAGGAGTGCAATTAAAAACCAAAGTACATTTGTCTAAAGTGACCCGTAATAAAATGATAAGTGGCAGAGTTAAGGTGACTGAGTTATGAAGTGCTCATGAGTCTAACAGCAGAGGGGAAGAAACTGTTCTTATGGCGGGAGGTTCTGTTCCGGATGGACTGTAGCCTCCTGCCAGAGGGGAGTGGTTCGAACATACCGTGTGCAGGGTGAGAAGGGTCAGCTGTGATCCGACCTGCTCAGCCCAGAGTCCTGGAGATGTGCAGGTCGTGGAGAGATGGAAGGCTACAGCCGATCACCTTCTCAGCAGAGGCCACAATGTGCTGCAGTCTGTTTCTGTCCCTGGCTGTGGCCCTGGCGTACCACACTGATGGAGGAGCAGAGGATGGACTTGATGATGGCCGTGTAGAACTGCACCATCAGCTGGGCAGGCAGCTTGGCCTTCTTCAGCTGCCGCAGAAAGTACATCCTCTGCTGGGCCTTCTTGATGAGGGAGCTGATGGTTGACTCCCACTTGAGGTCCTGGGTGATGGTGGTGCCGAGGAAGTGGTGACAGTCCACAGTGGTGATGGGGCTGTTGGTGAGGGCGAGGGAGGGTGGGGGGGCTGTGGCTTTTCTGAAGTCCACGATCATCTCTGCTGTTTTCTGGGCGTTGAGCTCCAAGTTGTTGCTGCTGCACCAGGTCACCAGCCGGTCCACCTCCCTCCCATAGGCAGACTCATCCCCATCCGAAATGAGTCAGATGAGGGTGGTGTCATCTGTAAACTTGATGAGCTTTATGGAGTCGTGGCTGGAGGTGCAGCAGTTGGTGTACAGGGAGAAGAGCAGAGGAGAAAGGACACAGCCCTGTGGAGATCCTGTGCTGAGAGCCCGAGTGTTCGAGACATTCTTTCCCAGCCTCATACGATGACTCCGGTCCGTCAGGAAGTCTGTGATCCACCTGCAGGTGGAGTCGGGTACGTGGAGCAGAGAAAGCTTGTCCTAGAGCAAAGCCAGAAGGATGGTGTTGAATGCAGAGCTGAAATCCACAAACAGGATCCTAGTGTAGGTTCCTGGGGAGTCCAGGTGCTGCAGGATGGTGTGCAGGGCCAGGTTTATGGCGTCATCTACAGACCTGTTGGCTCTGTAGGCAAACTGCAGGGGGTCCAGGAGGGGGTCGGTGATGGACTTCAGGTGGGATAAAACCAGGCATTTGAAGGTCTGCATGACTACAGACATGAGAGCCACAGGCCTGTAGTCATTAAGTCCAGTGACGCGTGGTTTCTTGGGGACTAGAACTATGATGGAGGACTTGAAACAGATTGGAACATGGCATGACTCCAGGGAGGTGTTGAAGATCCCTGTGAAGACTGGGGCCAGCTCATCAGCGCAGTGTCTCAGGGTGGCAGGAGAGACACCGTCTGGGCCCGGGGCCTTACGTGGATTCAGCCTTTTGAAACGTCTTCTCACGTCCCCCTCTTGGACCGAGAGGGCAGCGGGGGGAGGGGGAGGGCAGCGGTGAGAGGGGGGAGGTCCAGAGTGTTTGAATATCCAGTTGTGTGGTGGGTGGGGAGGTGTGAGTCCATGTCTTCAAAACGTGAATAGAAGATGTTCAGGTCGTTGGCCAGCTTCAGGTCGTCAATACAGCGAGGTGCTTTGGGCTTGTAGTTGGTAATCTCTTTCAACCCCCTCCACACAGAGGCCGAGTCGTTGGCAGAGAACCTTTGCTGCAGACGTGAACTGTACATAGATTTAGCCTTTGCCACCTCCTTGCTAAATCTGTACTTTGCACCTCTATAGCTGTCTCTGTCTCCTTCTCTGAAAGCCACCTCTTTCTGCTGACGGAGCTGCCGGAGCTTAGGTGTGAACCAGGGCTTGTCATTGTTATATCTCACCCTGGTGCGCTGTGGGATGATGCTGTCTTCACAGAAATGAATATATGACATCACAGTGTCCGTGTAGTCATCTAGACTGTCTGTTGAAGTCTCAAACATATCCCAATCCTTAGCGCCCAAGCACACTCGTAGGTCCTCTACAGCTTCATTGCTCCACACTTCAGATGTCCTCACAACAGGTTTAGAGAGTTTTAGTCTCTGTCTGTATGTGGGGATCAAGTGGACCATCACGTGGTCTGAGAGTCCCAAAGCTGCACGGGCCACTGCGCGGTAGGCGCCACTCACTGTCATGTAACAATGATCTAACATGCTCCCTTCTCTGGTCGAGCATTTAAGAAATTGTTTG
Organism: Thalassophryne amazonica; assembly: GCF_902500255.1. NCBI lineage: Eukaryota > Metazoa > Chordata > Actinopteri > Batrachoidiformes > Batrachoididae > Thalassophryne > Thalassophryne amazonica. The sequence continues at coordinate 123,836,787 of NC_047106.1, forward strand.
TATTTTGGTAATTCCTGACTGAGATTCCCTTTGTTAAAATCGCCGAGAATTATAACAAAGGAGTCCGGAAAGTCTCTCTCCACGCTCACAATCTGATCCGCGAGCGCGTGCTCGGCCTCATGCACGTCTGCGCTCGGTGGGATATACACGGAGCAAAGTATGAAGGAGTTAAACTCACGTGGAGAGTAGAACGGTCTGCAGTTTATGAGGAGATATTCCAGAGATGGAGAGCAGTGTTGGGAGATCACAGTCACATCGGAGCACCAGGCGTTGTTGATATAGAAGCAGAGTCCTCCACCTCTTGTTTTTCCACCGGAGAGTGCTCGGTCTCTGTCTGCGTGGAGGAGTTGGAATCCCTCTAGCTGAAGCATGCAGTCCGGTGTCTGTGCATTTAACCACGTCTCCATGAAGCACAGTACACAAGATGAGGCGAAATCTCTATTCTTCTTCATCAGCAGTGCCAGCTCATCCATCTTGTTGCCAAGTGAGTGGACATTGGAGAGAAATATCCCAGGTAGGGGCGTGCACGTGTCCCTTTGTCTGAGGCGCACGAGAGCTCCAGCTCGTTTCCTCTCCGCCGGCGTCTCACTCTTTTGGCCAAAAAGTGAACCAGTTCAGCTGCAGGCACTAAAAGAACTGGCGTAATGTCCGTGGGTGTTGATGATACGATGTTTAGAAGCTCCTCGCGGGTGTAGGAGCACGATGACACACGATTTACACACAAGAACAGACAAAATAGGGAGCGCCAGAATACCAGGGCGCCTTCATGTGGCACCATCTTGGAAGGTATGGGGGGATGGGGGAATTATTATCACCATTCCTCTTTGCTTTCAGAATCTCTATTTTAAGCTCCTTGGTGGCTAAAAGAAGGTCTGATGCTACACCCTTTTTAAAGGCACACTTCTTTTCCTTTATGCAAGACTTCACTGATTTAGTGGTGGTCTGTTGTTGGTCTAAATTTTAACTCTCTTACAGGGGACAATCATGTCTCTACAAAAAGTGACATATGAGCATATGACATCACTGAGTTCATCGAAGTCATCACAACACTTTTTGAAAGTGAAATAAATTTAACATTGAAAACCCATTTACCCCAATCACTTTCATATTTGAAAGTGAGGTGCAGGGACTTCCGCTTCCGCCTAATGGAGTAAACAGCACGCCGCAGCAGCTCCGCTTGATAATAACCGATAAAAACACTTTGTAAGAGCAGACAAAGCCTTATTCATAGCCCCGTGGTTTTACAGTTCAAAATTTGAAATGACAACCAAAAAGAAACTCATAAATACACTCAGAAGACCATACAACCAACTCCGACTCCTCCGGCTAGCACCTCGGCTAATGCTAAGCCCAACACGACACCAGAAGCTAGCAGCATGGAGGATCCCAAACAGGCAACCGGAGAGCAGGAGGACGGCGCTGCCCTAACGGTATGTACTTTACAAGAAGAGCTGAGAAGCCTCCAAGAGGGAATATCGGCTGATATGAATGCACAAGTGAACAAAATGAAAATGGAGCTTCAAGAGGAAATAGCCTTACTCCGTCAAGAAACCAAAGCCGACACTGCCTCACTCAAATCAAAACTTTCTCAACAAATACAAACACTAGGTGAAGTGCACTCAGAAACCATTAACACACAGCTAGAAATGGAGAAGGCACTTAATGATTACAGTGACAGAGTGTTCATATTGGAGAAGGCTCTTTAAACGCTGTCTAAACAACACAAAAAGACTTGGGGAAAAGTGTGTGCAAATTGAAAACCAGAGTCGTAGATGCAACCTCTGCATTATTGGACTGGCTGAAGGAATTGAACCAGACAACCCTACACACTTCATGGTACATTTTCTACAACAAGTACTTGGGGTCGACAACTTCAGCACTCCCCCAGTAATAGATCGAGCACACCGGACCGGCCCCCAAGAGCACAGACAGTTTGACCGCCCCCACGCGATGCTGGCCCGTATGCATTACTACGTGGAGAAAGAAAAGATTTTAAAGCTATCCAGGGAGAAAGGCAAGCTTTCATACAATGGCAACACGGTGCACATTTTTTCCGATATCACCCTGGAGGTGGGCTGACTCCGAGCGTCATTCAACCAAGTGAAGGCAAAACTACGTGAGGCAGGAATTCCATACAGCCTGTTCTACTCCGCAAGGCTGGCGATAACTGTGAAGGGATCCAAGCATATGTTTACCGAACCACAGGAGGGGGAGAGGTTTGTTCGCAAAATCACACCAGCAATAAGCAGTGATCTGGACACGTAGTAGGACGAAGAACAACGATGCACGGATGGAGTTGAGTGATGCACTGTTTACACGCACTGATAAGGCTCGACACTTTATTTTCTCATTCTGCTTTGATGAAGCCAAGGTACTCTTTACTTTTATTTATAACCAACAGGTATAAACACTGTTAAGAGTCAATTTGTTTTATTTTTTTTTTCTTACTGTATTAATATTAATACAAACCTTATATCTGTGGTAATACTGAAAGGAATGATAATAGTTATGATAATAGAACAATTATTATTATCATTATTATTGATGACAGTGAGGGAGAAAGGAAGGGGAAGAGGAGAGAAGGAGAGAAAAAAAAAAAGCCATAGCCTGTTCTACAAAGTCAAACTCATAATTTCTTTATTAGCGGAGTTTGGCAGGAGGTCAAGGAGTTAGTTTTCTCTCAAGTCAGGAGGCACTTTGTTTACACAAAATGCAAGTAATGTGTCTTAGGCTCGTGAAAAGACAGGGAGGGTTTTGTTGGGTGTTTTTGTTTTGTTTTTGTGTGTTAGGTTTGTGTTACCCCTCCCCACTCCCTCCTTCCCCCTTGGTGGAGCCGGTTTACATAAGATTTTTTTTTTTAAATAGGACTAATAATGACAAGTTTGTGCACTAACAGGATCAATATCATATCCTGGAACTGTAAGGGTTTAAATGGGACAGTGAAACGAGGCAATATTCTTTCTCATCTTGAAAAATTAGGCACAGATATTGGATTTCTTCAGGAGACATACCTCAAAGACAGAGACCACAACTAACTATGTAGAAGATGAGTAGGGCAAATATATCACTCTTATTTTAATGTCAAAAGTAGAGGCGCTGCTATAATTATTAAAAAGCCACTACCATTTATTGTGGATAAAATAATACCAGACACTAGAGGCAGATATATCATTGTGACAGGGAAACTATATAATGATCTAATCTCTCTAATCAGTATATATGCCCCTAATACTGATGATTTTCAATTTATGTCATCGTTCCTTTCAGCAATACCTAATATGAACACACACACAGGCTCATTATTGCTGGGGACTTTAACTTGGTCCTTCAATCGCAAAATAGATCATTGCAGAGAGCAGTGCCCCTTTCAAAATCTGCAAAAGCTGTTCTCTCCTTCATGAGCACTTATAAGGTAGTAGACCCTTGGAGAGCTTTATTCCCTAACAGAAGTGAATTTTCATACTTCTTACCAGTCCACCATACTTACTCTAGATTTTTTTTTTTTTTTTTTTTACTTTTTTTATTTTTTTTTGATTGATCAAGGCCTATTACCAAAAGTCCATAGCTGTGAATATAAAACTATTGTCTTATCAGATCAGAGCAGGCGGATTGCAGTGTCGGCTCGCAGCCGCCGCGACGCTCCGCCACAGGAAAAACACCTCTGTTGGAAGCCTTAAGGACAAGTTGGAACATGTCCAGCTGTTAAACAATTTCTCATATACTCACTCCACTGAAAGCCATCAAAAGCCGCCTGGATTTTACAAATGGTTATCAACACGGAGGTGTTTTTCCTGTGCCACCGCACCGCGCCGGCTGCGTCCCGACGCGCGGACCCGTCCGCACGTCTTTCATTAAAAAAATCTCCTTTAACAGTGGAATATCCGGATAAAATGCTGAAACCGACTTCTTCTGAAACTTCTCTGTTCTCTCACGACATCCTGGATCAATAGAGCCTAAAATGTGGAGGTTTTCAGCTTGAAACAGGCTGACAACGGCGCCTGGGAGCGCTGCACGACGTCTCGCACCGTGGGAAGTCCTTAAAGCGACAGTATCACCTCAAAATCTCTCATCAGCCGTTAAAATTTTCACTGAAAACCAGCTTAATTTTTCGAACCGTGTCCACTTCGATGTGTCTCACAGGTTTAGAAAAAATTTTGATCAAACAAAGCGCCAGTCTCTCAGCAACTTCTCAGACAAAGGAATTCCGACGAGGGGCTGGACGACTCCTCCCACAAGGAGTGCTCACAGGCGAATGACGTCACCGACAGGCGTGGAAAAACTCACGCATGCGCACGAGGGTTCAAGCATGTCTGACGTAAAAACATATGAATGAAATCCATATAGTTTTTGAAAAAAATAAAAAGGACCTATACTTTATTGACAGCCCTCGTATGTTGATCCCAAAGCATTGGTCAGAACAAACAATATACATTCAAGTTACTTCCCCTTAGGTCGTTCTACTAGACAGGGCTGTCCCTTATCTCCTTTACTATTTGCGATTGTTATCGAGCCCCTGGCCATTAAATTGAGAACAAATACAAATTTTTCGGGTATCATTAGAGGTGGAATTGAACATAAGGTATCACTGTATGCTGATGACCTATTGCTATACGTGTCAAATGCAAAGGACTCCCTGCCAATTATAATGTTAATATTGAAGGTATTCGGCATAATTTCATGATACAAAACAAATTTCTTCAAAAGTACTCTTTTCCCAGTAGGATCCAGGATTGGTCCACCTGACCCCTCTCTTTGCCTATATCCCTTTACAGTCACCGATAGATTTAAATATTTGGGTATTCAAGTGACACAGCAGTTTTCTGGTCTTTTTAAACATAATTATTTATCTCTGTTTGAACAAACAAAACAGGACTTGGATAGGTGGACTAATCTTCCAATTTCTCTGGCAGGGAGGATTAACTTTATAAAAGTGAATGTGTTGCCAAAGTTTTTATTTCTGTTTCAATGTATACCTTACTTTATTACCAAAGCATTCTTCTCTAAACTAGATAACTTAATCTCACAATTAATTTGGAACAGAAAGACCCCCCCCCCCCCCCCCCCCCATTAAAAAATCATTTTTACAAAGACCTAAAGGGCTCAGGGGGATGGGTCTTCCTAGCTTCAGATTTTATTATTGGTCTTGTAATTTACGAATTATGTCTTTGTGGTGTAATGCTGGGGAGGCTGATTGGGTTAAGATAGAGGAGATGAGTACTCGACCATCTTCTTTACAGGCAATTCTTTATGCTTCTGTTAAAGCGACCATCCCCAAAATTAAGAATCTTGTAGTTTCCCACTCAATAAAAATTCTCCACCAAATCCGAAAGACATTTCACTGTTAGCTCTGATCATCCATAATCATGAATTTACTCCAGCTGTGTCAGGAGTCTCCTTCAATCTGTGGATTAAGGCTGGTGTAAATTCTATACAAGATTTGTTTATTCAAAATACTTTTGCCACATTTAATCAACTTTGTGAAAAATATAAAATACCGAAAACAGATTTTTTCAAATACTTACAAATTTGTAGTTTTGTGAAATCAGTGCTCCCATCTTTTCCATATCAGCCTCCTGAGTACGAATTGAATACAGTATTCCTGAAAGAACCTTTGAAAAAAGGTTCAGTTTCAAAAATATGTAACATTTTGTTTGATATTGAAAATATGCCCACATTGGACCATTTAAAGGAAAAGTGGCAACAAGACATTGGAATTACCATCACTGACTCTCAATGGACCAAGGCTCAAGACAATGTTCACTCGTCCTCAATCTGCGCCCGACACAGCCTGATTCAATTCAAGATTCTACACAGGTTACATTACTCCAAGGTGCGACTTTCCAAACTGCTTCGTGGTGTAAATGCAACATGTGATCATTGTGGACAAGATCAAGCCTCACTTGCTCATACCTTTTGGGGATGTCCAAATATATCCACATACTGGGTAAAAATATTTACTATGTTGTCAGAAATCTGTCAAATACAAATTTGTCTAGATCCTGTACTTGCGCTGTTTGGTGTACCCTCACCCACTCTTGGTCTTTTGAATAAACACAAAACATTTATCAAATTTATAACTTTGCTGGCCAGAAGGCTAATTCTATTGAATTGGAAACAAAAGAATCCTCCAACTTATTACAATCTACTATTGGATGTTATGAAACATGTTCAATTAGAAAGAATCAAGTTTGAGCTAAGACGGAAACTAAACACTTTTCACTTAATTTGGGATGCTTTTCTGAAATATTTTGAAAAAAAATCAGGGGAAATCTTAGTGCAAGATAACATATGAAATCATAAAATATAGTAATAATAACATGTAATGAGAAAAATAAAGTAACAAATAAGGTAACATAAAAGTAATCTGGCTCCACCCCCCTCCCTTCCCGAAATCCCCATATACCACCTTTAACTTTTTAGTTTGCTTTTATTACTAATAGCATATACAGCAATGTTGATTGGATAATGGCAATATTGATTTGATACTCTCTACCTGGGTGTTATTTTTTCATAACAATTCAATTCATTTTTTTATGTACACCTTGTATTATTTCTGTTGTCATTGTCAACACTGTAAGATGACATCTTTTGTATTGGCTGTGAAATTATTGAAAATGAATAAAAATATTTACAAAAGAAAGTGAGGTGCAGACTGGCATTCATTGATAACGTTTGATCCGGATCCGATCCGGATTGTGGATTTTGAGGACATTTGAATTTAATATTGAAATTAATATTAAATTTTTTATATATCGTTCTCGATTTTTTTTTTTTTTTTCCAGAGGATACATATCTTGATGGGTAAGAACTGATCAATTCAATAAATATTGAAAAGACCTTTTGGTGTACAATTTCTACTATATCTCAATCAAAAGTGCCTCAATCACTCTCATTTCTCTGTTGTGTATTTACCTACACCACCAACATTGGATGGGGGTTCCATTGTTATGCCTGTTTGTGTATTTTCCAGTTATCAGTCAGAAACCAAGTGCCAAAATGCAAAGACAAACTGTGCATTGCAGAGATAACCAATGTTCTATTAAAATTATCTGAAAAATAATTCAGAAACCAAAAATGTTGCAAAAAAAAAAAAACCTGACAACACTGCGCCAAATGTTGGTGCATCTCAGGGTTGCTGCGTGACCTTCATCCACTTGCCTCAATTCGGATAACGGAGTTCTTCAAACTTAGTGCACATAAACAATGTCAAATGTGTATGTGCTGTCTTTAATTCTGATGTGTGCCATTATTATGGTGAACAAGAAATAATTGTGGACTAATTGCTGTCTGAGGTAACTGGAGTGTAAACATAATTTCTCCATTGTGAGATCAATAAAGTATATCTCAGATATATTTGTGTGTTCAGTTATGGTTTTCTTTATTTGTTTTCTGTACTGATTTTGGTATTAAAGTAGTTATCTTACTTAGGATTGTATTCTTATTTTTCATTCTTATTCTTACTTTTTTTTTTGTTCTCTCTGTTGCTATGTGCATGTCGAACCAGATTTAACCAGGTTTTTTTTTTTACAATTTAGGACAAAGACAGTTAGGTTACATTATAAATCATATATGTTCTATTACTGTGCGGGTCTCAGGCAGGGGGTTGGACCTCCCTTGAATACCCACAGGGGCTAATAAGGAAAGGATTTTGTGAAATAAGGTCCGCTTATGTCAGGCCGATGAAATGTTTTATAAAAACTGTTTGCGTCCATTGTTCGGGATTCTGTAATGCAAATCTTATCTGTGAGAGACGTTCTACAGAATTCAGGCCTGATATTCTTTTTCACTGTGACTTTGAATAAATTTAAGTGCAGAATAGCTTGAGTTTGTACTTTGTGAAGGGCAGTGTTATGGAAAGAACCGGGGGAAAAATAAAAACACCACAAAAAAAACTTCAAATCCTCCTGACATTTGATCACATATTATTTAGCTTATGAAAAGTCCCTTCTAGCAGGGCTTTGACCTTGAAATTCTTTTCCAAGGTAAAATTTTGTGGAATTGAAAATTAATGTTGGAAGAGGTTTGCACTCTATGAGCACTGTGCTCTACTCAATTTTGAAAGTACTTCCTCTTTCAAAGAATGGTACAGAAGCGTTCAGAATAATCGTAGTGCTATGTGACTAAAAAGATTAATCCAGGTTTTGAGTATATTTCTTATTGTTACATGGGAAACAAGGTGCCAGTGGATTCAGCAGATTCTCACAAATCCAACAAGACCAAGCATTCATGAAAAGCACACTCTTAAGGCTATGAAATTGGGCTATTAGTAAAAAAAAAAAAAAGTAGAAAAGGGGGTGTTCATAATAATAGTAGCATCTGCTGTTGATGCTACAAACTAAACTGCTTTTTTAGTAATCCTGTGAATCACTAAACTAGTATTTAGTTGTATAACCACAGTTTTTCATGAGTCCTTTACATCTGCAAGGCATTAATTTTGTTGGTTTGGAACCAAGATTTTGCTCATTTACTAGTGTGCTTGGGGTCATTGTCTTGTTGAAACAAGGGCATGTCCTCTTCAGCATAAGGCAACATGACCTCTTCAAGTATTTTGACATATCCAAATTGATCCATGATACCTGGTATGCGATATATAGGCCCAACACCATAGCAGGAGAAACATGCCCATATCATGATGCTTGCACCACCATGCTTCACTGTCTTCACTGTGAACCGTGGCTTGAATTCAGAGTTTGGGGGTTGTCTCACAAACTGTCTGCGGCCCTTGGACCCAAAAAGAACAATTTTACTCTAATCAGTCCACAAAATATTCCTCCATTTCTCTTTAGGCCAGTTGATGTGTTCTTTGGCAAATTGTAACCTCTTCTGCACATGTCTTTTATTTAACAGAGGGACTTTGCGGGGGATTCTTGCAAATAAATTAGCTTCACACAGGCATCATCTAACTGTCACAGCACTTACAGGTAACTCGAGACTGTCTTTGATCATCCTGGAGCTGATCAATGGGTGAGCCTTTGTCATTCTGGTTATTCTTCTATCCATTTTGATGGTTGTTTTCTGTTTTCTCCCCATCTCTGTTTTTTTTTTTTTTGTCCATTTTAAAGCATTGGAGATCATTGTAGATGAACAGCCTATAATTTTTTGCACCTGCGTATAAGTTTTCCCCTCTCCAATCAACTTTTTAATCAAACTACGCTGTTCTTCTGAACAATGTCTGAACGTCCCATTTTCCTCACGCTTTCAAAGAGAAAAGCATGTTCAACAGGTGCTGGCTTCATCCTTACATAGGGGACACCTGATTCACACCTGTTTGTTCCACAAAATTGATGAACTCACTGACTGAATGCCACACTACTATTATTGTGAACACCCTCTTTTCTACTTTTTTTTTACTAATAGCCCAATTTCATAGCATTTCAAGAGTGTGCATATCACAAATGCTTGGTCTTGTTGGATTTGTGAGAATCTACTGAATCTACTGGTACCTTGTTTCCCATGTAACAATAAGAAATATACTCCAAACCTGGATTAATCTTAGTCACATAGCACTACAATTATAATGAACACTACTGTATATAGTTCAGCAGATGTTGACTGAAAGCCAAGGCAAAAAAAGCTGTCGTCTAGCCCTGCTTGGTGTTGTCATAGCTGTGACAGCCTTCTTCTTTCAACAGCATGGTTTAATCTGTTGTCTTTCCAACAGACTTGTATTTTATTTCTCTGCACTCAAACCTCTGTGTATGTGCACCCTGAAGATAAATAAATATTCACCGAAGCTCCCATTTACTTTACTACTGCTTTTCATTCCCGTGTTCCTGTTATGTTTAGCCAAAAAAGACAGCTTTATATATGAACATGTCAAACTCCAAACTAAGCAACCATCTTGTACTACAACCCCTGGCAAAAATTATGGAATCACTGGCCTCGAAGGATGTTCATTCAGTTGTTTAATTTTGTAGAAAAAAAGCAGATCACAGACATGACACAAAACTAAAGTCATTTCAAATGACAACTTTCTGGCTTTAAGAAACACTATAAGAAATCAAGAAAAAAAGATTGTGGCAGTCAGTAACGGTTACTTTTTTAGACCAAGCAGAGGAAAAAAATATGGAATCACTCAATTCTGAGGAAAAAATTATGGAATCACCCTGTAAATTTTCATCCCCAAAACTAACACCTGCATCAAATCAGATCTACTCGTTGACACTGACCCTATGTGTCTTTTTACAAGGAATGTTTTCGCAGTTTTTGCTCTATGGCAAGATGCATTATCATCTTGAAACATCCCCAAACATCCTTTGAATTGTCCAAAATATCAATGTAAACTTGTGCATTTATTGATGATGTAATGACAGCCATCTCCCCAGTACCTTTACCTTACATGCAGCCCCATATCTTCAATGACTGGAAATTTACATGTTCTCTTCAGGCAGTCATCATTATAAATCTCATTGGAACGGCACCAAACAAAAGTTCCAGCATCATCACCTTGCCCAATGCAGATTCGAGATTCATCACTGAATATGACTTTCATCCAATCATCCACAGTCCACGAATGCTTTCTTATCCCATTGTAACCTTGTTTTTTTCTGTTTAGGTGTTAATGATGGCTTTTGTTTAGCTTTTCTGTATGTAAATCCCATTTCCTTTAGGCGGTTTCTTACAGTTCGGTCACAGACGTTGACTCCAGTTTCCTCCCATTCGTTCCTCATTTGTTTTGTTGTGCATTTTTCGATTTTTGAGACATATTGTTTTAAGTTTTCTGTCTTGACGCTTTGATGTCTTCCTTGGTCTACCAGTATGTTTGCCTTTAACAACCTTCCCATGTTGTTTGTATTTGGTCCAGAGTTTAGACACAGCTGACTGTGAATAACCAACATCTTTTGCAACATTGCATGATGATTTACCCTCTTTTAAGAGTTTGATAATCCTCTCCTTTGTTTCAATTGACATCTCTCATGTTGGAGCCATGATTCATGTCAGTCCACTTGGTGCAACAGCTCTCCAAGGTGTGTTCACTCCTTTTTAGATGCAGACTAACGAGCAGATCTGATATGATGCAGGGTGATTCCATATTTTTTTTCCTCTGCTTGGTCTAAAAAAGTAACCGTTACTGACTGCCACAATCTTTTTTTCTTGATTTCTTATAGTGTTTCTTAAAGCCAGAAAGTTGCCATTTGAAATGACTTTAGTTTTGTGTCATGTCTGTGATCTGCTTTTTTTCTACAAAATTAAACAACTGAATGAACATCCTCAGAGGCTGGTGATTCCATAATTTTTTGCCAGGGGTTGTAATCTATGCATGCTCAAAAAGAACTTAACACATGCACAGAAGTGCACATGCACATTTTAACCTCCATGAAAAGCAGTGACAAATCACATGGAAGCGTTCTGTGAAATTTTAATGAAGTTCTGGGTGAGCATGCACACAGGATTGTGCTACCATGTCTCACGGCATGTTGTGATTCAGCAGCACGAAATATACATTAATCTATTGGTTTGTGATATTGTCACGAAAAGCGCCACATTTTCGTAACAGCCCCATGAATACCTTCTAATTCATTCTATGATGTCTGCACAAAATTAAAAGTCAAGTGTTGGGGGGGGGGGGGGTCAGGTCATTATGGTTAGGGTTGGGGGAAGGAGTAGAGTTAGTAATAGTGAGTTAAAAAAAAAAAAGGTCACGAAAATTTGAATCATTTCGTGACAGGAGCACAAAAAAAAATGTGAGACAGGGTTGGGATTGTTTGAGCTGAATTAAAATAAATATCTATAGGAAAGACTTGAGATTAAACCATGGTGTTGTCAAAAGAAAGCAGTTGTGACTTCAACAACACTATGCTGGTCCTACTGCTATCATGCCCAGCTCACAGACACTGTCAGCTGAATGGGAGTATTTGCTGAGTGAGGTCAAATAAAAGCTGAGACTGCTCTCACTTTCAGACCAGTATAAGTACAGAAATGGTCTTAACTGCTGAAGATGCTGTTAAGGACACATATCACAATTTGAGAACTAATTATACAATAACATGTTTTTGGAGGGCCGTATGCATTTTTTAGAGGCCCGACGTTCACGCCCAGTGGCTTAAAATGACAGATATTCGCCCGAGTTAGACAAGGGCGAATATCTGTCATTGTGGGCGACGGCATTGACGGAGGGACTCAGAAAACAATAACATGCTTTTGGAGGGTGGTATGCATTTTCAGAGGCCTGATGTCCCTGCCCAGTCGCCCAAAATGATCGATATTCGCATGAGTTAGACGAGAGCGAATATCTGTCATTGCGTTTGACTGGGCATGGATGGAGGGACTCATAAAATGCATACTGCATGACAACTGCATGTTATTTGCATTATTATCACTTACTGAGATACACAACACGTAATGCGTACATAAAAAGTTGGCTCGCTTTAACTTTTGTCGCGTTGGCTGGTACCGCGCTGCTCTCCAAATTCGGCAGTGCGTCCTTATAAAGCTGGCTACTTTGGCTGTGTTCATGAGAAAATCATCTGGAATATCCATTGGGACCAACACACAATTCTCGCCTTTTTATCTTTTCCTCTGTGGACAGTTTTTTTCCCTCTGTGGACAGTTCTTGGGCTGCGCGCTATAATGTCATTTGTTTATGCACAGCGGGTGGATATAGCCAGGTAGCGTCGACGTAAATCTATGATACCGGCCTAGCAATGCCTCAGTAAAGTGATAATAATAATACAATAACATGCTTTTGGAGGGTGGTATGCATTTTCAGAGGCCTGATGTCCCTGCCCAGTCGCCCAAAATGATCGATATTTGCATGAGTTAGACGAGAGCGAATATCTGTCATTGCGTTTGACTGGGCATGGATGGAGGGACTCATAAAATGCATACTGCATGACAACTGCATGTTGTTTGCATTATTATCACTTACTGAGATACACAACATGTGGAATCACATTAACAATATTTAATGTCATTTCAAAACGCACGACATCCAGCAAACGCATACATAAAAAGCTGGCTCACTTTAACTTTTGTCATGTTGACTGGTACTGCGCTGCTCTCCAAATTTGGCAGGGCGTCCTCATCAAGCTGGCTGCTTTGGCTGCTGTTCATTTTCGTACTATCCATGATAAAATCATCTGGAATATCCATATTGGGACCAACACACACTTCTCGCCTTTTCATGTTATCGTCTGCGGACAATTCTTGGGTTCTGCATGTTATGATGTCATCACTTTATGCACAGTGGGCGGGTATTGGGATACCGCCCGTTACTGCGGGCAGGTATGTACAGGTAGCGTAAATGTAAATCTATGCTACCGGCCCAGCAATGCCTCAGTTAAGTGTTATTAATGTACATTACTTTGAGAGTGAAGCTGTGATGTCCTGAGAATATGCAAGACTGTCAGAATTATTATAAATGAAAGTCCTGAAGCTTTTCAGAGGAAATTGACAAAAAGGTCTCTCTTATGATTTGACCTCAGAGCACTGCTCATTGGTCACAGACAGAATTGCACTCATGATTCAAAATCTCGAGGGACAACTCAGTGACGTCCAAAATATGGCCAAAGTGGAAGATCAGCCTTCCAAAATCATCTTATCATCCATCATACAGATTGGATAGTGTCATAAGAAAGACAGCGATGCCAGTCTTGAAATACAACTACAAAAAGCCTTAAAGAAATGGTATGATGAAGAAGTGGTGAAAGCTGTCGTTCAAGCCATAACTCCCAAAATAAAAACAGAAGCAACTGAGAAATTACAACCCGATATCACACCAGCTCGTGATGGCATCAGGGAAAGTGAATTAATCTATTAATTCTTGATACCATTACAAAATGCGTGACATTTTTGTGACGATATCAAAAAAAATTCTGTGATGGTATGGGGAAATTTAGAGTGACATGGAGGACTGTTGGAGTTATTGTTGGGGTTCAGGTAAAATATAGTGACTGAAATTGCATTACAAAATTGTGATGTAAAGGATCTTACCGTGTGGGCTCAGGAACACTTCAGAAAAAGACTGTCAATTAACATTGTTCATCGCTACATCTACAAGTGCAAGTTAAAACTCTACCATGCAAAGTGAAAGCCATACATCAACAACATCCAGAAACGCCACCGCCTTCTCTGGGCCACTGCATTCTCTGGGCCTGAGCTCATTTGAAATGGACAGGCACAAAGTGGAAAAGTGTGCTGTGGTCTGAAGAGTCCACATTTCAAATTGTTTTTGGAAATCATGGGCGTCGAGCCCTCCAGACAAAAGTGGAAAAATAACATACAGATTGTTACCAGCGCAAACTTCAAAAGCCAGCATCTGTGATGGTATGGGGGTGTGTTAGTGCCCATGGCATGGGCAACTTACACATCTGTGATGGCACCATCAATGCTGAAAGGTACATCCAGGTTTTGGAGCAACACATACTGCCATCCAAGCAACATCTTTTGCAGGGACGTCCCTGCTTATTTCAGCAAGACAATGCCAAACCACATTCTGCACGTGTTACAACAGCTTGGCTTCATAGTAAAACAGTGCGGGTACTAGACTGGCCTGCCTGCAGTCCAGACCTGTCGCCCATTGAAAATGTGTAGCGCACTATGAAGCGCAAAATATGACAACGGAGTCCCCGGACTGATGAACAACTGAAGTCATGCATCAAACAAGAATGGGAAAGAATACCACCTACAAAGCTTCAACAATTAATGTCCTCAGTTCCCAAACAGTTATTGAGTGTTGTTAAAAGGAAAGGTGATGTAACACAGTGGTAAACATACCACTGTCCCAACTTTTTTAAATGTGTTGCAGGCATCCATTTCAAAATTAGCAAATATTTGCACAAAAACAACAAAGTTTATCAGTTGGAACTTTTTCAAATCATTGTACGAGGTCTGTTAGAAAAGAATCAGACCTTTTTATTTTTTGCAAAAACCTGATGGATTTCAATCACGTGTGCTTGCATGAGCCAACCTTGAACCTTTGTGCGCATGCATGAACTTTTTCACGCCTGTCGGTTGCGTAATTTGCTGGTAAGCAGCCTTTGTGTGAGGATTGTGCAGCGCGCTCGGCGGATTTTCATTTCAAGGAAAAAGATGGAACAACTGGAGCAGTGCCGCATCAAATTTTGCCAGAAACTGGGCGACAGCCAGGTGGAAACTATTCGGATTATTCAGACGGCTTTCTGTGACAATGCTCTGGGCATCACACAGATTAAGGAGCGGTACAACCGGTTTAAAGACGTCCGCACAACGGTGGAGAGCGAGCCACGCTCTGGTCGGCCATCAACATGCTGAAATGACCAGGTCATTTCCAAAGTGAAGGCTGTGGTGATGCGGGACCATCGTGTGACTATCCGAAAATTGCGGAAGAGGTGGACATCAGCACTTTTTCGGCACATTCCACTGTGACAGAAGATATGGCCATGAAAAGACTGGCGGTGAAATTCGTGCCGAAGGGTTCGGCACGAAGCTGCTGACGGAGCAAAAGCGCCTCTGTTTTGAAGTCTCACAGGACATGTTGTGACATGCCCACCTCTTCCACAATTTCTCGGATAGTCACATGACTGAAAAGTCACCAAAAGCCGTCTGAATCATCCGAATGGTTTCCACCTGGCTGTCGCCCAGTTTCTGGCAAAATTTGATGTGGCGCTGCTCCAGTCGTTTCGTCTTTTTCCTTGAAATGAAAATCCGCCGAGCGCGCTGCACAATCCTCACACAAAAGCTGCTTACCAGCAAATGATGCAATCGACAGGCGTGAAAAAGTTCACGCATGCGCACGAAGGTTCAAGGTTGGCTGATGCAAGCACACGTGATTCAAATCCATCAGGTTTTCGAAAAAATAAAAAGGTCTGATACTTTTCTAACAGACCTCATATTCTGTTTTAATTTACATTTTACACAACGTCCCAACTTCATTGGAATTGGAGTTGTATTAGTTGAACATAATAATGACACACATCAGAATTACAACAACCGCACATATACATTTGATTGTTTAACATACATTTAACATTGTTTAACATACCTATGTACTCCTAATCTGGATGATGTGCTTACGTGAAAAGACTGTTGTGTTGGTCCTGGTGTCTCACTTTACAATGCAAGTCATCACATTTTGAAGCAAATGATTCATTTTGAGCAAACAGCACTGTGTGTGATGAATTTGGTAGCCCATAGCGGTAACCTGAACCATGACCATAAACAAAACATAGATGAATGCTCCCTTATGATACAGAGGTGAAGCGGACAGTTTTATAAACAGCCAAAAACACATCTCCCCAGTGGTCACTAAATCACGTTTCAGGACTACCTGACTTACTGCATTGTGATATAAAGGGGCACTGACCAAGCATATTGATGTGATGAGTTGGCAGTGACAATGTGTAGCAACTTGAAAGCTATAAGATGAATCTGAAGAAATGTGAAGTGGTTCAAGCACTAAAGAATGCAGTACTAACCACAGTGAAAGAACTGAGAAAATTAATGGGTTTCCTGAGTTATTACCGATCAACACACATGATTTCCCCAAATTGCTAAACCTTGGTATGGACTACTTGCAAAGTCATTTGCTTTAAAGAAAAACAGGCCTTTTTGTTGTGGCCTGTTTTGTGGAGAGCAGTCAACTCAGCCTCCCTCATTACATCCAAGGCATTGATGACTGTAAAGCAGAACTGCAAGTCATAAGTTTGAATTCCTGTCATTGAAATGGGCAGTTGCAGAGCACTTTCACAGGCTACCCAACTTCACAGTGCAAACGTGACAATAACCCTATCACATATATGACACAGACAGCAAAACTGCCACAGGACACTGCTGGGGACAGACTTATCAGATTACAAGTTTACATTCAAGTACAGACCAGGACCAGCAAACACAGATGCAGGTTTTCTCTCAGGATAACCAAAATACATCAAGGAAGCCGTACATGAAAGTACACATACACTGGATGTGTTGGAATCAACTACCAATATTCTTAAAGTTGCTAAAAGAGGAGAAATTGACTATATCTGCAATAACATGGAATGCAAATCCCCTGCCCAGGAAAAACTACCAGTTCAGCCTTGGGCAGCAGAAGAGATGAAAGCAGCACATGAGGCCAACACAGTCTGAGTCTTCAAAGGAAACCATACTCACCACAAACATTGGGAAAAGATGAGGAAAACAGGATCAGTTTGTCACCTTATAACAAAATGGTCCAAAGTTAGGATAGATGGAGACAAGGTCCAGCATCAAAAGAAGACTGTTTCTCGAAACCACTTGGTTACTCTGGAGTCACTGCAACAGATAATATATGAGGTCTGTTAGAAAAGTATCGGACCTTTTTATTTTTTGCAAAAACCTGATGGATTTGAATCATGTGTGCTTGCATCAGCCAACCTTGAAACTTCGTGCACATGCATGAACTTTTTCACGCCTGTCGATTGCGTCATGGCAAAATCTTCTGTCACACTGGAATGTGCCGAAAAAGTGCTGATGTCCACCTCTTCCGCAATTTCCCGGATAGTCACACGACGGTCCCACATCACCACAGTGTTCACTTTGGAAATGATCCGGTCATTTCAGCATGTCGATGGCCGACCAGAGCGTGGCGCGCACTCCACCGTTGTGCGGCCGTCTTTAAACCGGTTGTACCGCTTCTTAATCTGTGTGATGCCCATAGGATCGTCACCGAAAGCTGTCTGAATAATCTGAATGGTTTCCACGTGGCTGTCGCCCAGTTTCTGGCAAAATTTGATGCAGTCACGCTGCTCTAGTCGTTCCGCCATTTCCTTGCAAAGAAAAAACGACGAGAGACTCCACCCATCCTCACACAAAGGCTGCTTACAAGCAAATGACGCAACCGACAGGCGTGAAAAAAATCATGCATGCGCACGAAGGTTCAAGGTTGGCTCATGCAAGCACACGTGATTCAAATCCATCAGGTTTTTGAAAAAAATAAAAAGGTCGGATACTTTTCTAACAGACCTCGTACTTGGACTTCTATTCCATTACAGGCAGCATGTTTTGTGTTTTGTGTGTGCTGGCACCCAGAATCATTGGTCCCCTTCTCATAGCCAAGATAGTCAACCCTGTCTCTGTCTGCCTCAAGCTTCCCTGGACTATGATGATCCATCCCACATAAGCTACGTCAAGCCTGTCTCATCCAGTCCTTTTTGACCTCCTGCCAACCCCCCCCCAACCCCAGTTTGTGGATGGTGATCCTGTCTTCGCTGTGTGGTGGATCCTGTGTTCTCGTCAGTGGGGTCGGGATGTCCAGTACCTCGTGGATTTGGAGGGATATGGGCTGGAAGAGCACTCCAGGGTGCCGTCCCGCTTTGTTTTGGACCCTACCCTGGTTCGTGACTTTTATGCTGCTCATCTTGGCGCTCCTGGGCCACCTGGGGTCAGCTCTTGAAGGGGGGGTGCTGACATGGTTTGGGGTTTGTGGGGATGTTTAAGTTGTTGTGGGATTTATTTCATGTGTTGGTTTTTCTTTGTCTGGTTGGTATTCTATGTCTTCACATTCTTGTTTTGCTGTTGGGGCTTGGTTTGGGTGTGTCAGGTCATGTTTGTTTGCCACGCCCTTTTCCCCTGCACCTGTGTCTGTTTATCCCTCATCACACCAAGCTGCACATTTCTCTCAGGTCACTGCCAGATCATTTGTGCTCTATGCCAGCATTTCCAGCCTTTCTCCACAGTGTCTTAGTCTTCTTGTTTATGTCCTGCTGAGTACCATTGTTTGACTTGTTTTTTGACCTCGCCTATCGCTTTGTGTTTCAGACACTGTTGCTTACCTTTATTTGCTATCCTGTGAACCGAACACTGCCAGTTAAATGAGTAAAGCCTTTTTAACTTACCTTCTTGTGTCTGAGTCCTGCCTTCGTGTCCACCCTCTTCTTTTCTGCAACCTTGACAATGAATGGGGATGCAATAGACAAATGTTCCACCGTTCACAGTGTATCCAATCACATCCACAGAAACCTGTGATTCTTTCAGAGCTATCAGGGGTATCTTGGCAGCTTCCCTCACTCGACTCCTTCCAGTAGCATGACTCAGTTTTTGAGAACGTCCTACCTGACCCATGTAGTATCTGTTTATATTTCTTAATGAGTGATATAAATGAAGTCCAAGACATATTCAGTGACTAGGAAACATTCATGGATTCATCTCCTGATTTGTCTCAAGAAACCTGGCTGTAAAAGTGATGATTTAATACTTATATTTAGAATAAATTGCCCCTGTCTCGGGCAGCATGGTGGCTTAATGGTTAGCACTGTTGCCTCATAGTGAGAAGGTCATGGTTTCAATTCCCACCTGTGGCCTTTCTGTGTGGACTTTGCATGCTCTCCCCGTGTTTGTGTGGGTTCTCTCCGGGTGCTCCAGCATCCAAAGTTACACAGGTTAGGTGCATTGGAAACTTTTAATTGTCCATAGGTGTGACTGTGTTTGTTTGTCTATATGTGGTCCTGCGACAGACTGGCATCCTGTCCAGGGTGTACCCCGCCTCGCGTACTATGACTGTTGAGATAGGCTCGCGACCCTTAATTGGGCTAAGCGGTTGAAGATGAGTGTGTGTGTGTGTGTGTGTGTGTGTGTGTGTGTGTGTGTGTACCCCTCACTCAACTTTTTGGGAATGCGATGCAGGCCTGAAATTCAGGAATGGAGCTATATTAACAAAGGAAATTAAATTGACCACACAAAACATGAAATATCTTGGGCATCACCACATCAGCACTATTGTTTTAGGCCATAAATGAAGTTTAGCACTCACAGACTGCTATTGTTCAGCATTTTAAAAGTGCTGTGTGATAAAGGTAAATGTATCAATCTTGTGGTGTTTCTTCAGTGTTAAGATATTTATTTTCCATTTTCATTATTTTATTTTTACCCGTGGCCAAAATATGGCCATCGGATATTGCAAAGACTTTGCATCCATCCGTCCATCTGTCTGTTTGTCTGTGATCAGCTTAAGTCCATTGCTATTACTGCTAGGGTCACAGGGAACTTTCTTGAGACACAGACCTTGGCTAACAGAAAAATTCAAAGTTGGCCAACCTTGAACTATTTTAAGTGGTCAAAAGGTCACATTCTGTCTCCTATTTTTATGCTCATACGGCCTAGGGTACAACCCCAATTCCAATGAAGTTGGGACATTGTGTAGAATGTAAATAAAAACAGAATACAATGATTTGCAAATCCTCTTCAACCTATATTCAATTGAATACGCCATAAAGACAAGATATTTAATGTTCAAGCTGATAAACTTTTTTGTTTTGTGTAAATATTTGCTCATTTTTAAATGGATGCATGCAACACGTTTCAAAAAACCTGGGGCAGGGGCAACAATGCTCAAAGAACACCCGTGTAGAACATTCCACAGGTGAACAGGTTAATTGGAAACAGGTGAGTGTCATGATTAAAAGGAGCATCCCCAAAAGGTTCAGTCATTCACAAGCAAAGATGGGGTGAGGATCACGACTTTGTGAACAACTGCGTTAAAAAATAGTCTAACAGTTTAAGAACAATGTTTCTCAATGTTCACTTGCAAGGAATTTAGGGATTCCATCATCTACAGTCCATAATATAATCAGAAGATTCAGAGAATCTGGAGAACTTTCTACACGTAAGCGGCAAGGCCAAAAACCAACACTGAATGCCCGTGACCTTTGGTCCCTCAGGCAGCACTACATTAAAAACCGACATCATTGTGTGAAGGATCTTACCGCGTGGGCTCAGGAACACTTCAGAAAACCATTGTCAGTTAACGTATTTCATTGCTACATCTACAAGTGCAAGTTAAAACTCTACCATGCAATGCGGAAGCCATGCATCAACAACATCCAGAAACGCCGCCGCCTTCTCTGGGCCCGAGTTCATTTCAAATGGACAGACGCAAAGTGGAAAACTGTGCTGTGGTCTGATGAGTCCACATTTCAAATTGTTTTTGGTAATCATGGATGTCGTGTCATCTGGACAAAAGAGGAAAAAGACCATCCAGATTGTTACCAGTGCAAAGTTCAAAAGCCAGCATCTGTGATGATATGGGGGTGTGTTCGTGCCCATGGCATGGGCAACTTACACATCTGTGATGGCACCATCAATGCTGAAAGGTACAGCCAGGATTTGGAGCAACACATGCTGCCATCCAAGCAAAGTCTTTTTCAGGCATGTCCCTGCTTATTTCAACAAGACAATGCCAAGCCACATTCTGCACGTGTTACAACAGTGTGGCATCGCAGTGAAAGAGTGTGGGTACGAGACTGACCTGCCTGCAGTCCAGACCTGTCACCCAATGAAAATGTGTGGCACACTATTAAGCGCAAAATACGACAATGGAGACCCTGGACTGTTGAAAAACTGAAGTCATACATCAAGCAAGAACGGGAAAGAATTCCACCTACAAAGCTTCAACAATTAGTGTCCTCAGTTCCCAAAAGTTTATCGAGTGTTGTTAAAAGGAAAGGTGATGTAACACAGTAGTAAACATACCACTGTCCCAGCTTTTTTGAAATGTTGCAGGCATCCATTTCAAAATGAGCAAATATTTGCACAAAACAATAAAGTTTATCAGTTTGAACATTAAATATCTTGTCTTTGTTCTAACCCTAACCCTAACCCTAATCAATTGAATATAGGTTGAAGAGGATTTGGAAATCACTGTATTCTGTTTTTATTTACATTTTACACAATGTCCCAACTTCATTGGAATTGGGGTTGTATTTTAGCATTGCATTATATTTTTAATTTTAATATTTCACATTCTGTATTTTATAGAATTAGAATAATTAATGCATTATTGCACACACTCTGAGACAGAGAGTGGTGGTATGTACCTCTAAAGCTGCCTGCAATCCCAAATAAACACAAAGAGGAAGTAGTTTTATTTTTGTTATTAACTCATTAGAGTTAAATTAGCTATAGCTGATAATGTGACCAAGGTGAGTGCCTTAAGGAAGTGGTTCCTGGATTTAATCGATCACGTGTTGAAAGTGGCAACTATACTGAAGTCTCACGGTCCATGAGATGCTAGGAAGTCCAAAACAATCATGACGGCAAAGATGAAGCTTTAAAGATAGGTAACTGAGAAAAAGCGGCCCACTGGACAGTGGCCCAAAATTTCAACTCAAAAATACCCATTGTGGAAGGCCATAATAACAATCCATTCCTAGGCAGAGTTTGGCAGTGATCATACCTGTTTTAGTGGAGCTATTAGCTGAATGACGTGGAGTGGCAACATCCACAGAAACAACACAAATCACAGGCAAGATACTAGACTTATTATATTATTTGTAGTAATAACAGCTTTTGTTTTAAATAAAGTTAGTGTTGGGGAAAGTGAGGAACACGGACCCACAACAGGGGGCGCAAATGAACGGACAATGAAGAAGTCAAATAACAAGGTTTTACTGTTGTGAAGTCGCACAACAAACACAACAGAACAAAATAAACCAATTCCACTGGTGTCGTGTGGGCAGGCTCGACGATAGGAGACGTCCGTCCGAGTCGAACCGGAACCACCCGATTTCCTCTGCCACCGAACCCCGGGAATACTGGAGCCGCCAAGTCCCGAACTCCCAGGTGGCCACTGCCTCCGCTCGTCGGATCCGGTATTGCTGGCGAGGAACAGAAACAGTCAGATGTGGGTGCGGCTGCACCCAGCAACACGTAGGGTGGAAACACCACCTCCACCTCTAGTCACAAACAATACTGCAGTGTAGGGTACTTATCCGATATGAATCTAGTTCAGTCTTCAGCTGTCTTAAGCACAAGCAAAAAGGTTATTCCTCAGAAATGAGATGACTGGCTGAGTGCGTTACCTTCCTGGTAGAACGATATCTCGGCAATGAGATGGAGATGCCGTCCAGCTGATATACCCCTCAGCTGATGGATGTCAGCTGTTTCAGGTGATGGGTGACGGCTGTCACCTGGGCTGCTCCTGTGAGGCGGCAGCGCCCTCTGGTGCCTGGAGCCCGCACTCCTGGCGGGGCGCCCTCTGGTGGTGGTGGGCCAGCAGTACCTCCTCTTCAGCGGCCCACACAACAGTTAGTCCTTATAGGCTCTAAGGCCCATTGGGCTGATGCTTGTCTCTTGTTTCCATGGCAAGAAGCAGACAAGAGTCCACAACTCCATCTGGATAGGACACCAGCAGTGGTGGGCACAGCTAACCAAAAAAATAGCTTTGATAACAGATAATCAGCTAACTGAAAAGTTATCTTTTATAAAGCTAAACCAATAAACCACCCAAAAATGTATCGGAAGCAACAGATAACTAAATAACTTCCAGTATTGTGTCCGGTACACTTGCAACTACTAACAAGCTGATTTTGAGTTTTAACACTACGATAGCTTCTGGTAGCATCAAAGGCGACTACAGACCCAAACAACGAGTCAGCACTTCTGTCTTTGCCACCCTGCTCTCTGCTAGAACCTCTTGTGTAACAAATATTCATAGCTTCCAGCAGCAAAGCAGTTGCGAGGAGCAGTAAAGCTTAACTCTCTACTCACTAACAGCATTGCCGTGAGGCAGAGGTCTTGGAAAATAAAGCAGTGCTGACTTATGGTATGGTTTATAAATAATATTTATACTGATAGAATAACTCTATTAATGTTAATTATGTCATTTGTACAAAGTTAAAATATAATATATATCTTTTAATGATGAATAATGCACTAATTCTGAAGTTTTGTAACAAACACAGACAGATGGCAAAGGATTATGGGTAAAATGTGCCTCCACTAACACTGATTGGTTGACTCATTCATTCTGTGTAAACCAACACGTTAATGTGAGGTGTGTCGTGTGTTGGTGTTTACATATAAATTTGTTTTTGTAAAATATGCCATTTTTTATTTGTAAAAAAAGGCATTTAAAAAAAAAAAAGCCAAGTTGTAATTTGATAACCGTATGATATAACCAGTGTCAAAATAAATAGAACACTGCCAACTAATGGATGCTCAGTACTAGGGCAAATACTGCCATGAACACTACTGGGCAGTAGATGGCAGTAGAGACCATGAAAACTTGCCAAAAAAAAAATTCCAGATAATCCATGTCTGCTACGTTTAAGATGTGTGGAATTTAATAAACGCAAACTGAATTTCAAACATCTTTATATATATATTACTCTGGAACAAAGATGACAGACAGTGTTTGACATAAGCAGGACTCTAATAGTAAACAGGAATCGATTGCCATGATTCCAATTGAAAATAATGGAGGAGCAACTAAAGCTTCTTCTGGCATTTTTACATAAAGAAACACAATAACAATGTCTATAAACCCAGAGAATATATTCACAAGACTTTTAGGCACAATATACAAAGAGTTTAATGCTGTTGTCCGTGTGGAGCCTGATCAGAGCATCTCAAATGCATTTCTTCTGTCGTGAATGTACTGAGGTACCCATAATGCACCTGGACACAGCATGTCCACACCAAAACCTTCCAAATTAGTGCATTACTTTAAAACTAAAACATATATCTGATATTTTCATGTGACGTTAATTTAAATACTGTAACTTGTCTGAAATTAGTTTGGTTACAATTTTAACCATAAGTTAAAACTGTATGCCTCTGGATGACTTGGGTGATATTGCCAGCATGTTAGTTTGTGACCAGTTCTCTTTTGCCTGCAGAGGATAGTGCGGTTTCTTCTAGAACCAGCTCTCCTCTGTTTATAGAGGATAAAACTGCGCATCTACCATAAAACATTTAACAGGTACAGCAGTGTTCAGAATAATAGTAATGCTATGTGACTAAAAAGATTAATCCAGATTTTGAGTATATTTCTTATTGTTACATGGGAAACAAGGTACCAGTAGATTCTCACAAAGCCAACAAGACCAAGCATTCATGATATGCACACTCTTAAGGCTATGAAATTGGGCTATTAGTAAAGTAGAAAAGGGGGTGTTCACAATAATAGTAGTGTGGCATTCAGTCAGTGAGTTTGTCAGTTTTGTGGAACAAACAGGTGTGAATCAGGTGTCCCCTATTTAAGGATGAAGCCAGCACCTGTTGAACATGCTTTTCTCTTTGAAAGCCTGAGGAAAATAGGATGTTCAAGACATTGTTCAGAAGAACAGCGTAGTTTGATTAAAAAGTTGATTGGAGAAGGGAAAACTTATACGTAGGTGCAAAACATTATAGGCTGTTCATCTACAATGATCTCCAATGCTTTAATATGGACAAAAAAAAAAAACAGTCATGTGGAAGAAAATGGAAAGCAGCCATCAAAATGGATATAAGAATAACCAGAATGGCAAAGGCTCACCCATTGATCAGCTCCAGGATGATCAAAGATAGTCTGGAGTTACCTGTAAGTGCCCTGACAGTTAGAAGACACCTGTGTGAAGCTAATTTATTTGCAACAATCCCCCACAAAGTCCCTCTGTTAAATAAAAGACATGTGCAGAAGAGGTTACAATTTGCCAAAGAACACATTAACTGGCCTAAAGAGAAATGGAGGAATATTTTGTGGACTGATGAGAGTAAAATTGTCCTTTTTGGGTCCAAGGGCCACAGACAGCTTGTGAGACGACCCCCACACTCTGAATTCAAGCCACAGTTTACAGTGAAGACAGTGAAGCATGGTGGTGCAAGCATCATGATATGGGCATGTTTCTCCTACTATGGTGTTGGGCCTATATATCGCATACCAGGTATCATGGATCAATTTGGATATCATACCCTTAAGAGTGTGCATATCATGAATGCTTGGTCATGTTGGATTTGTAAGAATCTACTGAAACTACTGGTACCTTGTTTCCAATGTAACAATAAGAAATATACTCAAAACCTGGATTAATCTTTTTAGACACATAGCACTACTATTATTCTGAACACTACTGTAGGTGCTTAACTGATTTTAGTTTTCATAGATGTTTGTAACTATTCAGCTTTGTTTACCACGTCTGCAAAAATACATTAGCGGTCTAAAAATTATTGGACCAAAATGTATTGGAAGATAATTAGTCGGATGATGTTTTCAAAGTTTTCTGAAAAGCTAATCCGATAATGAAAACATTATCTCTGATAATTAGTGACTAGCGGATTAGTGGAACTGTGCCCACCACTGGACACCAGTCCATCACATGTTACTTCCCTGCCAAGGCCAGTAGCCATGTACAGCTGGGTGGACTGAGACAATGCAGAATCTGTCCAGGAACACAGACGGGATGACTGGAATTTTTTTTTTAAGTATAATTTATTTCTATACTAGTATATTTTGTTTGTTGTCAGATTTGCATGTAGACGTACCTTCCCTTGAAGACTATAATGCATAGTTCAGTGGATGCAGAGGAACCATGGAAGGAAAAAAAAACATCTGTGGTGTTAATGGTCAAGTACAAGCAAACAAATGAAAATAAACCTTTTGTACAGGCAGAAAAAAGTTGACCAATGAAGTGATGTATTAAGTGTAATTTGTCTGAGGGGGCAACTTAATCAATCAACCAATCAAGTTTTATTTCTAAAGCACTTTACAACAACCAAAATTGATCAAAGTACTGCACACAGTTAAAAACAACCATAAGATAAAACATATACATCTAAAATATATTACAGTTGTCGATTTCCAGGGAGTCACAGCTTTTTGTGTCAAAGGCCAATTGAAACAAATGTGTTTTCAGCCTGGCTTTGAACAGGGGAAGGGATGAGATGGAGCGTAACTCCAGAGGAAGAGAGTTCCAGAGTCTAGGACCTGCGACAGCAAAGGCACAATCACCCCACTGTCTATACCTCGACCTTGGAACCACCAGCAGGTGTTGGTCTGAAGAGCGCAACGCTTTGCTGGGCTGGTGAGGGGTCAAAATGTCACTGAGGTAAGTCGGTGTGAGGCCATGGATTGAACTAAAGGTGAACAACAAGAGTTTAAATTGTATTCGGAACTGAACCGGGAGCCAATGGAAGGAGTAAAGAACTGGTGTGATATGGTCGTATTTGTGAGTGCTGGTGAAAAGGCGAGCAGCTGCATTCTGCACCAGTTGCAGACGGTAAAGAGAGGCTTGACTAAGTCCAGTGTATAGAGCATTACAATAGTCCAGACATGAACTGACAAAAGCATGGATGGTTTTCTCAAAATCTCTGCGGTTTAGTAAAGGTTTGACCTTAGCTAACTGTCTGAGTTGGAAAAAGCTGGCTCTAACCACGGAGTCAATTTGTTTATTAAATTTTAAATCTGAGTCAAAAATCACACCCAGATTCCTGACAGTGTGGTTGGGCTGAGAGCCAAAATAAGTAATGTTTTTAACTGAATTTACATGGCTGGAAGATTCAAAGAGGATGAATTCAGTTTTTTGACTCGTTCAGACAGAGAAAGTTTTGTGATAGCCAGACAGGAATTAATGGACTGTGTGTCTGAAAAAGAAGTCACAGGCAGATAGATTTGTAAGTAATCTGCGTACATATGAAAGGACACATCATGATGTGCAATAACAGAACCTAACGGCATAATGTACAACAAAAAAAGGGCAGGGCCAAGAATTGAACCCTGTGGCACACAGGAGGTCAGAGGAGCTGGTGAAGAGGCGAGGTCATTAATCATAACAGTAAAAGACCTATTTGAAAGAGGGGGCAACGTAAATTTAGGGTGCAACAGTTGTACTTACTACATTCATATAATAGATGTTTCAGTTAAACACAAAAGTCCCATTATCTGCACTTGACAGTGTCAGACCATAATTATTTTCCTTCAGGCTGACAGTGTCAGTATCACATGATGCATCATTTGGAGACAAAAGAACAATTAACTCCTCATAATGATGTCGACCATAATTATTGCCCTTCATGCACATCATTGTATAATGTCATCATTGTCTGAATTTTCATTGAAATTCAGCGGTTTAGGAAGAGATGTGCTTACAATATTCATAGACAGAAATACCCCCCCCCCCCCCACACACACACACACACATACACACCTCCACAATCTTTAATCTTTGTTTGCAGGATACGTATTAACTGTTGAGCAGGGATGGCTGGTCACTAGAGAGCACAAGGTTACTGCCACCTTCAAAATTCTGAGAAAATACACTGCAACATAATTAATAAATACAAAATAAGTATGGTTTGCTCATAGTCATAATATGCAAGTGGTTGTCAGACTCAGTATGCATATAAATGTGTTTCAACATGTCAATTCAGTGTTTCCATTTCATTTAGGGTCCCTTCACACATAACACGAAAGATGCAGAAACCGGAAGAAAATCCGCAAACCAAACACGAAATGAGGAACCATGAACCATCCACCTTCTGTCATGAGGGACGCATGTTGCACAGGTGTGCACAACACGTTGGCGATGGTTTCATGCACACTTGTACGTGTGCATGAACACAGTGCAAGCAGCTGCAATGTGTTGCATGAACCACATTGTGCTGTTGATGTGGAGAAAAAAAAACAGCTGTATAATTAATTAAAATCACTGGGTTGATAGAAATAATAAATAAAAGGGGATGCAATACAGAACCCTGTGGTTAAATAACCCTGGTTAAAAAAAAAATGCCACTCACAGGATTCAAACCTGCAATTTACAAAAGCTCAGATTAACAGATGGAATCTTTACCACTGCGCTACAATCACTATCCTGTAACTGGAGCTTAAAATGGCTAAAATCAACAAGGAGATAAATGTATTTGTTTAAAAGACAAAAAAAAAAAAAAAAAAAGCACCATAATAACTGAGAAAACGGCATTTGTTACAGCGTATTTTTGGCGATACATGACTGAAAGTGGCTTGTCATATTGTCATAGTCCTGTGGCGTGCGTGTTAT
Organism: Thalassophryne amazonica; assembly: GCF_902500255.1. Classification (NCBI taxonomy): domain Eukaryota; kingdom Metazoa; phylum Chordata; class Actinopteri; order Batrachoidiformes; family Batrachoididae; genus Thalassophryne; species Thalassophryne amazonica. The sequence continues at coordinate 123,865,472 of NC_047106.1, forward strand.
GCCGGATACGTGTCAGGCCAGACATGCATAACATTCAGATCACTGGCTAAGGTGACCTGATGGTGACATGGAGCAGCCTGCTGAGGTGCACTGTGTGCGGCCGCTGCAGCCCGGCTGTGTGCACACAGACATGGCTGTCCAGCCCCCATGTGATCACGTCTGTAAATACATATATCAGCATGTCATGCAAGTGTGCTCCCCCCTGCACGCCACATGTGTTGGGTAGAGCGGTGGGGGGGCACGACACACACACACACACCACATGTGGGGGAGCGCAGCACACGTGCGATGCAATACACACGCACGCCACGCGTGTTGCTTTACGATGCCACACTCGTGGGGCACTTTGACAAATTTCAATGCCAGCTCGAGAGTACGAGGCGTTGGGGGCAGCGTTGGGGGCAGCTCTGATTTTTCATGACTGGCATGCAGTTCCTCTTTGTACTAGTTGGCTTCAATCGTGTTGTGTGTGAATGGGGCCCTTAGGTGGGTGAGAGTTAAGCCAGCTTCCTAGTTGGGTCACCAGTGATACAAAGTGTGTGGAAGGCTCTAAACCTTCCACAATCTCGCCACCTGGGGTTGAGTTTTAATTTAACTTTCCCTCACGGTGGCAGGGCTAATTTTACTGAACAATGAACAAATCACTCATGCCCAGCACAGGGGTTTCACTCATTTTGCATGATTCAAGGCAAAGAACAGTGCAACACACTCTTCAGAACAGGGGAGGTGATGGTCTAGTGGTTAAGCATTGGGTTTGTGACCAGAGGATCCTCGGTTCAAATCCCAGCCTGACCGGAAAATCACTTAGGGCTCTTGGGCAAGGTCCTTAATCTGCTAGTTGCTCCCGGTGTGTGGTGGGCTCCTTGCCTGACATCAGGGTGAATGTGAGGCATTGATATGTAAAGCATCTGATCCAGATGGAAAATCGCTACATAAATGCAGTCCATTTACCATTTTTCACAATCTTAAAGCAGGCTTCGATGCTTTGAATCAAAATGTTTCATGGGTTGAATTCAAAGCAAATGCTGACTGTGGAATAAGTAAGATACAATATCTAGCGTGTAAAACGTTCTCCAGATTATCTGAATCTTCTGGTTATATTATGGACTGTTGATGATGGAATCCCTAAAGTCCTTGCAATTGAAGGTTGAGAAACATTGTTCTTAAACTGTTGGACTATTTTTTCACACAGTTGTTCACAAAGAGGTGATCCTCGCCCCATCTTTGTTTGTGAACGGCTGAGACTTTTGGGGATGCTCCTTTTATAACCAATCATGACACTCACAATTAGTGTCCTCAGTTCCCAAACACTTATTGAGTGTTGTTAGAAGGAAAGGTGATGTAACACAGTGGTAAACATACCACTGTCCCAGCTTTTTTGAAATGTGTTGCAGGCATCCATTTCAAAATGAGCAAATATTTGCACAAAAACAGTAAATTTTATCAGTTTGAACATTAAATATCTTGTCTTTGTGGTGAATTCAATTGAATATAGGTTGAAGAGGATTTGCAAATCATTGCATTCTGTTTTTATTTATTTATTTTTATTAGGTATACTGTACCTAGTGAAACATAATACACCCCAGCAGTAAAATCCTCCATCATTAACAAGTGGAGGTGCACCCTCTTAAAAATCAACTTCACAAGCTGCTACTGCTGTTGAGGTTCCGCTGGCCTGTATGAGTGTGCGTCATACCAAATGTCTTTGCAAAGCAGTAACTCCACTCAAGCAAAACTATCCATCTCCTCTTATAATGTGCATTTAATAAGAATTAAATTGGCGGGTGGATAGATGTGGTTTGAGCCGTGTGATAATGACAGTTTGACTTTTCATGGCTTTGATATGTGGATGACAGCCGCCTGTAAGGCCTAATGGAGCCGTTCCACCAGCATCTGTTAAGAATGCTTCATTGAGTTTACAATTAGTAAGAGCCACGGTTCAGTGGCAGGCTCTATGACCACTGAGAGTACCACACTTTAAGACATTCATCACACTGGCAAGAGTTGGGATTACATTTGGTGAGCATAACATCCACAAATAACTTCATCATTATGTGAAAATTACACAGCATACCTATTTATGAAATAGCAGAACAATTTAAGTCAGGATAAAGCAAAAACAAGCTTACTTATAAACAGGAAAATACATTGTAGTTTTCCAAACACTATGTATGCTGTGTGGTTAAATTTAACTAATATTACTTGTGAATAAGATCATCTGATGATCTGCTGTTTAATGTAAGTTATTATTGAGTTTGGTGATTGAGGCAATCTGCAACACCAGTGCAAGCATCTAGACCTGAAGCAGATCACTGAAAAAATCTTTCAAATGGTGACACAAGCACCAAATTTGGCACAAAGACACCTAGACATTACCCTTTTGAAAAGGCAGGGTGTCCACTTTTTTAACTGGAAGCCAGGTAGGGGTCAACTAAAGAATTACATACGAATCAAAATTAAAAGATGCTCCAATCATATAGAAACATATATCAAAGTATTTGTCTGGTCACAGAGATGCCAAGGTATAGTTTGGACTATCTGTGACTGAATGTTATGGAGTTATGGGGTAAAAACAGCAAGAATGGTGACAAAGGTCAATTTCAGGGGTCAAAAGTTACAGTTGCTCTCATTTTGGGAAAACAAAAACAAAACAAAACAAAATACAGGAGCCCCCAGGTGACCTGCCAGGCATGCCTAGATGGGCCAGCAGAAGGGAGTGAGAAATCCCACAGAAGGGAGGAGTACAGGATTAGACCCTGTGACACCCAGGAGTATTCCTCAGGTCCATAGTACTCCTAGTCCACCAGATACTGGACTTCCTGGCCCTGCCAACGAATGCCCAGGATCTGCCACACAGTCCAGACGGGATGGCCATTCATGAGTTGGATGGGCGGAGGGGCATCAGCCAGAAGGCACAATAGACTGGAGTGCACAGGAAACATGGAATGTCATGTGGATGCCAAGAGACCAGGGCAGATGCAGCCGGATGACCACTGGGCTGAGGACTCAGGCCACAACATATGGTCCAAAGTAACGGGATGCCAGTTTCCGGGGATTCCATTCACAGGCAAATGTCCTGGCTGATAACCATACCTCCTGGCCCGCCCGATCCTGAGGGGCTGGTGTATGATGCAGATCTGCATGGTGTTGGGTCCTGTCCCTCATCTGGAGCAGGGAAGAATGGGCTGTCTTGCCAACAGCATAGCAAGTGGGCACGCACAGATGGCACCGCCAGGTCCTCCTCTTGCATGGGGGACAATGAAGGCTGGTATCCAAAAAACACTCAAAAGGCAAAAGTCCTGTGGCTGAGCTGACCTGAGTATTGTGGGTGTGCTCCACCAATGGCAGCTTCTCACTCCATGATGTGGTGTGGGAAAATCTAACACACCAGAGGATAGATTTGAGTTCCTGCTTTACCTGTTTGACCTGACCGTTGGTCTGTGGGTGGTCTGGGAGATGAAACTGAGGTTCTCGGTCTGACACAATATCTGATGGAAGGCCATGCAGCCACAATACATGGTGGACTAGGAGATCCATGGTCTCGTGGATGGATGGTAATTTTGGCAGGGCCACAAAGTGTGCTGCCTTGGAAAAGTGGTCCAAGATTGTGAGGATGGTGGTGTGTCCTTTTAATGATGGGAGTCAGTTATGAAGTCCAGACAGATGTGAGACTAGGGGGAGCTAGGAATGGCAGCTGGTACAACAATTTGCCCCTGGCGCAAATGGTGCAGACTTGAACGTAGCTCCTCACATCTGCCTGGACTGTGGGCCACCAGAAATTGTGATTGATTATGTCCGAAGGCAGATTGGTTCAATGATGACATGAGAATTTGGAGCAGTAGCAAAAATGGAGAACTGGAGACCGGGCATCTGGAGGAACAAACAGCTGTCGGAGTGGTCCTCCTCTCGGATTGGGGTGCTGGCATTGTGCCTCCCAGATGACTCTTTCAATGTCCCAGGAGAGGACCATGTCCAAGGGAAGGATATGGTCTGGAGTTGCTGGCTGATCCGCATGTGAAAACTGTCCAGACATTGCATCTGGCTTGGTATTCTTGGATCGAGAACAGTATGTTATGGTGAAGATAAATCTACCAAAAAAGAGCAACCACCTGCCTTGTCTGGAGTTAGATGGTTGGCAGACTGTATGTAGGCTAGATTTTTGTGATTGGTCCAGACTATGAAAGGCATGGCACTACCTTCCAACCAATGCTTCAATTCCTCCATGGCCTGGATGACTGCCAGGAGTTCAAGGTTCCCGACATCATAGTTTCTATCACCAGGAGTCAGATGCCGGAAGAAAAACACACAGGGGTGGAAAAGGTAATCTTCCTCAACTCGCCGGGACAGGATGGCCCCAATCCTAATGTCGGAGGCATCAACCTCCATGATGAACTGGAGGTCTGGGTCAGGCTGGATAAGGGTGGGTGCTGAGGAGAAATGGTGTTTTAGTACAGAAAAACAGTATCAGCTTCAGGTGACCAAATAAAGGGACTTTGAATGATTTGAGTTTTGTGAGAGATGCAACTACCTGATTGAAGTTCCTGATAAATCTATGGTAGAAGTTATCAAAACCAAGTAACTGTTGAAGTTGTTTGACAGATAAGTAACTGCATTGATCTTAGATAGGTTGGGCTTAATTTGATTCTTGGAGATGAATCCAAGGAAGCATATGGTGTCTCTGTGGAAATCACACTTCACTGCTTTAACAAACAAACAGTTCTGTAGTAAATGCTGGAGAACCAGACGGGCGTGATTGGGATGATCAATAAGGTTGTTGAAGAAAATCAGAATGTCATCTAAACAGACAAATACAAACCAGTTGAGGAAGTTCCTATGGACCTGGTTTATTAGGGACAGTTGATTAGGCTGAAGAGCATGACTAAACATTCAAAATGTCCCTGGAGGTGGTGAACACAGACTTCCACTCATCACCCTCCTTGACTAAGACAAGATGGTATGTATTCCGTCATTCTAATTTGGAGAAAATAGCTGCCCCAGGCAGGGAGTTGAATGCGAAATCGAGGAAGGGAGTGGGTATCGATTGTGGACCGTAATGGCATTATATGCCCTAAAATCGATGCGTGGGCGCAGTGTCCCATTCTTCTTGCCCACAAAAAGAAGCCTGCCCAGCAGTGAGGAAGAGGGTCGAATGAGACCAACAGCCAGAGAGTCCTTGATGTATTGCTCCATTGATTCCCCTTCTGAGTACTACAGGTTGTACAACCAACTGGTAGGGAGGAATGCATCCAGAAGCAAATCAATGGAGTAAATGTATGGTCGGTATGAATTTTCAATTTATTTTTTTTTATCTAGCACCAAATCACAATAAAGCTACCTCAAGGTGCTTCACATAAGTAAAGTCTAACTTTACCAGCCCCTAGAGCAAGCACAAATATGACAACAGGATAAAACCTCAAACAGAACAGACTCAAAGGGGTGACCCCCTACTTAGTGTCACATTTTAGCCATGATCGGGGCTTTGATTCTGGTTTTGCCTCTGTCCTTTCTTGGCATCTGCCCCAGCTTTGATTTATTAGTTGTTTATCTTCGTTATGTGTGTATTCTCTGTTCTATTTTGCTTTGCCACTTTGTTTCTTTGTTACTTTTATACGAGGTATGTTAGAAAAGTATCCGACCTTTTTATTTTTTCAAAAACCTGATGGATTTGAATCACGTGTGCTTGCATGAGCCAACTTTGAACCTTCGTGCGCATGCGTGATTTTTTTCACGCCTGTCGGTTGCGTCATTTGCTTGTAAGCAGCCTTTGTGTGAGAATGGGTGGAGTCTCTCGTTTTTTCTTTGCAAGGAAATGGCGGAACGACTGGAGCAGCGCGACTGCATCAAATTTTGCCAGAAACTGGGCGACAGCCAGGTGGAAACCATTCGGATTATTCAGATGGCTTTCGGTGACGATACTATGGGCATCACACAGATTAAGGAATGGTACAACCGGTTTAAAGACGGCCGCACAATGGTGGAGAGCGCGCCGCGCCCCGGGCGGCCATCAACATGTTGAACTGACCGGATCATTCCAAAGTGAACGCTGTGATGATGTGGGACCGTCGTGTGACTATCCGAGAAATTGTGGAAGAGGTGGACATCAGCACTTTTTCAGCACATTCCACTGTGACAGAAGATTTGGCCATGAAAAGAGTTGCAGCGAAATTCATCGGCACAAAGCTGATGGCGCAGCAAAAGCGCCTCCATGATGAAGCCTCACAGGACATGTTGGGACATGCCCAGCTCTTGCACCATTCTGAAGATTCAGACGGCTTTCGGTGGCTTTTCAGTTGTGTGACTATCCGAGAAATTGTGGACGAGCTGGGCATGTTACAACATGTCCTGTGAGGCTTCACGGAGCCTCACAGGAGCCTACACGGTGGCGCTTTTGTTCTACCATCAGCTTCGTGCCAAAGCCATCGGCATGAATTTCGGCATGAATTTTTTCATGAAATTTTTATTTAAGAAAAGTATTTGTTTCACAACAGTGGGTTTTAAACGGTTTCTCCGTTTGTTTACAATTTCCCCAGCCTTGGAGAACATCCTCTCACAAGGGACAGAGGAAGCTGAAGTGCACAAATACCACAAGGAAATCTCATATATATGAGGATACACCTGCTTGTGTGCAACACAGTAGGCCAGTGGGTCCTCTGTCCTGGGAATGTGAGCATCTTTCAAGTATCTAAAAACCAAAGAAAGATTCTGTTGTGATTTTTTTCAGGAGAAAACAAAAAACATATTATAAGAAATAAGGCTTTTTATTTACCTCTGGACCTCTGCAATGGCACGAGCTGTTGCATTGGTACTCTGTGTGCCTACATGGCTGTCAAGCAGGCCCCAGATATTTTCATCTTGTGCTGATGATATGGACGGTGATGAAGGTGATTGTGGTGGTGGTGGTGGTGGAATGATGCTGGCACATTCTCTAGTGAGCCTGTCAACTGCTGCCTGTGCGCTGGTGGAACTGCAAAATCCCATTTCTTTAGTGGAGGAAAAGGAGTGTTCTGATAAACTGGACCTTCAAATCTCGGTTGTCGTCCTGCGTCTTTGTCTGTGTGATTATTGTTTTTCTGTACTGATGGGGTTTTTTTTCCTCATTGCTGCTGTGTAACGCAGTGGCTATGAGTGTTTTTTTTTCTCCTTTTTCCTTCGTGTGTGCTTTTTTAATATGTGTTTATGTACCGGGCCGGCCTATGTGTGTTGTGTGTCGTTTGTTATGGGTCGGTCTTGGTTTGCTCAGCCCTGCTATTGACCAAGGCAGGGATGTACATCTGGAGCTGGTCCCCAGGCGCCTAATGGCAACTTCTGCTCCTACTGGCAATTAGGATAGATTAAATGCAGTAGACACATTTCATTGTGCAGGGAACGTGTTCTTTTGTACATATGACATTAAAATTCTTTTGAATCCTTTGAATCCTTTAAATCTGAGATCCACAAGAGTCACGATTGACTTTTTCTCCAGAATTGCAAATTTGTCATTGAGAGTTTTCTGGATATTGGTAGCCAGTTGCAGTGCTGTGGTATGTCTGGTGGTGGTGCAGTGTCTTGTGTTAAGATGTTTCAGCATCTTCACCAGAGGGATCACTTTTGAGCCTGATACCCTTTTCTCCTCAGACAGCTCAACAGTTACTGTTTTAAATGGCTTCGAGATTACAAGACACTGTTCAATAGTAATGTACTCCTCAGCTGTGAAGGGAATAGTCTGAGATCTAAAAGACGCAAGGGCAGCACTCAGTGGCTCTCGCTGCTCAAACAGTCTTTGGAGCATATCACAAGTGCTGTTCCAGCATGTATCAACCTCCTGAATCAGTTTCATGGCCTGCCCATTTGTGCCTGGACCTCACAGAGTTTTTCTTTGGCCCTGGTGCTGCACTTGAAAAGGTGTACCATTTTGCGTGCCTGGGAACGGATTCCCTCAAGCTCTGGGGTTTCATGCAAAGATCTTTTTACCACCAGATTGAGGATGTGTGCAAAACAGGGGACATGGTGAAGGTTTAAAACATTGGAACAGGCAATCATGTTCGCAGCACTGTCAGTCACCAGACTGGTGACCTTTCCGGTGATTCCCCACTGTGCCATTAAGGCTGTTTTGGCCTCTGCAATGTTTGCAGCAGTGTGCGCCTCGGGAAATTTTCTTACACCTAGAAGAAGAGTGGAGAGCTTCATTTTCTCTGAAATGAAATGGCACATCACTGCTAAGTATGCATCAGTGTTCAGTGAGGTCCACATATCCGAAGTCAGACTGACAGCTGACACAGTCTGCAACTCGGAAACTGCCTTCTCCTTGGTCTCCTGATACTTTCTCTCAAGCATTGACTTCAATGTCTTCCTTCCAGGGATGGTGTACTCTGGGTCAAGAAGCTGAACAAAAGCCAGAAAGTCTGAATTTTCTACAATAGTGGCTGGGCATCAAGGACACTCATGTCCAGCAAGGCTTCATCCAATTGTTGTTTCCTGGATACTCTAACATAAGAAACATTGTGTAAAAATAGGCAAAATATGTAATATATAAATTGTCATTGTAAAAATGTAATGTCAATCAATCAATCAATTTTTTTTTATATAGCGCCAAATCACAACAAACAGTTGCCCCAAGGCGCTTTATATTGTAAGGCAAGGCCATACAATAATGATGTAAAACCCCAACGGTCAAAACGACCCCCTGTGAGCAAGCACTTGGCTACAGTGGGAAGGAAAAACTCCCTTTTAACAGGAAGAAACCTCCAGCAGAACCAGGCTCAGGGAGGGGCAGTCTTCTGCTGGGACTGGTTGGGGCTGAGGGAGAGAACCAGGAAAAAGACATGCTGTGGAGGGGAGCAGAGATCGATCACTAATGATTAAATGCAGAGTGGTGCATACAGAGCAAAAAGAGAAAGAAACAGTGCATCATGGGAACCCCCCAGCAGTCTACGTCTATAGCAGCATAACTAAGGGATGGTTCAGGGTCACCTGATCCAGCCCTAACTATAAGCTTTAGCAAAAAGGAAAGTTTTAAGCCTAATCTTAAAAGTAGAGAGGGTGTCTGTCTCCCTGATCTGAATTGGGAGCTGGTTCCACAGGAGAGGAGCCTGAAAGCTGAAGGCTCTGCCTCCCATTCTACTCTTACAAACCCTAGGAACTACAAGTAAGCCTGCAGTCTGAGAGCGAAGCGCTCTATTGGGGTGATATGGTACTATGAGGTCCCTAAGATAAGATGGGACCTGATTATTCAAAACCTTATAAGTAAGAAGAAGAATTTTAAATTCTATTCTAGAATTAACAGGAAGACAATGAAGAGAGGCCAATATGGGTGAGATATGCTCTCTCCTTCTAGTCCCCGTCAGCACTCTAGCTGCAGCATTTTGAATTAACTGAAGGCTTTTTAGGGAACTTTTAGGACAACCTGATAATAATGAATTACAATAGTCCAGCCTAGAGGAAATAAATGCATGAATTAGTTTTTCAGCATCACTCTGAGACAAGACCTTTCTGATTTTAGAGATATTGCGTAAATGCAAAAAAGCAGTCCTACATATTTGTTTAATATGCACTTTGAATGACATATCCTGATCAAAAATGACTCCAAGATTTCTCACAGTATTACTAGAGGTCAGGGTAATGCCATCCAGAGTAAGGATCTGGTTAGACACCATGTTTCTAAGATTTGTGGGGCCAAGAACAATAACTTCAGTTTTATCTGAGTTTAAAAGCAGGAAATTAGAGGTCATCCATGTCTTTATGTCTGTAAGACAATCCTGCAGTTTAGCTAATTGGTGTGTGTCCTCTGGCTTCATGGATAGATAAAGCTGGGTATCATCTGCGTAACAATGAAAATTTAAGCAATACCGTCTAATAATACTGCCTAAGGGAAGCATATATAAAGTGAATAAAATTGGTCCTAGCACAGAACCTTGTGGAACTCCATAATTAACTTTAGTCTGTGAAGAAGATTCCCCATTTACATGAACAAATTGTAATCTATTAGACAAATATGATTCAAACCACCGCAGCGCAGTGCCTTTAATACCTATGGCATGCTCTAATCTCTGTAATAAAATTTTATGGTCAACAGTATCAAAAGCAGCACTGAGGTCTAACAGAACAAGCACAGAGATGAGTCCACTGTCCGAGGCCATAAGAAGATCATTTGTAACCTTCACTAATGCTGTTTCTGTACTATGATGAATTCTAAAACCTGACTGAAACTCTTCAAATAGACCATTCCTCTGCAGATGATCAGTTAGCTGTTTTACAACTACCCTACACAACTACTAATGTGTCCACAAAGATTTAATGTGGCCATGATGTGACCACAAGTGAAGTGACAATGATACTATTTCTGTGAACAGGTGACATTTGAAAGGATATTAAGTGATATTTTTCCAAGGTGATTGCTGGAGTGAGTGCTGCGAGTGAAAAATCCTTTTGCCCAAAGTTTGGTGCTTGTTCCTGGTGGAATGGAACAGAATTAGTAGACAATAGTAGGCTACTATAGACTACTATGATTATAATAATTCAAAAGAAAACAAAACAAAACAAAGATGAACCTCAATCAGTATTGCCATTGAGTCGACTTAGTTCAGGAGTACTGGAGGTTGACATTGAAGCAGCAGCACCATCCCCATGGCACGGAGGTGCCTCAGCATTGACGAAGTGTTGCCGCAATAAGATAATTCTTGTTGACACTGCAAACACAGAACCTTAAAATTATGGAATAGGCTATTGTGATAATGTATAGCCTATATGAAACCTTATTAAAAGTGAAATACCAGGCTATATATGCTTTTAAAATATGATGTGAGCCAACCTAGGCTACAAGCTAGTATCGGATGTTTCGTATATAACGTCTAAAACATGGTAACATGACAGCAGTAGCCTAAAAAAACTTTTTTTTACCTTACTGGGGATAATTAGGTCGAAATGTTCCCACACTTGTGATCTTTTCTTGATTGCAGTATTGTCCATATTAATTGCAAAAGCTTAGCTATGAGACAACGTGGCAAGAAACCCAACCGGAACATTTTTGTGTGTTTTTATCCATTGGGACAGTGGCATGTTTCGGACCCCTCCCAGCGTAGGAGTGACGTACGATGCTCCTCACGTCATTAGTCACGTGGTGGACACAAGCTCCAACACATGTCGGACGATATTGCTTTGAAAGGAGTGATACAAGCGTCTGTGCATCAGTACAATTGTCACGTCCTTACTTTCCAGCATTATTAGTAAATGCATGTGTAAAGTTGTGAATGTCACACACAGTCAACCGGTGCACTGAATTTCTTTTAACTTCTTCTGCTCCCACTAACATTCTTCCCATTTTATGTTTATTCCATATGCAAGGGTACCAAATAAACTATCCCGACATGTCTTCACGTCATGCCCATCTGAAACTCACACTCAGTGTAAATTAATGTTCTGTGTTCATGTTGACTGATTTGATGGAGTGGAGATTTCCAGCTCCTAAGGCTTATTTACATGAATTACCATATTTAAATAGGGGCATGGAAAGGGAGGAGCTCGGTTCATCTGCATGTACACTCAATTCCATGTTGACTGGGATGTACAAATGGAACACGCTAGGATCGATCTATATGCACACTTTGATACATCTAATTTTTTGTACTTATACCAGTTTCTGGGTTTTGGTGTACGTCATGTTTCAATAGCAAATCCATGCAAGTCTTTGTACATGAGGCCCCAGGTGAAGATCTCTGAGTAGCGATATGGTTTCATGCAGAGGAAGAGCACTACAGATGCAATGTTTGCCTGAGAATACTGATGATATACTATAGAGAAGGCCAGAAAGAGTTACATTGTGTGTTTGTGGATTTAGAGAAAGCTTATGCCAAGAGAAGAGATGTGGTATTGTATGAGGAAGTCTGGAGATGTATGTGAGGCTAGTGTAGGACAGATACAAGGATAGTGTGACAGTGGTGAGCTATGCAGTAGGAATGACAGTCTCATTCAAGGTGGAGGTGGGATTACAAAAGCAATTTCTTTCTTGTTTGCAATGGTTATGGATAGGTTGATGGATGACATCAGACATCTGCAAACATTATAGTCCATGTAGACAGGAGTCTTCATGGACTATAATGTTTGAAGATGACATTGTGATCTGTAGGGAGAATAGAGCAGGTTGAGAATAGCCTGGAGAGGTGGAGATGTGCTCTGGAGAGCAGGGGAATGAAATTAAGTACGAGCAAGACTAAGTATATGTATGTGAAAGAGAGGGGGCCCAGTGGAGTAGAACGGTTACAAGGAGTAGAAGTGTTGAAAGTAGATGAGTTTAAATATTTCTGGTCAACTGTCCAACATAATGGAGAGTGTGGTAGAGAGGTGAAGCATGAGTGCAGGCAGGGTGGAGTGGGTGGAGAAACGTGAAAGGAGTGATTTGTGACCAAAGAATACAGTGAGGCAAATAAGTATTTGATCCACTGTGCATTTTTCAAGTTTGCTCACCTACAAGAATGGAGCAGTCTGTAATTTTTATTGTAGGTACACTTCAACTGTGAGTGACAGAATCTAAAAAGTAAATGCAATAAATCACATTGTATGATTTTTAAATAATTAATTTGCATTTTATCGCATGAAATAAGTATTTGATCCAATAGAAAAATAGACAATATTGGGTACAGAAACCTTTGTTTGCAGTTCCAGAGGTCAGACATTTCCTGTAGTTCTTGACCAAGTTTGCACACTGCAGCAGGGATTTTGGTTCACTCCTCCATACAGATCTTCTCCAGATCTTTCAGTTTTAGAGTTTCAGCTCCCTCCAAAGATATTCTATTGAGTTCAGGTCTGGAGACTGACTCGGCCACTCCAGGACCTTGAAATGCTTCTTCTTAGTTGCCCTGGCTGTGTGTTTGGGGTCATTGTCATGCTGGAAGTCCCAGCCACAACCCATCTTCAATGCTCTTACTGAGGGAAGGAGGTTGTTTGCTAAAATCTCACAATACATGACCCCATCCATCAGCATTTCAATACGGTGCAGTTGTCCTGTCCCCTTTGCAGAAAAGCACACCCAAAAATGATGTTTCCACCCTCATGCTTCACAGTTGCGAGGTGTTCTTGGGGTTGTTCTCATCCTCCAAACACGGCGAGTGGAGTTGATACCGAAAAGCTCTCTTTTGGTCTCATCTGACCACATGACCTTCTCCCATGTCTCCTCTGGATCATCCAGATGGTCACTGGTGAACTTCAAATGGGCCTGGACATGTGCTGGCTTGAGCAGGGGGACCTTGCTGCCCTGCAGGATTTTAAACCGTGACGGCGTCATGTGTTACGAATGTAATCTTTGTGACTGTGGTCCCAGGTCTCTTCAGGTCATTGACCAGGTCCTCCCGTGTAGTTCTGGGCTTTCTCAGAATCATCCTTACCCCACGAGGTGAGATGTTGCATGGAGCCTCAGACCGAGGAAGACTGACAGTCAACTTGTGTTTCTTCCATTTTCTAATAATTACACCAACAGTTGTCTTCTCACCAAGCTGCTTGCCTGTTGTCCTGTAGCCCATCCCAGCCTTGTGCAGGTCTACAGTTTTGTTGCTGTGTCCTTAGACAGCTCTTTGGTCTTGGCCACGGTGGATAGGTTGGAGTGTGATTGATTGAGTGTGTGGACAGGTGTCTTTTATACAGGTAACAAGTTGAAACAGGTGCAATTAATACGGATAAAGAGTGCAGGATAGGAGGGCTTCTTAAATATAAACTAACAGGTCTGGGAGTGCCAGAATTCTTGCTGGCTGGTAGGTGATCATATACTTATTTCATGCAATAAAATGAAAATTAATTATTTAAAAATCATACAATGTGATTTTCTGAATTGTATTTTTAGATTCTGTCTCTCACAGTTGAAGTATACCTACAGACCTCTACATTACATTACAGACCTCTCCATTCACTGTAGGTGGGAAAACTTGAAAAATTGACAGTGGATCAAATACTTATTTGCCTCACTGTATCTACAAGAGTGAAGGGAAAAGTTTACAAGACGGTCATGCAATCAGCTGTGTTGTGCAGCTTAGAGACTGTGGCACTAACAAAAAGACAGGAGGCAGAGTTGGAGGTGGCAGAGCTGAAGATGCTGCAATTCTCCTTGAGAGTGGCGAGAATGGACAAGATTAGGAATGAACATATCAGAGGGACAGCTGAGGTTGGACAGTTTGGAGACAAAGTCGGAGAGGTGAGACTGAAATGGTTTTGACATGTGAAGAGCAGGGACGCAGAGTATATAGGGAGAAGGATGCTGAGGATGGAGCTCAGGGCATGAGGAGAAAAGGAAGGCCAAAGCGGAGGTTTATGGATGTGGTGAGGGAGGACAGGCAAGGTGCTTGGTGTTACAGAGGAAGACAGAGGTGGGACGAAGTCACTGTCAAGTCATGAATCCTCAAGTCAAATCTCAATTCAGCTTGCTAACAATTGATGGTCATTATGACTTGAGACTTGACTTGAGACTTGAGACTTACCGATTCATGACTTGAGAATGACTTGCTGGTGACTTTGTCCCACCTCTGGAGGAAGATACAGATGACAGGGTGAGATGGAAATGATTGATCTGTAGGAGCAGTCGAAAAAAGAGGAAGAATAGTTTCAAACAGCCTTCTTACAATGCAAAAACCCATAGTGTATAGTTCCTACATAAAATTCAAACTCCCCTGTTTTGACTTCAGAAGAGCTTTAGCATATTTATACTTGCTATTCTGTGGCCCTCCCTTTGGTTCAAATTTATAGGACCTCTTCCATAAATCCCTCCCCCAGCTCACCGTGTGAGAGAAATATATGGAAGCTCCACTCCTCTCTGCCTCCTTGATGACACCAGAAGCAGTCAAGTGAATCAGGCCCTGTGCATGGTGAAAGCAAAGAGCCCGTGCTTCATCTCTCACCTCAAAATCATTATTACCTCATTAAGTGTGATTAAGAGATCATTAACAGCTGCATGTCCTGTCAGTATTAATTACTGTGATGGGTGCGTTACACCCAATGAGCTCATCAGTGGGCTTAGCCACTTTAATGAACAGGGAAGCACTGTTTTACAGAGTGTGCTGATCAAACTTTGACGTGCTATTGTCTGAGCAGGTGAACATCCCACGACTGCATTATAACAAAATGCGTTGTTCTACAAGGAGACCACATTGAACACTCTAATTGATCTAAGTTACAGACTTGTGTTACTGTGTTCACCCATGAGAATGCACAGAACGAGACAACAAAAATTCTTAAAAAAAAAATCTTTATATTCTTAAAAAATTATGACAAAAAGTTTCCTGGCCTCATATATATATATATATATATATATATATATATATATATATATATATATATATATATATATATATATATATATATATATATATATCAGTCACTCTTTTTCCGTTAACTGGCTTGTTCAGCAAAAGAGATCAATGAATTTCTATTGCTAAGATTTGTGCAAAAGTTAATTTGCTAAGCACTAATTACCAGAGAAGGGATGAAGTCCCTGTCAAGTCATGAATCTGCAAGTCCCAAGTCAAGTCTGAAGTCAGCTTGTAAACATTTGGTGGTCATTATGACTTCAGACTTGACTTTGGACTTGCTGATTCATGACTTGAGAGTGACTTGATGGTGACTTCGTCCCACCTCTGCTAAATACTGACACCATGTAATCACTAACTTGCAGTCACCAAAAACACGCTTGACTTTCAACTTCATC
This sequence comes from Thalassophryne amazonica, assembly GCF_902500255.1. Classification (NCBI taxonomy): domain Eukaryota; kingdom Metazoa; phylum Chordata; class Actinopteri; order Batrachoidiformes; family Batrachoididae; genus Thalassophryne; species Thalassophryne amazonica. Next base: position 123,881,133 of record NC_047106.1, read on the forward strand.
TGAAATAAAGTTTTCTTATTTGTTTTCTTATGTCACCTAAAATATGAGAAGAGCTAATATCCTCAGATGTGGTGTTTACCTGAAAAAGATTCAGTTCCCTGCACTCTACAGGTCTGGAATGAATTATCATTGGTGACAAATGTTGCAGTGCTGTGATAAAAGCAAATCACCACTTGCATGTCATCAAATGATGTGCATGCGCACGGAGGTTCAAGCTTGGCTGATGCAATCACACATGATTAAAATCCATATAGTTTTTGCAAAAAATAAAAAGGTGTTGTGTGGGCCGCTGAAGAGGAGGTACTGCTGGCCCACCACCACCAGAGGGCGCCCTGCCTGGAGTGCGGGCTCCAGGCACCAGAGGGCGCTGCCGCCTTATGGGAGTAGCCTGGGTGACAGCTATCACCCATCACCAGACACAGCTGTTCCACTCAGCACAGAGGTATATCAGGAGGACGGGGTCTCCACCTCAGTGCCGAGATATCGCCTAAGACTGAGGTAATATTCTCTGCATTTATATTCTGAACAACCAGCTAAACTTGTTAAACCTTTTCAGGACTGTTGACTACTGATAGCTTCATTGCTTGGATAAGTACTCACCTTCCTGCTGTACTTTGACAAGAGGTGGAGGCGGCTTCTCCCCTCTCCGTTACTGGGTGCGGTCGCATCCACACCTGTATGTTGTTGCTCTCTCCCGCCAGCAGTACCGGATCCGACGAGCGGAGGCAGTGGCCACCTGGGAATTCGGGACTTGGCGGTTCCAGTATTTCCAGGGTTCGGTGGCAGAGGAGATCTGGGTGGTTCCGGTTCGACTGAGACGGACGTCTCCTACCTTCGAGCCTGCCCACACGACACCAGCGGATTCGACCCCAAATTGTGATTGTTGTATTTATTGTGCTCGTTTCACAATAGTAAACCTTGTTCTTTACCTTCTCCATTGTCCGTTCATTGCGCCCCCTGTTGTGGGTCTGTGTTCCTACACTTTCACAACAAAAAGGTCCGTTACTTTTCTAACAGACCTTGTATTTTGACAGAAATGCTGCTCATCATCAAAATGTTCCATGAATTGACAGCAATCCTGCCCAAAAGCATACTGTTACCACCTCTTTTTGATCTGGCTTGGCTTCTGCCATCCCATCTGGGAGTCATGGACTCTCAACCACTGCTTATTGCAGAATTCAGGGAAACTACCAGTACCAATGGGCCTCATGGCTTACATAGATTCTGAGAATCAATAGAGATTTTAAAGTTAAGACAGATATAGGATGAGTGCAGTATATTATTGTACCTACCAATTTTCATAGTCTTGTGACTGGAATAAACAGTGACCCCACTGAAAGCAATGTGACTGCTGATTTTACCTTCAGAAAGTTTCATCATTCATCCAAGTGGCTTCTTCAGTCATAAGTATAGTTTGATCAGTTGTATGACCATTCTCTCCTGCAACCTATCTCCAATCGAGCCACTGGAGTATTTAACTGCGGCTCAGACATCCAGATGGCACCAGATCTTTCAGTCTCCATTGTGGTACTGATGTCTATACCTAAAATCCGAGACGATATTTTCATGGCTTATAACAGAAATAACAGTTCACAGTGTGCTTTAGATCCTCCATGCCTAATCCACCAGAACTGTAGTGGCCATCTGCCTTGGTTCACCCATATTCAACTCTTTTGCCTGCCCTGCTCAGCTGTTCCTATCCTCCTCTGTCAGACCATTCCAGCCAAGCCTACCTACATCTTACCTAAATTTGTTAAGATTATGGCTTCAAGGCCCGAGGTCATCCATCAAGTTGTTGAGTTGCAGCCTGTACGGCAGTGTGGCTGTACAGGCCAATGTGGGCACGGTCTGCTACAGTTGTTGCAGGTGTAATCTGTCAGTTGGATGTCTATGGTAGAAAGTGCTGGCTGGAGTCTCTGCTGTCAGCGGAGCCTCCTCTCTCCCCACCAGGCCTCTCTCCTCTCTTCAGGTTTCCTGATGATGGTTCTGGTGGTGGACCACCAGCCGGCACAGTCTGCGGCTGCCAACTCCAGCTCCGCAGGCTTGGAGCCACCTGCTCTCAGTTTGCATTTGCAAATGTCTTTGAACCAAAGCACAGGTCGTCCTTCTGCTCTGGAGACTGTGGCCAGCTCACTCTACAGTTCATCCTTTGGGGTGTGGCTGTCCTTCATTCGCCTGACATGTCTGAGTCAGTGCAGGCATCTCTGGGTCAGCATGGCAAACATACTGGTCATCCTTGCCTTGGCCAGGACATCAGAGTTGGTGACACAGTCCTGCCAGGTGATGCCAAGGAGTCTTCTGAGGCTGCACATGTGGAAGGCATTCAGCCTGCATTCTTGGTGGGAGTAGAGTGTCCATGCTTCACTTCCATAGAGGAGAGTGCTTAGCACGCATGCCTGATACACCCTCATCTCGGTCATGAGCATGCTGTTGTCCCAGACTCTCTTCATTAGATGGGCCATTGCTGTCAATGCCTTGCCAATCCTCACGTTCAGCTCGGCCTCGAGGGTGAGGTTGCTGGAGATGATGGAGCCCAGGTAGGTGAATTGCTCCACCACTTCCAGGGTGTGGTCAGCGATGAAGATGCAGGGATCACTGCTGACATCTTGGTCCATGACCTGGGTCTTCTTTAGGCTTATGGGAAGCCCAAACTCACTGCAGGCATCTGCAAAGCGAGTGATCAATCTCTGTCATGCTTCCTCAGTGTGGGCAGTGTGGATGGTGAGGGCAGCATCATCTGCGAACAGCATCTCCCTGATGAACACCTTTCGCACCTTCATCTTTGCTCGGAGGCGTGTGAGTTTGAAGAGGCTGCTTCTGCTGTGGATGAGTATGCCATCTTCAGACTGTTGGAAGGCGTAGTGCAGCAGCAGAGAGAAGACACACCCCTGCTTCACACAGTTCCTAATTGGGAAGGGGTCCAAGGATGATCTGTCATACTGCACAGTGTCACTCATGTTGTCATGGAAGGATTGATCATCGTCAGGAGCTTGGGGGACATCCAATCCGGTGCAGAAGAGCGAAGTGTCCTTCTCGACTGACCAGGTTGAAGGCCTTGGTCAGGTCCACGGATGCACCAATACCAGTATCGGTTACCGTATTAATTTACTCATACTTGTAATCATAAAATGTGTCTGATACTCCGTGACCTGATACTGCTTTACAGCAACGTGATGTCAACCTCTCAGTGCGGGATTTTGATGCACACGCTCTGAAATTTCAGGAGTAAGACGAAATACATCCACCAATGCTGTCTGCTAATTGGCTGAGAGCTGCGGTGCATCATGCAGAGAAAATTCACATACATGGTAAATAAAAAGTCTTACCTGTTCGTGGAATTCATCACCATATGATCCTGAGAAATAATCCACATAAAGCCTCCTGAGTTTGGAACATAACATCTGAAAATACTTTAATTCCTCGTTTGGCTGGAAAAAAAGTTCCTCTGTGTCTTCACTTTGCACCGCAGTTCCTCCATCAGAAATCCGATCAGGGCTTGAGCAGTGGAGATTGTCCATCAGGTGGTGAGTTTCAGCCCTTGATGTGGGTGTTCAGGTGTCTCGGTCCGCTACAGGGATAATTCGTTTGCAGAATTTCTGTGACGCTGCGTTCGGACCCTCCGCTCACTTCCACAAGCTGCACTTTGTGCCAGAGGTTGGTTCACTGTGTGCCTCATTCATTAAACGGCTCATTTACCACACACAATGGGCTATTCTGTCTGAAACCGAGGAAACTATCCCATGATCCACGAAGGAAAAATAAAATAATGTTAAAATTGCTACATTTTGCTTCTTTGTGTCACGACACCGCACGTGTGTGTGTGTGCCTGTGTGCACGCAATGCCATGTGTGCGTAAGCCGTGCTCCTCCAATATTACATGTTTCACCTTTGGGGAAAAGAAACATTTACAGTTTGTATTTGTGTATGTTACCTGTACGTAAAGTCTTTAATTAAAAGTTAAAAAAAATAGTGTGGAGAGTGAAAGACTGTTTAGCTCAGTGTTGTAAATAAACATAACAACATAAACAGGCTTACAGCTGATAATGCAGAGAAGCTGCTTTTCATCAAAATAAATCTCTCACATTTTCAAAAAAAGGCTTTTAGTCCTCACAGACATAAATAAAGTTATTTATGGACAATTTCAGTTCAGTTATTGGTGTGGTATATTTTGTAGTGCTGAAGTTACATTTCACTGAGATGTTTGGCAGTGTCATGTTTGTTAAGAAACACACAATTAATGTTAAAGGACAATTTGTTGTAGTCAAAAAGTGATGTTACATGATTTAAGAGAAATGTTTGTAAATAAAAACAAAGCTAATGACATTGGTAGCAGTTACAGTCAAAAAGTAAGGGCCCCTTCATACCTAGTGTGAAGTTTGGTCAAATACGGTGAAACAGTTTCAATTAGCGCCCCACAAAACATTGCATCACCAGACAGGTGTGCATGATCCCGGTGTGAGGGTTTGTGCACAAAATCGTTTCTTTTGAGCAGCAACACAGTGCACCACATCGCGCCGCTGATGTGGATTAAATAAAACATAAAAAACAGCTGGTACCTGTGGAACCACATTGTGCTGCTGATGTGGATTAAATAAAACATAAAAACCAGCTGGTATCTGTGGAACCACATCGCATCGCTGATGTGGAATAAAAAAAGAAAAAACATACCACCCACGGGATTCGTACCTCCACTGTACTGCTTGTCAGCCCAAAACTTTACGACTGACCTACTAGCCTGTAATTGGTGCAGGGAAAATTCCTGAAATCAACAAAGAGTTGATCATTTAAAAAAAAAATAAATAAAACCATACACCATAAAAAATACAGCATTTCTCTTATCAAGCGGGATGATCCATCTGTTCCTCTGTAGATGACCCATGGTCACAGACATACAGTCATAAAATGACATGAATGAGAAGCAGTTTGCGCTTCTCATGTCTACATCTGCTGGCACATGTCCAGCCGGCCAGCGCCATGTTTTTATTTATGTCCACATGATGACGGCAAACAGACATGTGCATCACAGTGGGCAGTTGTTAGTCCATGTCCGTCCAAACATAGAACATGTTATCCAGCTAGGATGTCTAGAATGACAGATCTCCAGAACCGCTTCAGTGGGAGGCCACACCTCCTGTCAGTTCAGTGCACACACCAAAGCCACACTCCTGGGGAACTTAGACAAATTTCACTGCCAGCACCACAATGATTGTATGCAAACTGTTGTCCTGCCAAGAGTGCGAATGGCCATACATTTTCTAAGTGCCAAATGAGTGGTTTTAGATGTATGTGTGTGTCAGCTGGAATTTGGCCAACACCTGCCACGAGAGGGATTGATGGGTTCACACAGCACATACTCTGTCTTTTAGCCACTAGTTACTCCCTTCGGCTGCTCCCTTGTTTGCACTCAGGATCATCACAGCAAATCCAAGGTGGATCTGCATGTTGAATTGGCACAGGTTTTATGCTGGATGCCCTTCCTGATGCAACTCCACTTCACATGGAGAAATGTGGCAGGGGTGGAATTTGAATCGAGAACCTCCATCCATCCATCCATCCATCCATCCATTTTCTTCCGCTTTATCCGGAGTCGGGTCACGGGGGCAGGAGCTCAAGCAAAGTTGCCCAGACCTCCCCATCTACACACACCTCCCCCAGCTCCTTCGGGGGAACCCCAAGGCATTCCCAAGCCAGCCGAGAGACGTAGTCCCTCCAGCGTGTCCTGGGTCTTCCCCGGGGCCTCCTCCCGATGGGACATGCCTGGAACACCTCTCCAGCGAGGCGTCCAGGGGGAATCCGGAAAAGATGCCCGAGCCACCTCAACTGGCTCCTTTCGATGTGGAGGAGCAGCGGCACAACTCCAAGCTCCTCCCGAATGACCAAGCTCCTCACCCTATCTCTAAGGGAGCGCCCAGCCACCCTGCGGACGAAACTCATCTCGGCCGCTTGTACTCGCTATCTCATTCTTTCAGTCATGAGACAAATCTCATGACCATAGGTGAGGATCGGAACGTAGATCGATCGGTAAATCGAGAGCTTTGCCCCTATTCAGTTCTCTCTTCACCACAACGGTCCGATACAGCGACCACATCACTGCAGATGCTGCACCGATCCATCTGTCGATCTCATGCTCCATCCGTCCCTCACTCGTGAACAAGACCCCGAGATACTTAAACTCCTCCACTTGAGGCAAAGACACTCCACCGACCTGAAGAGGGCAAAGCACCTTTTTCCGGTCGAGAACCATGGCCTCGGATTTGGAGGTGCTGATTATCATCCCGGATGCCTCACACTCGGCCGCAAACCGCCCCAGTGCACGCTGAAGGTCCTGATTTGACAAAACCAACAGAACCACATCATCCGCAAACAGCAGAGACGAGATTCTGTGGTTCCCAAAGCAGACCCCCTCTACACCCTGGCTGTGCCTAGAAATTCTGTCCATAAAGATAATGAACAGAACCGGTGACAAAGGGCAGCAATGGCGAAGACCAACGTGCACTGGAAACAGGTTTGACTTACTACCGGTAATGCGAACCAAGCTCTTGCTGCGGTCATACAGGGACTGGATAGCCCTTAGCAAAGGACCCCGGACCCAGTACTCCCGGAGCACCCCCCACAGGGCGCCCTGAGGGCCATGGTCAAACGCCTTCTCCAGATCCACAAAGCACATGTGGACTGGTTGGGCGAACTTTCATGAACCCTCAAGCACCCGATGGAGTGTGTAGAGCTGATCCAGTGTGCTGCGACCAGGATGAAAACCACACTGCTCCTCCTGAATCCAAGGTTCGACTATCGGTGGAATTCTCCTCTCCAGTACTCTGGAATAGACCTTACCGGGGAGGCTGAGGAGTGTGATCCCCCTGTAGTTGGAACACACCCTCTGGTCCCCCTTCTTAAACAGAGGGACCACCACCCCGGTCTGCCAGTCCAGAGGCACTGTTCCCGACCGCCACACGATACTGCAGAGGCGTGTCAGCCAAGACGGTCCCACAACATCCAGAGACTTAAGGTACTCAGGACGGATTTCATCCACCCCAGGAGCCTTGCCACCGAGGAGCTCTCTAACCACCTTGGTGACTTTGGCCTGGGTAATGGATGAGTCTGCCTCTGAGTCCCCAGTCTCTGCTTCCTCTTCAGAAGATGTGACGATGGGATTGAGGAGATCCTCGAAGCATTCCTTCCACCGCCCGACAACATCCCCAGTCAGGGTCAACAGCTCCCCACCCACACCATAGACAGTGCTGGCAGAGAGCTGCTTCTGCCTCGTGAGGCGTCAGACAGTTTGCCAGAATTTCTTCGAGACCGACCGACAGTCCTCCTCCATGGCCTCTCCGAACTCCTCCCAGACCAGAGTTTTTGCCGCTGCGACTGCACGGGCTGCGGCACGCTTGGCCTGCCGGTACCCATCAGCTGCCTCCGGGGTCCCACCTACCAAAAAAGACAAGTAGGACTCCTTCTTCAGCTTGATGGCATCCCTTACTTCCCGTGTCCACCACAGGGTTTGGGGATTGCCGCCACGACAGGCACCAGAGACCTTGTGACCACAGCTATGAGCACCCGCATCGACAATGGAGATGGAGAACATGGTCCACTCGGACTCCATGTCTCCAATCTCCCCCGGGATCTGGGAGAAGCTCTCCCGGAGGTGGGAGTTGAAGACCTCGCTGACAGAGGGTTCCGCCAGTCGTTCCCAGGAGACCCTCATGATACGTTTGGGCCTGCCAGGTCTGACTGGCTTCCTCCACTCGCAGCGGATCCAACTCACCACCAGGTGGTGATCAGTCGACAGCTCAGCCCCTTGATCATCGACCTCCAGCTCAGGGTGGCCTGGTGCCACGTGCACTTATGGACACCCTTGTGCTCGAACATGGTGTTCGTGATGGACAAACTGTGACTCGCACAGAAGTCCAACAACTGAACACCACTTGGGTTCAGATCGGGGAGGCCGTTCTTCCCGATCACCCCCCCTCCTGGTCTCACTGTCGCTGACCACGTGGGCATTGAAATCCCCCAGGAGAACAATGGAGTCCCCAGTCAGAGGGTTATCTAGTACCCCTCCCAGGGACTTCAAGTAGTTCGGGTACTCTGCACTGCCGCTCGGCCCGTAGGCTGAGACAACAGCAAGAGACCTGTTCCCGACCCAAAGGCGTAGGGACGCGACCCTCTCATTCACCGGAGTGAACTCCAACACATGGCGACTGAGCTGGGGAGCAATTAGCAATGCGATCCCAGGTCTCCGCCTCTCCCCATGGGCAACACCAGAGAAGTGGAGCATTCAGCCCCTCTCCAGGAGTTGGCTACCAGAACCCAAGCTGTGCGTGGAGGTGAGCCCGACTATCTCTAGTCGGTATCTCTCAACCTCCCTCACATTCTCAGGCTCCTTCCCCCCAGTGAGGTGACATTCCACATCCCAACAGCCAGGGGCTGTGAGCACGGAGCGGGCCGACGGGCCACCCGGCCTCGACCGCCACCCAGTCCTCTCTGCACCCGACCCCCATGGCCCCCTCTGCAGGTGGTGAACCCACAGGAGGGCAGGCCTACATCGCTCTTTCAGGCTGAGCCCGACCGGGCCCCATGGGCTAAGGCCTGACCACCAGGTGCTTGCACAAGAGCCCCAACCCCAGGCCTGGCTCCAGGGTGGGGCCCCGGCTCCGCCATACCGGGCGACGTCTCGGTCCTTGATTTTTTTACTGGTCATGGGAGCTTCTGAACTGCCATTAGTGTGCCCTGTCAACTAGGACCTGTTTGCCTTGGGAGACCCTACAAGGGGCATAAAGCCCCCAACAACATAGCTCCTAGGATCATCCGGGTACGCAAACTCCCCCACCACGATAAGGTGGCAGCTAGAGGGGGAGTGAATTGGGAACCTTCTGCACTGAAATCAAGTGCACTAACCACTTGGCCACCACCCCTACTCTGTCTGTCTTTTAGCCACTGGTGTGCGCAAATAGCTGTAGCAACAAGTGTACAAGGCATTCGAGGCAGGGACAATTTTACACGTTTTGCACATGATGCCTGCTTCATGCACACTTCGGCCAAACATCACATTATGTGTGAAGGGGCCCTAAGGAACAACTGATGAATAAAACATGTTTTCAAAGTCATCATAAAACTATAATGGTATCATTAAGTATTTGTATCAGTACTCGGTATCCCAAATGTAAGTACTCATACTTGTACTCGGTCTGAAAAAGGGGTATCAGTGCGTCCCAAGTCAGGTCAATGAAGGCCATGAACAGGGGTCGTCTCTGCTCCTGGCACTTCTGTAACTGCCTCAGGGAGAACACCATGTTGATGGTCGACCTAGTGGCTCTGAAGCTGCACTGGGACCCACTCAGCGAGGAGCTGCAGTCTGTTGAGGATGACGTGGGTGAAGGTTTTGCCAATGACACTGAGAAGTTAGATGCTGTGATAATTATTACAGTCACTGTGGTCCCCTTTGTTCTTATACAGCATGATGATATTGGCATCATGCATGTCCTAGGGTACTCTCCCTTTCTCCCAGCACTGTAAAAGCAGCTCATATAGGTGGTCCAGGAGGGAGCTGTCCTTTCTGGCTTTGATAACCTCCGGTGGAATGCTGTCACTGCCTGGAGCTTTGCCACAGTGAGTCGATGGCCTTGCGGAGCTCTACTATGGTGGGTGGGGTATCCAGCTCCTACATGATGGGCAGTGGGTTGTTTCCTCGATGGCTTTGTGAGTGTTCTCCCTGGAGTACAACTCCTGGTAGTGCTCCGCCCACTTCTCCATCTGTTGGTTGCGGTCAGTAAGGACTTGACCAGAGGCAGATTTTAGGGGAGCAGTCTTGATGACGCTTGGTCCAAAAGCTTTCTTCATGCCATCATACATGGCACAGATGTTGCCACAGTCAGTCGATGTCTGGATGTCCTGACACAGCACTTGCCAGTGCTGGTTGGCAACATCGCAGGGCTGTCCGCTGGGGATTTCTCCGGGCAGTACATAGAGTAGCAAGAGTATTCTCTGAGGGCTCTTTCTTGTATGCGAGGAGAGCAGCTCTCTTGGCTGCAATGACAGGCTCCATCTTCACAATTCCTGCCTCAAATCAGTCCTCACTCCCCCTTTCTCTCCTTTCAAAAATTACTGAGGCAGCCTGGGACACAGCATCATGGATGTAGTTCCACTGTGATGTGGCGCTGGCGGAGTGGCAGTCCTCAAGGACACTATCAATGGCTCTGGCAAAGCGCTCACGCAGTTCTGGCATTGACATTCTAGCTGTGTTGATGTGAGGACGACCCTTCTGCCTCGAGCAGTGGATATGTCTGGGGAGAAGACACTTTGCTGAGGACCAGAGAGTGGTCGGTGTTGCAGTCAGCACAGTGGTAGCTGCACGTGATGAGTACTTGGTTCAGCAGGGATCTCATGGTGATGATGAGATCCAACTGGTGTCAGTGAAGGGACCTGGGGTGTCTCCAGAACACTCTGTGCTATGGTTTGGTGGGAAAGAAGGTGTTAGTGAGGCAGGAGGCCATGGAAGAAGCAGAGCTCTCTTTGAGCTTGCCAATGCCAAAGTATCCAATGCGTTGCGGCCAGAAGCTGTAGTCTGCACCCACTTGGGAATTAATGTTGCCGAGCAGGAACAGATGCTCCTTTTAAGGAATCACTTGAATCTTGGCCTCAAGCTCCTTGTAGAATGCATCCTTTGCCTCAACTATAGAGCAGAGTGTGGGAGCGTAGGTGCTAAGGATGTTCGCTGGTCCAGAGGTGAGTTTCGCACTGTGAAGCCGACACTGTAGAGCCGGTGCTCATCTAGCTCCTGTCCCTGCCAGAAGAACATACCATCCTTCTCCTTAAGGGTGCCGTTGGAGGCAAGTCTTGTCTCCTGTAGCGCAGCTGTGACAACATTGAGTCTGTTTAGCTCATGGTCGATGACTGCTGTTATCCTGGCATCGCTGATTTGCTGGATGTCATCAAAGAGGCTGGGGCGCATAGTTCTGATGTTCCAGGTTCCTTTGCTGCTTGGTGCAGAAATTACAGTCCATCTTTCGGCTTTTGGCCTACTCTCCAAGCATCCATTGAAGTGGGTGAACTGTGGCGGGCCAACACACTATTGGCCGAGGCAGGTGGTAACTAGCCAGTAGGACATGATGATCCCTCCAACTATCAGAAGACAACCCGTAACGCCTGTGAGCTTATGCCAATCTGCTCTGGGCTTAAAATTCGTAACTGCTGTCTTCCCGTGTTGTTGCTGCCACTGGAGTGATCTCTCCAGGGCACAGGCCTGGGTGATGATATGGAGATTCTGGGATGCCCAGTCATTAGAATTTCCCTCTTGCCATTGCTGGTCATGTCCAACAGAATGGACGAGCTGATACGGTTGGCACGAGCGCTGCTGCAGGAGTTGCCGGAAGTTGACACAATGTGTTGACAAACCATCTTCAGGACTCCACTCCAGATTTTCTGTCAGGGTTTACTCCCTTGGCCTTTGTCACACCCATGACACCACAAGGCAGTGGTACTATTTGCCCATGGCTGGTACACGACAGCTTTACCATGAACAGACTGCCAATGCCCGAGCCTTCCACATTCACAGGGGACCCAATACAATTCGAGTAGAAAGCTTAATTTACTGCACTCATTGATTAAAAGAATATCTCACCTGCTGACAAACTGCACAACTTAAAGAAAGATGTGCGAGGTCCAGCTCAAAAGACACTTGATGGCATCCTCTACAGAAATGACAGCGATGCATACAGGGACGCATGGGAACCTGTTGGGTATTTTCTCCTCCAAACATTCTTAAAACCTTTAACAAGACAAACAGAGTCAAGAAACACCAGTGAGACAGAAAGTCAAATATTACGCGCGGAGTGCGGCCAGGCTGTACACCAAGGCTACACTAAAGTCTGGCCTGCTTTTCCGCTCTTTTTATTAAGAGACGCCCTCATCACATAAACAAGAAACTTGTCCTAAGGGTGGGGGTAATGACGCAAGACAAGTTTCTTCCCATAACATAAACGCATACGTCAATAAGTGCAGCTGTAAGGAAGAACACTTCAGGTCAGCACATCTCGTTCGTCTGTTGCAGGTATCAGCTGTTCTGCATCTGCCTGAAGTGTCCTGTCTTCCACACTCCTTCACACTAAACACCACATCACAAACGTCAAAACAAAATTGAATTCTCAGGATTGCATTAAGACAGGTGCAAAACAGCACATCTCCGTTCTCATGAGAAAGAAGACAAAGCTAAACAAGGTTGAATAACACGTACGTTCTCAGGGTGAAGTGCAAAACAGCACAACACCGTTCTCATGAGAAAGAAGGCAAATGTACAAACGTTTAACAGTGATAACATATATACAAAATCTTTAACATTCCCCTCCTGTTTATCGCCTGTTAAAACATACAGTAGGCATCACTCAGCTTAGCACTTCTTTTTGAGATTTTCACTAAGAGGTTCATCATGGTATGTTTTCTCTAGGCTTACACCCCAGAGGTGATGTCATCATTGTCACCATCATCGGTGTCTGGGTCATCATACTTCCATTGGTCTGGGTACAGGTCAGGAGAGCCATCGTCCTCCTTGTCGTCATCTGTCCCCAGAAGTGGATATGATGCTGGACCCCCTCCTGGTCCTGGACTTATTGCTGTGGTTATCATTCTATTTACAAGGCCTCGGAGACATGGAATACAACAACATCCACACAATGTTAGAATTGCAGCAAATACTGCTATAGACACTAATAGTGAAGAAATCAAAGACCTCCATTTTCCCATCCCTTCCAGCCACCAATCCCAGCCTTCGGTGTTTACTCCACTGTGCTCTTTCATCTTCCTGTTCAACGTCCTCAGCCCGTCAATGGCTTGAGTGAGACTGCCGTCTGCAGCTGTGTTGTTGGGAATGAATGTGCAGCATTGTTCTCCGAACATGGCACAAACACCTCCTTTCTCTGCCAACAACATATCCAGAGCAATGCGATTCTGGAAGGCCATAAGAGACGTGGCTTCTAACTGTGAATGGACAGCCTTAAATCCTTCCTCAGTCCAATTTCCTAATTTCTGTACATTGTAGTGGATGTAGTTTATTCTGTCCACGTTTTTATTAATTGAGCACCACCAACAGATGGAAGATTCGAATCCAGCTGCTATTTGATTAACCAGTTTATACTCGTCAGGCACTCCCCTGGGGACTCCTATTGCGTCAATATATGTTGGATTTCCCACTCCTTTCCAATCTCTTTTCACTCTATGTCTGGCTACGCCTTTCTGCCAATCTTCAGGAATAAGAGAGGCTGCATATGTCGTAACGTCTTCAGGGGTCATGGGTATGGCTTAACTGGTAACAATAATGATATTAATGCACAATAACCTGACACATTTCGTGGCAGTCTGTCAAAGATTCTGTTATCCCCACACCACCACCATACGTCACTCCTCCCGACAGGTTTGAATGTGGGAGTACTATGGACCACATTCTTACACCAGGCGGTGTGGTTTAAGCTACTCAAAGTCTTACTTGTCCCTGTCAAGTGTACAAATGTATGGTTAGCATGCCCAACTTTGCTTGAGAATAAAGGTTTGATCTTAGTTAATTTGGTCACTGGATAGATCTTGTCCCACTTAAGACATTTGTTGTTTACCGCAATGTATGTCTGTGTCATAGCAGTCAGTAGACAGTCTTTGGGTAATGCTGCCGGTATTACCTGTAATACAGGTCTGGGTCCCATACACACAACACAGTCCTTCTTTGCTGCTAGTCCTGCTTGTTCTGCCATTAAAAGCCAATTGTTATTTTGTCCACTAATTCCTGTAGTTACTAGGAACCAGTCATCTGCCTTCATGTCTTTTGTGCCTTGTACAGACACCCCCTTTGCTTGTATGGACACCCCCTTTGACGTACTTAATTCGGTCAATATTGGTTGCTGTACTCTATCTGTCTCACAGAGGAAGAAATGGAAATACGGGTCTTTTCCTTGTTTGTATACCCAAAGGAGGAACAACCAACAGTCTCCCTCTATATCAGGTGGGAATATGGTTCCTTTTTCTGTGGTATTCACCACTATAGACAGCTTATCATCTGTTTGATACATTTTGAGACTTTGACTCTGGTACTTACCCCACTCGGTTTGTGCCCATCTTGGTGTCCATCTACTCCATTCATCGGCTACCAACGTTTCCCATCTCCTATCTTGTTGATCGTTGGTCATATACCATGAGAAACTATTTCCGTAATTAGTCCCTCTGTCACCATCCGGCATTCCATGGGTAAGAGCACTATATGGTACAGAGATGATCACAGAAGTATTTCTAGGAATGCACTAGGATTGGCCTGTACACCAAATCGGTATGCATTATTCCCATCACAGCTATGTACTGTGGCATTGATTATCGGACTGGGGTCTTTGTTACTTCTTTTTGGTCTCTGCAATCTGCGGATGTGATCCTTATTATCATGTCCCGTGCTCATGGCTTTTAATAATACTCCCAATTCAAAAAAGAAAAGTAGCATAACAAGGACTGTCCGTGGGGTCCAGAAACCCCCGTTCTTTTTATTTTTTTCTTTCGCCATTTCTGCACACTACAGCACACCTATGTTCAGAACAGTGGCTTCTTAATGTCTTCTGCTAGCTTTCGTGTCTAACCTGGATCTTAACACCAAGCTCACACACTATTACTAGTCTTGTCCTACTGTTCTTACTGTTTGTCTGTGTCTGCAGAAATGACTTTCTTACAGTGAGTTAAATGAATCCATGTACTTCTTTCCCCAATTGTCAAAGCTGTGGGTGTTGTGAGTAGTACTTGATAGGGCCCTTCCCATTTAGGTGAATGCCAGTGTTTTCTCTTGATGCTTCTTATCAACACCCAGTCTCCAGGTACCACTTTAGGGTCCTCCTGTGGAGAAATGGGATCATCAGTGTTTGGAACTCTCCCTCGTTGTCCTTCTAACATTTTTCTCATGTAATCCGCCAAATTGGCTTCCTCAGGTACATTCCAAATTTGTCCATAATATGGCAGTCGATATTTTCTGCCAAACAATGTTTCATACGGTGTCAACCCCATGGTACTAGTTATGTTTATATACATTTTTACCAAATCTACACAATGCGTCCATGGTCTGCCTGTTTCCTCCATTGTCTTTCTAAGTCTGTTTTTTACTGTGCCATTCATCCTTTCCACTAATCCGGCACTTTGTGGATGATAAGAACAATGATTTTTTAGATTAACCTGTAGTGCTTCTCCCACGTATTGCACTATTGCATTAACAAAATGCGCTCCGTTATCTGAATAGACTGTTTCTGGTATTCCAAATCGTGGGATGATGTCTTTGCATAATGCTTTAGCCACTGTAAGTGAATCTGCATGTTTTGTAGGGAACAATTCTACCCATTTTGAGAAGGCATCAATTATGACTAAACAAAATTCCTTCCCTTCATGTTTACTCAGCTGTATATAATCCATATGAATCACTTGAAAGGGATATTGTGGTGTTGGAAATTTACCTCTTTGGGGTCTCAAATTGCCTTGTGAGTTGTGTTTTGCACATATCATGCATGCTCTACAATGCTGTTTTGCATATGCTTCGAACCCATAAAGACAAAAAATAGATTGCAATTGCGATATCATACCCCCTGATGAGACATGCGTCACGCCATGGCTCATAATAGCTGCCCATTTAAACATATTTTTTGGCAATATGGGTTTCTTTTGTGGTCATACGTACAAGTCATTTGCATACGTAGCGCCTTTAGCTATCCACATTTGTTTCTCTCTGTCAGTTGCCTGCTGTTGCATGTCAGCAAGCAGTGTATGACCTAAATGCAAATCTGGAGTAGTTTCCTGTACAACACAAATAGAAGAAGCTGCTGCTGCCTCTTTTGCTGCTCTGTCAGCAAAATCATTTCCTTTTGAAACACTGTCAGAGCCATTGGTGTGAGCCGCACATTTGCATATAGCAATTTGTTGAGGCAACTTCACAGCTTGCAGTAGTGCAGTTAGGAGAGTGGCATGAGTCACTGGCTTTCCAGATGATGTCACCATTCCACGCTCCTCCCACAGTTTTGCAAACACATGCACTGTGCTAAAAGCGTACTGGCTGTCTGTATAAATTGTTACAGCCGTACCTTTAAACAGATAGCAAGCTGCAGTTAAAGCAACTAATTCAGCTGCTTGTGCTGAAAATGACGATGGCAATGAAGCAGAATCTAATACTTCTGAATTTGTGACGACAGCATATCCAGATTGCGTTTGTCCATAAGCATTTTTGGTGGAAGAACCATCCACATACACGATTGTACTGTTTGGGATGGATGTGTCCCGGAGGTCTGGGCGTGCTTTTGTACAAACTGTTGCTACATCAAGACAATTGTGCGGCTCACCATCCTCAGGTAAAGGTATCAATGTGGAGGGATTCAATGTTGTACAGCGCTCTATCGTAAGGTGTGGCTGTGATAATAGCAAGGACATGCACGAAAGATGTCTTGCTGGGGACAAAAGGCTCATGTTTGTCTGCAACAAAAGTGCAGAGACTGCATGTGGAACTTTCAATGTCAACTGATGGAATAGAACAACATTACTGCTACTTTGAACAGCCATAGAGGCCGCAACAACAGCCTGTACGCATGGTGGTAAAGCACTTGCTACTGCATCCAATTTAGATGAGTAGTAGGCAACTGGCCTCAATTTTGAGCCATACACTTGAACCAAAACACTAGTCATGAACTTATTCTTACAATCAACTGTTTGAATGAATGGTTTACTATAATCTGGTAGTGCCAAAACTGTGGATGACACTAATGTTTGTTTTACTTTTACAAAGGCTTCCTCAGCATCTTTGTTCCATTCCAACACGGTTGACATTGAAATATCATCTTTGTACATCAAATCAGAAAGTGGACTAGTCAACTCTGCATAGCAAGGAATCCATGCCCTGCAGTAATTTGTCAATCCAAGAAATGACATCATCTGTCTTTTAGTTTGTGGTTTTGGAGCGTGCAAAATTGCTTCCTTCCTGTCAGACAGGATCGTGCGCCCTGTGGCTGATAACTCATGTCCTAAATATTTTACTTTATCCCTACACAACTGAACTTTGTTTCTACTCACTCTGTGGCCATTGTCAAATAAGAAACATAATAATGCTACTGTGTCAGTTATGCAGTTTTCTCGTGTGTCAGAGGCAATCAAAATGTCATCAACATACACTAACAGCTGGCTATCTGCCGGTGGAACGAAATTGGCTAAACATGCTGACATGACTTGAGAATAAATAGTTGGGCTCTCTGCGTAACCCTGCGGTAATCTGGTGAATGTATATCGTTGTCCTTTAAAGGTAAAAGCAAACCAGAATTGACTATCTGGATGCACTGGCACAGAGAAAAATGCATTACTTATGTCAATTACTGAGAAACTATTAGAATTTGGTCTCAGCGAATTTAACAAGGTATGTGGATCTGGGACACATGGTGCTCTTTTAATCACAGCAGCATTTACTGCCTGCAGATCTTGAATCATTCTCCACCCCACTGAGGGCGGAGCCTTTTTCACAGGAAATATGGGTGTGTTACATGGTGAATCTGGACATGGCACTATTACTCCTGCTGTTAATAAATCCTCTATTACTGGCCTGATTCCGTCAATTGCATCAGGTTTCAATGGATACTGTCTTACACATGGTCTGTATTCTGTTTTTGGCCTTATAACTACAGGTTGTGCATTTTTAATCAGTCCTACGTCTGAAGGACCTGTTGTCCACAATCCTGACGGTACTGAAGAGAGAAGAGCATCCTCTTCAGGACTCAACTGAAACACTCAGGATTGTGAAGTGGACGCATCAATGTGTGTTCCAGCTGTCAGCACCAATGAGACATTAACTGGCACTTTATACAACTTGGTTGATGGACTGAACTCCGTTCGTGGGCCAACTCTACTCCAATCAGAGGCTGACAAAGCTGTTATGACTGTCAGTCCCAATTCTTGCCATTCTGTCAAATATGGCTTACAAAGTGACATATGTAATGGCATACCTGTGAATTTCAATTTTGATACATCTTCAGTGGCGCCTGTTACTGTTATGACGGCTATTGAGTTGCCATCATGAATCAAATCGGTCATTGTCAGTTTCACAGGTGAAACATTTTTCAATTTAGTTTCATAGTCACCATCCGGACCTGGAGGATCTTTATGCCACATTGTGACATGCAGGTCAGGTGGTGACATCTTTTGTTCAGGATTTTTTAGTAGGGCTGTCGCTTGCAAGACGACATCTTTACCCCATCCTGCAGCATCTTCTTCTGAGATGTCAAATGTATAGTAATAGTGGAATGTGGGGTCAGCGCTTTCTTCTCTTACCATGTTAACGCCTCCTGTGCGTTCAACAACTAATTTCCCTTGTTCCACAATTATGGACAAGCCCAATGCAGTCAATCCGTCTCGTCCTAGGAGGTTAACTGGACATTGTGGCATGCTCAACACTGACATAGTACACGTCAGGCCAAATGGATCTGTCAACGTTATGGGTTTGGTGATAGGGACGTCTGATGTTTGTCCATTTGCAGAGCGAACCCTAAAGAGTTCGTTGCTTAATTGATGGACAGGTATGTTGTCATTACATGTGGTTCTACATGCTCCTGTATCACAAAGGAATGTCACTGGTCGTCCATTTACCAACAAAGTCACTTCTGGTTTTGGTACCGGATTTCCCAGCAAGGCACACAGATCCATACATACAGATTCAGACTGCCTATCTGATATGGAATCATGGATTATGGATTCTAGTCATTGTGGATACTGTGGCTGCGGAGGATTATTCCGTTGTGGAATTCTCCCTGCTGCTCCCTCAGTAGGTGGATTTGGACAATTTCTATACATATGTCCCTCTCTTCCACAGTTCCAACAAATCAGGGGACCACGTGGTGGCCCTCCCTGCTGTTGTGGTTGCCATGGTCCTTGACGTTGTGGCTGTCCACCTTGTCTATTTTGCCATGGCTTTTTGGGGCGTTTGCACTGCTTCTGCTGTCTTAAGTTGCCCTGCTGGTAATATATTTCATCATCTCCATGTGCTACATACACTCCTTTGTCGCTGTTTCTTGTCTTTTTCTGTTTTAAGACTTCTTCTGCATGACAGCAGTGTGTATGTGTGTCTTCCAATGTGCCTGTAGGCAATCCAATCCAATGTTTCTGTATCCAAGCTTTTATATCCTTATTGGAATGTTGGATCAGAGCGTTTTTCAATTGTTGTTCATACACAGGTGTTTCTGGCAATATGCCACTATGGACCCTAAACACATTCTCAAATCTGCACCTAAACTCTGTCCATGGCTCTCCTTCTTTCTGAGTTGTCCTGGTAATTTCAGTATAATTTATCTTTGGTCCTAACACTCCTTTTGCACGTGTAATCATAGCTTCCACTCTTGTTTTCAAGACTAGATCATCATGTGTCAGTGGTACGCCTTGTTGATCTGCAGGATTCCAGTCTCCGCGTACCTGACTCCATTTAGGGCCACATGCTTTCATCCACACCTGTTGGACTTCAGGTCCATTAAGGTGGTAAGATGTTCTAATGCTTTCTATATCCTGCATAAATCCCTCAATATCGACATGTGGCGATGGTATCATGTCGACTGCTGCTTTGATATCATCAGCATTCCATGTCCGATAAACGAGCATGGTTGGTAGCTGTCCTGCTGTTCCTGCACGAGGATTTGGTACTTCTATCATAGGATAGGCACCTCCCTGATCACTATGTTCCACCATGGGAGGGGCTGTAGGCACTTTCGCTTGACTGCGTGTTTGTGGTTTTTCTGGTTTTTCTCTTTTTACCTTAGGTTTTACTGCCAAATCATACTGTGGTGGCGGTACATCGTCATCCTCTGGTAGAGGAGATAAAGGTCTCTTTGTCACCGACGATCCAGCCGGCGGTGATTGTTGAGGCTGTTCTGGCTCTCTGTGCTGAATTATCACATCTTCTTCTGCCTTACCTACAGCTTTCTTTTTCCTTGCTTTCTCTAATCGTCGCTTCTCTGCTCCTTTCTGTCTGTTCTCTGCTTCTTCCTCCCAAAATGCCACTAAATCTGCCCCTACTTTCTGCATCTTTTTCTCATCACCTTTATGTTCCCGTTTTAACTCCTTCTTCAGCTTTTGTATGCTGATCAGGTTCAGTCGTCCGTCAAAGTCATGTTTATTTATCCAGGTCTCCAATTTCTTTGTTGCTTTTGGATTTTTTGCCTCCATAACTTTCCAGTCGTCAGTTGATAAATTTTCCTTATTTTTAGACGTCTTACCCCCCATTTTTATTATATTTTTTTATCCCTTGTTATAATTTGGACTTCAGACGGGGGCACACCTAGGGTGTTCTAAATCTGAAGTTTCACACTTTCTTTGGACGTGACAATTAATTTGCCGTCGTGTGGTTGATTCCTTTCACCTCCCCGTAGGAAGCGGAATCACTTGCCTGCTGCTTCCACACGCACGGTTGTCACTAACGTTGTCCAAAGTATTACACTTTCACACAGTTATTTACACTTGCGCAAAACACTATTTACACATAGAAACACTCCTAATAATCGTACGCGTATTCTTATGTCAGGGGAGCTTGCCCTCCCGTGAAATTTAACTAATGTCCTGCCTTAGGGGACTCCGCCGTCCCTGCCAAATTTAACTGCTTTTTTACAGTGCACATATTTCTACCCGGGATTTCCTGTACGTATTAAAACAGAGGAGTCCGTATCCTCCTTCCGGAATTTAACTACTCGCGTCCCTCGCAACCGTAGAGGAGTCCGCCCTCCTTACAGAGTTTAACTGTGTTTCATTAACAGACGATTCTGTATCATCGCTTACGGAGTTTAACTGTTTTATGCGATCACTTCTATCCCCTACCGGTACGCGTATATAAACAGAGGAGTCCGCAACCTCCTTACAGAGTTTAACTGCTTTGCATTAACAGGCGATTCTGTATCATCGCTTGCGGAATTTAACTGTTTTATGTGATCTGATCACCACTCACTCAGTACTGTTTACAAAGAAATTTTACTCACTGACTCGACTTCCTGTCTGTCTTCTTCGGGAAAATCTCGTCAACCAGACGATGCCAGCGGTGGTCGACAATTGCAGACACGATCAATCGATCGATCAGACCTTGGCCAAGGATTTACGTCTGGACTTGACGACCTCCGCCGGACACCTCCGGTGTTGTTGAGATCCCGGACGAGCCCCCAGTCAATGTTGGGTATTTTCTCCTCCAAACATTCTTAAAACCTTTAACAAGACAAACAGAGTCAAGAAACACCAGTGAGACAGAAAGTCAAATATTACGCGCGGAGTGCGGCCAGGCTGTACACCAAGGCTACACTAAAGTCTGGCCTGCTTTTCCGCTCTTTTTATTAAGAGACGCCCTCATCACATAAACAAGAAACTTGTCCTAAGGGTGGGGGTAATGACGCAAGACAAGTTTCTTCCCATAACATAAACGCATACGTCAATAAGTGCAGCTGTAAGGAAGAACACTTCAGGTCAGCACATCTCGTTCGTCTGTTGCAGGTATCAGCTGTTCTGCATCTGCCTGAAGTGTCCTGTCTTCCACACTCCTTCACACTAAACACCACATCACAAACGTCAAAACAAAATTGAATTCTCAGGATTGCATTAAGACAGGTGCAAAACAGCACATCTCCATTCTCATGAGAAAGAAGACAAAGCTAAACAAGGTTGAATAACACGTACATTCTCAGGGTGAAGTGCAAAACAGCACAACACCGTTCTCATGAGAAAGAAGGCAAATGTACAAACGTTTAACAGTGATAACATATATACAAAATCTTTAACAGAACCCCTTAACCAAAGGTGTGGATATTCAATTGTTATCCAGAAAGCTTTTAGACAAAGTCTGGCAAAATGGCCAAAGATACAAACAAAGGACTCTATAGGATTTAGAGCTTTTGCTGATTTCATTCAAACATGTCATGAGGCTTTGCCCCAAGTCGATGGTATAAACATTCTCAACGATTGTGAGGAGAAACAAAAACCTGTACAAAAGTTACCAGACTAGGCAGCTGCAAGGTGGAATTGTGAAGCTACTCAGTTCATGAAACAAAGTGAGAAGTTTCCAAGTTTAAAAGATTTTGATGAGTTCATGTCTTCTGAAGCAGAGATCATGTGCAACCTGATCACAACACTTCAGG
The DNA here is from genome assembly GCF_902500255.1 of Thalassophryne amazonica. Taxonomy (NCBI): domain Eukaryota; kingdom Metazoa; phylum Chordata; class Actinopteri; order Batrachoidiformes; family Batrachoididae; genus Thalassophryne; species Thalassophryne amazonica. Next base: position 123,903,260 of record NC_047106.1, read on the forward strand.
CTCTCCACTGTACAGACTTCACCACAATCACTGGTAAAGGCTGCCAAAAGTAAAAAAGACGACGGACACAAACTTCACAGTTGCCCACAAATCACTTGAAGATCAAAGGACATACATAAAGGAGAAAAAACTTTGTTATGGCTGTCTCAAACCCGAACACAGTGCAAAGGACTGTCGCTACAGACTTGTATATGAAACACCCTACCTGTCTGAATGACTTCAACTATGACAATGACAAATCAAAGTGATGCAAATTATTGGTTGAGCTAATAGGATTAATAAATGGAATAGCTTTGTGTTGAATTTTTGGTCTCCAAAGTAAAGGTCACACAAGGTCAATGTCCATTGGATTGTATGACATGTGACATAACTAAGCATGATACATGGTGCAAACTATTCCTTTTTAAAACCCTGTTAACTCAACTAATAATTTGCATCATGTTTTATCAAAATTGGAGCAACTTTAACTCTTGACCCCTGTACAAACTGAAACTGACCATTGTCACCATTTTTGCTGTTTTTACCCCATAACTCCTGATCATTCAGTCATAGATAGTCCAAACTATACCTTTTTGGAATCTTTAAGATCAGACAAATAATGTGGTGTAGCTTTCATAATGATTTGAGCATTTTTAATTTTGACCCCTGTGTAATTCTTCAATTGACCCCTACCTGGCCGCCTATTGACAATTCAAGTGGCCAGTTGTTTTTATCAAAAGAGTAATGTCTAATGCCGCATTCACACTGGGCGCGACAAGAGCGACAGCAGCGACAAGTTGCCATGTAATCCCTATGGAAGGACGCGTTGTGGCACCAAGCCACGCAGCGCGACGCAATGGACGCGAATGAAGCGATGCGAGTGAAGCGATTTTGAGCAATTGTCGTGCAATATTGTGTCGCGATATTGTGTCACGAGCAGCCCCACAGCAAGCAGCTGAGTTGTTTATGTACGCACGGAGCGAATCGTCTGAAGATTATTTTATTAATTAACTACACAGATGTATAATAAAGCAAATGGTGACTGGTTTCTAAACACAATTATGACAGAGTTTTTGGAGCGAGCAGCAGCCCTGCAGAGTTTTTTTTTAATTGTTTACATTGTTTACATTACTTGCGTGTGAACGGGACAGGAGGTCCTCAAACTGGGTTCTACAGAGGCAGAAGGACCGCTGAAAGCGGCCATCATCCAGACGCAGCTCCTGCAGCAAATAATGATACTCCCTGAATTGGGAACATCTCATGACATTTGTCAGCTTTACACAACAACTCGCTCTGTGTGATCAAGCTCCGTCATGTTAACTTGACTGACAACCGGAGCCGGTGAGCGGAATGGAAGCTCCTCCTATTTGATGACGCACTGGGACGAGTTTTTGCAGCAAAAGCAGAGCGACACACCGGGCGATGGTGGCGCGTCCATCGCCACGCGACTGATGCAAATTTGTGGCGTCTGGTCGCGCCCGGTGTGAATTCAGCATAAGGAGTATTTCTGCCAACTTTGGTGCTTGTATCACCATTTGTACGATTTTGTTCTAAATATTCTCTTAGCTGCTGCACTAGGTACATCCCAGTCTCACTTTTTTTTTTCATGCTCCCGTGACGAAATTAGTCAAATTTTCGTGACTAGGTTTTTTTAACTCATTATTCCTAACCCTACTCCTACCCCCGACCCTAACCTTAACCATAACCTAATCTTACTCTTTCCCCCACCCTACCCATAACCACCCGACGCCCCCGCTTCACTTTTAATTTCGTGCAGCCATCACACAATGAATTAGAATGAATTTGTGCTGCCGTGACGAAAATAAGGTGCTTCTCGTCACGATATCACGAACCAACAGATTAATGTATATTTCATGCTGCTGAATCACGACTTGTCGTGAGACCAGGTTGCTATGTACCAGTATGGCTTTCTTCAGAGCAAAATCCAGGTACAGAAAAAGCTTGTTTATGCACTCTTGGGACACACAAAGTGACACAGTGTTTGTTCATTGACCAAGATGTGTCTAATAGTCTCAAAGCTAGGTCTACCCCAATGAAGTTAAGGCCCACTACAATGCTTGGAGAAGATGCTGTTGTGCCAAGTGAACATGTCTCAGGTCTCAAAGTTAGAGGCTACAACTCCTCAGAAACAATTGAACTCCCTCCTGCTTACACTAAAGACTGCATACCAGTGAACCACTCTCACATTCCTACCTGTGAAACAGCAAGGCAATGGAATGAAGTCATGGTCTGCTTGAGGTTTCTTCCTCAAAGGGAGTTTTTCCTTACTACTGCTGCTCTGGGTGTTAGTAAGGCTAGACCTTACTTGTGTGAAGCGCCTTGAGGCAACTCTGTTGTGACTGGCACTATATAAATGAAAATAAATTAAAATGTAATTAAAATCATCTTAAGGAAATAGTGAATGCCATTCCCATGCAGCTAGAATGTGAAGTTGGCTTGTTAATTGGCTACAATTGATCTAAGGCACTGGCGCCAAAGCAGGTAATCTTAGGAGGCGAGAATGAACCCTACGCAGACCGCGCAGCATTGGGCTGGAGTGTTGTAGGCCCTACATCAGCTCATAATGACTCTTTTAGTATGTTCACTGTGTGCCACAGAGTTACAGCCAAAGACCTCCCCCTAGTGACTCCAGCTGACGCACTCAAGGTTCTTGAGTCAGACTTCAAGGATAATAAGAAGGATAATAAGTCAGTGTCTCAAGATGGTATTCTCTTTCTGAACACGTTAAAAGAAGGCATTTACAAAAACACTGAAGGACATTATGAAATGTCACTTCCATTTAAGGAGACTCTTACCGGACAATAAGCAAATGGCCACTGTGCGACTTCAAAGCTTCAAAAACAAATTGTCAAAAGTTCAGGATCAAAAGGATTAAAAGTACAAGGAGCAATATGTGACGTTTATGAGTGAAGTCATAGAAAAGGGTGATGCAGAGGACGTGAACAGTGAAGCAAAGGAAGGAGAAAGGTGGTATATCCCCCACCATGGGATATATCATCCTCAAAAACCTGAAAACTCAGAGAGGGACAAAGAGATACCCCCAGCTGCAGACATTGACACAAACGTACCACTCAGAGATCCAGATGTTGAAACAGTACATGCACTGAACACACTCAGAACAGAAAAGAAAGGTTAATCAGACAAGTTGACGTTTTCCTCATGGTACAGAGACACCCAAGCCATAGCTCGTCTCATTCATTGTGCCAAGAGAGATAAAACAACAGACCACAGCACAGTACAAGAAAGACAAAATGCACAATGGGTTATTTTAAAAGATGTACAAAAACGTGAATATGCAGAGGAGATAAAGATGCTCAAAAATGGAAACGCACTCCTTCACAAAAGCAAAATGTTTCAAATGGACACTTTCCTTGACAATGATGGACTCCTTAAGGTGGGAGGAAGGCTCAAAAATGCATCATTTTCCTCCGCATTGAAACATCCGATGATAGTTCCTTTAAAAGGTCACCCCATGTCACTCAGCTGATAATAGCTCATTTCCACAGTAAAGTGCAACACCAAGGGAAAGGACTGACAATCAGTGGGATCAGATCAAATGGATTTTGGATTTCAGGTATCAACAAAGCCGTGGCAAACTTTGTGCACCAGTGTGTAAGGAGAGGCACAGAGGAACAGAAAATGTCTGATCTCCCAACACAACGTTTAGATCCATTTCCACTGTTTACATTTTGTGGAATGGACTGTTTTAGAGCCTTTCTAACTAAACAAGCTCACAAAGTGCACAAGCGTTATGGACTTCTTTTTACCTGCCTTTGCTGCAGAGCAGTGCATATAGAAATGTTGGATGACATGACTACAGACGCCTTTATTAATGCACTTCACTGTTTTATAGCCATAAGAGGAGCAGTCTGAGAGATAAGATACGATCAAGGAAGTAACTTTGTCGGAGCTAAAAACAAACTGCAAAAAGCTTTAAAGCAAATGGACTCGAACTGTATCTCCAGTTTTCTTGATGAAAAACAGTGTGACTTCAAAATGCACACTCACCATTCAAGCCATACAGGAGGCGTGTGGGAAAGACAGATCCGTACAGTTCGAAGCATTCTGCACTCAACAGCTTCACTTTCATCAGGCAGAATAGATGACGCATCATTAAGGACATTCTTTTATGAAGCGATAGCGATCATGAACAGCAGACCTCTGACTGTGGACAACTTAAGTGACCCAAACAGCCCAGAGCCACTGACACCAAATCACCTGCTTACTATGAAGTCAAAGGCAGCCATACCCCCTCCAGGTAAATTAATCAGAGAGGACATTTATGCACATAAAAGGTGGCGGCAGGTGCAATACTTATCAGAACAGTTTTGGTCAAGTTGAAAAAACGAGTATCTATCCAACATCGCAACAAGGGAAAAATGGCGCACTCCAAAAAGAAACTTGAAAGGTGGAGATGTTGTTATGGAGAAGATGGATGATTTACCCTGCTATGAATGGAGATTAGCACATGTAATGGACACAGTAACTGACAATGATGAACTCATAAGAAAGGCAAAGCTTCTCTTTGGAGAGAAGGTTGAGAAAAGACAATGTACCAGAAAATCTTCCATAGTGGAACGCTCAGTGCAGAAATTAGTTCTACTCCTGGAGACTGTTTAACCACTTTCTACAGCCAAAGGTTTATGCTTTCATATGGACTATGTATTTTCATAAACTTTAAAGGTCACAGATCATTTCATTTGGAAATCATTATTGTTGCATTTAGTTACCAGTTAAGTGCTAATGACTTGGTGGGAGTGTAAATGACCTTGCGTCAGTTTTCTTATCACAAATTAGTTCACAAGTTTATTATTCTGTTTCAACAACAGTACACTTAATGCTTTTATTTTGAAAGGTCCAGAATGGCAAGGTGTCATAAATCGGTTGTAACTGCTGAAAACTGCAGCAGCGCAAACTCCGAGGTGCAGAGAGAAAGTGTGCTCCATGATTAATGTGGCTAAAAACTAATTTTGAGGTACAATTCTAAATTGCAAAGTGGTCCAGTGGCACCTGGTTGATGAGGGAACAAGGTTGTTGTGTTTTGTAAATATAAGTTTGCTATATTTCACAAAGTTTGCAGTTTGCTACTCAGGGTGATGTTTACTAGTTAACACCCACTAGACGGTGCTAGTGCACTTTGGTAAAAGCTATCGTCATGGTTGATTAGCTTTTGTAATGAAAAGACAAATAAATGGTTAAACGACAATGTTTAAAAGGTTTAATAAATATTTATGACATTTTGCACTCAAGGTAGAGATTATTAAGGATATATAGGTAATAAATAAGGAAAGGGGATAAGGTAAAAACATACTGTTTGAGTTACTAATGTTATGGTTTGGGCCGGAGTGGAACAGAGAACCCAGATGCTGGGAGCAGAAATGAGAATGGAGTGAATCAGAACACTGGTTTATTTACAAACAGTGTATGGAGGAGGATGAGTAGGCAGCCTTGAATGGTGGAGACAGGGCCCGCACAATGGTGGAACCAGGGAACTACAGTCCAGGTGGCGTTGAGCCCAAGTGCAGAGTGGATGATGCAATCTGGAAGCCAGGTGACCGCCTTGTAAGAGTGTTCCATGATGCATAACACAAAATGGCTGACACACATCCAAAATGTCCTCGTAACAATCTGATCTTTTTATACAGTGAGGAAAATAAGTATTTGAACACCCTGCGATTTTGCAAGTTCTCCCACTTTTAGAAATTATGGAGGGGTCTGAAATTTTCATCTTAGGTGCATGTCCACTGTGAGAGACATAATCTAAAAAAAAAAAAAAGAAAAATCCGTAAATCACAATGTATGATTTTTTAATAATTTATTTGTATGTTACTGCTGCAAATAAGTATTTGAACACCTGTGAAAATCAATGTTAATGTTTGGTACAGTAGCCTTTGTTTGCAAATACAGAGGTCAAATGTTTCCTGTAGTTTATACCAGGTTTGCACACTGCAGCAGGGATTTTGGTCCACTCATCCATACATATCATCTCCAAATCTTTCAGGTTTGGAGTTTCAGCTCCCTCCAAAGATTTTTTATTGAGTTCAGGTCTGGAGACTGGCCAGGCCACTCCAGGACCTTGAAATGCTTCTTACGGAGCCCCTCCTTAGTTGCCCTGGCTGTGTGTTTGGGGTCATTGTCATGCTGGAAGACCCAGCCATGACCCATCTTCAATGCTCTTACTGAGGGAAGGAGGTTGTTTGCCAAAATCTCACAATACATGACCCCATCCATCCATCCTCCCTTCAATATGGTGCAGTCGTCCTGTCCCCTTTGCAGAAGAGCACCCCCAGATTATGATGTTTTCACCCCCATGCTTCATGGTTGGGATGGTTTTCTTGGGGTTGTTCTCATCCTCTAAACATGGTAAGTGGAGTTGATTCCAAAAAGCTCTATTCTGGTCTCATCTGACCACATGGCCTTCTCCCATGCCTCTTCTGGATCATCCAGATGGTCACTGGTGAACTTCAAATGGGCCTGGAGATGTGCTGGCTTGAGCAGGGGGACCTTGCTGCCCTGCAGGATTTTAAACCATGACAGTATCATGTGTTACTAATGTAATCTTTGTGACTGTGGTCCCAGCTCTCTTCAGGTCATTGACCAGGTCCTCCTGTGTAGTTCTGAGCTTTCTCAGAATCATCCTTACCCCACAAAGTGAGATCTTGCATGGAATCCCAGACTGAGGGAGATTGACAGTCATCTTGTGTTTCATCCACTTTCTAAAAAATAATCGTAACAGTTGTCTTCTACCAAGCTGCTTACCTGTTGTCCTGTAGTACATCCCAGCCCAGTGCAGGTGTACACTTTTGTCCCTGGTGCCCTTAGACAGCTCTTTGGTCTTGGCTATGGTGGACAGGTTGGAGTGTGATTGATTGTGTGTGAACAGGTGTCTTTTATACAGGTAACAAGTTCAAACAGGTGCAATTAATACAGGTAAAGAGTGCAGAATAAAGGGCTTCTTAAAGAAAAATTAACAGGTCTGTGAGAGCCAGAATTCTTACAAATACATACAAATAAATTATTAAAAAATCATACATTGTGATTTCCAGATTTTTTTTTTTTTTTTTTTAGTTTATGACTCTGTTTATGACTCTCACAGTGGACATGCACCTAAGATGAAAATTTCAGACCCCTCCATGATTTCTAAATGGGAGAACTTGCAAAATCGCAGAGTGTTCAAATACTTATTTTCCTCACTGTATATGTTTAATTGATACAACCAAAGCATTCATGTCTATTTGGAAAAAGAATCAGCATGATGGAACACTTTGTTTTATTGCGTGAAGCTACACTACATACATAAACACACACTATAAGATTTTTACATAACCATGAACACACTGCGAAGACACCGCCCCCTTTCACCACCCTGCAGCCAGTTCACATAGACACTGATTCAAGCCAGGTTCAGGACCACCCATATGGGGGTGGCTTAGGCTGGTTATAAAAGTTAGAGAACAAAGAAAGTCTGGATTCTTTTGTTCCTGGTGTTTGCATGCGATCAGGTCAAGATCCCAGAGATAACTCTGTACCGGTGCAACAACTCTATCAATACAACATCTAAACTTTGAAGTCCGTTTCCTGTCCAATTCTTTTTGGAGGTCTCACTGTGATAAAAGAACCTAACAGCCTGCAAGCTGTCAATGTGGAATCTGGAGAAGATACACAGGTGAGTGAATTGCTGAGCACACGAACCGAGTCAGTTCCAGAAGTAGATCAACTCAAATTCACAGTCAGAAAGAGACAGTTTATCTTAGCTGAGTCCAGCCTGTTGAAATGAGCTGAAGCTGTTGAAATGAGCTGAAGTTAGAAAACGACAACAAAATGCTGAGCTTGGAAACTCAGATAAGCTGTAGGAAAAAATGACAGACCAAAATGCTGAGCTTGGAAACTCAGACAAGCTGCAGAAAAAATTGTAGTGCACAATCCAAAAAGCATGGGAGCTCAGAATAATCACTCCCGACTCCCGGCCGTCCCTGGTCACACATAGGTCTGGCCTTTGTTACAGGGCTTCTTCCATCCCAGGGTAACACAGTCGTCCTCATGGTGACAATGGAGTGAAAAACAGCAGCAGCAGCAGGAACAGGCAGTCCACACAGTACAACCCCCCCCCCCCCCATGGGAGCCCCCTAGGCGACCTTCCAGGACAATCAGGATTGTCCCGGTAGAAGTCCCGGATGAGGAAAGGGTCCAGGATGAGGCCCTGCTTGACCCAGGAGCATTCTTCAGGTCCATAAACCTCCCAGTCCACCAGATACTGGAAAGCCCGTCTCTCACAACAAACATCCAGTATCTTCTGGACGGTCCAGGCTGGATGACCGTCCACTATCCAGGCAGGTGGTGGTGGAGTAGCTGGAGGACACAGAGGACTGGAGTGCACCGGCTTCAGCCAGGAAACATGGAAGACCAGGTAGACCAGCAGCGAACAGGGAAGCCAGAGTCGAACGGCATAAGGGTTGACCACCCATTCTACAACAAATGGCCCGATGAATCTGGGTGACAGCTTGGGAGCGTCCGTTTGCAGAGGGATGTCCCGCGATGAAAGCAACACCTCCTGCCCGGGCTGATAGTCAGGGGCGGGGGTCCGGTGCCGGTCAGCATGGCTCCGGGTGTTGGTCTTCAGCAGGGCAGAACGGATGGTCTTCCACACCTGACGGCACCTCCTGAGGTGGAGTTGGACAGAAGGAACGGATATATGGGCTTCCTGAGATGGAAATAAAGGGGGTTGGTAGCCTAGTGAGGCTTCAAAGGGGGAAAGCCCAGTGGCTGAAGAAACTTGAGAATTATGGGCATACTCCAGGCAGGGAAGATGAATACTCCAGTCCGTCGAGTGTGAGGCTGAAACACACCTGACGGTGGCCTCGAGGTCCTGGTTCGCCTGCTCTGCGTGCCCATTTGTCTGGGGATGAAACCCGGACGACAGGCTGACCGAGGCCCCAATAGCAGCACAAAAGCTTCACCACACTGGCAAAGTGAACTGGGGCCCTCGGTCAGATGCATTGTCCTGGGGGATGCCATGCAGCTGGACCACATGGAGGACCAGGAGGTCGACGGTCTCCTGGGCTGTTGGGAGCTTCTGCAGGGGATCAAATTGGACTGCCTCAGAGAACCGATCCATGACTATGAGGACGACTGTGTTACCCTGGGATGGAAGAAGCCCTGTAACAAAGGCCAGACCTATGTGTGACCAGGGACGGCCGGGAGTCAGGAGTGGTTGTAGCAGCCCAGCAGGAGGCTGGTGAGATGCCTTGCCCCTGGCACAGATGGAACAGGCCTGCATGAAGTCCCTTACGTCTGCCTGGACAGTGGGCCACCAGAAGTGGCAACGGAGGAATTCCAAAGTCTGATGGATTCCAGGGTGGCAGGACAGCTTGGAGGAATGACAGAACTGCAGGACTTGGGATCTGGTTTCGAGTGGCACGAAAAGTCAACCGGGTGGCCCTACCCCGGGATCAGGATGGCGTATGAGGGCTTCCTGGGTGGCTTGCTCAACATCCCAGGTCAACGCCCCCACAATCATGGATCAGGGAAGGATAGCCTCTGGAGGATTCTGTGATTCCTTTGGCGGTGAGAACTGGCGTGAGAGGGCATCCGGTTTTCCGTTCTTGCTGCCTGGTCGGTATGAGATTGTGAAGTTGAATCTACCAAAAAACAGCGACCACCTGGCTAGACAGGCATTCAGGCGCTTGGCTGACTGGATGTATTCTAGTTTGCGGTGGTCTTTCCATACAATAAATGGAACTGCGACTCCCTCCAGCCAGTGTCTCCATTCTGCAAGAGCCTCCTTAACCGCCAGGAGTTCCCGGTTACCTACGTCCTAGTTCCTCTCAGCGGGGGAGAGGCACCGCGAGAAAAACACGCATGGATGGATTTTGTTGTCACTCTTTGATCTCAAGGACAGGACAGCCCCTAGCCCAGAGTCAGAGGCGTCCACTTCCACTATAAGCTGATGATCCGGGTCCGGCTGAGTAAGGATTGGTGCAGTGGCAAACTGTTTTTTTTAAGGAGATTGAATGCGGAGTCGGCCTGAGGAGTCCACTGAAAGACAGTTTTGGAGGAAGTGAGTGAGGTGAGAGGAACTGCAACCTGACTGAACCCACAGCAGGAGAGATTGTATAGTCTGCTCGAGGGTAGCGGGGTGCCTGGAAGCAAGTCAATGGCACAGTCATAAGGACGGTGAAGAGGCAGTGAGTGTGCACATCCTTGCTGAAAACATCACCAAGGTCGTGCTACTCAGAGAAAACTAAAGACAAATTAGGTGGTGAGTAGACCACCTCCTTGGCAACAACACTGGGATGAACTGAGGAACTGATACACCCCTTGAGACAGGCTTCACTCCATTGAGTGATAACCCCAATCGAACAATCGATACCGGGATTGTGTTTAGAAACCCAAGGGTGGCCTAAAACCACGGGAGATGACAAGGGAATAACAAAAAACTAAATAGTTTCTCTGTGATTTCCAGACACCACTAATGTGACAGGTTTAGTACAGTGAGTGATGGCCGAAAGGGCCATGCCGTCTAACGCATGCATGGACAGTGGGGAAGGAAGTGGTTCCAGAGGTATATTAGCCATGGAAGCTAAATCAATTAAATTTCCTTCAGCTCCTGTAATCAGAGCTGGGGCCGAAAGCATCTCATTGCAATAAAAAAATAGTAGCCAAGATTTGAGTACGACTGGATCCCACACCTGTGAGTTTGGCTTGGCTCACCCGCAGCCTGGATCCTATGGATGACCATTGGCTTTTGGCTGAACGGGGCAAGTACTGAGGATATGCCCCTTAGCACTACAATATAGACATTCCCTGGCTACCAGTCTCCATTGTTGTTCTTCTGCGGACAATTTGGCCCTGCTGAGCTGCATAGGCTCGACAGCAGGGGGAGCTGGAGTGTCGAAGATTGATTCAGTGGAGCTTGGTAGGGATGGCCCCAGAGTGCTGCAGGGTGGGGCGAGTGGAAGCTACCAGGTCAGCCTGATGGCCTTTGTCCTGACGTCGCTCCCTCAGATGGTTGTCTAGACAGATAACGAGGAAGATGAGAATCTAGACCAGCTGGTTCGTCCCGGACCGCCAGCTCATCCTTCAGTGCGTCATTCAACCCATTAATGCAAACGCTTCGCAGCACATTTGCATGAACATCATATGAACAAAGAATGAGGACAGGTAATGTTTGTAGGTGAACAATCAATGAACATTATACAAGCGTTCACAAATGTCCAGAACAGGCATGAAATGTGTCATACACTATCGGAAGCAGTAAGAAAGAGCCCAAAAAGTCTGAAAATTTCATGGAAATCGGTTTGGTAGATAAAGTTATTACATTTTCAATGTATGAAAATTTGTTGAAATGTGGCGTTACTGTGTTGCAGTGGACATTTAGTGTTTTCAATTATGTTGAAGGAAGTCTTTATGTGCTGTTGCAATCCACATGGAAATGTGTTTTATAGCATATCTGATAGCAATTGGTAAGTTTTTATTTTTATTTGATAAAATGTGGATGTCATGTCCACATATGTGGACATGACATTTTTGGTTGTCTAGACCATAATACTAAGTATTGTTTTATGAGAACCCGGTGTCCACATAGGAGGTCATTATACTGCCACTTGGAGGTGGTAGAAGAGTATAACACATTCAAATACAGATTCAAGATGGCTGACAACACACCTGGAAGTTCACATGGCAGCTCTTGATACAAATCTCGCTCAGGTAAAAAAATAAAACAACAAATTTCATGGCTGATTCACATTCAAATGTGTAAAAAAGTATTCAATGTTTGTTCTGGGAGTCAAATTTTTCAATAGTAACTGTAATGATTTACCATGCCGCTAAACACGATGTCCACGTACATTGACAGACGGACCTAGTTATGCTAGCTTTGTTGAAATGTCCACAAATGTGGACACTGGGAGTTGGGATAGTTTTGGTTGTCAACAATAGATTACTACATCAAAAATAGATGTAACTTCCTTTATTAATCTAAATAGATTATTCTTTGATTTTTCTTATGTTTTTTCCAGTGCGTTATACTCTGTCACAAGCATTGGAGTTACTAGGGTTAATTGGTAGAGATAACTCAGACTTGGAAGATTTGTCAGACATTGATGATCCCGCTGGCTATCAACCCCTACGGCAGGACCCAAGCAGCAGTGAGGAGGACAGTAGCAGACGTGAAGACCACATTAAACAGCCCTCTAAGCCTATCGGGACGTAAACGTCTCCGCGACAAACATGAAAAATATAGTTCAGATCATGAAAGTGCCAGTTCACGCACTCCCAGACATCGCTCTTGGACACAGCAGGATGATGCTGATGTCTCAAAAAAGGTCACTATAGATACAACACCAGAACCAAGTTATCAGAAACAGACCAAGACCAAAAGGCAGGAGATGCAATGGAGGGCTTCTCAGCTAACACCAAATCAAGCCCAGTTTGAGCATGAGGAGGAAACTGAGCAGGACAGAGAGGGATAGACCCCAATGGACTACATAGAGCAGTACATTGATAAAGATTTGTTTATCATTTTTTTGGTGCCTGCATTTTGATGTCTTGCATACAGTATCCTGCAATCAGGATGTCCTGGTCCAAAGACTTGAGACTTCCTGCTATCACTGAAAAGTTCACACGTGACAGATTTTTCAGACTGAGGCGATCACTCAAAGTGCTCATTGATGATGATGTTCCCCAGGATCAGAAACACTGTGATAAACTCTGGAAGGTGAGGCCTTTCCTGAACCGCATTCTGAAAGGCCCGACCCCAATGTGTATCCATTGATGAACAGATGATACCATTCACAGGAGCTTGTCTGTGTTGACAATATCTGAACAGGTTGAAGAACCAGAGGATCTGGGTTTGGGAGGCTTGGTTATAGATCATCTGTCTCAAACTCTGCATCCCAATACAAATGTCTACTGTGATCAGTTCTTCACATCCATTCAAATTGAGGAGCGACTGATGAAGAAGCAGATCTATGTAACTGGTACAGTGATGAAAAATCGGATTGCTGCAGCAGTGCAGAAGCTACCTATGGACAAATCAATGAAAAAGAGTGGAAGAGGTACCTCGGCACAAGTTACTACTAAGGAAAGAAAGGTTTCTGCTGTGAAGTGACAATATGACAATAAACCTGTATTGATGATGTCTGCTGTTCATAAGAGAGAACCAGAAGACACCTGCCAGAGATGGGACAAAAAACTGAAGTGATATGTGACCATCCCCCGACCAAATATTGTCCGGGAATACAACTCCAAGATGGGTGGAGCTGATCTTGTAGCTAGAATTATGAGTTACTATCGCATGAATGGCCGTACAAAGAAGTGGACACTGCGGATGCTAATGCACTTCACGGATATGTCTTTAGCCAACAGCTGGCTACTGTACCACAAAGACCTCACTGTACGTGGTACAACAAAGAGAAACATCATGCAGTTCCTTAAATTTCGAATGGAAGTGGCCAGGACCTTCTTGGCTCAGCATGACAATGACAACTCTGAACTTTCAGAGCAGGAAGATGACCAGGAAGTTTTGGTCCAAGGGAAAAGGCACCCAGTAAAGGCAGTGCCCCATGTGTCAGTCCGCAGGCAGGCTAATGCACATATGCCAGAGATGGTGACCATGAAAAATGCAGCGCGCTGCAAAGCAAAAGGCTGCTCTGGGAAAACTCAAGTGCAGTGTGTTACGTGCAAAGTGTTCCTCTGCTTACAGGCAGATCACAACTGTTACAGAGCCTTTCACACATAGACACAAACATTTTCCTATGGGTGGAAAAAACTTTGAAGAAATAGTTTTGGAGTGAAAGAGAATTCTGTCATGTTTCATGCCATGTTCAGCGAACTGAAAATAATAGTTTGAAACAGTAACAATGCAAAATGTGTTGTTGCACCTTACCCTTTATATGAGCCAGTTTGCTCAAAGGAGCATTATTTTTTCTCATGTTTTTGCACTCAGGACAAATGCGGCTGTGCTCAGGCAACAAATAAAGAGATTTGGACATAATTACTCAATTGTCATTTTATTGTGTTCTATTGGAATTTAAAACAAATGTCCACATATATTGACATCATTTTTGTCAGAAACTACGTACAAAGGTAATTGTTGAGTATGGTAGTGTCCACAGGCCCCATCCTCATTTTATAGACACATGGCTGTTCAAGAGCAAAGTCTACATGCCTTGATATATTCAATCAGAATAAATTTTAGAAATTATTTCAGATGAAAAGACATGTATGTATGTTCATGTTTGAGGTGAAAAAAAAATGATCATGAACTAGTTACCATTTTTTGCTTTATTCAATTTGCAAAATTTGCACTAATTCTGTTAAAATTACCCATGCAACAATTTTTTATTCCAAAAAGTTTGGAAAACCATGTAAATCAGTGAAACCCACTTGCAGAAATCATACAGTATGTTTTTGATACTTAAATTAGTAACGAGATGCGCAATTGATCCCAGTAGTTGGGGCCTGCCGGACACTAAAGGGGCCTGCGGACACTACAATAGAGACTTGTAAGGCACATAATACAGCATTGGCTAAACCTTCTTAAATACTTGAAGCAACATATTCTTGGTTGTATCCACTGCGGAATAATGAATGATAACATTTGTTCTTGTATGCATTGTTTCAGGTCGGTGGCATGGACCTGCAGACACTACACATTTTTGTGTGCAAGAAGAACAACTCATCAATGTATACATTTTTGTATGATTCACATAAAAGACATATATGTATATATTATAAACATAATTTATTATAGCGGGTATCAATTCTGAGAAATGTGGCATCAAGAAGGTAAGGTAACCGAATTAAATTACAGTAATGTTCAGAATAATAGTAGTGCTATGTGACTAAAAAGATTAATCCAGGTTTTGAGTATATTTCTTATTGTTACATGGGAAACAAGGTACCAGTAGATTCAGTAGATTCTCACAAATCCAACAAGACCAAGCATTCATGATATGCACACTCTTAAGGCTATGAAATTGGGCTATTAGTAAAAAAAAAAAAAAAAAAAAAATAGAAAAGGGGGTGTTCGCAATAATAGTAGTGTGGCATTCAGTCAGTGAGTTTGTCAATTTTGTGGAACAAACAGGTGTGAATCAGGTGTCCCCTATTTAAGGATGAAGCCAGCACCTGTTGAACATGCTTTTCTCTTTGAAAGCCTGAGGAAAATGGGACATTCAAGACATTGTTCAGAAGAACAGCGTAGTTTGATTAAAAAAAGTTGATTGGAGAGGGCAAAACCTATACACAGGTGCAAAAAAATTATAGGCTGTTCATCTACAATGATCTCCAATGCTTTAAAATGGACAAAAAAACCAGAGACGCATGGAAGAAAATGGAAAACAACCATCAAAATAGATAGAAGAATAACCAGAATGGCAAAGGCTCATCCATTGATCAGCTCCAGGATGATCAAAGACAGTCTGGAGTTACCTGTAAGTGCTGTGACAGTTAGAACCCACCCGGAAACCAAACGTTCTTTGAATGTTCATTGAATGTTTGCATGAGAACATTTGCAAACGTGACATGAACACTGCATGAACATCATATGAACAAAGAATGAGGACAGGTAATGGTTGCATGCGAACATTCAATGAACATTATACAAACGTTCATAAGTGTTCACAAACATCATATGAACAGTTGCAGCAGAACATTAAATGAACATTTGTAGAATGTTCGAATGTGAACATTACCTGTCCTCATTCTTTGTTCATATGATGTTCGTGCAATGTTCTTGCTCAATTACCTACAATTTTTGTGATTGTTCCTATTGAGAACTAAAAAATAAGTAAAACAAACTTTAGAAATGTTTTAAAATTCAATAGGTTTTATTCCAATAGTGACTTGCAATGTGGAATTCACATATAAAATCAATAATGGAGAAACCTTTGAAATCACTTAATTGATAACAGAGGAATTCATCTCAAAAAGCACATAAAATGAAACATTTTCAACGTTACAAAACATTTCTTAAGCGGTAAACCACAGACGCTACTCCAAAAAGATGATCAGACATAATAAGAATAAATCTGCTAGAATTAATAATGAAACCTAAAAAAAAAAAAAAAAAAAATTAATTAATCTATTGATCGACATACAACTGATAATACACACTTTACGAGCAAAAATAAATTCAACTTAAACATAAATCACTGCTTGAAACTAAAACTACAACAATCTTTTAGACATCTACATACAATTAATAAAAATCATATTTAAGAGCAAAACTGTGGACAGTTTTAACACAAACATTACTATCAATAAATTCCCTGAGAAAATTCCTATGGAAGTTTTTAATCACATAGATTTTTAAACTCAGTATGACATTAGTCAGATACGACAATGCAACTGAACACACATCATTTTAAGAGCGAAACTGAACAATTTAACACAAACATATTACAATCCAAAATTTAATGAGTAAATTCACATGATGAAAAAAATACACAAAAATAATACAAAATTATTAATTTAAATTAATGTTGGATCCCCAGATAAAAAGATTCTCTGGAAGTAAAATTTAATTTTATCAAAAACATTCCACGTACAATGCAAATTAAATGATGCTACTAATCTGCCCATAAGCTTTGATATTATAGAATATAAACACCCTCATATCATTTAAAATACCCTCAGCCGTATGTGCAGTCTTCTTAATAATTACTTAATTGGTATCCCAGTGCTAAGTGTAATATATATATATATATATATATATATATATATATATATATATATACACATACACGGGTGGGGCCAAAAGTTTACATACCCTGGCAGAAGTTTAGTTTTTTTTTGGCAATTTTTCAGAGAATATGAACGATAACACAAAAACTTTTTTTTTCGCTCATGGTTCATGGTTGGGTGAAGCCATTTACTGGCAAACAACAGTGTTTACTCTTTTCAAATCATAATGACAACACAAACTACCCAAATGAACCTGATCAAAGGTTTACATACCCCTGTTCTTAATACCATGTACTGCCTGTCTTTTGTGGTAGTTGTGGACGAGGCTCTCTGAGGGTAAAGCTGCCACTGAATGTTTTGGACTTTATTTACATCAATTATGAAGAAATACAAACAATATGGCACTCTGTGGTAAATCTGCATGGACAGTTCTGAAAAACTAAGTGACTGTGCAAGAAGAAGAAGAGTGAGGAAAGCCACCAAGACACCCAGAAGAAGTTATAGGCTTACGTGGCTGTGAATGGAGAAATTGTGCACAGTGCAATCGTCTGTTAATGAAACACAGTTAAACTCTGTAAGGAGGGCGGACTCCTCTACGGTTGCGAGGGACGCACGTAGTTAAATTCCGGAAGGAGGGTACGGACTCCTCTGTTTTAATACGTAAAGGAAATCCCGGGTAGAAATACGTGCACTGTAAAAAGGCAGTTAAATCTAGCAGGGACGGCGGAGTCCCCTAATGCAGGACATTAGTTAAATTTCACGGGAGGGCGAGCTCCCCTGGCCTAAGAATACGCGTACGGTTATTAAAGGTGTTTCTATGTGTAAATAGTGTTTTGTGTAAGTGTAAATAGAATAACTGTGTGAAAGTGTAATACTTTGGACAACGTTAGTGACAACCGTGTGTGGATGCGGAGGCAAGTGATTCCGCTTCCTACAGGGAGGTGAAAGGAATCAACCACACGACGGCAAATTAATTGTCACGTCCAAAGAAAGTGTGAAAACTTCAGATTTAGAACACCCTAGGTGTGCCCCCGTCTGAAGTCCAAATTATAACAAGGGATAATAAAAATGGGGGGTAAGACGTCTAAAAATAAGGAAAATTTATCAACTGACGACTGGAAATTTATGGAAGCAAAAAATCCAAAAGCAACAAAGAAATTGGAGACCTGGATAAATAAACATGACTTTGACGGACGACTGAACCTGATCAGCATACAGAAGCTAAAGAAGGAGTTAGAACAGGAACATAAAGGTGATGAGAAAAATATGCAGAAAGTAGGGGCAGATTTAGTGGCATTTTGGGAGGAGGAAGCAGAGAACAGACGGAAGGGAGCAGAGAAGCGACGATTAGAGAAAGCAAGGAAAAAGAAAGCTGTAGGTAAGGCAGAAGAAGATGTGATAATTCAGCACAGAGAACCAGAACAGCCTCAACAACCACCGCCGGCTGGATCGTCGGTGACAACAACACCTTTATCTCCTCTACCAGAGGATGACGATGTACCACCCCCACAGTATGATTTGGCAGTAAAACCTAAGGTAAAAAGTGAAAAACCAGAAAAACCAGAAAAACCACAAACACGCAGTCAAGCGAGAGTGCCTACAGCCCCTCCCATGGTGGAACACAGTGACCAGGGAGGTGCCTATCCTATGATAGAAGTACCAAATCCACGTGCAGGAACAGCAGGACATCGATCAACCATGCTCGTATATCGAACATGGAATGCTGATGATATCAAAGCAGCAGTCGACATGATACCATCGCCACATGTCGATATTGAGGGATTTATGCAGGATATAGAAAACATTAGAAGTTCTTACCACCTTAGTGGACCTGAAGTCCAACAGGTGTGGATGAAAGCATGTGGCCCTAAATGGAGTGAGATACGCGGAGACTGGAATCCTGCAGACCAGGATGGCGTACCGTTGCCACATGATGATCCAGTCTTGCAAACACGAGTGAAAGCTATGATTACACGAGCAAAAGGTGTGTTAGGACCAAAAATAAATTACACTGAAATTACCAGGACAACACAGAAAGCAGGAGAACCATGGACAGAGTTTAGATGCAGATTTGAGAGTGTATTTAGGGTCCACAGTGGCATATTGCCAGGAACACCTGTGTATGAACAACAATTGAAAAACGCTCTGATCCAACATTCCAACAAGGATATAAAAGCTTGGATACAGAAACATTGGATTGGACTGCCTACAGACACATTGGAAGAAACACACACCCACTGTTGTCATGCAGAAGAAGTCTTAAAGCAGAAAAAGACAGGAAACAGCGACAAAGGAGTGTATGTAGCACACGGAGATGGTGAAATATATTACCAACAGGGTAACTTAAGACAGCAGAAGCAGTGCAAACGCCCCCAAAAGCCATGGCAAAACAGACAAGGTGGACAGCCACAACGTCAAGGACCATGGCAACCGCGGCAGCAGCACAGGCAGGGAGGGCCACCATGTGGTCCCCTGATTTGTTGGAACTGTGGGAGAGAGGGACATATGTATAGAAACTGTCCGAATCCACCTACTGATGGAGCAGCAGGAGGAATTCCACAACGGAATAATCCTCCGCAGCCACAGTATCCACAATGACTAGAATCCATAATCCATGATTCCATATCAGATAGGCAGTCTGAATCTGTATGTATGGATCTGTGTGCCTTACTGGGAAATCCGGTACCAAAACCAGAAGTGACTTTGTTGGTAAATGGACGACCAGTGACATTCCTTTGTGATACAGGAGCATGTAGAACCACATGTAATGACAACATACCTGTCCATCAATTGAGCAACGAAATTTTTAGGGTTCGCTCTGCAAATGGACAAACATCAGACGTCCCTATCACTAAACCCATAACGTTGACAGATCCATTTGGCCTGACATGTACTATGTCAGTGTTGAACATGCCACAATGTCCAGTTAACCTCTTAGGACGAGACGGATTGACTGCATTGGGCTTGTCCATAATTGTGGAACAAGGGAAATTAGTTGTTGAACGCACAGGAGGCGTTAACATGGTGAGAGAAGAAGGCGATGACCCCACATTCCACTATTACTATACATTTGACATTTCAGAAGAAGATGCTGCAGGATGGGGTAAAGATGTCGTCTTGCAAGCGACAGCCCTACTAAAAAATCCTGAACAAAAGATGTCACCACCTGACCTGCATGTCACAATGTGGCATAAAGATCCTCCAGGTCCGGATGGTGACTATGAAAACAAATTGAAAAACGTTTCACCTGTGAAGCTGACAATGACCGATTTGATTCATGATGGCAACTCAACAGCTGTCATAACAGTGACAGGTGCCACTGAAGATGTTTTAAAATTGAGATTCACAGGTATGCCATTACATGTGTCACTTTGTAAGCCATATTTGACAGAATGGCAAGAATTGGGACTGACAGTCATAACAGCTTTGTCAGCCACTGATTGGAGCAGAGTTGGACCACGAACAAGTTCAGTCCATCAACTAAATTGTATAAAGTGCCAGTTAATGTCTCATTGGTGCTGACAGCTGGAACACATATTGATGTGTCCACTTCACAATCCTGAGTGTATCAGTTGAGTCCTGAAGAAGATGATCTTCTCTCTTCGGTACCATCAGGATTGTGGACAACAGGTCCTTCAGACGTAGGACTGATTAAAAATGCACAACCTGTAGTTATAAGACCAAAAACAGAATACAGACCATGTGTAAGACAGTATCCATTGAAACCTGATGCAATTGAAGGAATCAGGCCAGTAATAGAGGATTTATTAGCAGCAGGAGTAATAGTGCCATGTCCAGATTCACCATGTAACACACCCATATTTCCTGTGAAAAAGGCTCCGCCCTCAGTGGGATGGATAATGATTCAAGATCTGCAGGCAGTAAATGCTGCTGTGATTAAAAGAGCACCATGTGTTCCAGATCCACACACCTTGTTAAATTCGCTGAGACCAAATTCTAATAGTTTCTCAGTAATTGACATAAGTAATGCATTTTTCTCTGTGCCAGTACATCCAGATAGTCAATTCTGGTTTGCTTTTACCTTTAAAGGACAACGATATACATTCACCAGATTACCGCAGGGTTACGCAGAGAGTCCAACTATTTATTCTCAAGTCATGTCAGCATGTTTAGCCAATTTCGTTCCACCGGCAGATAGCCAACTATTAGTGTATGTTGATGACATTTTGATTGCCTCTGACACACGAGAAAACTGCATAACTGACACAGTAGCATTATTATGTTTCTTATTTGACAATGGCCACAGAGTGAGTAGAAACAAAGTTCAGTTGTGTAGGGATAAAGTAAAATATTTAGGACATGAATTATCAGCCACTGGGCGCACGATCCTGTCTGACAGGAAGGAAGCAATTTTGCACGCTCCAAAACCACAAACCAAAAAGCAGATGATGTCATTTCTTGGACTGACTAATTACTGCAGGGCATGGATTCCCTGCTATGCAGAGTTAACTAGTCCACTTTCTGATTTGATGTACAAAGATGATATTTCAATGTCAACTGTGCTGGAGTGGAGCAAAGAAGCTGAGGAAGCTTTTGTAAAAGTCAAACAAACATTAGTGTCATCCACAGTTTTGGCACTACCAGATTATAGTAAACCATTCATTCAAACAGTTGATTGTAAGAATAAGTTCATGACTAGTGTTTTGGTTCAAGTGTATGGCTCAAAATTAAGGCCAGTTGCCTACTACTCATCTAAATTGGATGCAGTAGCAAGTGCTTTACCACCATGCGTACAGGCTGTTGTTGCAGCCTCTATGGCTGTTCAAAGTAGCAGTAATGTTGTTCTATTCCATCAGTTGACACTGAAAGTTCCACATGCAGTTTCTGCACTTCTGTTGCAGACAAACATGAGCCTTTTGTCCCCAGCAAGATATCTTTCGTGCATGTTCTTGCTATTATCACAACCACACCTTACGGTAGCGCGCTGTACAACATTGAATCCCTCCACATTGATACCTTTACCTGAGGATGGTGAGCCGCACAATTGTCTTGATGTAGCGACAGTCTGTACGAAAGCACGCCCGGACCTCCGGGACACACCCATCCCAAACAGTACAATTGTGTATGTGGATGGTTCTTCCACTAAAAATGCTTATGGACAAACGCAATCTGGATATGCTGTTGTCACAAATTCAGAAGTATTGGACTCTGCTTCATTGCCATCGTCATTTTCAGCACAAGCAGCTGAATTAGTTGCTTTAACTGCAGCTTGCTATCTGTTTAAAGGTACGGCTGTATCAATTTATACAGACAGCCAGTACGCATTCAGCACAGTGCATGTGTTTGCAAAACTGTGGGAAGAGCGTGGAATGGTGACATCATCTGGAAAGCCGGTGACTCATGCCACTCTCCTAACTGCACTACTGCAAGCTGTGAAATTGCCTCAACAAATTGCTATATGCAAATGTGCGGCTCACACCAAAGGCTCTGACAGTGTTTCAAAAGGAAATGATTTTGCTGACAGAGCAGCAAAAGAGGCAGCAGCAGCTTCTTCTATTTTTGTTGTACAGGAAACCACTCCAGATTTGCATTTAGGTCGTACACTGCTTGCTGACATGCAACAGCAGGCAACTGACAGAGAAAAACAAATGTGGATAACTAAAGGAGCTACATATGCAAATGATTTGTACGTGTGACCACAAAGGAAACCCATATTGCCAAAAAATATGTTTAAATGGGCGGCTATTATGAGCCATGGCGTGACGCATGTCTCATCAGGGGGTATGATATCGCAATTGCAATCTATTTTTTGTCTTTATGGGTTCGATGCATATGCAAAACAACATTGTAGAGCATGCATGACATGTGCAAAACACAATTCACAAGGCAATTTGAGACCCCAAAGAGGCAAATTTCCAACACCACAATATCCCTTTCAAGTGATTCATATGGATTATATACAGCTGAGTAAACATGAAGGGAAGGAATTTTGTTTAGTCATAATTGATGCCTTCTCAAAATGGGTAGAATTGTTCCCTACAAAACATGCAGATGCACTTACAGTGGCTAAGGCATTGTGCAAAGACATCATTCCACGATTTGGAATACCAGAAACAGTTTATTCAGATAATGGAGCGCATTTTGTTAATACAATAGTTCAATACGTAGGAGAAGCGCTACAGGTCAATCTCAAAAATCATTGTGCTTATCATCCACAAAGTGCCGGATTGGTGGAAAGGATGAATGGAACAGTAAAAAACAGACTTAGAAAGACAATGGAGGAAACAGGCAGACCATGGACACATTGTGTAGATTTGGTAAAAATGTATATAAACATAACTAGTACCATGGGGTTGACACCGTATGAAACATTGTTTGGCAGAAAATATCGATTGCCATATTATGGGCAAATTTGGGATGTACCTGAGGAAGCCAATTTGGCGGATTACATGAGAAAAATGTTAGAAGGACAACGAGGGAGAGTTCCAAACACTGATGATCCCATTTCTCCACAGGAGGACCCTAAAGTGGTACCTGGAGACTGGGTGTTGATAAGAAGCATCAAGAGAAAACACTGGCATTCACCTAAATGGGAAGGGCCCCATCAAGTACTACTCACAACACCCACAGCCTTGAAAATTGGGGAAAGAAGTACATGGATTCATTTAACTCACTGTAAGAAAGTCATTTCTGCAGACACAGACAAACAGTAAGAACAGTAGGACAAGACTAGTAATAGTGTGTGAGCTTGGTGTTAAGATCCAGGTTAGACACGAAAGCTAGCAGAAGACATTAAGAAGCCACTGTTCTGAACATAGGTGTGCTGTAGTGTGCAGAAATGGCGAAAGGAAAAAACAAAAAGAACGAGGGTTTCTGGACCCCATGGACAGTCCTTGTTATGCTACTTTTCTTTTTTGGATTGGGCTTATTATTAAAAGCCATAAGCACGGGACATGATAATAAGGATCACCTCCGCAGATTGCAGAGACCAAAAAGAAGTAACGAAGACCCCAGTCCAATGATAAATGCCACAGTACATAGCTGTGATAGGAACAATGCGTACCGATTTGGTGTACAAGCCTGCATTCCTAGAAATGCTTCTGTGGTCATCTCTGTACCATATAGTGCTCTTACCCATGGAATATGGGATGGTGGGGATGGTGACAGAGGGACTAATTACGGAAATAGTTTCTCATGGTATATGACCAATGATCAACAAGATAAGAGATGGGAAACGTTGGTAGCCGATGAATGGAGTAGATGGACACCAAGATGGGCACAAACCGAGTGGGCTAGGTACCAGAGTCAAATTCTCAAAATGCATCAAACAGATGATAAGCTGTTTATAGTGGTGAATACCACAGAAAAAGGAACCATATTCCCACCTGATATAGAGGGAGACTGTTGGTTGTTCCTCCTTTGGGTATACAAACCAGGAAAAGATCCGTATTTCCATTTTTTCCTCTGTGAAACAGATAGAGTACAGCAACCAATATTGACCGAATTAAGTACGTCAAAGGGGGTGTCCATACAAGCAAAGGGGGTGCCCATACAAGCAAAGGGGGTGTCCATACAAGCAAAGGGGGTGTCCGTACAAGGCACAAAAGACATGAAGGCAGATGACTGGTTCCTAGTAACTACAGGAATTAGTGGACAAAATAACAATTGGCTTTTAATGGCAGAACAAGCAGGACTAGCAGCAAAGAAGGACTGTGTTGTATGTATGGGACCCAGACCTATATTACAGGTAATACCGGCAGCATTACCCAAAGACTGTCTGCTGACTGTTATGACACAGACATACATTGCAGCAAACAACAATTGTTCTAAGTGGGACAAGATCTATCCATTGACCAAATGGACTAAGACCAAACCGTTATTTTCAAGCAAAGTTGGGCATGCTAACCATACATGTGTACACTTGACAGGGACAAGTAAGACTTTGGGTAGCTTAAACCACACTGCCTGGTGTAAGAATGTGGTCCATAGTACTCCCACATTCAAACCTGTCGGTAGGAGTGACGTATGGTGGTGGTGTGGTGATAACAGAATCTTTGACAGACTGCCACGAAATGTGTCAGGTTATTGTGCATTAATATCATTATTGTTACCAGTTAAAGCTATACCCATGACCCCTGAAGACGTTACGACATATGCAGCCTCTCTTATTCCTGAAGATTGGCAGAAAGGCATAGCCAGACATAGAGTAAAAAGAGATTGGAAAGGAGTGGGAAATCCAACATATAGTGATGCAATAGGAGTCCCCAGAGGAGTGCCTGACGAGTATAAACTGGTTGATCAAATAGCAGCTGGATTCGAATCTTCCATCTGTTGGTGGTGTTCAATTAATAAAAACATGGACAGAATAAACTACATCCACTACAATGTACAGAAATTAGGAAATTGGACTGAGGAAGGATTTAAGGCTGTCCATTCACAGTTAGAAGCCACGTCCCTTATGGCCTTCCAGAACCGTATTGCTCTGGATATGTTGTTGGCAGAGAAAGGAGGTGTTTGTGCCATGTTCGGAGAACAATGCTGCACATTCATTCCCAACAACACGGCTGCAGACGGCAGTCTCACTCAAGCCATCGACGGGCTGAGGACGTTGAACAGGAAGATGAAAGAGCACAGTGGAGTAAACACCGAAGGCTGGGATTGGTGGCTGGAAGGGATGGGAAGATGGAGGTCTTTGATTTCTTCACTATTAGTGTCTATAGCAGTATTTGCTGCAATTCTAACATTGTGTGGATGTTGTTGTATTCCATGTCTCCGAGGCCTTGTAAATAGAATGATAACCACAGCAATAAGTCCAGGACCAGGAGGGGGACCAGCATCATATCCACTCCTGGGGCAAGACGACACCGAGGAGGACGATGACTCCCATGACCTGTACCCAGACCAATGGAAGTATGATGACCCAGACACCGATGATGGTGACAATGATGACATCACCTCTGGGGTGTAAGCCTATAGAACATACCATGATGAACCTCTTAGTGAAAATCTCAAAAAGAAGTGCTAAGCTGGGTGATGCCTACTTTATGTTTAACAGGCGATAAACAGGAGGGGAATGTTAAAGATTTTGTATATATGTTATCACTGTTAAACATTTGTACCTTTGTCTTCTTTCTCATGAGAACGGTGTTGTGCTGTTTTACACCTAACCCTGAGACTGTACGTGTTATTCAACCTTGTTTTAGCATGCTGGGGTCAATCTGAACTGGGAATGAAGAGCTGGATGTACTTATTATTATTATACAACTTGTTTTTGTAGCCGCTAACGACTGGGAGTGAAGCATGACGGGATCAGGCTGAACTGGGAGTAAAAGAACTGAAGGTTGTTTTGACTGTTGTGATGTGATGCTTAGTGTTCCAGGCAGATGCAGAACAGCTGATAACTGCAACAGACGAACGAGATGTGCTGACCTTCGACGATAAGAGTAAAAGAAAGAAACTGTTTTTCCTTACAGCTGCACTTATTGACGTATGTGTTTATGTTACGGGAAGAAACTTGTCTCGCGTTGTCCCCCCCCCCCCCCCCCCCCCTTAGGACAAGTTTTATGATGTAATGAGGGCTTCTCTAATAAAAAGAGCGGGAGCACAGGCCAGACTTTAGTGTAGCTTTGGTGTACAGCCTGGCGGCACTCCGCGCGTGATTAATTTGACTTTCTGTCTCACTGGTGTTTCTTGACTCTGTTTGTCTTATCAAGGTTTTAAGAATGTTTGGAGGAGAAAATACCCAACAATATTACTCTGTCAGTGGATGCAGGGAATCCTGCTGTGCTGGTTCTGTTGGACCTCACAGCAGCCTTTGATACTGTGGATCACACAGTACTTGTTTCCCGGTTGGAACATTTTATTGGCATTCATGGTACTGCACTTGAGTGGTTTAGAGCATATTTGGCTGAAAGGAGCTTTTCTGTCATGATTGGGGACCTTTCCTCATCAACTGCTCCTCTGTGCTGTGGAGTGCCGCAGGGATCTGTCCTTGGGCCGATTCTATTTTCTTTGTACATTCTGCCATTGGGGTCAATTATAACCCAGCACAATTTGTCCTTTCATTGTTATGCAGATGATCTGCAAATCTATCTGCCTGTGAGGACTAATGGGAGTGATGCTTTGTCATCATTATTTAATTGTATTCGTGATGTAAAGCAGTGGCTGTCCCGAAACTTCCTTTACCTGAATGATGGTAAAACTGAGATCATGGTGTTTGAGCGCACTGGCATACCAAATGTGGTAACACCAAATTTTGGTGCTTTGGCTAACTACGTAAAACCAGCTGTCAAGAATTTGGGAGTGATATTTGACAGCTGTTTGAGGTTCGATCAACAGATAAATTCTGTTGTCAAAGCTAGTTTTTTCCAACTTCGCCTCTTGGCTAAAATAAAGCACTTTCTCAGTAGACGTGATCTTGAGACGGCCATTCATGCTTTCATCAGCTCCAGACTTGATTATTGTAATGCACTTTATGCGGGCATTAATCAGTCGTCTCTTGCGCGTCTCCAGTTGGTGCAGAATGCTGCTGCTCGTCTTTTGACAAACACTTCTAGACATGAGCATATTGCGCCCATCCTATACTCACTCCAGTGGCTTCCAGTTCGTTTTAGAATTGATTTTAAAATTTTAATGTTTGTTTTTCAAGCTATTTATGGCCTTGCACCTCCCTACTTGTCTGAAATTTTAACTTTGCGCACCTACAGTAGGACGTTAAGGGCGTCTGGCCAGCTTTACTTAGATGTTCCAAGGTCAAGATATAAACGCTGGGGTGATCATGCTTTCGCGGTAGCTGGCCCCAGACTGTGGAATGAGCTACCTCTTGAGTTACGTACTATTCCTGACCTAGCACTTTTTAAATCTAAGTTAAAGACTTATTTATTTAAACTGGCTTTTAACACTTAGTGGGGAGGTGACATGTTCTGTTATTTTTATGTTCTTTTTTTATGTGTTGTTTTAAAATTTTATTTTATATGTGTTTTATTTTGTAAATTTGTGTTTTTAATGTTAAGCACTTTGGACACCAGTCGGTGCTGTAAAGCGCTTTATAAATAAATGTTGATTGTTGATTGATTGATGTGACTAAAAAGATTAATCCAGATTTTCAGTATATTTTTTATGGTTACATGGGAAACAAGGTACCAGTACATTCAGTAGATTCTCACAAATCCAACAACACCAAGCATTCATGATATGCACACTCTTAAGGCTATGAAATTGGGCTATTAGTAAAAAAAAAAAAAAAAAGTAGAAAAGGGGGTGTTCGCAATAATAGTAGCATCTGCTGTTGACACTACAAACTCAAAACTATTATGTTCAAACTCCTTTTTTCGCAATCCTGTGAATCACTAAACTAGTATTTAGTTGTATAACCACAGTTTTTCATGATTTCTTCACATCTGCGAGGGATTAATTTTGCTGGTTTGGAACCAAGATTTAGTGTGCTTGGGGTCATTGTCTTGTTGAAACACCCATTTCAAGGGCATGTCCTCTTCAGCATAAGGCAACATGACCTCTTCAAGTATTTTGACATATCCAAACTGATCCATGATACCTGATATGTGATATATAGGCCCAACACCATAGTAGGAGAAACATGCCCATATCATGATGCTTGCATCCCCATGCTTCACTGTCTTCACTGTGAACTGTGGCTTGAATTCAGAGTTTGGGGGTCGTCTCACAAACTGTCTGTGGCTCTTGGACCCAAAAAGAACAATTTTACTCTCATCAGTCCACAAAATATTCCTCCATTTCTCTTTAGGCCAGTTGATGTGTTCTTTGGCAAATTGTAACCTCTTCTGCACGTCTTTTATTTAACAGAGTGACTTTGCGGGGGATTCTTGCAAATAAATTAGCTTCACACAGGCATCTTCTAACTGTCACAGCAATTACAGGTAACTCCAGACTATATTTGATCATCCTGGAGCTGATCAATGGATGAGCCTTTGCCATTCTGGTTATTCTTCTATCCATTTTGATGGTTGTTTTCCATTTTCTTCCACACGTCTCTGTTTTTTTTTTTTTTTTTGTCCATTTTAAAGCATTGGAGATCATTGTAGATGAACAGCCTATAATTTTTTGCACCTGCGTATAAGTTTTCCCCTCTCCAATCGACTTTTTAATCAAACTATGCTGTTCTTCTGAACAATGTCTTGAACATTCCATTTTCCTCAGGCTTTCAAAGAGAAAAGCATGTTCAACAGGTGCTGGCTTCATCCTTAAATAAGGGACACCTGATTCACACCTGTTTGTTCCACAAAACTGATGAACTCACTGACTGAATGCCACATTACTATTATTGTGAACACCCCCTTTTCTACTTTTTTTTTTTACTAATAGCCCAATTTCATAGCCTTAAGAGTGTGCATATCATGAATGCTTGGTCTTATTGGATTTGTGAGAATCTACTGAATCTACTGGTACCTTGTTTCCCATGTAACAATAAGAAATATACTCAAAACCTGGATTAATCTTTTTAGTCACCTAGCAGTACTATTATTCTGAACACTACTGTATTTGTATTGAACCTTTTCAGTACGGGACGTTCGGTTCGGTACAGGGCTGTGAAAGGGTGAGTTCGCGTTGGGTGTGATTACCATAATTTCTGGACTATAGAGTGCACCTGAATATTAGCTGCACCCACCAATTTTAAAAAGAAAAAAGAAACTGTACATAAATAGGCCTCACTTGTCAATAAGTCGCGGGTCTCCACGTTGTAACATGAGATATTTACACAGAAAGATGACAGACAGAATGATTTTTTTAAACTTAATTAAATAGATACCATAAATGCTTTTCCCCCAGAAGTGTTACATGTAAATATTGACGTGCATGTCATCCAGCGCATGTACAGTGTCCCTGCTCCACATGGAGAACTGAGTAATTTTATCTTTTTTTTCTTGAGATTTCATCACGTGTGCAGCCAGGATCACATGGAGGCTGTGGTAAATGAGACGTTATTGAGTCGCTCTGCCTTTTTTGACTGGTTGTGCCAAGACAGAGAACCGGTGGGGAAGGAGTGGGGGAGAAGGCTCCGCTCCGCTAACTGATCTGACGGCGCAAAGTGCTGCAGAGCGACTATTCTTCACTAAAGCACATAGGTAAGACCTTATATTTACACTGTGTGTGTGAAATCACACCGCATGAGGAGCTCAGCTTTCAGGAACTCAACTGACAGCATCAGGTGACATATTTGTTGTTTATTTGAGAACATTTTATTTAACATTACTAGGCAGCACTTTGCAAGTATTTTATTTTCCTCTTTGTATAATGTTACAATAAATTGTTGGTTTAAACAAGCAAATTTAGGTTTTGCATTTTGTTCCCATACTGTACCGAAAATTAACCGAACCGTGACCTCAGATCCGAGGTACGTATCGAACCATGATTTTTGTGTATCGTTACACCCCTACATTTTATTCCTGCTGGTTTGAAAAGGACTTTTGCTCAAAGACCAATTGATTGTAGAGCAATGTGCAATGACAATAAAGAATCTAGCCATTTACAGTGCATCTGGAAAGTATTCACAGCACTTCACTTTTTCCACATTTTGTTATGTTACATTTTTTTTTCTTTTGCAAATGTATTAAACTAAAAACTAAGAAATCACATGTACATATGTATTCACACCCTTTGCACAACACTTTGTTGTTGCATCTTCGGCAGCAATTGCAACATCAAGTCTACTTGAATATGATGCCACTCCATCAAGCTGGATGAGGAGCGTTGGTACACAGCCATTTTCAGATCTCTCCAGAGATGTTCGATCAGATTCAGGTCTGGCTCTGGCTGGGCCACTCAAGGACATTCACAGAGTTTCCTGAAGCCACTCCTTTGATATCTTGGCTGTGTGCCTAGAGTCACTGTCCTGCTGAAAAATGAACCGTTGCACCAGTCTGAGGTCAAGAGTGCTCTGGAGCAGGTTTTCATCCAGGATAACTCTGTACATTCATCTTTCCCTCAATCCTGACTTGTGTCCCAGTTCCTGCCACTGAAAAACATCCCCACAGCATAATGCTGTCGTCACCATGCTTGCTGCCTGGTTTCCTCTAAACATGACACCTGGCATTCATGCGCAAGAGTTCAATCTTTGCCTCATCAGGTAATTTGGTTTCACATGGTCTGAAAGTACTTCAGGGGCCTTTTGGCAAACACCAGGTGGGTTGCCATGTGCCTTTTACTAAGGAGTGGCTTCCATCTGGCCACTCTACCATACAGTCCTGATTGGTGGATTGCTGAGAGATGGCTGTCTTTCTGGAAGGTTATCTTCTCTTCGCAGAGGAATGCTAGAGCTCTGTTCCAGTGACCATTGGGTTCTTGGTCATCTTACTGACTAATGCTCTTCTCCCCAGTCACTGTTTAGACAAGCAGCCAGCTCTAGGAAGTGTCCTGGTGAAGCCAAACTTTTTCCATTTATAGATAACAGAGGCCACTGTGCTCAGTGGGACCTTCAAAACAGCAGAAATGTTTCTGTACCCTTCTCCAGATCCTGTCTTGGAGCTGGGGAACCAGATCCAAGACAGGATCTGGGGAACCATGCTTGGTTTGTGATCTGACATACAATGTCAACTTTTGGACCCTATATGTAGACAGGTGTGTGACTTTCCAAATCATGTCCAATCAGCTGATTTTATCCCAGGTGGACTCCAATTAAGCTGTCGAAACATCTCAAGGATGATCAGTGGAAAGAGGATGTACCTGAGCACAATTTTGAGCTTCATGGCAAAAGCTGTGAGTACTAATGTACATGTGATTTCTGTTTTTATTTCACAAATTTGAAAAATCTTAAAACATTTTCACATTGTCTTTATGGCATAATGTGTGTAGACCTTTGAGTAAAAAAAAAATGAATTTCATCCATTTTGGAATAGGCTGTAACATAACAAAGGTTGAAAAAGTGAAGTGCTATGAATACTTTCTGCATGCACTGTATCTATCCCTCTAAAACAAAAGTTATTGTGGGTCAGCTGGTACATTTACAGAACTCAGGAAATGGTGTCACATGTCAGATACAGAAGTGACAAGAAAAACCTTGTGAAAGCTCATTATTTTTATTTTTTGCTTTTTACAATGTGTTGGGAACACCATTTTTTTTTTTAGTTTATGGTTGGCATTTATGTTGCTGCCAGCCATTCAGCAGCTCCCATTTGTTTGGGGTCGCCACAGTGGATACAACCAGATCCACATTGGTATTTGGCTCAAGTTTTACACCAGATGCCCTTCCTGACACAAATCCAGTTTTACCTGACGAAGCACACACAGCCCCTGATGTTCCGAAGAGGTCTCCCATCCAAGTACTAACCAGGCCCTACACTGCATTAAGCGCACTGCTCAGGTCCTGAGATCTGATGAATTATAAAAATGTATTTAATTTTACGAAGGCATTTAAGCAACTTTCATTAAGGGGGGGGAGGATTACAACAAGCCAGTAAGGTAAACTTGTCATTGCATTTATTGCTTTTAATCTTTTGCATTACGTTTTCCAATCAACTGGTATTTGTGCTAGTATTGAAATAAATAGAGGCAGCATAGTAGCTTAGTGGTTTGCAGTGTTGCCTCACAGAAAGAAGGTCATGAGAATGTTTCCTACCTGTGGCCTTTCTGTGTGGAGTTTGCATGTTCTTCCCGTGTTTGTGTGGGTTCCCTCTGGCTTCCTCCCACATCCAAAGACATGCAGGACAGGAAAATTAGAAACTTTAAATTGTCCTTATGTGTGCATGTGGGTGTCAATGTGTTTGTTTGTCTATATGTGGCCCTGCGACAGACTGGCGTCCTGTACAGGGTGTAACACACCCTCACACCCTATGGCTGTTGTGACATGCTCCAGGCCCCTGTGACCCTTAATTGGATTAAGCGATTGAAGATGAGTGAGTGAATTAAACAGTGACATTAAGTCAGTGTGCCTGTGTTGTTTGTACTCAGACTTCATGTGGCTGTGCATCTTCACATCTGTGTCACAGACACTCAGACATTCCTTTCAGAATTCTGCCAGTTAGGAAGCTGAATAGAAAATATCTTTTTAATCAGCAGCGAATGACCCTTTGGGAACTGGATACATCTGTATTTTATCATTTCCTTTCTTTATCAGAACCGCAGACATGCACGTTTTGCAGCAGACACGTCTTTGTTCTTCTGTGAGAAAAAGCACCATGGTTCAGCAACACTGACAGCTTCAACAGGAGTGATGACAAAAAGGACAAAAGTCTGAAAAGATTTCAGCCACACACACAGAGCAGTCACACACCAGTGTTGTGACTATTGTGCAGTTATATATTTGACTTCAACTTTTTTCGCCTGAAAGTCCACGAACATATTCTCCAGGGGGCTCCACCAAAGACTGTTGGTGACTATCATAAATCGCCAGCAGTTTTATCTCTGTGCGACCTGGGCTTTAGTTGACTCCCATGTTGTTTATGACTTAAAACTTTTTTTTTTGCAATACAATGTATCCAGAATAAAACCTCCACTCTCTGGCTGTGCTGTTGTTGGTGCAGAATCTGGAGACAATATTCCCGACCACATATAGTCACATGTGTGCCACCATAGGGGGTGCACTATTACAACCCCAATTCCAATGAAGTTGGGACGTTGTGTAAAATGTAAATAAAAACAGAATACAATGATTTGCAAATCCTCTTCAACCTATATTCAATTGAATACAACACAAAGACAAGATATTTAATGTTAAAACTGATAAACTTTGTTTTTGTGCAAATATTTGCTTAACTGAAGTTGTACATCAAGCAAGAATGGGAAAGAATTCCACCTACAAAGCTTCAACAATTTGTGTTCTCAGTTCCCAAATGCTTATTGAGTGTTAGAAGGAAAGGTGATGTAACACAGTAGTAAATATACCACTGTCCCAGCTTTTTTGAAATGTGTTGCAGGCATCCATTTCAAAATGAGCAAATACTTGCACAAAAACAACAAAGTCTATCAGTTTGAACATTAAATATCTTGTCTTTGTGGTGTATTCAATTGAATATAGGTTGAAGAGGATTTACAAGTCATTGTATTCTGTTTTTATTTACATTTCACACAATATCCCAACTTCATTGGAATTGGGGTTGCATTATTTGCCTTATTTTGCTGAGATTTACAGTCGGCCATACCTCCACTTGCATTGCAACTGGTGCAGTATTCATTGAGTGAGCAATACAAATACATCCAATAAATGTAATCCTAAGTGGACAAAGTAAGTAATAAATACAAAATACAGTAAAACTCACATATAATGGATTCAGGTGGACCAGCGAATTTTGTCCATTATAATCTAAATCTGCAATATGTATAAAACGGACAAAATCCGTGTTGGGCAGTATGTCTCAGGGCCGTGTTCTTGATCTGACTTCATATCTCCTCTGGAAGGCTGTGATGCATACCTGTTATTTTCATTAACTATTTTACATCATTCATTACTTGTTCCATATGACCTACTGAGTTGAGGTTTGGGGAAACGCATACAAAACCAACATTTTTACAACAAAATAAAGCCATAAGAATTATTAGTGACAAACCCTACCGTGACCCAACAAACCCATGATTTGTCAATTTATATATTTACAGTTTGAGAGGAACATCAGTATTTCAGAAGTCAAAGATTTGAACTACTGTAAAAAGTCACTGCATTTCTGTTAAAGGTGTTGTTGGGTTTGCACCCTGTTTTTAAAGAAATGAGAGGCACAAACACTGAAAAGAAACCAGTCAGAGAGAGACAAATATATATTTTTTGCTCTGCGCAGAGGAGGAGAACAATGAAGCAGCTTGTAAGTGCTCAGCTACAAAGCTCTCCTAAAATCTCCTCCTCTGGCCCAGCCTTTTATTTAGTTCATCAACATGAGAAAAAACAAACAAGGACAGTCGGGAGAGGTTACACATGAGTCATGTCTGCAAGAGGGAGATATTGGGACAAGGTGACTGCTGGAACCTTCCATTCCTGCGACATGAACCTTGCGGCTCCCACAGCAGGATAAAATGAAAAATAGTTTGCTCACTCATGAAGAATGCAGTCAACAAGTCTTTCTTTCTAAAATCTCCTCTTCTCACAAAGAGGAAAAATAATAAGCATAAACTATAAGAAAATAAATAATAATAATATAAGCATAAACTAAAGAAAATAAATGATAATAAGAGCATGAACTATATAAAATCCTTGACAGGTGTTAATATGTATATGTCGCGGGCATGACGAGTGAAGCTCTTCAGCATCTCACCATGTCATTTAGGTCCTTCAGACTTTTTTTGACTAAATGCTTCGGTGGAGCATGAGCATGGCTAAAACCTTTCAGCTTATAAAAGGTCTTTTATTTATTTATTTATTTTTTTGCCTTTCAGCTTCCCCCTGCCATTTAAATATATATATTTTTTGCCTTTCAGACACCCCACCATTGTTTTTCTTTTTTGCCTACAATATGGCCAAATTATCATATTGCAATATTCTCATACCAATATGATAAAAGATATGACTATGATTTCACACAAAGTGCAGCAACTCACTCGCACACAAAACAAATCCACTGCGCTGTCTGGAGGCTGTTGGCAGGAAGTTGGAATAAAAAGCAGGACTAATTTCTCATGTGATTTTTTTTTTCACTGCACATGATTTGATTGAGCTAACTGATGCTGCTAATTCTTGTAACGCACACATACACAAAACAAATCCGCTGCGCTGTCTGGAGGCTGTTAGCAGGAAGAAAGAATGAAAATCTGGACTAATTTCTGGCATGATTTTTTTTTCGCTGCACTGAGGATGTACACAGTCTTTTTTTTTTGGTAGTACACGCGTGCACAAACACTGACCCAGTTGCGTGTGTGTGCGCACGTGCGATGGGAACAACGAGCTATCTGACGCTGAAATCCACTCCGCTGTAAGCCGTCTGGATGCATGAAGAGCTGCTCAGATGAAAAGTTGACGTGATTTTTGGCTGGACTGAGGAACTACACAAAGTCTTTTTTTTTTTATGGAAGTCCAAAGTCAGTGCACAGCATCACTGGACTACACGCTACAATTTGGACTTTAGCAGTGGAACACCAAAATGTAAGTCCCTTTTCTGTTGTTTATAATTTAATAAAATATCAAATGACAAGGATCTATTTTTAGCCATTATATAAAACAAATAATGAACATTTTTACATTATTTCAATGGAACGAATATTTAATTTTTGAAAGCTGAACCATACCATTCAACTCACTTCGCCTTGTTGGTATGTTCCAGCTTTCACCTCATGAATATTTGTCCCATTGAACTCATAAACATTCATTATTTGTATACTGTATGTGGATGGCATTTGCTGTTGAAAGTATGCATATATATATATATATGGTGGGGTTTATAAGCTTTGCTTCTGCACACACATGATCACTTGAATTGACTTATTTATCCATTTTTTGTTATTGTTGAGTCTGTGTGTCGAATAAATTTATTCATTCATACCACTATACACAGACAAAACACAGTTTCATGTTTAGATATACCATTGCAGATAAGAATGGGAGCAGTCACTGCATATAAAGGTCAAAGGCAACACTTTCCACCCAATCACATAGCTCCTATGATCCACCCAGCAGGGCCGGACCCGCCCACCTGGGGGCGGGCCCAGGACAGGCTTAAGACCAGCTGTACTGAGGAAATTGGGGAGCTTGGCCTCAGCAATGCATGAGACATCTGTTGTCAAGCTCCCAGCGCTGTAAATTGTGACTCTCTTGTTTAATGTGGGTGTCTTTGTAATACAGCATCTGTTTTTTTTTTAAGTCCATCTCCTGTCAATCTCTTTATTCAACTTACGCATTTTGACCTTATATCCACTATATGAAAATTCAGTAAGGTATATCTTCTATTATACATTCCAAATCTAAGGTGGAACTCTGCTAGTGTATACTAAAATACACCTAAATATCTTATTTAAAAAAAGGAGCATAGCCACTTAGGTGCCTGGTCTTGAGAACCAGGGATGGTAGGCTGAAAAGCTTTTTTATCCCATGGGAACTCTACCTACCCACCTAAGCAGCTCAAAAATATGGACAGCATGTATATAAGTGACATTTACACAAACAGGGCAATAAACAACATATACAAGAAATATAGTTACTACATAATATTATAGGAGTTAGCTCCTGAATCCTAAATGTTCATACAGGAGAAGATTGTAGTATACATTTACCTAAGATATAAATCTAGTTATGTTATTATAGAAACAGAAGCTATGATGTAATATATTTTAGGTTTCTATCTAAAGTTCACCCTGCTAGCTAGGTTATGGATTGCTACTATAGGAAGACAAATTCCATACTCTACATGTTTTCTAATGGAAACCCCAAACTTAGATACTATCTATTGATATCTATTAAAGAACCCTTTAAACTGAAGAACCATTAAAAATCTACACCATGTAAAATAAAAGTGCAAATACTGAAAGTAGGCTAACTATAGCCAGATGAGCTACCTTTAATTTAGCCGTTAACTAGCCTAGCGCACCTTTCTAGCTAACAAAGCTGGTAACTGGCATATAAAGCACAATAGCGTCGCTTCACCCTACAATAACTGTCGTAACAACAAATGCATATAACAACAAATGCAAACAAAAGTGTGTATTAGCATTAGCTTCCTAAACAGAACCAACTATGTTGTTAGCTATGACAAACGGTGCTGCAGCCAGCTCGATAAGCTAATGTTAGCTGCTAGGTATAGCTAATTGTACTCCACTCCTCCCTGTTCCCTCATCCCCACATCATGTATGTTATCACAAATATAATATTAAAAAAGAACAAAAAAGAAGAAGAAGACATTTGTATTATTCAAAACGTGCTGAAATGTATGTGGAGACAAGATATATGTACTGCAGTGAAAGGATACTGAGGTGAAAAGTTTACCCTGCTGTCTAGGTTATGGATAGCTACAACCCAAATTCCAATGAAGTTGGGACATTGTGTAAAATGTAAATAAAAACAGAATACGATTTGCAAATCCTCTTCAACCTATATTCAAATGAATACTCCAAAAAGGCAAAATATTTCATGTTCAAACTGATAAACTTTGTTGTTTTTGTGCTTATTTTGAAATGGATGCCTGCAACACATTTCAAAAAAGTTGGGACAGGGCAACAAAAGACTGGGAAAGTTGATGAATGCTCAAAGAACACCTAATTGGAAACAGGTGAATGTCATGATTAGGTATAAAAGGAACCCCAAAAGGCTCAGCCATTCACAAGCAAAGATGGGGCGAGGATCACCACTTTGTGAACAACTGCATGAAAAAAATGGTCCAACAGTTTAAGAACACTGTTTCTCAATGTTCATTGCAAGGAATTTAGGGATTCCATCATCTACAGTCCATAATGTAATCAGAAGATTCAGAGCACCTGGATAACTTTCTACACATAAGCAACAAGGCCAAAAGTCAACATTGAATGCCCGTGATCTTCGATCCCTCAGGCGGCACTACATTAAAATCCAAGATCACTGTAAAGGATCATACCGTGTGGGCTCTAGAACACTTCAGAAAACCACTGTCAGTTCGCTACACCTACAAGTGCAAGTTAAAACTCTACCAAGAAAAGCGAAAGCCATGGGGTTGTATTTTTTTAATTTTTTATTTACTTTTTTCTTCACAGCAGCTGCACAATGTGTAACCACATCATGCAGCTGCTGGCAGTGCGTTCCCGCATGCTCGAACTGTTGCACCGGCATCCCTCATGCCTGCCCATCAGCGCAACGTTTTGTGGTTCGATCATCTGAGCCCTGGAGTTGTACATATTCGCACTATGTGTGAATGGGCCCTAAAGCAGGTGTGTACCAGGCTATGGAGAGGGTTCGCAGGGATGCAGAAGACTCTGATCTGCAGTGGGTGTCTTTGGTTCACAACACCCAGGGATATGTGTGAAACTTAACACCATATTACAGTGCAGGCAGCAACCATCATTTTGTTAATAATCACCGGCACTTAAGGCCTGTCTCATTTAGGTGCTTCTAATCAAGGAAATACAGTATCCACTTTCCTCAATTTGGCTACTGTCAGTGCTGAACTTTGTTGTGAGTGGGCATGCTGAAAATGCTCTGTCATGAGAAGGGTTCTTAATGGGAATACACTGTGATGGGACCGGACGTTTTGTCTGATGTGAGCAAAATCCGTTATACAAAATCCAGTATGTATGGTGTTTATTATTTGTCAAGGTGAGTGCAAGTATCCGTTTTATGCAGTGATGGTTTTGGCGAGTTTTGCTGTATATTCCTTTCAACAACCACATCCTGCTGACTTTCCATCTACTCAGCACCCATATGTATATGGTCCGACTGTCTGACACTGCTTCTTGCGTCACACAGCTTTCTCAGCATCAATCTTTCCAAGTTCAACATGATGGCAATTAAACATCCAATTGCCATTATCACATTGGTGTTTGTCTTTGATTTTGACAGGACTGAGCGGAGGCGAGGCACAGACAGAGGCTGGACACAAATGCAGGCTCACAACAGGATGTATGATTAAAGGATGGTTTAATTCAGACCTGGGTTCAGTAACAAAAAGGCAGTCCACGGAGCAAAAGTACCAGGCAGGGACAAGACAGAGGACGTGGTCAAAAACAAGCAGCGTCAGTACACGAGCAAACAGAGTTGTCAGGGCTGAGGCAAAAGGCAGGATCTGGTACACAGAGCAGAGTCAAAAACATGGCTTGGCAAAGACAGGACGAGACAAAGTGCTGGTAAGGGAGAGAACTCAACAAACGAGCAGGGAGGAAGTGAACTGAAGCAGTTTAAATAAGAACAGGTGTTAATAAGATAATGAGGTGCACGTGGCGGAGGACGGGCCTGGAAGGGGGCGTGGTCAGGTGTAAACTAAGCGGCAAAAGAGAAGCAGAAAGGCGGTGACAAATGGGCAAGGAAATGACAGACAAATGGGGCGTGGCCAACAGTGATGAGAAAGTGCAGGTGCAGAGAGTATCAGAAGAAGACTGATAAAAATGAAGCTGGGTGTGAACACGTGAGAACTGAGAAGAGTGCAGACACAGAGCAGACCAGAACAGGATGAGACAGACACGTGCAAGTGAGCAGTGAAGAGATTACACACAAGACAACTAGAGATCATACAAAGAAAAACATGAACAGGAATCTAAACTTGAACAGGGCTGAAAAGCATACCAGAACATGATAAACAGAATGATGGGAAATAACACACTATGACAAAAACTAAGTGGCACAGACAGACAAAACTATAAGAAAAACAGAAACTAAGTGATAACAAAACCTGGCATCACAGTACTACAAATTACAGAAATGAGAACAGCAAAAATAGGCAAACAATAACTAAATGATAAACCATGAAAACACAGACTGATAGAACAAAACTAGAACGGAACTGGAACATGGCTGAAGTCTAAGAGTAACAAAGAAAGAAAGTGCCAAAGCAAAAATAGAACATAGAATAAATACATGATGAATATAGCAATTAATAAAACAAGGCTGGGGCAGAAAGAGCAGAACCAAATAAAGAGGGAAAATAAGGGCTGAAGCCTGGAACTGGGCAGGGCATGACAGATTTGTTGCTGTTGAGATTGCAAATAAAGTTGTTCATTGCAGAAGTGACACATACAGTAGCTGGTTCATGCTTCACACTGCTTTGGAAACTTTAATATTTCCAAATTCCACACATGATGGTCATTAAACATCTGATTGTCATCATCACAATTGTGTTCTGTGATTCTCTCCTTTGTCCAAAAATAGTCATTAAGCCAGTGACTATAGACATTGTGAACAGCTGGCAATGCTGCTAGCTATTTCCAAGTTCCATGTCCACACCACAGCTGTTCCACTGATATCACTCACCCAACATCCCTTCTTCTCCCAACCTTCTTGGTAATACTCTTACAAAAGTGGAAAAAAACGTGGGCTGGTTTCTCACAGATGCATGTAGAAATAAAACAGAATTGCCAGGCACAGTGTGAATGGAACTGGGAGCTTGGCTACTGTAAAAAAATAAAACACTGGATGTTGGCAATGCAATGCATTCTGGGCCACTTTTTTCCTGTATGTTATATGGAGAATTAACTGCAGCCTCAAAAAATATTCTAAAACATTGCTGAACATTCTGTTATAGCCTCGATGTTAACATTCTAAGAAATGAAAAAAAAAAAATAAAAATCAAACAGTAACAAAGATATGGAAAAGGAGGCACTAATAGGCACATGAAGGAGAACACCTAAAAATATAACAGCTACATGTAATTAATTGTAGTATATATATTATGCTTGTTTTTGGTCATAGCCTGATGTAATGCATTAATACATTGTAAGAAATGCTTTTTTTAATAAATTGTTTATTCATTATAATTATAATATTGTTTGTGGGAGGTCAAATTACACTCCAGCAATGATATTAGTAAGGTGAGGCTGTGAACAGACAGTTTTGTGCATGTATGGTTGATATGTTGAAGTAACTAACAAAACAAAATAAATAAATACATCTCAAAGTAATGTATTATAAGCAGACCTGTAGGATTTGTTCATAGGGCAAGCCCAAGACACTAAAGTAAAAAAATGAGGAGTGCCACACCTGATAGTCTGTGACATTCATGACTTTGCAGATGCATTCATTGACAAATACTGAATAGAGGGAGACAATCGGGGGCTTGTTAAGAAGCTCTAATTTCACCATCAAGAAACAAAGAACAACAAAAACAGATTTGAATGTGCACATGCCCAAATGTGCCCGTGCTGGTTTTCATTAAAACAATTACACAAATAAACTATTTAATCACCAAGGAGCCACCCATCACATACCATTCCAGCTTCTAGCCTGTTCCCAGCCCAACCCAATGCATTTGTGCATCACATATGATTTTAACATTGATGGAATGAAAATGTTTCCTTTTAACAAAAACAAATTCATGTGATGGTGTATTTATAGCAATATGTGTGCAGTCAATAGCTCCAATTACATTAGGGAAACCGGCTCTCGCTGCAAAATATACTTTGATGTTTGCCTGTTCAGCAGTGTTGTATGAGAATGTGATGTACCTGGATGACACTCTGATGATTCCGTCCCACACAGCTGGCATGGCTCGGCTCAAGGTTGACTGGCACACTCCTGACCGACTGGCCAGCTCCCACTGGGATACCCCTGTTGCCAGGAAGCGCAGTGTGGTCAGCACCTGTGTGGGTACAGACAACCTCTGGCTCCTCGCCATATTGTGCTCTTGGGCCATAACTTTGGGCTTGGTAAAGAAAATTGGCTTATGAGCCAATTATTGTTATTTGCAATTAAATCCTCACATTCCCTGAATATTCACTCACTTTGGATTGCACCATTTGCAAGGTCTTCTAACAACGCTAACACAGCCATTGTTAATACCATTTTCTTCATGACTTTGAGCATGCTTTTTTATCCATCCATTATAACTGCAAACACGTGGGTCCGTTAATTGTTCCTAAGTGTGTCTCTGGTGTGCACATCACTGACTTCTTGTTTTCACATTATAAACTGTTTCAAAGCATAACCTCTAAATGTTGCCAGAGGAAAAATAGTTGTAGAAATGCGCATACACCAGCCATGAACTTGGTGTGGCACAGTCACACAGTCATTTCCCTTTTGATGCATTTGAAAGTTACCGTGGAGAAGGATGTGTGCCACGTTTTGGTGCATACAAAGCTTTTGTATAAGATGGCCCAGGTCTGTCTGCCCAAACATTGTACAAACCTGGCAGGCTCACAGTCATGATGGCATGGCCAGAAAGACTTAAAACAGCTTCTTCTCCAGGGCTGTGAAAGCTTTGCAGAAAGCCTGAGCTGGTCCTTTGCACCTTCACTCTGCACTTAATATTTACTGAACATTCTATATTTCACATTCTAAATTGTATTTTTTTATTACTTGACATTGTAATCCTCCTGCTTTGAAAAGGACTGTGCTCAAAAACAATTTAATTGTAAAGCAATGTGCAATGACAGCAAAGAATCTATCCATCTGCTCACAGCACTCGACTTTAAATTCTGCACAAAACACCACATAATGACAACACAATTTTTGTTTTTTTTATTTTTTGCAAATGTGTTAAAAAACATCAACAACCAAGAAATCACATGTACATAAGTGCTTTGCTCAATACTTTGTTGATGCACCTTTGGCAGCAATTACACCCTCAAGTCTTCTGGAATATGATGCCACAAGCTTTGTGCACCTATCTTTACCTAGTTTTGCCCATTCCTCATTGCAGCGCCTCTCAAGCTCCTTCGGGTTGGATGGGGAGAGTCAGTTCACAGTCAATTTCAGATCTCTCCAGAGATGTTCATTCAAATTCAGGTCTAGGATCTGGCTGGGCCACTCAAGGACATTCACAGAGTTGTCCTGAAACCACTGCTTTCATATCTTGGCTGTATGTTTAGGGTCACTGTCCTGCTGAAAGATGAACTGTCCCCACAGTCTAAGGTCAAGAGCACTGTGAAGCAGATTTTCATCCAGGATGTCTCTGTACATTGCTGCATTCATCTTTCCTTCAGTCCTGTCTAGTCCCCCAGTTCCTGTTGCTGAAAAACATCCCCACTGCATGATGCTGTCACTGCCATGCTTCACTGTAGGGATGGTTTCCGGTTTCATCCAAACAAGACGCCTGATATTCATGCCAAAGAGTTCAATCTTGGTCTCATCAGACCAGAGAATTTTGTTTCTCATGGTCTGAGAGTCCTTCAGGTGCCTTTTGGCAAACTCCAGGCAAGCTGCCATGTGCCTTTTCCTCACAACTTGCTTCCATGTGACCACTCTAACATACAGTCTCGATTGGTGGATTGCTGCAGAGATGGTTTCTGGAAGGTTCTTCTACCTCCACAGCAGAATGCTGGAGCTCGGACTGAGTGGCCATTGAATTCTTGGTAACCTCTTGACTAAGGCCCTTCTCCCCCGATCACTCAGTTTATATGGGTGGTCAGCTTTAGGAAGAGTCCTGGTGGATCCAAAGTTCTTCCATTTATGGATGATGGAGGCCACTGTGCTCACTGGGACCTTCAAAGCAGCAGAAATATTTCTGTATCCTGCCCCAGATTCGTGCCTCAAGACAGTCCTGTCTCAGAGGTCTAAACAGACAATTCTATTGACTTCATGCTTGGTTTGTGCTCTGACATGCACTGTCAACTGTCACACCACATATGTAGACAGGTATATGTCTTTCCAATTCATGCCCAATCAACTGATTTTATCCCTGGTGGACTCCAATTAATCTGTACAAACGTCTTAAGGATGACCATCGGCGGAATCAGCCAGAGGAGAAAATAAAATACAGGTGAGTGCGGACAGAGGAAAACATGAACACACTAAAGAAGGATTTACAGGAGCAAAACTGGGAAAAGGTATACAGTGAAAGTGATGTTGATAGTGCATATGAAACTTTTTTACAAATATTTACATCATTATATGATAAAAATTGTCCAATTAAACAAGACTACAGAAAACAAAAAATCCAAGCTCGACCATGGATGACGAAAGGGTTACGAAATGCATGTAATAAGAAAAATACACTGTATAGAGAATTCATAAAACTAAAGACTAAAGAGGCAGAAAATAGATATAAGAAATACAAAAATAGATTAACTAATATTATACGGGTATGTAGGAAGGAATATTATAGTAACATGTTATATAATAACAAAAACAATATTAAAGGAATATGGGATATATTAAATAGCATTATCAAAAATGGTAATAAAAAACAGAGTTACCCTCAGTATTTCATTGATAATAATGTCAAGAAGGAAAATAAGGATGAGGTAGTCAACGGTTTTAATATTTTTTTTGTAAATATTGGACCAAGCTTGGCAGAAGAAATTCCCGATTCCCAATCTGAGGATTGGGATAATAATCTTATAGAAAGAAATCCCTGTTCAATGTTCCTCACAGCAGTGGATGGAAATGAAATTATAGACATTGTGAATAATTGTAAATATAAAACATCTACCGATTTAAATGAAATTGATATGGTGGTGGTAAAACAGGTCATTGAATGGATTGTAGAACCATTAACATACATCTGTAACTTATCATTTCAAACCGGTAAATTTCCCAATCAAATGAAAATAGCTAAGGTTGTGCCGCTGTATAAGACTGGGGATAGACACCACTTCACAAATTATAGACCTGTTTCTTTGCTTCCACAATTTTCCAAATTATTAGAAAAGTTATTCAATAATAGATTAGACAAATTCATAAATAAACATAAATTACTTACTGAT
The DNA here is from genome assembly GCF_902500255.1 of Thalassophryne amazonica. NCBI lineage: Eukaryota > Metazoa > Chordata > Actinopteri > Batrachoidiformes > Batrachoididae > Thalassophryne > Thalassophryne amazonica. Next base: position 123,948,113 of record NC_047106.1, read on the forward strand.
AGTCAATATGGATTCAGAGCACATAGTTCAACATCACTTGCATTAATAGAATCAGTTGAGGAGATTACAAACGCCATAGACCACAAATTACATTCAGTTGGAATATTTATAGACCTTAAAAAGGCTTTTGATACAATTAATCATGACATATTAATCAATAAACTTGAACAGTATGGGATTAGGGGGTTGGTGTTGCACTGGGTGAGAAGCTACTTAAGTAACAGAAAACAGTTTGTGAAGTTGGGGGAATATACATCATGATGCTTGGACAATGCTTGTGGCGTCCCACAGGCGTCAGTATTGGGTCCAAAACTGTTTCTAATTTATATAAATGATATTGTCAATGTTTCCAAAATATTAAAATTAGTATTATTTGCAGATGACACAAGCAATTTTTGTTCAGGGGGGGATTTGCAGGAGTTACTGAGGAGGATCAGTATAGAAATGGGAAAATTGAAAATATGGTTTGACAGAAACAAATTATCATTAAACTTAAGTAAAACAAAATACATGTTATTTGGCTATTGTAATACAGACATACAGGTTCAGTTACAAGTCGAGGGGGTAGATATTGAAAGGGTACATGAAAATAAGTTTCTGGGGGTGATAATAGATGATAAGATAAACTGGAAGACTCATATAAAACATATACAAAGTAAACTGTCAAGAAGCATTTCAGTTCTAAACAAAGCGAAACATATTCTGGACCACAACTCACTCCGCATTCTTTACTGCTCACTGGTTTTACCATATTTACAGTACTGTGCAGAGGTATGGGGTAATACTTATAAAGGTACAACACAATCACTATCAGTAATGCAGAAAAGAGCTATAAGAATTATTCATAATACTGGCTATAGAGATCATACAAATCCACTATTTTTACAATCCAAATTCTTAAAATTCACAGACTTGGTTCATTTTCAAACAGTACAAATTGTGTATAAAGCAATAAACAATTTACTTCCAGCAAATATTAAAAATATGTTTTTTAACAGATCAGGGGATTACAGTCTGAGGGGGAAATTTAATTTAAAGCATCAGTGGGCACGAACAACATTAAAAGGTTTCTGTATTTCTGTCTGTGGGGTGAGGATGTGGAACAGATTGGGAGTGGGGCTCAAGCAATGTCCAAGCATGAACCAGTTCAAACAGCGGTACAAAAATATGTTTTTTTCTGGGTATAGGGAGGAGGAAGGGTAATGAGGGTTAGGGTGTTTTTGTTTTTTGCTTCGGCTTGTAAATATATAGTATTTTGTATGTAAGTAGGTATGTGTAGGTGTATATTTATGTTTGTGTATATATATGTGTATATATGTATATGTGTATATATGTGTATGTATATGTGTATGTATGTTGATGTGTGTATGTATATATATATGTGTATGTGTATGTATATGTATATATATATATATATATATATATTGATATCGGTTTAGGTGTGTAGGAATCTATGTGTATATGTGGCAAAGGGTATTACTGGTTGTGGGGAAGAAGGGGTAGGGATAAATAAGCTGATGCTTCACCCTACCCCTTTTCGGACATGTTGGGTACACAGTAGGAACTTTTTTGTTGTTGTCTTTACTGATCTATCTTGTAATTGTTGTTGTATCAAATGTTCGAAATAAACAGTTTTCATTCATTCATTCATTCATGCATTCATTCATTCATGACCATATGAAACAGGATGCACCTGAACTCAATGGAAAAGGCTGTGAACACTTATGTACATGTGATTTCTTAGTTTTTATTGAACAATTTTACAAAAATAAAAAAAAAACCTTTTTCGCATTGTCATTATGGGGTATTTTGTGTAGACCTTTGAAGAAAAAAATGAATTTCATCCATTTTGGAATAAATCTGTAGCATAACGTGGAAAAAGTGAAGTGCTGAGAATACTTCATGTATTATAAGTCATTATTTTAAGCAAATTTGTTAGATTTGCTCAAAGAACAAGCGCAAGACAATTGGAAGTGGTGATAAATCTAACAGTCTATGTAATTTTCCTGCAACGTCTGCCCCAGTTTCATTACATTTTTGTCTGTATCTCCTCTGGCCATGGTGCATCCTGCATACTCCTCCTGTACTAAACAAGCTGTCAGACAGGTATACATTTATGAAGAGGGTGACAAATTAATCAGGAAGTTGATGGGGCTGCACAGTTGTGTCAGCTTTGACCTATCCCAGAGAAAAGGGAGCAGCTGCAGCAGAAGGCAGTTCACGTTTTTCAAAACGGGAACAAACTCTCAATCAGCAAAATATGTGGATCAATATATGGCTGGAACAAATCGAGAATGGGGCAACTGCAAATACATGTTTACCTGCAGTGCAACAATCAAAGAATAATAAGTAATTTGTACTCAGGAAGTGAGCCACATTTGGCTCGATTTGTTTCCTTTGTGAATGTTTTCTATCCTGCCCCACTCAGCTTGAATGAGGCACCTAGCTGAGCTCACTCAATATGTTTACACGCGGCGGGTTTGCAAGACACCATGCTCAGTAAATGGCTTTCTAGTCCTCTAGCAGGGCCATTTATCAATGTTGTGTAGAAAGCTTCCGAGTTCCATTTGAATGATCAAAATTTTCAGTGTCTGCACACATGCAATGATACTGTATGGCCTTGAATTTTGATCAGCCTCTCATAGTAATATTTTGTTTTCAAGGATGCAGTATAGACAACTATGGCCCCAATTCTGACTGGAACAAGAAAATTGGATCCCATGACTTCAATTCTGACTCCTCTTTCACTGCCTATCTGTTCATGCAAGGCCAGATGTTAAAATACTGTGATTGACATATAAAATACCAAATGATTGCATGATATCTTATGTGGCTGTTTTGGTTGAGCACATAGTCAGTACCTGACAGTGGGTTAGCCTGCAGTATGTTAAGGTTAGCAAGAAAACAGTGGGTGGAAGAGTTTATTCATTTCATGCACAGTCATTGTGGAATAGTCAAGGACAAGATTGGGCAGTCAATGTTATGTGTCGACGCAGGTTGAGGAGCGGACCTGCGTCTGACAGAACCCAGCGCTAAAAATAACCAGAAAGCGGTTCCAAAACAAAACAATTTATTTTATTACCCTCTTTGGTGCATAACAATGTGTACAAACTAAACAGCGTCTTTCTGGTGGAGTGACTGTTGGCACGCTCTCCAGCGCCCGTAAGGATCTAAGCCCGGCGCTCCTGGACCCACTACCACCGCCAAACACTCCCCAGGTGGACACGACAAACTGACTCTCTGTGAAGCAAAGAAGAGGTGAGGTAAGTCAGCAGTTACAACAATATCTTTCAAAAGACACACGCTATCAGCAACACATTCAGGTCTATATCTTCTTTAACTTTATGCAAATGAGCAGCTTCTCACAACAGGTGGAGGATCACTTATCCGCACGCCACAGCAGTGAGAAGCAAGCTGCACAATTCTCATCTCAATTCAAGTATACTGTGTAACAAAACACCAAGTTACTATCAACAATTAGTCAAACACTTAATCACCTTTAATGTGTGCTGACAGCATGTGTCCTCACCCTTCCCTGCTTCACGGGCTCAATGTGTCAAACCCAGGTGCGGTCCTCAGCTTCTCACAAACGAACATCACAAGGTCGAGTTCCCGGCAGTTCTGCTTGAATCACACATGACTTAAATGCAGAACGCCATCCAATTATCTGCTTCAGCTGAAAGTCTTTAAGGTTGCATGTGAGTACCAGTCACAGGTGCTACACATGATGTTGATAAGGGTGAGGACTCTTCAGCCAGCACCTTCTCCACAGACAAATCAGTTTCCATGCCACCTGAAGAGCAAAGAAAAGAAAAGAACACCAAAATATCCAGCCACACCCCCCAACACACAACAGTACCCCCCCATCAATGGGAAGCCTCCCGGCGACCGAACAGACCAGGCCCGAGAACAGCACCTCCCTCCGGGGTCCACGTCAGGAAGCAGACAGGCACCGCAGCTGGAAGGCCGGCTGGCATCAACAAAAGCCCCAAAACATTCCCCAGTACAATTCAACACACAGAAAAAAACAAAACCCTCCCAAAACCTCCCCAGGGGACCGTCCCATCAAACCCCGGGAAGAAAAGAAAAACTCCCAAACGCAGAAACCCAACACAGCCCCACAAACACAATACAAACGTAAATGCATAAAAGAAAAATAACAAACAACCCCCCCAGAGTGACCTGCAGAGCCCAACCCCCCCCACAAGGCCTTCATCGCCAGTTCCAGGAGGAACAGCCAGAACCATAATCCCACAAAGGTCCCCAGGTGTACATGGAGCAAACGGCGCCCCCCAGAGGACCGTACCATCAACCCCAGGAGGTACCCCCCCCCACAACCCCGGAACCCCAGACCCGGTCACACTTGGCTAGTTGGCCCCAAGCCAATTCCCCCCCAGAGGACCGTCCCATCAACCCTGGAGGTGGAACCCGGAAGGAAACAGAACAAAATCAAAAATCAACCCCTGGAGGACTACCAAAAACAACCCCGGGGGGATATAAAACGACCGTAAACCCTGTTACCCTCCCCGGCACCCCGAAAGACCCCGGGTCCCTCCCAGAGCCCCTCGGCGGCTCAACTTTGGCGAACGGCTCAAAACATTAAGCCGGAGAAGGAAACAGGAAAAAACTAACCCAGCTCCAACCCCAAGGCGCAGCGGAGAACCGGAAATACGTCCGGTGCCCCAACTCGACCATACCCCAGCCTCTCGGGAGGGGTGGAACTACCGAAATGGCGAACGGCAACAGATCGGCCCACCCCTCCGACTGAGGTAAGTCTCCGCTGCACCACACCCCGGCAACACCAATGACGAACGGTACAATGGCTCACCGAGGCTGGAGTGGAACCGGGCCCTAACCAAACCAAGAAAAACGCCTCTAACACCCCCCCCCCCTAGGTGCAGAGGTCTTCTGAGAATGCTCAGCGTGACCAACCTGCACCACCCCACAACCCACAAGACAAACGGTCTTGGGGCAAGTGAGGTTGGGGTTAGGGATGTAGAGAAATAAAAAACAACAAAATAAAACGACCCAACAACCCAAACAGAAAATACCTAAAAACACATAAAAATTAACAATGACGTGAGCCCAGGCGGACCTCTAACCGCCTAACAGTCACTCCACCAGATACGCCTCTGACTCCCCATACAATTATAACCCCTATTTAAAGAAAACAAAACATTTACCCGTGCTAGATCTTTTTTTCTTTTTTTTTTTTTATGTGTGTTATTTTGCCTGTCCCAGAACACTTGGAGATACGTCACCATTATTTCTCTTGACGCTTACATGTCGGGGCAATACAGTAATCTCTGCTCGTCCGAGCTGCATGGGCTCGTCAACAGGAGGAGCCAGAGGTCCCGTCGGAGGAGCTTCAGTAGGGCGAAGAAGAGGCGGCCCAAATCTGTGTCGGGGAAAGCCCCAAGACGAAAAAACCCGCTCTGATGGGCATCCTCTCTCGCGTCCACGCTCCCTCATCTGATCATCTAGACGAATCACCAACGATATCAGCACATCTAAATCGCTTGGCTCGTCACGGACTGCCGGCTCGTCCCTTAATGACTCATTCAACCCATCTACAAACACTCCTCGCAAAGCTGCGGCGGTCCAACCTGACTGAGCAGAAACCAGAGAACATCGCATCACCGCACAAGGCTCCGGACGACAAACAATCGGTTTGGACGCCGAATCTCTGGGTGACGGAGTTATCTGCACTAGTATCGATGGTGCCGCAGCTGGAGCAGCAGGAAGCAGAATGGCTTGCGCTGCAAGCTCCGTAACACGGGCGTCTGTTTGTTTAATTTGGTTTGCGAGATGCTGTAATTGCTCCCATATTTTCTCCAAGTGTTCTTGAACTTTTTCGGCAAAAGGAACCGCCTCTGCCGCTGGGTCCATTATGGAATGGCCGGGAACTACTGTTACTGTTATGTGTCGACGCGGGTTGAGGAGCGGACCTGCGTCTGACAGAACCCAGCGCTAAAAATAACCAGAAAGCGGTTCCAAAACAAAACAATTTATTTTATTACCCTCTTTGGTGCATAACAATGTGTACAAACTAAACAGCGTCTTTCTGGTGGAGTGACTGTTGGCACGCTCTCCAGCGCCCGTAAGGATCTAAGCCCGGCGCTCCTGGACCCACTACCACCACCAAACACTCCCCAGGTGGACACGACAAACTGACTCTCTGTGAAGCAAAGAAGAGGTGAGGTAAGTCAGCAGTTACAACAATATCTTTCAAAAGACACACGCTATCAGCAACACATTCAGGTCTATATCTTCTTTAACTTTATGCAAATGAGCAGCTTCTCACAACAGGTGGAGGATCACTTATCCACACGCCACAGCAGTGAGAAGCAAGCTGCACAATTCTCATCTCAATTCAAGTATACTGTGTAACAAAACACCAAGTTACTATCAACAATTAGTCAAACACTTAATCACCTTTAATGTGTGCTGACAGCATGTGTCCTCACCCTTCCCTGCTTCACGGGCTCAATGTGTCAAACCCAGGCGCGGTCCTCAGCGTCTCACAAACAAACATCACAAGGTCGAGTTCCCGGCAGTTCTGCTTGAATCACACATGACTTAAATGCAGAACGCCATCCAATTATCTGCTTCAGCTGAAAGTCTTTAAGGTTGCATGTGAGCACCAGTCACAGGTGCTACACATGATGTTGATGAGGGTGAGGACTCTTCAGCCAGCACCTTCTCCACAGACAAATCAGTTTCCATGCCACCTGAAGAGCAAAGAAAAGAAAAGAACACCAAAATATCCAGCCACACCCCCCAACACACAACAGTCAATTTCGATTGAGTTTTTTTTAGACTAGACATAAAACATATCTGTTCTCAGCTGGGTAATATTGTATCATCAAATGACTACATGGAAGATTGTAATAGATTATAAAAATAGGAAGCACTTTTTATTGGCTTTTTAGATTTTGTCATGGAAAGCCACGCGGAGGCTTCGCATGTCATGACGGAGCCGCTGATGAAGTGAGACAAAGGAACACCTCCGTAATCTGCGCGGCTTTCCATGACAAAATCTCTTGTTAAAAGTGAAATCTGCTGGAAAATGGCCGATGTCCAGCTCTTGTGATAACCAGAGAAATTGCACACGATGGTCCCGGCTCCACACAACCATCCATTTAGAAATGATGTGGTGGTTTCTGCCTCTCGATCGCGGCTCGGAGCGCGGCGCGCCGTGCGCCATTGTGGGCCGTCCTTAAACAACTAACAGTTTCTGAAAAAATTCTGATGGAAAAAAAGCCCAAATCATTCCGCCATTTCCCTGCAATGAAACAACGATGAGAGGGGTGGAGCAGTGCTCACTCAAAGCCTGCCCACAGGCGAATGACGCAACCGATAGGTGTGGAAAAACTCACGCATGCGCACGAAGGTTCAAGCTTGGCTGACGTAAAAACATATGAATCAAATCCATATAGTTTTTGAAAAAAATAAAAGGTCTGTTACTTTTCTAACAGGCCTCATATATAGAACTCTAGATACCCAGCATGGCATCATCTGGAGTTTAAGCACATTAAAAAGGATGCTGTGAGCGAAACGTCTCCCTGTTGTCAGGATGACAATTTAATTCATATTATGGAATTCATTTTGAATGAAAGGAAATCGTGCGCACATTTTATTAATTCGAGGGCTCAATTAAAGGAAAACGTGCACACAAATTATCACGGCCCTCAATTGTGGATGCTGGCTCACATATCTGGCAACTTGTTTCCGACGGACTGTTTGTTGTTGTGATGCTATTCGGAACTTCACACGGTTGTATACGTTTCTTTTATTTCTGTTTAGCACTCTTCTGGTTATTAATTATATCTACTCTGAACGTTATTTAACTATAGTCCTGTTGTAATTCGCTAGCAGATAGCATTTGTTAGCAGTTAGCATTCACTAGCAGTTAGCTTTCGCTAGCTAGGTCAACTCTTCCCTTCCCACCTGTTGTTATTTTTATAGCTATTTCTTTTTTACCTGGTTAATACTTCTGTTAGTTTCTCAGTTGAACTGCTGTGAATTTTAAGTAATTATTTTACTCCTGTGTAAATCTTAGGAGCGGCTAGCATTTTCGCTAGCAGTTAGCTTGCGTTAGCTACTTTGGACCCTCATTTTCATTTTTTCATTTCATTTTTTTATATACTTCTGTTAGTTAACTGTTAGTGTAACTGTTGTGAACTTTAGCTTAGTACTTTACTCTTGTGTTAATCTTAGGGGTGTTTTATATATATATATATATATATATACAACCCCTGGCAAAAATTATGGAATCACCGGCCTCAGAGGATGTTCATTCAGTTGTTTAATTTTGTAGAAAAAAAGCAGATCACAGACATGACACAAAACTAAAGTCATTTCAAATGGCAACTTTCTGGCTTTAAGAAACACTATAAGAAATCAAGAAAAAAGATTGTGGCAGTCAGTAACAGTTACTTTTTTAGACCAAGCAGAGGAAAAAAATATGGAATCACTCAATTCTGAGGAAAAAATTATGGAATCACCCTGTAAATTTTCATCCCCCAAATTAACACCTGCATCAAATCAGATCTGCTCATTGACATTGACCCTATGCCATGACATTGACCCTATGTGTCTTTTTGCAAGGAATGTTTTTGCAGTTTTTGCTCTATGGCAAGATGCATTATCATCTTGAAAAATGATTTCATCATCCCCAAACATCCTTTCAATTGTCCAAAATATCAACATAAACTTGTGCATTTATTGATGATGTAATGACAGCCATCTCCCCAGTGCCTTTACCTGACATGCAGCCCCATATCATCAATGACTGTGGAAATTTACATGTTCTCTTTCGGCAGTCATCTTTATAAATCTCATTGGAAAAGCACCAAACAAAAGTTCCAGCATCATCACCTTGCCCAATGCAGATTCGAGATTCATCACTGAATATGACTTTCATCCAGTCATCCACAGTCCACAAATGCTTTTCCTTATCCCATTGTAACCTTGTTTTTTTCTGTTTAGGTGTTAATGATGCCTTTCATTTAGCTTTTCTGTATGTAAATCCCATTTCCTTTAGGCGGTTTCTTACAGTTCGGTCACAGATGACTCCAGTTTCCTCCCATTCATTCCTCATTTGTTTTGTTGTACATTTTTCGATTTTTGAGACATATTGCTTTAAGTTTTCTGTCTTGACGCTTTGATGTCTTCCTTGGTCTACCAGTATGTTTGCCTTTAACAGCCTTCCCATGTTGTTTGTATTTGGTCCAGAGTTTAGACACAGCTGACTGTGAACAACCAATATCTTTTGCAACATTGCGTGATGATTTACTCTCTTTTAAGAGTTTGATAATCCTCTCCTTTGTTTCAATTGACATCTCTCGTGTTGGAGCCATTATTCATGTCAGTCCACTTGGTGCAACAGCTCTCCAAGGTGTGTTCACTCCTTTTTAGATGCAGACTAACGAGCAGATCTGATATGATGCAGGTGTTAGTTTTGGGGATGAAAATTTACAGGGTGATTCCATAATTTTTTCCTCAGAATTGAGTGATTCCATATTTTTTTCCTCTGCTTGGTCTAAAAAAGTAACCGTTACTGACTGCCACAATCTTTTTTTCTTGATTTCTTATAGTGTTTCTTAAAGCCAGAAAGTTGTCATTTGAAATGACTTTAGTTTTGTGTCATGTTTAGGAGTGGTTAGCTTATCCATTACTGGTTAGCTTGTGCTTGCTTGGCTATACTCTTGAATTTCCTAGTGCACAAAGTACACTACTTATTATACTTTACACCCTCCATAAATCCTGTGTGATGCTGGAAGATAGGGTGGCTCTCTTAGAGAGCCGTGTCCGTAAGTTAGAGCAACTTCTTAGCACAGTGGAGTTAGATGTTACGGGCATTCCAGATGAGGTTAGTGCTGGGTCAGCTAGCGAGCCCATTAGCATCAGCCTAGAAATGCTGGCTGTGGAGGACAGTTTTCGGACTGTGGCTAGGCGGAGGAAGCCCCGTAGGACTTGGTGCCCAGTTGTGGCACCCTGATCACACTCGCCACTGCGAACTGTGAATCAGTTCTCCCCCTTGGATTTACCTGATGTGAATTCGCCGAGCCCACAAGTGACTTCCAATCCTATCTCCAGGCCGAAACACCGGACTTTAATGATAGGGGATTCTATCACCTGCAAAGTCACGTTACAGATGCCGGCTGACATTAAATGTATTCCTGGGGCCAGAGCTCCCGACATTGCATCCCATCTGACGCTGCAGAAGGGAAGACAGATGAAGGAACATGACATGAGATATAGCCACATAGTTATTCACGTCGGCACCAATGATATCAGGATGAAGCACTCAGAGGTCACAAAAATGGACATAGAGAGGACTTGTGACCTTGCCAGAAAGATGTGTTGGCATCGATTAATAGTCTCTGGTCCCCTCCCGGGGTACTGATGAGGTGTTTAGCAGGCCGACATCATTAAATAGGCGGCTGCCGTAGTTTTGTAGACAGCAAGGCTTTAGCTTTATTGATAACTGGCCTTCGTTCTGGGGCCGCTGTGGCCTGTTGATGCCGGACCAGGCCACGGAGCAGGTGATTAGAGACCCTGCAAGGCTTATGACAAATGTGGGTGTGGAATCCATTAGCTTAGCGGGGAAATTAGTGCAGAAAATCCACTATGGTGATAGTGCCTTTTATCTGCTAGGGAGGGAAATTCAACAAGTTGAGACTGTGGCGTGCTTCCATAGACTTGTCCATAAAAATCATAGAGGGATATGCTTTGCAAACTTAATACCCATTACGATATTGGGTGATGTTGAAAGTGTGGATGGCCCAGTGGTTGTTCCAGCAATAGCAAAGATTTCGTGTCTGCTACCTACAACGCGCGTGGAATGTCTCAAACCTAAACCTACTTCTAGGCATCTTATATATGCTACTCTGGAACCACCCCTAAACCCAAACAGTTCAACCGTCAACCCCACTGAGGTCCTTACTTACATACTGGGTCTCATTAACATAAGATCACTGTCCTCAAAATCATTGTTGATTAATGATTTAATTATTGATCATCACTTAGATATGACTGGGTTATGTGAAACCTGGCTTAAACCTACAGCTGTCCTCCCCTTAAATGAAGTCTGCCCACCAGCATATACATTTAGTCACGTCCCTCATGATGCGAAGCAAGGCGGGGGTGTTGCTCTTATTTATAAATCTAGGTTTAGCTTATTAGCTGTTGGGGGTCATAAATATAACTCGTTTGAGCATCTGATTCTCCGCTCTGCTCAGGATATTACGCATTGCCAAGGTCTGAAGAATAGAAATCAGCCGTATTACTTTGCCATTGTATATAGGCCTCCTGGCCCATATTCTGAATTCTTAGATGAATTTGGTGCGTTCATCTCTAACTTGTCAACTAGTGCAGATAACATTCTGATCATTGGTGACTTTAACGTTCATATAAATAAACCTTCTGATCCCCTCTGCAAGTCATTTATGGAAATTGCATTAGGATGCATTAGGATTTCGGCAATGCATTCGGGATTCGACGCACATTAGTGGAAATACCCTGGATCTGGTTCTCGCACGTGGTATTGCTGTCATGAATATTAACATCATACGTCTTACATCAGTGGTCTCTGATCACTCACTTATTAAGTTTACAGTTTCGCTGCCGTGTTTAGTGGAACAACAGCCTTATTTATCACTGCAGCGATGCATCAACTCCTCAACTAAGACTGAACTAGAAGCTTTACTTCCTGATGTCTTCGCCTCATTTTTGACAAATACCCAGTCAGTAGACAGACTTGTGGACAGTTTAAACTCAGTGCTCAAAACTACACTCGACATGATTGCACCACCTGTGTTGAACCCGCGCTCCCCCAAATCACAGTCACCTTGGTTCAGTGATTACTTGCATGACCTCAAGCATAAAGCAAGAGGTCGAGAACAGAAATGGCGTCATTCAAAATTAGAAGTATTCCACCTTGGGTGGCGTGATGCTATCTTAGACTATAAGCATGCATTACTGGCTACATAGCGGACCTACTACTCTGATTTGATCAACAAAAACAAGCATAACTCAAAGTCTTGTTCGACATGGTGGCAACACTTATTCATGGACAACCACCTGTAGCTCGCTCTCCTTTTACAGCACAAGATTTCCTGGATTACTTTGAGAAGAAAATAGATGACATTAGGTTGAACATATCCCAGCATGCCTTAACCCAGCCACTACACCCTGCTATTGAGGTGGGCGCCACTACTGAGGCATTACCTAGATTTACAGAATTTGATAGTATCTCTCTAGGCATGCTGATGAAACTCGTAACATCAACAAAAAGCACAACCTGTTTATTTGATCCGATACCAACAAAACTGTTTAAGGACCTGTGGCCCACTCTTGGGCCGATTGTGCTCGAAATTATCAATCTTTCTTTAACTTCTGGATCTGTTCCTAAATGTTTCAAATCTGCAGTGATTAAACCATTCCTTAAGAAACCTAATCTTGACCCTAGTGTATTGAAAAACTATTGGCCGATATCAAATCTATCATTTTGCTCTAAAATTCTGGAAAAAGTGGTGTCACGGCAGCTCATAAACTATCTTACTGAGAATAATCTCTTTGAGCCACTGCAGTCTGCTTTTAGAAAAATCATTTCACAGATATGGCTCTCACTAAAGTGGTGAATGATCTTCTGCTTACAATGGATTCGGACACCACTACGGTTCTGTTCCTGTATTTCATACGGTGGATCATCATATTCTACTTGATAGGCTGGAAAATCATTTTGGGATTACTGGGAGTGCCCTTGCATGGCTGATGTCATACTTGACCAGTCGTGTGACCAGTCACTGTGTTTTGTACAGTAACACTACCTCTAACCTTAGTGACATGAAATTTGGGGTTCCACAGGGGTCTGTCTTAGGCCCCCTGCTTTTCTCCCTTTATATAGCACCCCTTGGGCACATATTGCGGCGTTTTGCGATTACCTTTCACTGGTATGCAGATGATACTCAGCTATACATGCCGATAACTGCTGGTAATCTCGTTCACATAAAATCCTTAGAAGATTGCCTTGCAGCAGTGAGAAGTTGGATGTCTAGAAACTTCCTACTTTTAAACTCTGATAAGACTGAAATGATGGTTCTTGGTCCAGTGAGACATTGGCATCAATTTGACCAGTTAACACTCAGCCTAGGCTCGTGTCATACATCACACTGACAAAGTGAGGAACCTTGGGGTCATTTTTGATCCTTCGTTGTCTTTTGGCCTCCACATTAGAAATATTACTAGGACTGCTTTCTTCCACCTGCGAAATATAGCGAAGATTCGTCCCATCCTGTCTATGGCTGATGCTGAGACCCTGATCCATGCATTCATCTTTTCTAGATTGGACTACTGCAATGTTCTATTTTCTGGTTTACCGCAGTCTAGCATTAGGGCTCTCCAATTGGTTCAAAATGCTGCAGCCAGACGTTTGACACGAAGCAGAAAGTTCGACCACATTACACCCATTTTGGCGTCTCTTCACTGGCTTCCTGTCCCAGTGAGGTCAGATTTTAAGGTTCTGCTACTAACCTATAAAATTATTCATGGACTGGCACCTACCTATCTAGCTGAACTAATTAAACCTTACGTACCGGCCCGGGCTTTACGTTCTCAGGGTGCAGGACTACTTTGTGTCCCTAAGATGAATAAGAAGTCTGCGGGTCACAGAGCTTTCTCTTATTGTGCCCCTGTTCTGTGGAATGATCTCCCTGCATCAATAAAACAGTCAGATTCTGTGGAGATTTTCAAGTCCAGACTTAAGACGCACTTATTTTCCCTTTCATATGGCTAGCATACTGGTGCAGTTTTGTTTTACGCTTTTTACTCTTTTAATTCATGTTATTAGTAACTGGAGCGGGCCGCGGCCTCAACTTTACCTAAATTATAGGTCTTTTAGTGAAGCTTCGGGCTAGCGGCCGGTGATCACCTTTCTTCTGTTTTTCTTGTTGATTAATGCTGGCAAATTCTACAGTATTTTTTGTCTTTCTGATGCCTGATTCTGTTTTTTCTCTGTTTAAGGTGCAGCTCCATCCAGAGATGGGAGTTGTATTTTTGTTGACGACCCTCCTGTCCTGTACACCAACAGCAATTCTTGTATATTCGTCAGTGAATTGTTCTGTGAATTGTTTCTGTAATTTATGTTTGTAGCATGGCCCGAGCAGAGGGTCACCCCTTTGAGTCTGGTCTGCTTGAGGTTTCTTCCTCAGAGGGAGTTTTTCCTTACCACTGTTGCTCTTGGGGTTGGTAAGGTTAGACCTTACCTGTGTGAAGCGCCATGAGGCAACTTTGTTGTGATTTGGCGCTATATAAAGGAAAAATAAATAAATTGAATTGACGGTCAGGAAAACATGCGCACGTTTTATTAATTTGAGAGCACATTTTATTAATTTGTGGGCTCAATTAAAGGAAAATGTGTGCACAAATTATCATGGCCAGAAAAAAATATCACTTTAAGTGACCTCTCCCGGGTTCCGTACAGAAAACAAAAAAGTAAAAAAAAAAAACTGACAAAACACACACACACGCAAACACATACTCCTGACATTTGATCACATCTAATTTAACTGATGAAAGGTCACTTCTAATAGGACCTTGACACTGAAATTTTTTTACAAGGTAAAATTTTGGGGAATTACAATCTGGTTTTGACAGAGGTTTGTACTATTTACGTGTGGTGCTATAATTTACATTTTATCAGAAGCAAACATGCCCTAATCACTCTCATATTTGTGTTGCACACTGGCACACACTATTGTCTGGCAAAGTCTGATCCAGATCTGATCTGGATGGTGTATTTTAGATTTCATATTGAAAAGCCCATTTGTTATACATTTTGCATTATATCTCAATCAAAAGTGCCTCAATAACTCTCATTTTTCACAATGAATAAAATGTTTGATCTGTATCAGGAGGCACAGTGGAAGCACAGGGCACACTTGTTGAATGCATGGATCTCCAAGAAATTTGGTCTTTACAATGCTGAAACAATGCACAAGGGACATTGGAGCACTTATACAGAAAGGTGTTTTTGCATCCCTGGCAGTTTTTTTTTTTTTTTGGATGCACAAGTGACTCTAAAATGATTCCTTCCTGTGTAAGCGGCCATTCACATGTAGACTGAAAACGTCACTGCTATGTGTTTGCGGATATCCTCTTACTTTATTTTCACCCTCTACTTAGTTTCTTCTGTGACAAAAAAAAAAAGAAAAAAAAATTGAAATTGAAAATTAAACACAACCTTATCATTCTAAAGTCATACATGACAAAATTGGTTCCACAAAAAACAATGCAGTACTTATGATTGTAATACCCTGTCTGAGCAGAATTAGAAAACAAAGACAAGGCAGAATGCCATTAAATATATATCATCACTGGAAAGCTCATTGATTGTCTAGTCAGAGAGAAAAATCAATTTCAAATGCTGAACCTGTTGATTCCCTCTTTGTGGAAACAAATAGTCATCAACCCAATGATGGGTCAATTGTGCCCTTGAGACAAGGCTGTGCTTAGCAAGCAGTTATGAGACAAAGAGGTTCTGCAGTAATAACCAAACACAATTTCTGTGAACACTGTATTGTGCTGACCCTTTCAAAAGCAATTATGCAGTTGTATTTGTACTTGACATGTTTGAAATGCAAGACTGTACAACCTAATATTAATTATTTTTTAAAGAATAATACAAATTTGCTATTAAGGATATCCAGTTGCTTGTTTCATGTTCAGTTTCTGTTATCAACACATCTGCTTGCTTGTTAGGGTGTCATGGTCCTGAGTATTAACCCTGCAAATGTCTTTCTGTCTGGTGTTTACATGTTCTCCCCATGTTGCGGTGCGTTATACCCCCCATCACACTAGAAGCTGAATGAGCCTGAATGCTGTCCGAATGAAAATTCGACCTCCATTCGGGCAAAGTCTAGAAGCATTCCAAAACCTCTGATAGCATTCTGAGTGCATTCCAAACAGTTGGGAAAATTCCTGTGGCCGGCCCAAATGTTTAGCTCATGTTCAAAACATTTGAGGTGCAGTCGAGACGGAAAAAATATTGTACAGCATTTGAGGTGGACTCTAACTGCATTCTGACTGCGTTCTCAATATTCTCAAGGCATCAAAACAGCATTTGGAACAGTCTGATCGCATGTGAAAGACATTCGCCGTGGTCAGGTACGTCTAATCCCGCTGGCATGTCCTGGACTGCAGCCCTCGTGCATCCCGTTCAGGGTGTGCAAAGTTAATATGGTCATGTGCAACATCTGTGGCACTCATTCATTTTGTGAAGTTGATGTGAACATTGTGCAATCATACTGAAAACGCCATGTGTCGCTGTGATTCCATGCATCTCAGAGCTATGGGGCAGTGCGCACACCTGGACAGGGTGTTACATCCATAATAATCATATTGTCACAGATACATTGTCAGTCAATCTCATGAGTTAGATCATTTATTTGTAATATTATGGTCATCATAGCTGTAACTCCATATGCAGGTGCACGGTGCCACTGCGCCACAGAGTGTCAAGGTGTTTCAGTGGCTTGGTGTGGCGCGGCA
Source organism: Thalassophryne amazonica (assembly GCF_902500255.1). Lineage (NCBI taxonomy): Eukaryota > Metazoa > Chordata > Actinopteri > Batrachoidiformes > Batrachoididae > Thalassophryne > Thalassophryne amazonica. The sequence goes on from NC_047106.1 coordinate 123,964,667, forward strand.
CAGCACAGCACCTTTGAATAGGGTGTCACAACTGTAATATGCATCATACAACCGCAAATCCAGTGAAGTTGGGACAAAATGTAAAATGTAAATAAAAACAGAATACAATGATTTGCAAATCCTCTTCAACCTATATTCAATTGAATACACCACAAAGACAAAAGTTTGGAACTGGATACTAATTGTTGAAGCTTTGTAGGTGGAATTCTTTCCCATTCTTGCTTGATGTACAACTTCAGTTGTTCAACAGTCCAGGGTCTCCGTTGTCATATTTTGCGCTTCATAATGCGCCACACATTTTGAATGGGCGACAGGTCTGGACTGCAGGCAGGCCAGTCTAGTACCCACACTCTTTTACTACGAAGCCACGCTGTTGTAACATGTGCAGAATGTGGCTTGGCATTGTCTTGCTGAAATAAGCAGGGACGTGTCTGAAAAAGACGTTGCTTGGATGGAAGCATGTGTTGCTCCAAAACCTGGATATACCTTTCAGTATTGATGGTGCCATCACAGATGTGTAAGTTGCCCATGCCATGTGCATAAACATATCCCATACCATCAATGGTTTTCTGAAGTGTTCCTGAGCCCATGTGGTAAAGAAGAAACAGTAGTAAAATATAAAAATACCAGCAATGACGACAACAGCCTGAGTTTATTCATGTGTGATGGCTTTGCTTCCCTGACACTGACAAGGTGAACACAACGTCATATATTACAACAAAAAACAATAAATAATTGTAATAAAACAATGATCAGCATGTCATGAGAGCCCGGCCAAACTTGCATTGCTGTGGCATGTTATGAGTTGATGCCAGATATATCTTCTACCTCTGTGACTTGCACTAAACAGGTGGGCGCGTGCATGGGCATGCTGTCCTCATGTGATAGATAGATAGATAAACTTTAAACTTTATTACAGACTCAAGGTCCAGATAAAAGAAACAAAACACAATACATACAACAACAACAAAGAAAGAAGAAAAAAAAAATAATATAGGGACACTGAACTCCCTTGAATAAAAGACACTTATACTAGTGTTTCCAAATCTGACGTATACTGTGTGGCATTGTAGGAAATATTAATCAGTTTAAGAACAATCTTATTATAATTATTTAAATGAGAGATGAACCTAAATGTCATTATTCTTAAAATGACTTGGAGAGTGTTCACACGTGCCATCACAAACATTTCAGTGGCACTGGTCCATCAGGGCCTTTTTAGTAAAATTCTCAAAGAGTCATTATAAGCCACTTGTAGTCTCTGAAGGCTCGCTTTCTTATAGTTTATACACAGATGTGCAGTGTACAGAGGTGTACAAAATGATTTAAACAAAGCCAGCTTCACTTCGTTGGAGCAGTAGCCAAATTTTAGAACTAATGTGTTTGCTCTGACATATAGCGTACAACACTGATGAAAAATATCCTCATCATCACTCAGCGTATCTGTTATCACATGACCAAGATACCTGATTACACCTCAACTGATTACATACATACAGTACATGACCTGCCAGAGTAAAATCAGGAAAAACCAAATGTTTGTTCTAGCAATCATGATCATACTTTTCATATCAATTTATTTTATGTCATGTTTTTCTCCATACATGGCACACACTTTCAACAACTGCTGTAGCCCAGCAAAACTGGGACTAAACAAAACACAGTCATCAGCATACATCAAATGGTTCACCACTGTATCCCCAACCACACAACCAGTTCTACACCCATTCAGCTGTTCAGACAGACCATTCATATAAAAAATAAATAAAATTGGAGACAAAATGCTCCCTTGTCTGACTCCATTGCTGACCTGAAAAGGGGAAGATGTACAATTACCCCATTTCACCTGCATTTTTTGATGTGCATACCAATACATAAGTAGCCTCACTATGGATTTAGGAACAACAGCATCACTCAATTTTCTGAATAATTTTCCATGGTTCACACGATCAAATGCCTTAGAGGCATCCATGAAACACAAGAATATTGATGTGTTTTTCCCTTTATAATCACTCAGTAATTCTTTTAAAACATATATACACAAATCAGTACTATGCATAGCTTTAAATCCAAATTGATATTCTGAAGAGATAATCAAAGTATTAACTCTCTCCAGAAGAATTTGCTCAAGTACTTTAGACAGTACATTAGCAAGAGCAATAGGTCTGTAATTGTCAGAGCTGCATAATTTCCCTGCTTTATCCTTGATAACAGGAACCAGCAACACTGTCATCATGGAGTCAGGAAGATAGCCATGGGCCCTGAAGGCAGTAAAGCACAGGGCAAGAAGAGGAGCCAACCTTAAACTAGCAAATTTAAGATGCTCAGCAGAGATGGAATCCAAGCCAGAAGACTTATTAACTGATACATTTCTAATAGCTTGAACCACCTCATGTGTCTTTATTGAACTCACACCTTCAACAGAGTTTACTTGCTAACACTCAGACGGGACACAATTAAAGTCTTTCGTAGTGTCATTGCCAAAGTGCAGTAATTAATTTACACCAGAGATGCCATCTACTGTACATGGCAAAGATGGTTTGCAGTTATTAATAAAGTGTATCTCTTTCCAAAGGCTTTGTTGTTTTTGCCTAAAAAAATTATTGGCCATGGAATCAGCCCTCAGACATTGTTCATTTTTACTAATGTACCATATAGCGTATTTATATTTTGTATTTGTAAGCTTCTTGTGTTCAAGAATAGGTCCATGTATAGGTTTACCAGCCATAATTTAGTAGCTTCACATGCTCCTGTGTGGAGTTCAGCCACATGTGTGTTCCAGCCAGGTCTACCTCTACTCTTATTTTTAAGCTTCAGAAGAGGCTCACCAGCTTTAAGTAGGGCTGTAACAATATCATTGTACATTGCGGAGATATCAGCTTTATGATCTGTGTTAGAACAGCTACTGTTTGTGCAGAGGATTGCCTCTCTGGGCAGTTGTATGTTACTCAGCAATAGATCACTAGAAGTAAAATAGGAATCAATATCTTCCTCTACTAGAGAGGACCAGTCCACTCGATCTGGATTAGATTTGTTTTTGTTTACACATTCAAAAGTGTCAGGTATTTTATCAAATCTAATTGATGGATTTTATGTATTCATATATTGATGTGTTTATGTATTTTATGTGAAAATACATAAAAACACATATCGCCTTTGCAACGGGCTGGAGCGACCGTGTCAGTGCGCACATTGGCAGGCTGTCCCATGTGAAAAGAAGCATCTGATCATGTGTACACTAGGCTGGCGATCTGAATGTCAGCTATGGTCCACATGACGCGGTATCCCTCGGCCCGCCGCCCACTGGACACGCTGCACCGGCAGATGTGGACAAGTGCACAGGGCTTCATTCATGTCAGGTCATGACTTTATGCCTATGACCATGGGTCATATATAGAGGAACAGAAGGATCATAATTGTATTGTAAACTCGATATGAGGGATTAGATATTTGAAATTGTGATGTTTTTTCTGTGGTATGTGATTGTGTTTTTTCCCCACAGCAGCGGTGTGATATGGTGTCACACTTTCCAATTGCTCGCACTGTTTGTGCGCTTGCACGAGCATGCACAAAACCACTGCTGCACTATTGTTCACACCTGTCCGACCGTGTGTCCCTCCCGACAGCAGGTGGAATGTGTCGCAGTTCCCCATTTCATTTTTTTTCCAGGTTTTCAGTTGATTCCTGCTTCTTTCACCCAACTTCATGTTATGTGTGAAGAGGCCATTAAATAAACCGATATACACTCAACAAAAATATAAACGCAACACTTTTGCTTTTGCTCCCATTTTGTATGAGATGAACTCAAAGATCTAAAACTTTTTCCACATACACAATATCACCATTTCCCTCAAATATTGTTCACAAACCAGTCTAAATCTGTGATAGTGAGCACTTCTCCTTTGCTGAGATAATCCATCCCACCTCCAGGTGTGCCATATCACGATGCTGATTAGACACCATGATTAGTGCACAGGTGTGCCTTAGACTGTCCACAATAAAAGGCCACTCTGAAAGGTGCAGTTTTATCACACAGCACAAAGACACAGATGTCGCAAGATTTGAGGGAGCGTGCAATTGGCATGCTGACAGCAGGAATGTCAACCAGAGCTGTTGCTCGTGTATTAAATGTTAATTTCTCTACCATAAGCCGTCTCCAAAGGCGTTTCAGAGAATTTGGCAGTACATCCAACCAGCCTCACAACCGCAGACCACGTGTAACCACACCAGCCCAGGACCTCCACATACAGCATGTTCACCTCCAAGATCATCTGAGACCAGCCACTCGGACAGCTGCTGAAACAATCGGTTTGCATAACCAAAGAATTTCTGCACAAACTGTCAGAAACCGTCTCAGGGAAGCTCATCTGTATGCTCGTCATCCTCATCGGGGTCTCGACCTGACTCCAGTTCGTCATCGTAACCGACTTGAGTGGGCAAATGCTCACCTTCGCTGGCGTTTGGCATGTTGGAGAGTTGTTCTCTTCACGGATGAATCCCGGTTCACACTGTTCAGGGCAGATGGCAGACAGCGTGTGTGGCGTCATGTGGGTGAGCGGTTTTCTGATGTCAATGTTGTGGATCGAGTGGCCCATGGTGGTGGTGGGGTTATGGTACGGGCAGGCGTCTGTTATGGATGAAGAACACAGGTGCATTTTATTGATGGCATTTTGAATGCACAGAGATACCGTGACGAGATCCTGAGGCCCATTGTTGTGCCATACATCCAAGAACATCACCTCATGTTGCAGCAGGATAATGCACGGCCCCATGTTGCAAGGATCTGTACACAATTCTTGGAAGCTGAAAATGTCCCAGTTCTTGCATGGCCGGCATACTCACCGGACATGTCACCCATTGAGCATGTTTGGGATGCTCTAGACCGGCGTATACGACAGCGTGTACCAGTTCCTGCCAATATCCAGCAACTTCGCACAGCCATTGAAGAGGAGTGGACCAACATTCCACAGGCCACAACTGACAACCTGATCAACTCTATGCGAAGGAGATGTGTTGCACTGCATGGGGCAAATGGTGGTCACACCAGATACTGACTGGTATCCCCCCCCCCCCAATAAAACAAAACTGCACCTTTCAGAGTGGCCTTTTACTGTGGGCAGTCTAAGGCACACCTGTGCACTAATCATGGTGTCTAATCAGCATCTTGATATGGCACACCTGGTGGTGGGATGGATTATCTCAGCAAAGGAGAAGTGCTCACTATCACAGATTTAGACTGGTTTGTGAACAATATTTGAGGGAAATGTTGATATTGTGTATGTGGAAAAAGTTTTAGATCTTTGAGTTCATCTAATACAAAATGGGAGCAAAACCAAAAGTGTTGTGTTTATATTTTTGTTGAGTATAATTGTTGAACATATTTCATGGGTGCAAAGCCATGTTAATATAGCAGGTGACGTCATGCTGAAATGTGCGTGCCTATGTGCACCCGGATGTAGTTAAAAACGTGCACGAAATAAACGGTCCGTGCGTTCCCGGACCAAAGAGAAATATGGAGCTGTGTGAATTTTTCCTCCCGTGAATATTTACCATGCTGGTGACTGCAATCACAATAGACTGCTGCAAAGCTGTCTAATGCTACAGGTTATGGGCCAAGTCAAGCAGGCCATCGGTGGTTCAGAGTTTTATTCGACGGTGATGAGAAAAGTTACGAACTCTGGGAAACGAGGTTCCTGGCGCACATGGAGTTGCGCGACCTCAGAGATGTTATTCTGGAGGAGCCAGACATAGATGACGATGACGAAGAAGCTCTCCGTGAGGATGAATGAAAGAACGGAGAGGCATATGCAGAGTTGGTACAGTGTCTTGACAACAAGAGCTTGTCACTGATAATGAGGGATGCAAAGCGAAATGGAAGAAAAGTGTTGGAGATTCTCTGTGAACACTATGCAGGAAAAGACAAACCCCGTGTTGTGAGTTTGTACTGTGAACTTTCCTCGCTCCACATGGCAAGTAACGAGACAGTCACTGATTATATCATCCAAGTGGAGACTATTTTCACGTCATTGAGAAGAGCTGATGAACAGATAAGTGACGGTCTCCAAATAGCTATGGTAGTAAAAGGGTTACCAGATTCATACAAGCCATTTGTTGTGCACATCACAAGGACGAACGATGACATAACGTTCGGTGAGATTAAAACAAAACTCCGAAGTTATTAGAGTACTGAAAAATACAGAATGCATGACGTTAATGAAGAAGACAATGTAATGAAGACTCGTGGAGCCACAAGGCCACGTGAGAGAGGGCGAGAAAAAAAAAGGACTTGGCTGATATTGAGTGTTACACCTGCGGTAAAAAGGGGACACATGACCAGGACCTGCCCTGACTTATCCCAGGTGAGACGAGAGGACCAAAGATGGGATACACCGTTGCGAGGAAGAGGGCGCAGTCGAGTACGAGGCCGAGACCATGTGAGGAAAGCTGACGAAGAGGCGGAGGCTCGGAGGCAGAGCCGACACCTTTCTGTTTCTTCAAGATGAGCGATTGTCCTTCTAAGAAAGGAAATAAGAAGAGTCTCATGGTTGACTGTGGCGCCAAAAGGTTCATAACAGTCGACAAGAGCTTCAGGCCTGAGGATCACATGATCGAGCTGGCCGATGGAACCAAGGTGACCGGGATGGCAAAAATGAGAGGAGACGCCGAAGTTCTCTTGCTGGACAGCAAGGGACGTGAAGTGGAAATGATGCTCAAGCAAGCACTCTATATACCATCATTTCCACAAAACATCTTTTCTGTCAAAGCCGCGACTGCCAGCGGTGCAGAGGTTCGCTTCAAAGATGGCGATGACTGGCTGATCCACAAGAACGGGACCAAGTTCAAGATGGACATGTATGGTAGGCTTTATTACAGTAGGAAATGAAATGAAAATGTTGATGAGGTGTATGGTTGCCATGACATTCAAACCTGGCATAGGATACTTGGTCATTGTAATTTTGATGACGTTGTAAAACTGGAAAAGGTGGTTGAAGGGATGTCCATAAAGGGGAAAATTGACAAGTCAAATCAAGATTGTGAAATATGCACACAGGGCAAGTTTACACAGAGCAGGAACAAACAGGCAGATGCAAAGGCCACCACTGTACTAGAACTGGTACACACAGATCTATGCTGCCCTATAGAGCCGATGCATGCTGTTAGAAAGTAACCTTCCAAAGCAATTATGGACATACGCAGTGCAAACAGCAGCCCAAATACGCAACAGGTGCTACAGTAAATGGTTGGAACAGACACCTTACCGTGTTTTCACAGGAAAAACACCCAACCTAGCTAACATGAAAATATTTGGCTCTGAATGCTACATATATAAACAAGATAAAAAGAAACTGGATTCTAGGTGCGACAAAGGGATTTTCATTGGCTATGATAAATATAGTCCAGCATATAACGTGTACTATCCTGAGACAGAAAGGTCCTGAAACATAGGCTGGTAAAGTTTATCACTAAAACTAGCACAGATGGCCAGACTCAGACAGGTTCTTACATTTGGGATGACACTGAGAGTGGCGAGGATGGAGCACCAAACATAGTAGTGATCAGGGACAGCCCAAGAAAGGTATAAAGTCCAGTGTTGATCAGACAACTGAGACAGGTCAGACCCAGACAGATAACACTAAGACAGAAGAGGAAGAAAGAAGATATCTTACAAGACAGAGAAAGGCTCCAGAATACTTAAAGGAGTACCAATGTAAAGCTGAGTGTGATAACGATGAAAGCGAAAATGTGGATTATTTCTACAGAGTAGCTTATGATGTACCTAAAACATACAGAGAGGCTATGGATTGTAAAAGGTCAAAAATGTGGATTTACGCAATGAAAGAAGAGATGAACTTTAGCAGAAAATGAAACTTTCAGCCTGACCCCACTACCAAAAGGCAAGCAAGCAGTGGGAGGTCGCTGGGTATACACAGTGAAAGAAAACCCAGATGGATGTGAGACTTGCAATGCGAGATATGTTGCAAAGGGGTATGGTCAAGTGGAAGGAATTGACTATAAAGTGACTTTTTCACCCACAGCCAGCATGACTTCTGTTCGAGCATTGATGCAGGTGGCAGTACAGGAGGATCTTGTCCTACACCAAATGGACGTGAAATCTGCTTACCTCCATGCTCCAATGGACTATGAAGTGTATATGGAACAGCCAGAAGGTTTTGAAACCCAGTTAAATACAGGAGAGCACTTGGTGTGTAAACTCAACAAGTCATTGTACGGCTTAAAACAGGCCGGGCGTAACTGGAATATGTTACTACATGATTACCTCACAGAAAACGGTTTTGTACAAAATGATGCTGATCATTGTGTCTACTGCAAGGAATCTGAAAATGAGAAAGTAATCCTGTTAGTATGAGTAGACGACTTGATTGTAGCGGCGAGTAACAACACCTCATGATGTCAAAGAAATGTTGAAGAGAAGGTTTAAGATGAAAGACATGGGTCCACTTAGACACTTCCTTGGTATTGACTTTAAGCAGAGTGAAGGAGAAATCAAAATGACACAAGAGAGATACATTAAGAAGCTGTTGGAAAATTTTGGAATGTCTGAATGTAAACCAAGATACACCCCATGTGAACACAAGTTAAGCTTTGACAGTGAAGGTGAAGTTATCGATCCATCAGGATACAGGGAAATAACAGGTAGCTTGATTTACATTATGACATCTACCAGACCTGATTTAAGCTGGGTAATCAGCACGTTATCACAACACCTTGCAGAACCAAAGAAACAGCATTGGGCAGCAGCAAAACACTTACTGAGGTACTTAAAAGGTATGATAGATCAGGAACTACATTTTCAGAAATGTGAGAAAAACTTACAGCTTGAGGGATACAGTGATGCTGATTGGGCAGCCGACAAAAATGACAGGAGAAGTACCACTGGATACTGTTTCAGCTTAACTGAGAATGGTCCAGTCATATCATGGAAAAGTCGTAAACAGCAAACAGTGGCACTATCCACTTGCAAAGCAGAGTATATGGCACTAGCATCCACTGCTCAAGAGAGTATGTCCCTCGTACAACTTCTGAAAGGGATAGATGGTAATAAAGAGCACATACCAGTCAAAATTTATGAGGACAAGCAGGGGGCAATAGCTTTGTCTAAAAACCCAGTTTACAGACAGAGTAGCAAAGATGTTGATATAAAGTATTATTTTGTTCAATCTGCACACTCAGAGGGGAAATATTGATCGAATACTGCCCTACTGCAAACATGGTTGCTGATGTCTTAACCAAACCTGTGACTAAAGCTAGACTTCAAAAGGTTCAAGAAATATTTGTTTGGAGAGTAACATGTACTGGCAGATTTTGAAAAAAAAAAATCTATTTACCATGACATGAAGTTTTAAACATGTCTTTGAGTGGGTGTTGAACATATTTCATGGGTGCAAAGCCATGTTACTATAGCAGGTGACATCATGCTGAAATGTGCGTGCCTACGTGCACTCGGATGTAGTTAAAAATGTGCACTAAATAAACGGTCCGTGCGTTCCCGGACAAAAGAGAAATATGGAGCTGTGTGAATTTTTCCTCCCGTGAATATTTACCACGCTGGTGACTGCAATCACGATAGACTGCTGCAAAGATGTCTAACGCTACAATAATAATGCTTGGTTTTCATCAAGAACTAAATTTTGTCACTTTAGTGAAATTTGGGTGGAGCTATACCTTTATGTGATGAAGGAAGTCGTAAAAGGCAGTCATGTTTGTTAAAAAAAAAACATTGATCACAATATTTCATCTCACATCTCACCTCAATGTCTTGGTGCTAAGACCATTTTGTAATCAACACTGTGCACACTCAAAGCTTGCATGTACATAGTTCAGCTTGCAACTACATCTCTCCCCTCTCTACATCTCCTCTGTCTCTGCTCCAACCTTCAAAGTCCCTACTTCACCGGACTGTGAATTCTTCAAACTATGTTTGTATTAAGCATGGAATTGATCAGCTGGTCTCTGAACGCTACTGACATCATTTTTTCAAAAAGGAAATCAGGGTTGGGGGCCCTGTATGCCCAAATGGAACCTACCCTGAGGGCTATGTTCTCGATGCCTGGGAGAAGTGGCATGTTGCATGCTTGGTACCACTCTCTGTGGAGGAAGTCGAAGATTTATTTATATTTGGTTTTATTGTGGGAGGGCTGGTACTTATAGGTTTATCTGGTGGTCTGACCTACCGGAGAGTTGGCAAGATGGCTGCTACCAGAACCACAAGCCCTCACCTGTCCGTCATGATTAATGAGATGGGCAAGGTGTTACAGTTTCAGATTGCATTAACCCTTGAACTCAGAAGTTGGATAACATCACGGAGCAAATTTACACCTTGCAAAGGAAGATGTTGGAGACCAGGGAATACTCATAAATTGGATTTGGCCAGTCAGAGGAGCTGACTGGCCAAATGTGTTTCTCTGCTCAACAAATGTGTTTCTCTGCTCAACCCTAAACATGGCAGGCTTATCAGCCTCCGAAGGACAAAACGTCCCGCTGTTTTCCTCCATAAGAATTTCTACAGCCTTGGTGAACTATGGCCCTCTTATCTTCTGCCCTCCCCCACGGTCTGATGTTGTCAAGGCAACTCCAGACATTATGCACACACTGACAGAAACTGATACAAACTCATCTGACTGAAACAAACTCATCTTATCTGCACATATGAAGCACGCCCCATCTCTCCCCACCCCTACCATCCCCCGCCTCTGCCCTGCACCCCCCAAGCTTGTGGCTGTGAAGGACACTGCTGCACCCCCCTATTCACATTGCCTCAATTTGGATGAAAGAGTGTCTTAAAGTTTAGCATACATAAACATTCAGATGTATATGTATTGTTGTTCTAATTTTGATGTGTCATTATTACGATCAAATTGTAATAATTGTGGATTATTGTATTTTTGTCTGAGGTGACTGGTTGTGAAGAAATTTCATTGCACTTGTAATGACAATAATCTACCTACCTACCTACCTACCTACCTACCTACCTACCTACCTACCTACCTACCTACCTACCTACCTACCTACCTACCTACCTACCTACCTACCTACCTACCTACCTACCTACCTACCTACCTACCTACCTACCTACCTACCTGAACGACCGATCATGGCTACATCCCAATGAGTCTTTCACTGGAAAAACAGTCCAAAGGTTACAGATTTCACTATGTACAAAAGGTAAAGACACCATCCAGAATGAGCATTGGAATCATGGTCTGCAGCAAGATTTGAATGGTTCTTCTTCTTTACATGCTGTATTGCATAATTCTGTAAACAGACAGAGCAACTAACAACTGACAAAGAGATTCATGCATCACATAACCTTCCTGGTGCAGGTGTCAATGCACAAATAGCACTTGAATTCTACTGTGATGCACAAATCTGTGGAGACTGTCCAAAGCCAATACACACAGTAGATATAATGAGAGAGGAAGACACCATTCAAAAAGGCCACATCAGATAAAGATGCCACCATTGAGGAACTGGAGGGAAGGTTTTTCAAACAGGCTGCAAGATAGGTTTCCAATTCCTCCCATCAGACAAATTGAGCCCAATGGCCAATTATTCCCATTGCCAATTAACCTTTCAATAAGCCTCCTCTCTGGTGTAACGTGAGTCATCCTGTCAAATTTGCATTTACCCATCACATCGACGCCACTGATGAAAACAGACAGGAAATCTCTGTACCTCTGCGTAGACTGGGACAAATATTGTTTAATCCGCAGCAGCTCCTTCATTGTATAGTCACTACATGTGACATGAGAAAGTATTGCATACTCCACACTGAGGGAGAGACACTGACCAGAATGGTGATGATACAGACAATTTAACAAAATATCAAGACAACATGTTTGCCATTTTTCAATGCATCAGTTATTTTTGATTCTTGCATGTTGAAGGAGCTGCAAATCGTGAACAATTTTAAGTACATTCTGCCAGAATTTGATTGTACTGAGTAGTGATGATCAGGAAGTGGGGTGTGAAGAGTGATGCAACAATAGAGTGCCTTAATTGAGAGTGGCATCATCTCAGAACATGGCGCCATTTTGGTTCCAACTGCGCTGAACTACTGAATGAACCTTTTATGTTTTCAACATTTTTTAAAAATCATTCAACCACATACAGCAACACATCCAGGTACAGGTGCTATCAAAAGAAATCTAAATATAGTTACACTATCAAATTTACATACATTTACAATTTATGATGATTTATTTAGTTAATTTAAAGCCTGATTTATGCTTCTGCAGCTCTGTAACTCATTGTCATGCAATGACATGCGTGACAGTTTTAAAGTTCTCTGTCTATGGATTATGCTTTATTATGGACTAATTTGACCCTCAGCAAGCTTTTCTTTCTACAATCATGACCTCCAGTTCAAAGGTAAGCTGAACAATTTCTTCTTTTACAGACTTGGTGCTGTAAAGTTGCGGACTTTTCTGATCCATTTTTAATCAGCGTGCACACTGCAAAAACTATTCAAATATGATGGCAGACGAAGTAGTGAAAGCAGAAAAGTGTCAAATCACAGCCTTTTGTATCTGATTCAACAGGTGCACATCCAGGCCGCGGCTCCAAGTCTGAGTACGGTGTGAAAAAAAATGAACGGTCGGGCTTTTAATCACGGAAATGACTCCGGTCCCACATGCGAGGAGTTTTAATGGAAATGCATTGAGATCGGATGGGACATTTTATCCAATGTGAGGGAAAAATCCATTGTACAAAATCTGTTATATCTGTGTTTATTACATGGAAAACAATACAAAAACTTTGGGATATTTTTTGTCTGGTGAATATCTGCGAATATCTGGTTTATATGATGATAGTTTAGGTGAGTTTTATTGTACATGGGACTGAACAATAAATTTACCTCTCAAAGCTTTGATAATGAAGTCAGCTTCGATCCCACACTTTATTTACTTTGTAGTGCCTTGGTTGGAATGTCAGTCCTTCTAATGGTTTAGAAGATGTATCGGTCATTTTATTACAGCTGTGATAGGCCGTTCAGCTGTGCGTGCTGGTCAGAGTCACACTGACGCGGTGAACAGCCATCTGACCAGGCTGTTACAGCCATGATAACATAATATTAGAGATAGAACGTCTAAATCATGAGGTGGACTGACAATATATCTGTCATATGATGCATGCTACAGCTGTGACAGGCCATTCAGCTGTGCACAGTGATCTAAGGCCATGGGATGCATATGGACTCACAGCGACACATTGTGTTTTCTGTATGATTACGCAATGTGTTATGTGCTGACGCGGGTCAGAGAACCGAACCAGCATCTGATGATGGCCCAGCGCTAAATAACCAGAAAGCGGTTCCAAGAAACAAATTTATTCCCCCTCATGTGCAATAATCCGTGTACAACATAAATAGTCAGCTGTCTTGGCAAGGTGAAGGACGGCGCGCTCTCCAGCGCCCAAATGGATCAAAGCCCGGCACCTCTGGACTCAGATTCACTGCTGAACACCCCCCAGGTGAATACGACAAACTGACTCTGTGAAGGACGGAAAAGGTGAGGTAAGTCAACAGAGCTACAACAAATATCCTTCAGAGGCACACACTATCAGCAACACATTCAGGTCTGAATTTAAGCCTTATGTAAATGAGCAGCTTCTCACAACAGGTGGAGGATCATCAATCTGTACGCCACGGCATTGAGAAGCAAACTGCACAATTCTCATCAATGTTCAAATATACTGTGTAACAAAACGCCAAATTACTATTAACGATTATTCAGACGATAATCACCTCTGATGTGTGCTGACAGCATGTGTCCCTCACCCGTCCTCCTTCACAGGCACGATGTGTCAAACCCTGGCGCGGTCCTCAGCGTCTCACAACCGAACGTCACAAGGTCGAGTTCCCGGCAATTCTGCTCAAATCACTCATGGCTTAAATGCAGAACGCCATCTCATTATCTGCTTCAGCTGAAAGTCTTTAAGTCTGTACGTGAGCATCATCCACAGGTGCTGCAAGTTGTTAGGCCTGCACGTGAACATCCTCCACAGGTGCAGCCAATAGTTCTGATGAGGGTGAAGGACTCTTCCGCCAGCACCTTCTCCACAGAAAAAAACAGTTTGCATACCACCTGGAGAGCAAAGAAAAGAAAACAGCACCCAAATGTCCAGCCAAACCCCCCAACACACAACACAATGTTCACGTCTACTTCATAAAATAACTGCATGCCTACAGATTTTGCACATTACAATATTTCCTTTGTGTACATGCCGGCAGGATTAGACATGCCTGACCATGGCAATTTTCCCTTGAATACGATCAGACTGTTTCGAATGCTATTTTGACACAGTGCAAATATTCAGAATGCAGTCAGATTGCAGTTAGAGCCCACCTTGACTGCCATATGATATTTTCCAGCTTGACTGCACTTCGACTGTTTTACACATGTACAAAATATTCAGGACGGCCACAGGAAGGTGGCCGAATGTTTAGACTGCTCTCAGATTGCTGTCTGATGTTCTCGAATGCACCATGACACCTCCTGAATGTGGGTTGAATTTTTATTTGAACAACCTTCGGCCTCATTCGCCTTCTAGTGTCACTGGGCTTTTGATCACAGTTCAAATGTAGTTGGATACAGTAGGAATACTTAGAATGTTGTCGGAATGCAGTAAGAATAATAAGAATGCACTTCAAATGCTGTACGGGTGACATTCGATTGCCCTTCGAAGTCTGGCTGGAAGGTAAGCGAGGGGAGGGGAGGAGGAACCGTACGCTGTCTCCTGCTGTTTCTTCCAAGACCTGCCATTCCTGTCTTCTGAATTTCAAATGACATCTAACCTATGAACTGAAATCATGTTAACCAGGTACGTCTGATTAAGGTACTAATGTAGTGCATGTAAAGGGAGCGATCACATTATTGTGGTCGTCAGCTCATGAATGACTCATGTGTAATTACCAGGGCAGTCCCCAGTAATAGCCACCAGTCCACGATGCATGTCAATGATCCCATAATCAAAAAGTCCTGGATTACATGTTGCAGGTAATTTATAGTTTTTCCATCAAAACCCAGAAAGAAATGATGTCAGGTCTTCATAAAAGGGGAGGTGATGGTCAAGTGGTTAAGTGTTGGGTTTCAGACCAGAGAATCCTCAGTTCAAAACCTTGTGTGGCAGCACCCTGACATCGGGGTGAATGTGAGGCATTATTGTAAAGCACTTTGAGCATCTGATGCAGATGGAAAAGCGCTATATAAATGCAGTCCATTTACCATATTTAATTTGACATCCAGATTTAATACAGTCAATCTACATGTATTTTTTTGAGTATTGCAGTTTAGTCACCAGTACAGTTTCAAAAGTACCAGTGTAACACCCCAACCCCATTGTTTATACATGTTTCTGTTCTGTGCATGTGTAATTATTCTGAGACAACACATGAAGTATGGTGTTTTAAAGGAGGACAGATTGTAATGGGAGCACTGGGGTATCTGGAGGTTGTGTGTTGATAGCAAATGGTTCACATGCCTCACATGTAACGTAGGAGAGCCGCTGAGCAAAATTCTCTGATGGCCCCAGAGAGGTTAGGACCGGCTCTGCTTATAAGGAATAAAACATTCAAAGAAAGAACATCTACAGTGTTTTAACTTTTAAATTATCCTGGCACAAGTGTATTTGTAGGAACTGTAGAACAATGCAGACGGAGTCAAGAGTCTGCTGCAGGGAGATACTGCAAGTAGTGTGAATACCTGGTGAAGGAAATTTGTAATCACTATCTGTTCTGCATTTCATGTGATTAAGTATTTAAATCTTACTCAGAGGGGATGTGGAGCCTTTGAAATACCAGAGCCAGGCTTGTGATGAGAGAATCATCAGTTGCAACAAGTGTGCAGTTACTAAGTGTACCCTCGACACACCCAGCAGCACCCTGCCATTGGTGTGTGAGTGTGGCTGATGTGACACATTACCGTAAAACACTCTGAGTGCCTCCATCACACAAAAAAAATTAAAGAAATGCAGTCCATTTACCATTTACTACTTACAAGAACACTACAGCAGCTTCATAACCAAGCACGGGGTCTTATCCAGGTGCCTCATTTATAAAACACAGAGTAGGAATCGGACATATATGAGCAAATTCTAAGAGTATAAACAAAATTAATCAGCTTTATAAAACCTTTCATATGCACACCTTCAATCAAAATCATCTTTATTAATCACACACACACACACACACACACACCCCCACAGATGAGACACCTCTCATCTGATCACAGAGTGACACTTTGGTCTGTGCACTGAATGGATAGGGGGTGTGGCTGGCTGTCACCAGCTGTGGTCCTGTACATCACAGCTGCAGAACACGTACCATGTTTTGACGGACACGCGCATGTGTGTGCTTGCTGTCCTCATGTGGAAATACATAAAAACATATGTTGCTTTTGTGACAGACGGGCTGGAGAGACAGGCTGTCCCAGCTGAAATGGACCATCAGTTCATGTGGACATGCAGCAGGCGATCTGAATGTCACATCTGTCTGACAGACATGCATGTCCTGTGAGCAGTGCACCGCAGGACTATATGACAAGCCAACAGTTTTACAAATACATGACTTTCAGTCACATATCAGCAGAAATATGTCGTAACAAACGCCATTTCATCAGTTATCACTGTGCTTTTTTCTCTTTTTTAATAAATATGTTCATGTCCTTATTGATTTCAGGCATTTTCCTGCACCTTTTACAGGACAGTGATGGTAGCGCAGTGGTAAAGTTTCTGGCTGGCAATCAGAGCTTTTGTAATTTGCAGCTTTGAATCCCTTGGGTGGCATGTATTTTTTTTTTTTTTCACAGCAGCTGCATGATGTGGTTACACATACTCCAGCTGCTCAATTTCAATTTATTTTTATTTATATAGCGTCAAATCACAACTAAGTTGCCTCAAGGTGCTTCACACAAGTAAGGTCTAACCTTTCCAGCTTCTCGCTCTGTGTTCTCACAGTAGGTTCATTCACGCCTGCCCTTTGGCTCAGTGTTTTTGTGGTTCGCTCATACGAGCTGTTGCACCATGATTCGCCCTGATTTGCACTTATTCATACTATGTGTGAAGGGGCCCTTAAAGAGGTTCTCCCATGAACCCATGTTTATACTCCTATGCAAAACCTGTTTGAATATGGGCAAGTGTTTTTAATTCAACCAGGGTTCTAGTTTTTTTGAAATCTACCCAAATGCAACCAAGTATAAAAATTTGAAAGTTAGTCATGGGTGAACCTTTTTGATCAGATCCAATTACAACATTGATTTTCATTGTTTTCTTGCAAACACTCTTCGGAGTATGATACAGGACTATCGGGTTGCAAAACATTTGTATCCCTTTATCAAACAAACTCATGTGCATAAAGGTGGCCGCATGTTCACTTGTTATTTAAAGTATCTGGGGGCCAAGGGTGAAGAAGACAATTGCCTCATTTGGAAATTAGCAGTGACTCGTGCGTTTGTGTCATGAGTTGCTTTTGTGCTGGGTGTAAGATACAACCCTCTATGTTCTTACAAAATTGTACACTGAAAGTGTCTCATAGTCTTCTTTAACTAACAGAGAAGGGCCAACATATTGTGGTTTCCATTGGTTGTTTGACTAAGGATATCTAAAAAAAATTAACATCAATTTTCCCAAACTATTTTGCAGAGAACTAAAGTTGGTGAGGATTTGCAAAAATATTTTTGCCCATAATCTCTTTTGACCAAGAGCCTATGTTATGAAATCTCTATAGCAACCTACGCTCTTTTGATAGTTGGTGGTGTTGCATAAATTATTACAATGTTGGTAGAGGAATGTAACCATTTAGATCACACATTTTTTAAACTCTGGCTTTTAATTAAAAGATTCATAATATAAATTATTAGTGCTATTTACAAAATCAAACCTTATTGCAAATTGTAATTTTTTTAAATAACTCATCAGCACAATATTTGCAGTTTTGGGCCTTTGACACCATATGCACAAAGTGGGGTGTATTGCTCTAAAACCTATTATTCTCAGTGAAAGGCCTAGTGTGGAGCCAAGCAAAGCGGCAAAAGCCATCGCTGTGAGCCATGCTGATGCAAGGCAACCCACAACAGACACAAGTACAATCATCAAATACACAAGCACATCAAGCACACATGACCACTACAAACAACCAACTGCCATACGCAAACAGATTTAAAATCACTAAAAAAAATTCACCCTGTATACAGTTATTCAGACCAGACTATGATTATTGAGGAGTCTAATAGCTTGGGGAAAGAAACTGTTACATAGACTGGATGTGAGGGCCCAAATAATTTGTGTCAGATCCCGTTATTTCTTTTTAGACACACTGCACACGCTCACCCTCCAATGAGTGTGTTTGCGTACTAAAACCAGCTCTCCGTCTCTGGGGTCCGATTACCCGGCAGGGCTGAACAAAGGCTGTTCAAGCTGGTGGCGAGGAGATTCGTCTAGCCGCTCACTGCCTCCATCCGGACGTCCACCCCGCTGACGCTGATCTTGCACCCCGGTCGAATAGCCTCCTCTGGAACCAGGATACGAACCGGCCACGCCCGTTAACGGCAGCTCTCCTCTTATGGATCAGGGCTCTTGGAATGTTGCTAGATTTTGAATTTAGTGACTCGTACAGCGAGTCCCCAGGATGTGTTAATTTCATTAAAAAACCAGACTAACCTTTTAGAGCACTTTTTGATGTTGTACACCCAATAAACTTTAACTTTTACACCTTAAGAAGCATCAATAAATCCAATGTCCGAGCCTTAACACTTTAACTGCATGCTTGGAAATTTATTGCAGGTTTTGCAAGTGCCGACAACATAATCAAAATAGGTTATATGATATAGTTTCACAACAGTAATTCAAGTATAATTGGAATAATAATTGGCAGAGATTTTTGTTTTTGATTCAATAATACTGTCTGATCTTACTTTGACTGGACTGGATTGACTTCTTAACAATTTTTCTAGGAGTGAGGGAAGGAGGTTTTTGAGGTTAAAAGTCCCCAGCTCGATGAACTTGATTTCCTCTTCATCAGCTATTAGTCGTTAGCTGACCACGATCCATAAGAGTTTATTTCTTCTTCAATCAACCAAAAGTTGATCTAATCCATTCTGGTATGCTGTGATGTTTCTTGAGAGAGAAAACGTTGAAACTTCCCCACTCAGACTTAAGGCCAGTGATTATTCTCCAATGCTCTGCTACTCCGTGACTGGACAGCCTGAGTGGGAGTTGAAAACTCTCTCAAATGATCTCTTATGGCTCCAATCCTCTCACTCCATGATTCCAATTGCTGCTCACAAGATGGTCAAGTCTTGTGATCTCCTCGTAGCAGGGGAGAAGTGACAGCAGCACCTCTCCCTGGAAGAATAACCCCGTTTCCTGGTGTTCCACAGTTTATATATGTGCTTGATTCTTTGTTGTCCTCGGATGATCTTGGTTACCATGGGGATGCTGTTGACTCAAAACCTCCTCCCTTCTCCTTCCCTTACTGGAAGCCATCTGCGGCCCTTTGCCAGTAACTTATTTCTCAAGTTCCTCTTTTCTGTTAACACTTCAGCTTTTCTGAGAATTCGTTTTTCTAAATCATGTCTTTAGAATCACATCAATCATATTCAATCATTTCATTACAACTCTCTTTCATATAAAAACAATTCATATGATCATATACAAACATTTTCATTCCTTATTATTCATTTCATATTTTATCACATCTTAATCATTTGATCAGTTGTTTATCATCAGCTTCTCTGGCCTCGTTGCAACATCACTTCACTTCCTCTTTCTCTCTTACTGCACTCTTTATGAAAAACAACTTCTTCACTTCCTTTTTTCTCTAACTCTGCACTCTTTATGAAAAACAACTTCTTCACTTCCTTTTTTCCTCTGACTCTGCACTCTTTATGAAAAACAACTCATATAATCATTCATTTCACTTATTTGTAACATACTTATTCTAATACTTTTTGTAATCAACTCTTAATTTTATTACATTAATAGTTCATTTAATCATACTTGTTATGTTAGAATCATTCTTAGACATTACTTTTAACACATTAATACTTCATTTGATCATACTTTGTCATTTTAGAATCATCTTTAGACATATTCCATCGTCTTCACCACTGAGTTCATTCCATGGGCCTCCCCATTTGTAATGGAAAAGTCCGGTATGACCTCACTTACTCCGGAAAAGTACCAAACACTGTTCAGTTTAATCCAACAGCATGTATATTAATCCCATGGCACGTACTATATTCCAAGATGAAAACAAGCTGAAAGCAAGCTTAAAGTCATCTTTCTTGACATTTGGTACCTTTTTCCAGACGGTAGAAGAGTGAAGAGTGTGTGTGAGGGGTGTGTGTGATCAGTGGCGGTCCTAGAGTGATTTACTCCCCGGGCGAAACCCCCTGCGTGCCCCCCCCCCCCCCCCGCGCGCACACTAACGTGGCCAGAACACCCACAATCCCACAAATTAACTCACAACAGCTATTTTCAAGAACAAATTTCCGGTTTTAATGACTACTGCAATAACAAACACAAAGAAATTGGCACAGTCTAATGCAGGGGTAGGCAACCTGTTCCAGAAAGAGCCATGAGGGTGCAGGTTTTCTTTGCAGCCACTGACTCCACCAGGTGATTTCAATGATTAACTGATTCCATCTGCTCAAAGTGATATTAATCAGTAAAATCACCTGGTGGAGTCAGTGGCTGCAAAGAAAACCTGCACCCTCATGGCTCTTTTTGGAACAGGTTGCCTACCCCTGGTCTAATGTGTCATCATCCATGGACTTATCTGCAATGATCATCTCAAAAGTTTGCAGGAGGGCATCATAATTGTTTGCCACAGTGCTCAATATCCGTGATATGAATTTCCATCGAGTAGGAACATTTCTGGGCAACCTTGAGCAGCCTGCAGACTCAAGAAAAGACATCCTCTTTGTGGATTTTGAGAAAAATATGGCAAACCCAGAGAGTGATGCAAAAAATATTCTGCACTCAGATAAGCATTTAGCCCCCTGAGACAGAACCAGATTCAGTCTGTGTGCATAGCAATGCACAAACATTGCACTGGGGGATATTGCTTTAACTTTGGCCTGCAAACCATTGAGAGCTGAAGCCATGACAGCAGCCATGGCTTCTTCGTAAGGAAGACTATCAAATGGCTTCGCCAAAATCCGGTCCACAACATTCAAATTGTCTGCCATTATGTGCAGCTTACTACTAGCTGGGACTGGCGTGAGGCTAGTGTGAAGTTTGTCCGCCTGTGAGTGCTTTGTGACGGTGGAGGAGTTCAGCAGCACCCGCTGCTCAGTAGGGACAGAAACTGCGATAGAAGTCAGAAAGAGTGATAGAAGTCAGTCTCCAAACACAAGCAGCTACAAAAAAAAAACAAAACACCAGAAATAGAAACTTGATTTGTTGCTAGGCATTTTTAACAAAGAAAATGCCGCTAAGAGGATTAGGAAAGTCTCCAGTTCAACTCAGAACAGAATGAAAATGCTCCCACGGATGTTTACACCAAAAGATCGCTGATTCGCTCATTTCGCTGTCAATCAAAAAGGGATTCAGCCTCAGACAGATCATCCATTCATCATGCAGCAGCTGTGCATCCGGGCCGGCCGAGGCCAGCCCACTGCCCCACAGACCCCCAGACACGCTGAGCGTCCGATGGGCGGGACAAAGCCCAGCATTTATCCAATGACTCGTCTCGTTTCACTGCAGTCTTTGTGTCGCTATTGAACTCTGTGGATGCTCAGCGTCCACACTGTTTAAAGCACTGTGAAGCTGCGGGAATGAGTGAGGGGAAAGCCACGTCGTTACCAGTGATAAGAAGCTGATTCTGAACAAAAGTTGAGCGCGTTGTAACCACGAACTCCCCCGTCAGGACAACCCCCCCACCCTGTTTTTTTTTTTTTTTTTTGGACAGGGTTTTTTTTTTTTTTCTCCCCGCACGGTCATGCCCCCACCCGGTCGACCTGCCTCCAGGACCGCCCCTGTGTGTGATTATCTGTTGTGTGTTGGGGGGTTTGGCTGGACATTTTGGTGTTGTTTTCTTTTCTTTGCTCTCCAGGTGGTATGCAAACTGGTTTTTGTCTGTGGAGATGGTGCTGGCAGAAGAGTCCTTCACCCTCATCAGCATTATTAGCTGCACCTGTGGATGATGCTCACGTGTAAACTTAAAGACTTTCAGCTGAAGCAGATAATGAGATGGCGTTCTGCATTTAAGCCATGAGTGGTTCAAGCAGAATTGCCAGGGAACTCGACCTTGTGACGTTCGTTTGTGAGACGCTGAGGACCGCGCCTGGGTTCATCGTGCCTGTGAAGGAGGACGGGTGAGGGACACATGCTGTCAGCACACATCAGAGGTGATGATTGTCTGAATAAGTGTTAACAGTAATTTGGTATTTTGTTACGCAGTATATCTGAACATTGATGAGAACTGTGCAGTTTGCTTCTTACTGCCGTGGCGTACAGAATGATGATCCTCATAAAGCTTAAATTCAGACCTGAATGTGTTGCTGATAGTGTGTGCCTCTGAAGGATATTTGTTGTAGCTGTTGACTTACCTCACCTTTTCCATCCTTCACAGAGTCAGTTTGTCGTATCCGGGGGGGTGTTCGGCGGTGAGTCTGGGTCCAGAAGCGTCGGGCTTCGATCCATTTGGGTGCTGGAGAGCGCGCCGTCCTTCACCTCGCCAGACAAACCGCACATTTATGTTGTACACAATTATTGCACAGACGGGAAATTATTATTTATTTTGTTTTTGGAACCGCTTTCTGGTTATTTTAGCGCTGGGTTCAGTCAGACGCTGGTCGCGCTCCTCAACTCGCGTCTGCACATAACATTATCCACAATGCTAGTTGCTTTGCGGATACAACGTGTAGTGTAAATATCTGTGATGTGGGAGAGAGACACGATGATCTTCTCAGCCGTCCTCATTACCCGCGGGTCTTACGATCTGAAACGGTGCAGTTCCCAAACCAGGCAGTGATGCAGCTGCTCAAGATGCTCTCAATGGTTCCTCTGTAGAATGTGGTAAGAATGGGAGGTAGAAGATGTTCCTTCCTCAATCTTTGCAGAAAGTAGAGGCGCTGCTGGGCTTTCTTGGATATGGTGTTGGTGTTGAGGGACCAGGTGAGATCCTCTGCCAGGTGAACTCCAAGGAACTTGGTGCCTTTGACAATCTCCACAGCGGAGCCATCGATACATAATGGAGAATGGTCACACCTTATCCTTCTATAGTCTTTCATATTATCCACATTCAAAAACAGGTTGTTGATCTTACACCAGACCGGGAATCATTGCACTTTATCTCTGTCTGCTGACTCGCCATTCTTTGTGATGAGACACATCACAGTCGTATCATCTGCAAACTTAATGACGTGGTTTGATTTGTGTATTGCTGCACAATAACAAGTCAGCAAGGTGAACAGCAATGGACTGAGCACACAGCCCTGGGGTGCCCCAGTGCTCACTGTGGTGGTGCTGGAGATGTTTTGTCTGATCTGGACTGACTGGGTCCTCCCAGTCAGAAAATCCAGGATCCAATTACAGAGAGAAATGTTCGGGCCCAGTAGGTTCAACTTTCCGATCAGATGCTGGGGAATAATAGTATTGAATGCAGAACTGAAGTCTATAAACAGCATTCGAACATAAGTGTCCTTATTATCCAGATGATGGGGTGCGCAGCCAGTACATTCTGAGTGCCGGTCCCAAGCCTGGATAAATGAGGAGGGTTGCGTCAGGAAGGGCATCCGGCGTAAAACAAGCCAACCCAACTATGCAGACTCAGAATCGAATTCCCATACCGGATCGGTCGCGGCCCGGGTTAACGTCTGCCACCGGTGCTATTGCCCAACAGGGTGCCGGTGGAAATTGGGCTACTGCTGGGCGAAGACGACGAAGAAGAGGAGGAAAACGTTGCCACGAACAGCGGGAGAAGAAGAAAACTAGAAGGGTGGAAATGAGAGTAGGGACTTTGAATGTTGGTAGTATGACTGGTAAAGGGAGAGAGCTGGCTGATATGATGGAGAGGAGAAAGGTAGACATATTGTGTGTGCAAGAGACCAAGTGGAAGGGAAGTAAGAGCAGGAGCATCGGCGGTGGGTACAAGTTGTTGTACCGTGGTGAGGACAGGAAGAGGAATGGTGTTGGGGTCATTTTAAAAGAAGAGTATGTTAAAAGTGTGTTGGAGGTTAAGGGAGTGTCTGACAGGGTGATGAGTGTGAAGTTGGAAATTGAAGGGGTGATGATGAATATCATCAGTGCATATGCCCCACAGGTTGGTTGTGAGATGGAGAAAGATTTCTGGAGTGTGTTAGATGAGGTGGTGGAGAGTGTGCCCAAGCATGAAAGAGTGGTGATAGGAGCAGACTTCAATGGGCATGTTGGTGAAGGGAACAGAGGCGATGAGGAAGTAATGGGTAGATATGGTATCAAGGATAGGAATGGGGAAGGACAGATGGTAGTTGATTTTGCAAAAAGGATGGAAATGGCTGTGGTGTATACCTACTTTAATAAAAGAGAGGAGCACAGGGTAACATATAAGAATGGAGGAAGGTGCACACAGGTGGACTACATTCTTTATAAGAGATGCAAGCCAAAAGAAATCACAGACTGTAAGGTGGTAGCAGGAGAGAGTGTCACTAGACAGCATAGGATGGTTGTTTGTAGGATGACTTTAGAGGTAAAGAAGAAGAAGAGAGTGAGAGCTCAACAAAGGATCAGATGGTGGAAGCTGAAGGAGGAAGACTGTTGTGTGAAATTTAGCGAGGAGGTGAGAGAAGCACTAGTTGGAGGGGAAGCAATTTTGGACAACTGGAAAAGTACTGCAGATGTGGTGAGGGAGACAGCTAGGGCAGTACTGGGTATGACATCTGGACAGTGGAAGGAAGACAAGGAGACTTGGTGGTGGAATGAAGAGGTCCAGGAAAGCATAAGGAGAAAGAGGTTGGCGAAAAAGTTTTGGGATAGTCGGAGAGATGAAGAAAGTAGACAGGAGTACAAGGAGATGCGGTGTAAGGCGAGAAGAGAAGTGGCAAAAGCAAAGGAAAAGGCATATTGCGAGCTGTACAAGAAGTTGAATAGTAAGGAAGGAGAAAAGGACTTGTACTGATTGGCCAGACAAAGGGACAGAGCTGGAAAGGATGTGCAGCAGGTTAGGGTGGTAAAAGATGCACATGGTAATGTGCTGACAAGTGAGGAGTGTTTGCTGAGAAGGTGGAGGGAATATTTTGAAGAGTTGATGAATAAAGAAAATGAGCGAGAGAAAAGGCTGGATGATGTGAGAGTAAATCAGGAAGTAAAAGAGATTAGCAAGGAAGAAGTGAGGGCTGCTATGAAGAGGATGAAGAGTGGAAAGGCAGTCGGTCCAGATGACATTCCAGTGGAGGCATGTAAATGTCTAGGAGAGATGGCAGTAGAGTTTCTAACCAGATTGTTTAATTAAATCTTGGAAAGTGAGAGGATGCCTGAGGAGTCGAGACGAAGTGTGCTGGTTCCTATTTTCAAGAACAAGGGTGATGTGCAGAGCTGCAGTAACTACAGAGGCATGAAGCTGATCAGCCACAGCATGAAGTTATGGGAAACAGTAGTAGAAGCTAGGCTTAGAAAACAGGTGAAGATCTGTGAGCAGCAATATGGTTTCATGCAGAGAAAGAGCACTACAGATGCAATGTTTACTCTGAGAATACTGTTGGAAAAGTACAGAGAAGGACAGAAAGAGTTACATTGTGTGTTTGTGGACTTAGAAAAAGCTTATGATAGGGTGCCAAGAGAAGAGTTGTGGCATTGTATGAGGAAGTCTGGAGTGGCAGAGAAGTATGTTAGGGTAGTGCAGGACATGTACAAGAATAGTGTGACAGCGGTGAGATGCGCAGTCGGAATGACAGACTCATTCAAGGTGGAGGTGGGATTACACCAAGGATCAGCTCTGAGTCCTTTCTTGTTTGCAGTGGTGATGGACAGGTTGACAGATGAGATCAGACAGGAGTCCCCATGGACTATGATGTTTGCAGATGACATTGTGATCTGTAGTGAGAGTAGAGAGCAAGTTGAGTCTAGTCTGGAGAAGTGAAAATATGCTTTGGAGAGAAGGGGAATGAAAGTCAGTAGAAGCAAGACTGAGTACATGTGTGTGAATGAGAGGGAGCCGAGTGGAATAGTGCAGTTACAAGCAGTAGAAGTGGTGAAAGTAGATGTGTTTAAATATTTGTGGTCAACTGTTCAAAGTTCAATCAATCAGTTTTATTTATATAGCGCCAAATCACAGCAAACAGTTGCCCCAAGGCGCTTTATATTGTAAGGCAAGGCCATACAATAATTACGTAAAAACCCCAACGGTCAAAATGACCCCCTGTGAGCAAGCACTTGGCGACAGTGGGAAGGAAAAACTCCTTTTTAACAGGAAGAAACCGCCAGCAGAACCAGGCTCAGGGAGGGGCAGTCTTCTGCTGGGACTGGTTGGGGCTGAGGGAGAGAACCAGGAAAAAGACATGCTGTGGAGGGGAGCAGAGATCAATCACTAATGATTAAATGCAGAGTGGTGCATACAGAGCAAAAAGAGAAAGAAACACTCAGTGCATCATGGGAACCCCCCAGCAGTCTAAGTCTATAGCAGCATAACTAAGGGATGGTTCAGGGTCACCTGATCCAGCCCTAACTATAAGCTTTAGCAAAAAGGAAAGTTTTAAGCCTAATCTTAAAAGTAGAGAGGGTGTCTGTCTCCCTGATCTGAATTGGGAGCTGGTTCCAGAGGAGAGGAGCCTGAAAGCTGAAGGCTCTGCCTCCCATTCTACTCTTACAAACCCTAGGAACTACAAGTAAGCCTGCAGTCTGAGAGCGAAGCGCTCTATTGGGGTGATATGGTACTATGAGGTCCCTAAGATAAGAAGGGACCTGATTATTCAAAACCTTATAAGTAAGAAGAAGAATTTTAAATTCTATTCTAGAATTAACAGGAAGCCAATGAAGAGAGGCCAATATGGGTGAGATATGCTCTCTCCTTCTAGTCCCCGTTAGTACTCTAGCTGCAGCAGGCTTTTCAGGGAACTTTTAGGACAACCTGATAATAATGAATTACAATAGTCCAGCCTAGAGGAAATAAATGCATGAATTAGTTTTTCAGCATCACTCTTGAGACAAGACCTTTCTAATTTTAGAGATATTGCGTAAATGCAAAAAAGCAGTCCTACATATTTGTTTAATATGCGCTTTGAATGACATATCCTGATCAAAAATGACTCCAAGATTTCTCACAGTATTACTAGAGGTCAGGGTAATGCCATCCAGAGTAAGGATCTGGTTAGACACCATGTTTCTAAGATTTGTGGGGCCAAGTATAATAACTTCAGTTTTATCTGAGTTTAAAAGCAGGAAATTAGAGGTCATCCATGTCTTTATGTCTGTAAGACAATCCTGCAGTTTAGCTAATTGGTGTGTGTCCTCTGGCTTCATGGATAGATAAAGATGGGTATCATCTGCGTAACAATGAAAATTTAAGCAATGCCGTCTAATAATACTGCCTAAGGGAAGCATGTATAAAGTGAATAAAATTGGTCCTAGCACAGAACCTTGTGGAACTCCATAATTAACCTTAGTCTGTGAAGAAGATTCCCCATTTACATGAACAAATTGTAATCTATTAGATAAATATGATTCAAACCACCGCAGCGCAGTGCCTTTAATACCTATGGCATGCTCTAATCTCTGTAATAAAATTTTATGGTCAACAGTATCAAAAGCAACACTGAGGTCTAACAGAACAAGCACAGAGATGAGTCCACTGTCTGAGGCCATAAGAAGATCATTTGTAACCTTCACTAATGCTGTTTATGTACTATGATGAATTCTAAAACCTGACTGAAACTCTTCAAATAGACCATTCCTCTGCAGATGATCAGTTAGCTGTTTTACAACTACCCTTTCAAGAATTTTTGAGAGAAAAGGAAGGTTGGAGATTGGCCTATAATTAGCTAAGATAGCTGGGTCAAGTGATGGCTTTTTAAGTAATGGTTTAATTACTGCCACCTTAAAAGCCTGTGGTACATAGCCAACTAATAAAGATAGATTGATCATATTTAAGATCGAAGCATTAAATAATGGTAGGGCTTCCTTGAGCAGCCTGGTAGGAATGGGGTCTAATAAACATGTTGATGGTTTGGATGAAGTAACTAATGAAAATAACTCAGACAGAACAATCGGAGAGAAAGAGTCTAACCAAATACCGGCATCACTGAAAGCAGCCAAAGATAACGATACGTCTTTGGGATGGTTATGAGTAATTTTTTCTCTAATAGTTAAAATTTTGTTAGCAAAGAAAGTCATGAAGTCATTACTAGTTAAAGTTAATGGAATATTCAGCTCAATAGAGCTCTGACTCTTTGTCAGCCTGGCTACAGTGCTGAAAAGAAACCTGGGGTTGTTCTTATTTTCTTCAATTAGTGATGAGTAGTAAGATGTCCTAGCTTTACAGAGGGCTTTTTTATAGAGCAACAGACTCTTTTTCCAGGCTAAGTGAAGATCTTCTAAATTAGTGAGACGCCATTTCCTCTCCAACTTACGGGTTATCTGCTTTAAGCTGCGAGTTTGTGAGTTATACCACGGAGTCAGGCACTTCTGATTTAAAGCTCTCTTTTTCAGAGGAGCTACAGCATCCAAAGTTGTCTTCAATGAGGATGTAAAACTACTGACGAGATACTCTATCTCACTTACAGAGTTTAGGTAGCTACTCTGCACTGTGTTGGTATATGGCATTAGAGAACATAAAGAAGGAATCATATCCTTAAACCTAGTTACAGCGCTTTCTGAAAGATTTCTAGTGTAATGAAACTTATTCCCCACTGCTGGGTAGTCCATCAGAGTAAATGTAAATGTTATTAAGAAATGATCAGACAGAAGGGAGTTTTCAGGGAATACTGTTAAGTCTTCAATTTCCATACCATAAGTCAGAACAAGAACTAAGATATGATTAAAGTGGTGGGTGGACTCATTTACATTTTGAGCAAAGCCAATTGAGTCTAATAATAGATTAAATGCAGTGTTGAGGCTGTCATTCTCAGCATCTGTGTGGATGTTGAAATCGCCCACTATTATCTTATCTGAGCTAAGCACTAAGTCAGACAAAAGGTCTGAAAATTCACAGAGAAACTCACAGTAACGACCAGGAGGACGATAGATAACAACAAATAAAACTGTTTTTTGGGACTTCCAATTTGGATGGACAAGACTAAGAGTCAAGCTTTCAAATGAATTAAAGCTCTGTCTGGGTTTTTGATTAATTAATAAGCTGGAATGGAAGATTGCTGCTAATCCTCCGCCTCAGCCCGTGCTACGAGCATTCTGGCAGTTAGTGTGACTCGGGGGTGTTGACTCATTTAAACTAACATATTCATCCTGCTGTAACCAGGTTTCTGTAAGGCAGAATAAATCAATATGTTGATCAATTATTATATCATTTACTAACAGGGACTTAGAAGAGAGAGACCTAATGTTTAATAGACCACATTTAACTGTTTTAGTCTGTGGTGCAGTTGAAGGTGCTATATTATTTTTTCTTTTTGAATTTTTATGCTTAAATAGATTTTTGCTGGTTATTGGTGGTCTGGGAGCAGGCACCATCTCTACGGGGATGGGGTAATGAGGGGATGGCAGGGGGAGAGAAGCTGCAGAGAGGTGTGTAAGACTACAACTCTGCTTCCTGGTCCCAACCCTGGATAGTCATGGTTTGGAGGATTTAAGAAAATTGGCCAGATTTCTAGAAATGAGAGCTGCTCCATCCAAAGTGGGATGGATGCCGTCTCTCCTAACAAGACCAAGTTTTCCCCAGAAGCTTTGCCAATTATCTATGAAGCCCACCTCATTTTTTGGACACCACTCAGACAGACAGCAATTCAAGGAGAACATGCGGCTAAACATGTCACTCCCGGTCCGATTGGGGAGTGGCCCAGAGAAAACTACAGAGTCCGACATTGTTTTTGCAAAGTTACACACCGCTTTAATGTTAATTTTAGTGACCTCCGATTGGCGTAACCGGGTGTCATTACTGCCGACGTGAATTACAATCTTACCAAATTTACGCTTAGCCTTAGCCAGCAGTTTCAAATTTCCTTCAATTTCGCCTGCTCTGGCCCCCGGAAGACAATTGACTATGGTTGCTGGTGTCGCTAACTTCACATTTCTCAAAACAGAGTCGCCAATAACCAGAGTTTGATCCTCGGCGGGTGTGTCGCTGAGTGGGGAAAAATGGTTAGAAATGTGAACGGGTTGGCGGTGTACACGGGGCTTTTGTTTAGGGCTACGCTTCCTCCTCACAGTCACCCAGTCGGCCTGCTTTCCCGGCTGCTCGGGATCTGCCAGAGGGAAACTAACGGCGGTTAAGCTACCTTGGTCCGCACCGACTACAGGGGCCTGGCTAGCTGTAGAATTTTCCACGGTGCGGAGCTGAGTCTCCAATTCGCCCAGCCTGGCCTCCAAAGCTACGAATAAGCTACACTTATTACAAGTACCATTACTGCTAAAGGAGGCTGAGGAATAACTAAACATTTCACACCCAGAGCAGAAAAGTGCGGGAGAGACAGGAGAAGCCGCCATGCTAAACCGGCTAAGAGCTAGTAGCTGCGCTAAGCTAGCGGATTCCTAAAAACACACAAAGTGAATAATGTGTAAATAATTTAGAGGTGATTCAGCAGAGGGAGTGCTTTAGTTAAGGCACATGAAGATTACACTGTGAAACAAATCGTTATCTAGGTAACTAGATCAATCTAACTGCGCAGATTAAACAGCTAACAGATACAGCAAAACACCGCTGTGCTCCGGAACAGGAAGTGATACAATACCGCAGTGAGAGCCAACCACCAGTAGAGGCAAGCAAGAGCCAAAATCGACAAGGGCTTATCTTTGTATAGTCATTAGTTGTATCATCCCTTTTCTGTGTACTATACTGTTGTCTCAGGTTTTGTTTTATTTAGTTATTCTCTGTTTAGTCTATAGGTTGCTTTGCCAGTTTGTTATATTTATTAATTTCAATTTTTTTCAATTTATTTTCCTTTATATAGCACCAAATCACAACAGAGTTGCCTCAAGGCGCTTCACACAGGTAAGGTCTAACCCTACCAACCCCCAGAGCAACAGTGGTAAGGAAAAACTCCCTCTGAGGAAGAAACCTCAAGTAGACCAGACTCAAAGGGGTGACCCTCTGCTTGGGCCATGCTACACACATAAACTACAGAAACAATTCACAGAACAATTCACGGACGAATATACAAGAATTGCTGTTGGTGCACAGGACAGGAGGGTCACCAACACAAACACAACTCCCATCTCTGGATGGAGCTGCACCTTAAACAGAGAAAAAAACAGAATCAGGCATCAGAAAGACAAAAAAATACTGTATAATTTGCCAGCATTAATCAACAAGAAAAACAGAAGAAATACTAAGGTGATCGCCGGCCGCTAGCCCTAAGCTTCACTAAAAGACCCAGAATTTAGGTAAAGTTGAGGCCTCCAATTACTAATAACATGAATTAAAAGAGTAAAAAGCGTAAAACAAAATTGTACCAGTATGCCAGCCATATGAAAGGGAAAATAAGTGTGTCTTAAGTCTGGACTTGAAAGTCTCCACAGAATCTACTGTACTGTACTCAGTATTACGATTTATACTTGAGCCATGTCTTGAGTGTCATTCTAGTTTAGTTTCTGCTGTTATCCACTGTAGTCACTGATTGTACTATCTGTTTTCACCATTAGTATTTCATTCACTTGCACTCTTGCACCTGCCTGTTTCAGCTTTGTTGCCACATTCACTCACTCTATCTCTTGCCCCTCTTCCCACCTCTTTTCTGACCATGCCTCCCTTCCGGATCATTCCGTGACACCTGCATCTTGTTTGCCTAATTACTTCACCTGTGTTATTTAAGCCCTTCACTTTCTCCACTCCCCTGCCAGATCGTTGATCTCAGTATCCTCATGCCAGCCTTATCTCATAGTTTTGTTTTGCCATGCTGTGTTTTGACCTTGCTTGCCTTTTGCTTCAGCCCATGTACCTTTGTCTGGCCTGTGCCATTGAACCCAGCCTGTTTTGTGACCATGCCTTTGCCTCGTATCTACCTGTACTTCTGCTACCTGCCTGCCTTCCATGACACTTCAGTCTACTTTTTGATTAGTTGACCATTTAAAGTAAAAAAAAACAAAAAAAAAAAACAGTTTATTAGTACCATAACCTTTCCATTGCTGCATCATATGAGATCATTTTAAACATAATAATGTACCTTGAGAATTTTAGACTAAAAATAGAATTGAAGTAATGCATATTTTAAAAAGTAAATAAATATATTGACTACAAACACAACAGTGATGTGACAGTTACTACAGTATGTATATTTGCCACAACTGCATTTACTCTTTAGGGTTATTTGTCACATATGTAGATTTTTATTTAATAATTTCAGCATGTAATTGATATCCGTATTGTCTGTCATTGCTTTTAATGTTGTAATTACATTGATCGTCATATTCTACTTGATAGACTAGAAAATTGTTTTGGAATTACCGGAAGTGCCCTTGCTTGGTTGACATCTTTTTTGTCTGGTTGTTCCCGCTGTGTTTTGTGCAATGACACTACCTCTGATTTTAGGGGCATGACGTTCGAGGTTCCACGGGGAACTGCTGTTTTCCCTGTATATTGCACCCCTTGAGAACATATTGCGGGGTTTTGGGGTTGCTTTTCATTGCTATGCTGATGACACTCAGTTGTATATGCCGATATCTGCTGGAAATCCTGTCCACATAAAATCTCTTGAAGACTGCCTTGCACCAGTGAGAAGTTCAATTCAATTCAATTTCAATTTCAATTTATTAATTTATATAGCGCCAACTCACGACAAAGTCGCCCCAAGGCGCTTTACACAATTCACAACAACACAAAGTAATCTAAAATCAAGATTAAAAGCAAGAAAAGCACAATAAAAAGATAAAACACAGAAGAATAAAAGGAAATTACAAAGCAAACACAAACAAATTAAATTAATGATAAGACAGTCTAAAAAAGTGGGTCTTCAGTCTTGATTTAAAAGTCTCCACTGTGTCAGACTGCCAAATAATAGCAGGTAGATCGTTCCAAAGAGTCGGACCACGGTTGGAGAAGGCTCTATACCCCACAGACTTCTTGTTCATCCTCTGAACACACAGAAGCCCTGCGCCCTGCGAACGCAAGGGCCTCGCAGGTACATAGGGCTTAACCAAGTCCGCCAGGTAGGAAGGTGCCAGTCCATGAACAATTTTATAAACCAACAATAAAACTTTAAAATTCGATCTGGCAGAAACTGGTAGCCAATGAAGGGATGCCAGAATGGGAGTAATGTGGTCAACCCTTCTACTTTGTGTCAAAAGTCTGGCAGCAGCATTCTGTACCAACTGAAGTCCTCGAATGCTAGACTGCGGTAGGCCAGAAAATAAAACATTACAATAATCCAATCTGGAAGAAATAAACGCATGTATCAAAGTCTCAGCATCAGCCATAGACAGGATGGGATGAATCCTCGCCACATTTCGCAGATGAAAGAAGGCAGTCCTCGTAATGTCTCTAATGTGGGGACCAAAAAACAATGTAGGTTTGAAAAGTACTCCAAGATTCCTCACTTTGTCCGTATGATGCACAACACACGAACCAAAATTAAGCGCCAACTGGTCAAAATGATGCCGATGTCTGGCTGGACCAAGAACCATCATTTCAGTCTTATCAGGATTCAAGAGTAGGAAATTACTAGACAACCAACTTCTCACAGATATAAGGCAATCTTCCAAGGCTTTTATATGGGCAAGATTACCAGCAGTTACCGGCATGTACAATTGAGTATCATCAGCATAACAATGAAAGGCAATCCAAGGGGCGCTATATACATTGAGAAAAGCAAGGGGCCTAACACAGACCCCTGTGGAACCCCAAACTTCATTTTACCAAGACCAGAAGTAGTGTTATTATACACAACACAATAAGAACGACTGGACAAGTATGACCTCAGCCAAGCAAGAACACTTCCAGTAATCCCAAAGTAATTTTCTAGCCTATCAAGTAAAACACGATGATCCACAGTATCAAACGCAACACTAAGATCCAAGAGTACTAAAACCATTGTGGTGTCCGAATCCATTGCACACAGAAAATCATTCACCACCTGGTAAGCGCTGTCTCTGTGGAGTGATGTTTTCTGAAAGCAGACTGAAGTGGCTCAAAAAGATCATTCTCAATAAGATGGTCTACAAGCTGCTGTGAGACCACTTTTTCCAGAATTTTAGAACAGAAAGACAGATTTGATATTGGCCTGTAATTACTCAATACACCAGGGTCAAGACCAGATTTCTTGGTCAGAAGTTGGATGTCTAGTAACTTTCTACTTTTGAAATCTGATAAGACTGAAATGATGGTTCTTGGTCCAGCAAGGTATCAACATCAATTTGATCAGCTAGCGCTTAGCCTACATTCATGTGTTATACATCATACTGACAAAGTGAGGAACCTTGGGATAATTTTTGATCCCACGTTGTCCTTTGACCTCCACATTAGGGACATTATGAGAACTGCTTTCTTCCATCTAAGAAATATAGTGAAGATTCGTCCCATCCTGTCTATGGCTGATGCTGAGACTCTGATTCATGTTTTTATTTCTTTCAGATTGGATTATTGTAATGCTTTGTTTTCTGGTTTACCGCAGTCCAGCATCGGGGGTCTTCAACTGGTTCAAAGTGCTGCTGCCAGATTTCTGACACGAAGCAGAAGGTTTGACAATATTACGCTGGTTTTGGCATCCCTTCACTGTCTTCCAGTCTCTCTGAGATTGGATTTTAAAGTACTATTATTGACCTATAAAATTGTTCACGGACTGGCTCCCCCCTACCGGGCCGGCCTGGTTGAGTCCTACGTGCCGGCTCGGGCTCTGCGTTCACAGGGTGCAGGGTGATTGTGTGTCCCCTAGGGTGAAAAAAAAGTCAGCGGGTTACAGAGCTTTCTCTTACCGCACCCCAGCTCTGTGGAATGATCTGCCTGCGCAGATCTGACAGTTGGACTCTGTGGAGACTTTTAAAGTCAGACTGAAGACACACTTGTTTTCCCTGTTTTATCATTAGTACTTTACATGATTGTGTGTCTTCTTTTATTCTTTTTATTTATTTTATTCCTTTTACTTATTTTTTTAATTTTTTTATTGTGTTTTAATCTTAATTCATTTTATTCTGCTTTTTAAATGATGTTTGTGAAGCGCCTTGAGGTGACTCGTGATTTGGCGCTATATAAATTAATAAATTTGAAATTTGAATTTGAATTACAAAAAAAAAAAAATCTATTTTTGGGACTTGAAATTGAACACAATAGGGGTGGGACCGCCACACATGGAAGCAAAAGTGTCCTTTTGACTGAATTTACTTTGTCATGCATGTTTAATGATTCATTCATTGTCTTTAAATACACATTGCAGTAATATAAAAGAAAACAGCTCTTTAAAATCATAAAATAGTTGCTCTTTGCAGAGCCTTTGTTGTAGTCATTGGAGCAACAGCAGGTGTAGGTTTGCAGAGATGACAGGTGAGCTGGACTCTTTGGACATTTAACCAGAGGAAGGTCTCCCCTTACGTTTTGGCCTAGAACCCACTTTCCTCACATTTTGAAGAGCAGAGATGTTTTCTTGGGTGGCATAGTGACTTAGTGGCTAGCACTGCTGGCTCACAGCAAGAAGGTCATGGGTTTGATTCCCACCTGTGCCCTTTCTGTGTGGAGTTTGCATGTTCTCCCAGTGTTTGCGTGGGTTCGCTCTGGTTGCTCTGGCTTCCTCCCACATGTAAAGACATGCAGATTAGGTGATTTGGAAACTTTAAGTTGTATGTAGGTGTGCTTGTTTGTCTATATGTGTCCCTGCGACAGACTGGCATCCAGTCCAGGATGTACCAACCTCACGTACCAGACTATTTGTTGCAGGATACAAGACATGAACCCCAAAGCAGAACACAGCTAGATGAAATATTTATGACTCATGACAGTCAGTTTATAAATCATGATATGTTAATGACAAATCATAAAGCTACCACTTTACTTGAGGTCAAAGAATATCTTCATTACATTGTCATAATGGTGTTATGACAGTCTGTTTATACGTCACGATATCAAATCAAATCAAATGAATTTTATTTATATAGCGCCAAATCACAACAAACAGCTGCCCCAAGGCGCTTTATATTGTAAGGCAAGGCCATACAATAATTACGTAAAAATCTGACTCCGTGGTATAACTCACAAACTCGCAGCTTAAAGCAGATAACCTGTAAGTTGGAGAGGAAATGGCGTCTCACTAATTTAGAAGATCTTCACTTAGCCTGGAAAAAGAGTCTGTTGCTCTATAAAAAAGCCCTCCGTTGACACCATTAGAGACACTCTAATGGTGTCATGACAGTCAGTTTACACGTCATGATATGTTAATGACAGATCAAGAAGCTACCGCTTTACTTGGGGTCAAGGAATAATTACATTATCATAAGGGTGTCATGACAGTCCATTTACACGTTGTGATATGTTAATGACAACTCAATTCTGCAATGCATTACTAATTCAGGCAAT
The DNA here is from genome assembly GCF_902500255.1 of Thalassophryne amazonica. Lineage (NCBI taxonomy): Eukaryota > Metazoa > Chordata > Actinopteri > Batrachoidiformes > Batrachoididae > Thalassophryne > Thalassophryne amazonica. Next base: position 124,001,268 of record NC_047106.1, read on the forward strand.
TACAAGTATTTTTTTTGTGAATACTATGAAAGTGAAGACTATTTATGCTTCAATTAAGGGTCGCGGGGGGCTGGAGCCAATCCCAGCAGTCATAGAGTGCGAGGCGGGGTACACCCAGGACAGGACACCAGTCTGTTGCAGGGCCACAAACAGACAAACAAACACAGACACACCCACATGCACACCTATGGACAATTTAAAGATTCCAATCCACCTAACCTGCATGTTTTTTGGATGTGGGAGGAAACCGGAGCACCCAGAGGAAACCCACGCAAACACGGGGAGAACATGCAAACTCCACACAGAAAGGCCACAGGCGTTAATCGAACCCATGACCTTCTTGCTGTGAGGCAACAGTGCTAACCACTAATCCACCGTGCTGCTCTATTTGCAAAACTGTACAGAAATAAAAACAATGTACATATGTACACACTTTTACATATGTTATAAAAGAAAAAAGTGGCAAAAATATGCCATTAAAACTTAGCCACACAGTTGCAAAACTTGTGTAGGTTACTTAAAAACACAAAATAATAATAAACAAAAATGTTTTATCAGTGCAAATACTTGTAAACACAACTCGGAAATACTTTTCAAAGGCAACAATATCTTAGTGCAAATGTTTCTATCATAAATACAACTCAAATACGTTCTGAAACCAATGAACAGTTAAGATGATAATCCATCATTACTTTATCTTAAAAGGCAGTAGCTTTCCATACTTCTAGTCTTTAATCAGCTGTCCTACCTCTGGATCCTCTGTTATTGCAAATGCACACTGCGCTGCAAACAGAGCTTAACCTGACTGTTGGAGTTTTTTAAGACTTCCCTATATTTGGTACGTGCAGTGATCAACAGCTCTGCGATGGGAGCTGTTATCACGATGGTGCTCCGGCCCACTCGATAGCACATAAACGCTCCAGCCATTGTCGCATCTCTCCTGAAGAGCTTGAGCAGACATTGGTACCGGGACACTGCCTGATTTGAACTTTGGTCTGGAATAGAAAGTATTAAATACCAATTGTAAAGGTCAAAATAAAGACACATACTAATTAACACATGCAAATAAAACAGGAAAAATATTAGTAACAAATTTACTTCTCTGACAATCTTCCCTCCTCATTCTTCTGTGACTTTTCCCCTTCATCCTGTTTTTGGTCTTCCTCCTCTTCTTGTCATCATCTGATAACAGTGGTGATGAGCAATACTCAGATGACTCAGACAAACATTCTAGCGCTGTGTCAGAGGAAAGACTTACTGCGTCTCCGGAATACTTTTTTACAGTGGGTGTCCTTTTAAAGAACTGTGAAAACAAGTCTAAAAGATAAAGATAATTGATTAAAACACTAGAATAGACTCACTTTGCTGTATAATTGTAATGTTAGAGCACATAGAGAAATATACACAGGGACAACACATACAGTACATTTTAATATGGTGGAAAAAGATGTACCTGATGCCAACTGCTCCTTCAGAAAGTCTCGTTCATGAGTCAGCTCATCAATTTTGTCGTTTTGCCAGTCTACCTTCATTCCCAGCATTTCTTTTCAACTGAGCTTTTTTCATCCAACATTGCAGTTGGGGCCATCAAAACACCATTTATTAAAATAAAAGAAAACTAGAAAATTACACTGAATCGACAATTTTCAAGTTGCGCTGCAGAGACGTCCGGTTAGTGAGCCTCTCGCTCATGTGTGTGGCGTCAGTGGCATCATTAGAAACAACAGTTTGTTATGACATCCAAGGGCACAATTTAGAACTAGTAATTGGGGGGACAAAGTGCGAGGCCCACAGGGCCTAAGCCCATAGGTCGGGGGTCTGGGGGCCACTTTAGGCCCCCAGAAGCCAACAGTTTCTAGATAAGCTCAGATGCATTCTGAGCATCCAGGACAGTAATTTTAATGTTTTGAGAAGACCAGAGGACACCATTTGACTTGCAATTTGAAACTGTGGATATAATTGCTTTATTCTGAGAATAGCCAGCATTGATTTGATTAACATCCTGGTGTAAATAAGGTATCACCACATATGTAGAACTCAAAAAGAATGATAAGTTGAGTTTTCATTAAAAAAAACAACTGCAATGTGGTAAAATGTATTCATAAATATGAAAAAACAGGCTCTTAATAATTATTAACTATCGCATACTGTATTTTTTTTCTCAAGATTTGTTTTTGCAGAAGTTTTAAAAAACAACAGATCATAAGTTTAGGATAAATTACTTATCATGAATTTAATTTTCGAAGTGGCACTAATGACAGCACTCATAGTGAACATAATTTCGCTTGCATAGACTGATTTTGGAGATCAAGCAATAATTGCAAATGGGCTTTCTGAGGTCCCAGATAGCTTTTCTGATTTCCTTTTCTAACTTTCAGAATTTAGTAAATTAGCATATGGTCCATTGATACTTATGTGTAGACACTAGTCCCTAGAGGCAACTATTTTTGGTTTCAAATCTGGGCAAGTGCAGTCCCAGAAAATTCAGAATGTGACAAACAAGAAAGAGGTGTTGTAAACAAGTCAATGCTGCTAAAAATACAAACATGCAGAAACAAAGATACTATTCTGACATGGTTTTGCACATAAGACTGACATGGTTTGCACATAAGACTGGCATAGCATGTTTCAAGTACACACATATATGTCAGAAGGTGGGGGGGCATACCATAGTCTGCCCCCCCCCCCCCCCCGGTTGAAAAGGTAGGGTGCACGTGTACCACCTATCACCCACCAAATTGCACTCATGCTTGTGCCTAACCAACTGGTTGTTATGGGCCAGCTGCTGTGTTTGTGAAGTGTTGTATCTTCTCCAAAAAAGTGAAAATTAAAAAGCAAAACACTCAGTCTGCGAGTCTGAGTAAAAAAAAAGAAGAGTGATGGTCTTCTGCTGACAGGAGCTTCTTTCAGAGACTGTTCATCAGTTTGGTCCCAGTGTGAGGGGAGTGCTGAACCCCTCACACCGGCCAGAGAGAGACAGCAGCCGGGTGAACAGCAAACTTCGACTGTGAGTGCCTGGCCGCTGGGTCAGTAGTCACTCCCGGTTATCATGACGCCGCACGGAGCGGCTAACCGATCCATTGTTATGACGCCTCACGGAGCGGCTAACTGATCAGAGCTGGACACCGGTTAAACGATGTCTCCGAAAGTCAACGTAAGTCCAGATTTCTTGTTTCATTTCGGCTTTGGTATCCTTTGTTAGTGCCGTGTGACTGGGGCTTTACATTCGTTGCTAGGAAAGTTCAACGACCAAAATACCAACATTCTGGGTGCAATGAACATGTTTTCACTATGATTTCTTTGTGTGACTGACATCGTTATTCAAGCATTCAAAAGGCTATTCCTACCTCCACACAACTCCAAACAGCAACAAGAAAGTTTCTTGAAAGTTCTTTTTGTTGAACAAAACCGCGTCTCCCTAACCGGACAGAGTTGTGACGTCATCACGCATGTGCGTAGCCGCTGGTCTATCGCAACTTGAAAATCCCCCATTGTGTAAACACTGTTAGAAACAAAAATGTAAATGCTTTGAGAACACACTGAGACATTATAAAGAGCAGTATAAATCTAACCCATTATTATTATTATTTATTTATTTTAAACAATGCAGAAATACTTAAAGTAAAAAGTAGTCTTGAATCAAAAGGTATAACAGACAGGAAAAAAAATCGGAGCAAATCATACACGTACATATATTTTTTCATAACTGTGTGGAAATAAATTTGTATATTGATGCACTCTGTGTTGAGCCTCAAGAGCGACACCAGGATTGCAGTCCCTGATCTGTATGTAAAAATATGTGGATATCTCATTGGCCCATAAACACCGTACACACCGTTGAAGCAAGCGAGCAGCCACATTACCACTCGCAAGCTATGTGGACCGCATGTAGATGGTGTGTTAGAATGTTAACAATTTTGAGTAATAACTGAGCTGATTCTCTCATTTCCTTCCTTTTGTTTTTCAGTTAATGTAACCTTCATCCCTCCTAATCTATGTATGCCATGATTAGCTATTTAATTTATTTCCTTTCTTTCTTTTAGTACTTTGCCACTTTCTTCCCCTTCTCTTCTCAGTTACTCATATCTCACTGGGACAAATACTCAGTTCTCCTCAGTGCTGCCAGTGTCACGTATCACATACAGCGATGGTGAATTCAGAAATGTAATAATTTGTTTTCTTATGCTTCTAATGTGATTGCCACATAGGATACAATGGTTATTTTTTATAAATATTTAGTTAGACTCTTTTTTCTTTTAAACTGCAATGATGACATGTCCATGATAAATGCAATGAAATTAGAATTTTGACTGTATTTCTACTTGCTTTTAAATTCCCCTCATTTTTCTACATTAAGTATCCTTCACTTTGTTCACCTTACATAAAATATTCACGTACATTTATTGCTACAATTTTTATTCACCTGCTCAGTTTTTTATACAGCTTAGTTTAACTTTTTTCTTCAAACATAAAATACAGCATGCATCTCATTTTCAGGCTTATTCCCTCACGCTTACATTTACATAAATTATGGCAGTTGGATTTTTTTTAAATTATGATTATTTTTTTTTAAATCTAACAAGTTTTTTTAATTTAACAAGTTTGGTGTAATTATCAGCAAGCTCAATATATATATATATATATATATATATATATATATATATATATATATATATATACATATGTACACTCAACAAAAATATAAACGCAACACTTTTGGTTTTGCTCCCATTTTGTATGAGATGAACTCAAAGATCTAAAACTTTTTCCACATACACAATATCACCATTTCCCTCAAATATTGTTCACAAACCAGTCTAAATCTGTGATAGTGTGCACTTCTCCTTTGCTGTGATAATCCATCCCACCTCACAGGTGTGCCATATCAAGATGCTGATTAGACACCATGATTAGTGCACAGGTGTGCCTTAGACTGCCCACAATAAAAGGCCACTCTGAAAGGTGCAGTTTTGTTTTATTGGGGGGGGATACCAGTCAGTATCTGGTGTGACCACCATTTGCCTCATGCAGTGCAACACATCTCCTTCGCATAGAGTTGATCAGGTTGTCAATTGTGGCCTGTGGAATGTTGGTCCACTCCTCTTCAATGGCTGTGCGAAGTTGCTGGATATTGGCAGGAACTGGTACACGCTGTCGTATACGCCATTCCAGAGCATCCCAAACATGTTCAATGGGTGACATGTCCGGTGAGTATGCCGGCCATGCAAGAACTGGGACATTTTCAGCTTCCAAGAATTGTGTACAGATCCTTGCAACATGGGGCCGTGCATTATCCTGCTGCAACATGAGGTGATGTTCTTGGATGTATGGCACAACAGTGGGCCTCAGGATCTCGTCACGGTATCTCTGTGCATTCAAAATGCCATCAATAAAATACACCTGTGTTCTTCATCCATAACAGACGCCTGCACATACCATAACCCCACCGCCACCATGGGCCACTCAATCCACAACATTGACATCAGAAAACCGCTCACCCACACGACGCCACACACGGTGTCTGCCATCTGCCCTGGACAGTGTGAACCGGGATTCATCCGTGAAGAGAACACCTCTCCAACGTGCCAAATGCCAGCGAATGTGAGCATTTGCCCACTCAAGTCGGTTACGACGACGAACTGGAGTCAGGTCGAGACCCCGATGAGGACGACGAGCATGCAGATGAGCTTCCCTGAGACGGTTTCTGACAGTTTGTGCAGAAATTCTTTGGTTATGCAAACCGATTGTTTCAGCAGCTGTCCGAGTGGCTGGTCTCAGACGATCTTGGAGGTGAACATGCTGGATGTGGAGGTCCTGGGCTGGTGTGGTTACACGTGGTCTGCGGTTGTGAGGCTGGTTGGATGTACTGCCAAATTCTCTGAAACGCCTTTGGAGATGGCTTATGGTAGAGAAATGAACATTCAATACACGAGCAACAGCTCTGGTTGACATTCCTGCTGTCAGCATGCCAATTGCACACTCCCTCAAATCTTGCGACATCTGTGGCATTGTGCTGTGTGATAAAACTGCACCTTTCAGAGTGGCCTTTTATTGTGGGCAGTCTAAGGCACACCTGTGCACTAGTCATGGTCTCTAATCAGCATCTTAATATGGCACACCTGTGAGGTGGGATGGATTATCTCAGCAAAGGAGAAGTGCTCACTATCACAGATTTAGACTGGTTTGTGAACAATATTTGAGGGAAATGGTGATATTGTGTATGTGGAAAAAAGTTTTAGATCTTTGAGTTCATCTCATACAAAATGGGAGCAAAACCAAAGTGTTGCATTTATATTTTTGTTGAGTGTAGCACGTAGGCCCCATTCTATGACAAGCCACTTCCAGTGTTTGTAAACAAAGTAGCAAAATTATCAAGGTATTAATGAGCCTTTTGTGTACCAATTAAAAGGCAACGGAATAACAATGAATCTACCCTCTGGACCGACATTCAGGTTAGTATTTTTTTTTTTTTTTTTAATCTGAAAGTCAAATATAAAGCCCTGATAGTGAGATTTCAGGTGGATTCCTGGGATATTTCAACATTGAGAAGATGTATGTGACACATGAATAGATTACTTTCTAATGATCAGCTTCTTAAAAAGTGTTCAGTGGTAATTAGTCATTTACAATCAAATTTGTGAATTAGATATAAATATTGTTGTGACATTAATTACAGATCTGGAAGAAATAATCAAATTTCCATGATATATACAGAAATAGTATAAACTGTTAGTAAGTTGTTGCTTATTCATAATGGCAGGTACTATAATGAACATTTTACATTTAGAATTATTGTGAACTGTTACTAATTTGTTGCTTATTTATAATTAGAGGTCCTATAATGAATATATCTACATTGTACATAGCATAAGTATCTAGTTTCACTGAATTAAAATATTGTTTTATATTGTCATTAAATATCTCTCAGTATATTTATAATTGCAGTTTAGTACATGTTATACATGTTGTCAGTGTTACAGACGTCAGGAGAATAAATATCTGTTGTTGTGTAAACATCACTTTTTTAATGAAATCATCAACCCCTGAAGAAAATTATTAAAATAATATTGCCCAATTGAATCTTCACTTTTTACAGTATTTCAATCAGTCAACTTCAGTATTGTTTGATAGAGAAAAACACTGCTCGGTCAAAGCCTTTGCCTTCATTATATTAGGTAGTTAAGTCTTTTTGTGAACTTTTCTGAAGTGAAGACTTTATTTCCCAGAGACCACCACTGGCGCCACTCAGATGCTCTCTATCTCGCTTTTATGGCGTCATCAACAGAGGACGTTACTCCATGCCGCTCCTTGTCTCTTAAAATTTGAAATGCAAAAGTATGGCCGAAATGGTGTACAGGAACAACGTATCCAGTGCCAGTAAGGAGAGGGGGACAGCGGAAAATACAGCAAGGCAGGAACCAAGTGAAAGTGACAAGAGGAGGAGGCAGAAGTGAAGCCAGCAACCGACTGGGACCAGCGGGAAGCGGCTGGGTGGAGGAGGCAAAGTTTCAGACAGGGTCTTCAAACAGCTGAGAGGTGAGTCAGAATTGCCATCTTTAAATGGCCTTGGCGTTTCTTATTGGTTGCTGCTCGTGACAAAATTATAACCAGCTACTTCTGATCAGATATGTAGGTGTTATTAATTAGCAAATGTGAAGGAAAGCAAAAGTCTGAGTCTTCCTGGTAGAATGTACGCTACATTTCTTTCAACAATCCACATCACTGCAGTTGGATTTACAACCCCAGACCCAATGAAGTTGGGACGTTGTGTAAAATGTAAATAAAAACAGAATAAAATGATTTGCAAATCCTCTTCAACCTATAGTCAATTGAATACACCACAAAGACAAAATATTTAATGGTCGAACTGATCAACTTTGCTGTTTTTGTGCAAATATTTGCTCAGTTTGAAATCCATGCCTGCAACACATTTCAAAAAAGTTGGGACTGGGCAACAAAAGACTGAGAAAGTTGATGAATGCTCAAAGAAAACCTAATTGGAAGCAGGTGAGTGTCATGATTGGGTATAAAAGGAGCATCCGCAAACAGCCCAGTCTCACGTTTGTTTTTTTCATGCTCCTGTGATGAAATGAGTCAAATTTTCATGACGGGGTGTTTTTAACTCACTATTCCTAACCCTACTGCTACCCCCGACCCTAACCTTAACCATAATCTAATCTTACTCCTTCCCCCCCACCCTAACCATAACCACCCCTGACCCCCCCGCTTCACTTTTAATTTCGTGCAGCCATCACAGAATGAATTAGAATGAATTTGTGCTGCCGTGATGAAAATGAGGCACTTTTCGTCACAATATAATGAACCAATAGATTAATGTATATTATGTGCTGCTGGATCATGACTTGCCGTGAGACAGGGTTGCCTCAAAAGGCTCAACCATTCATAAGCAAAGATGGGGTGAGGATCACTACTTTGTGAACAACTGTATGAAAAAATAGTCCAACAGTTTAAGGACAATGTTTCTCAATGTTCAATTGCAAGGAATTTAGGGATTCCATCATCTACAGTCCATAATATAATCAGAAGATTAAGAGAATCTGGAGAAGTTTCTACACATAAACGGCAAGGCCGAAAACCAACTTTGAATGCCCATGACCTTTAATCCCTCAGGCGGCACTGCATTAAAAACCAACATTATTGTTGTGTGGGCCGCTGAAGAGGAGGTACTGCTGGCCCACCACCACCAGAGGGCGCCCTGCCTGGAGTGCGGGCTCCAGGCACCAGAGGGCGCTGCCGCCTGATGAGAGCCGCCAGGGTGACAGCTGTCACCCATTACTGGACACAGCTGACTGCACTCAGCACGGAGGTATATCAGCAGGACAGCGTCTCCACCTCAGTGCCGAGATATCGCCTTGAGTTTAAGGTAATCACCTCTGCAGCATATTCTGTGTTTTTGACAATACTTGATAAGCCTTTCAGGACAGCGGACTATTGGAGACCAAGTGTTTGGATAAGTACTCCCCTTTCCTGCTTCAGTGTAACAAGAGGTGGAGGCGGCTTCGCCCCTCTCCATCTACTGGGTGCGGTCGCATCCCTACCTGTGTGTTTGTTCTCTTTTCCGCCAGCAGTACCGGATCTGACGAGCGAAGGCAGTGGCCACCGGGGAATTCGGGACTTGGCGGTTCCAGTACTTCTGGGTTTCGGTGGCAGAGGAGATCTGGGTGGTTCCGGTTCGACTAGGACGGACGTCTCCTACCTTCGGGCCTGCCCACACGACACCAGCAGATTTCGGCTTACACCTCCAAATTGTTAATTGTTGCATTAGTTGTGCTCATCTCACAACAGTAAAACTTGTTCTTTACCTTTCTCCATTGTCCGTTCATTGCGCCCCCTGTTGTGGGTCCGTGTACCGACACTTTCACAACAATTATTGTGTAAAGGATCTTACCGCGTGGGCTCAGGAACACTTCAGAAAACCATTGTCAGTTAACACAGTTCATCGCTACATCTATAAGTGCAAGTTAAAACTCTACCATGCAAAGTGAAAGCCATACATCAACAACATCCAGAAACGCTGCCGCCTTCTCTGGGCCCAAGCTCATTTGAAATGGACAGACTCAAAGTGGAAAAATGTGCTATGGTCTGATGAGTCCACGCGTCAAATTGTTTTTGGAAATCATGGACGTTGTGTCCTCTGGACAAAAGAGAAAATGACCATCCAGATTGTTACCAGCGCAAAGTTCAAAAGCCAGCATCTGTGATGGTATGGGGTACGTTAGTCCCCATGGCATGGGCAACTTACACATCTGTGATGGCACCATCAAAGCTGAGAGGTATATCCAGGTTTTGGAGCAACACATGCTGCCATCCAAGCAATGTCTTTTTCAGGGACGTCTCTGCTTTTTTCAGCAAGACAATGCCAAGCCACATTCTGCTTGTGTTACAACAGCGTGCGGGTACTAGACTGGCCTGCCTGCAGTCCAGACCTGTCGACCATTGAAAATGTGTGGCGCATTATGAAGCGCAAAATATGACAATGGAGACCCCGGACTGTTAACAACTGAAGTCGTACATCAAGCAAGAATGGGAAAGAATTCCACCTACAAAGCTTCAATAATTAGTGTCCTCAGTTCCCAAACATTATTGAGTATTGTTAGAAGGAAAGGTGATGTAACACAGTGGTAAACATACCACTGTCCCAGCTTTTTTGAAACCTGTTGCAGGCATCCATTTCAAAATGAGCAAATATTTACACAAAAACAATAAAGTTTATCAGTTTGAACATTGAATATCTTGTCTTTGTGGTGTATTCAATTGAATATAGGTTGAAGAGGATTTGCAAACCATTGTATTCTGTTTTTATTTACATTTTACACAACGTCCCAACTTCACTGGAATTGAGGTTGTGCATGGTACAGTAGAATCCTTCCTCCGTTCAGAGTTTCAGCCAGAATCACTACAACAGTCTTAGGTCAGAACCAGAAGAAATAATGTTAGAAAGTATATCACATTGGACTGCAGCAAACTGGTAGCCTCGCTCAGCAAAGAGCTTTGATAAAGTTAGCCAAATGGCTGCAGTTTGTGAGGGGAAGCAGGTGCCCACAGTTAGGAGCTGTCAATAAGGCTGCCAGACATGAATTATGACACTATTCTTGGAATCAGAACAGTAACAATTAAAAAACTGTGGTATGGATTTTTTAGGTAAAAATAATTTTAAAAAATAGACCGAACAATCTACAAATGTAAATAAGTCAGTGAGCTGACTGTGATTACCATTCAACCAGCATAAGATAACACAGTCTACTGCTAAAGACTAGTCTAATGTTAGCCTATGATAGTGTGTTCAGTGGTGCACTAACATCACAATTTATTTTCATATCATTCAGGCACCTGAGACAAACCTATGAAGCTCCTTTCCGAGTAGACTGACCTCCATCACAAACTCAACTCATTATCAGTGCCGGCTGGTGAAACAAAGTCTTGGTGAGGCTGCTGTGCCAATAGATTTCCTTGCCTTGTCCAGTACAGGCATTCAAATGAACAGTTGGAAAATTACTACAATCCCACAATAATCATTTCATGTCCTTCTCAAAATCAACAGTTTCACAGATAAAGTTAACCATTTACAGCTATATTAGGCCTCATTTATACTTAGGAAAGGAACAGTATCAAATACAATAACATTCGAGTTCTTGAGCAAGGAACATTTCACCATTTGACACCAATTATACACATAGTACACCAAACTGTACTTCATTGCCTTTATCTTCAGCCAAACAGATCCTGGGTTTTACAATGACACTGACCTTAATAGAATAGCAAATATCACCAAATTTAGACTCTTTCAAAATATGGAAAATTCCTCAATTGACAAAAGAACATTACTACATTACATACTACAATGTTCACACCACCTTCCAAAAAAGAGGGAGTGAAAGAGAGCGAGAGAGAGAAAGAGAGTGAGTGAGTGAGTGTGTGAGAGAGAGAGAGAAAATTAAGGAAATATTTTGCATGAACACTGAGTGGAATGGAAGCAAAATAAGGAAGCAAGAATACCTAGTAATAACCAAAATCTTTAAATTAAATTGGTTAAAATTAATTAACAGTGCAGAGGACAAAGCAAATTAAGTATACAAAACCACTAAATTAAATGCTTTGCTAAACTTTAGTTAGTCTGAATATAAGTATATTGTGTGTACTGGCTGTTAGAATTTATTTAAAAAAAACAAAAAAAAAACATGCAAATTGCTATTTTTTTTGGGGGGGGGGGTTGTTTGTTTGTTTTTTAACTGAGCAAATCATTATTTTTAGACTGTGGATTACTCCAAAGAATATTTCACTTCAGTGGCCTGCTCTTCATTACTCATCATCTTCATCTTCAGCCGCTTTTCCGGGTTCGGTCACAACAACTCCAGCAGGGGACCCCAGACTTCCCTTTCCTGTGCCACATTGACCACCCCCGGCCGGGGGATCCCCAAGGCGTTCCCAGGCCAGTGTGGAGATATAATCTCTCCACCAAATCCTGGGTCTTCCCCAGGGTCTCCTCCCAGATGGACGTGCACTAAGGAGGCGCCCAGGAAGCATCCTTATCAGATGCCTGAACCACCTCAGCTGGCTCCTTTCAACGTGAAGGAGCAGTGACTCTGCTCCGAGCTCCCCACGGATGACCGAACTTCTCAACCTATCTCTAAGGGAGACACCAGCCACCTTCCTGAGGAAGCCCATTTCAGCCGCTTGTACCCGCGATCTAGTTCTTTTGGTCATGACCCAACCCTCATGACCATAGGTGAGAGTAGGAATGAAGATTGACCAGTAGATCGAGAGCTTCGCCTTTTGGCTGAGCTCCCTTTTCGTCACAACAGTACAGTAGCGTGAATGCAATACCACCCCTGCTGCACCGATTCTCTGGCCAATCTCACACTCCATTGTCCCCTCACTTGTGAACAAGACCCTGAGGTACTTGAACTCCTTCAATTGGGGCAAGGCCGTATTACCTACCCAGAGTAGGCGATACATCGGTTTCCTGCTGAGAACCATGGCCTCAGATTTAGAGGTGTTGATCCTCATCCCAGCTGCTTCACACTCAGCTGCAAACCAATCCAGTGAGTTTTGGAGGTCACCAGCCGATGAAGCCAACAGGACCACATCATCTGCAAAAAGTAGTGATGAGACCCTGAGCCTACCAAACCAGAAACCCTCCTCCCCCCAACTACGCCTTGATATCCTGTCCATGAATATCACAAACAGGATGGGTGACAAGGCGCAGCCCTGACGAGGCCAACCTCCACCAGAAACGAGTCCGACTTACTGCCGAGCACCCGAACGCAGCTCTCGCTTTGCGAGTACAGAGATTGGATGGCCCTGAAAAGGGCCCCCCTCACTCCATACTCCCACAGTATCTCCCAGGGTACCCGAACATATGTCTTCTCCAAGTCCACAAAACACATGTAGACTGGGTGGGCATACTCCCAGGCACCCTCCAAGATCCTTGTGAGAGTAAAGAGCTGGTCAGTTGTTCCATGACCAGGACGGAACCTGCATTGTTCCTCTTCAATCAGAGGTTCGACTATCTGCCAAACCCTCGTTTCCAGCACCCTGGAGTAGAGTTTACCAGGGAGGCTGAGTAATGTGATGCCACTGTAGTTGACTCACACTCTCTGGTCCCTCTTTTTAAATATGCGGACCACCACCCCAGTTTGCCACTCCTTAGACACTGTCACAGAACTCAACGCAATGTAGAAGAGACATCTCATCCAAGACACTCCCTCCACACCCAGAACCTTCAGCATTTCTGGACGGATCTCATCAACCCCCCGGGCGTTGCCACTGCAGATTTGTTTGACTACCTCAGTGACTTCTACCAGGGAAACTGATGAAAATCCTCCATCAGCTTCCAGCTCTGCCCCTACTATAGAGGGTGCTCCAGTCTGATGCAAGGGGTTTCTCAAAGTGTTGCTTCCAGCGCCGGATTACATCCTCAGTTGAGGTCAACAGAGTCCCATCCTTACTGTAGACAGTTTGGATGGTTCCCCGTTTTCCCCTCCTGAGGTGCCTCACGGTCCGCCAGAAGCACCTTGGTGCCAACCGAAAGTCCTTCTCCATGGTCGCTCCGAACTCTTCCCACACCCGCTGCTTTGCCTCCCCCACAGCAGAGGCTGCTGCCCTTCAGGCCTGTCGGTACCTTGCAACTGCCTCTGGAGTCCTCTGAGATAACATATCCCGGAAGGACTCCTTCTTCAGTCGGACGGCTTCCCTGACCACCGATGTCCACCATGGTGTTTGAGGGTTGCCACCACTTGAGGCACCTAAGTCCTTCAGGCCACAGCTCCCAGCTGCAGCTTCAGCAATGGAAGATTTGAACATTGCCCATTCTGGTTCCTTGCCCCCAGCCTCCACAGGGATGCTAGAGAAGCTCTGCCGGAGATGTGAGTTGAAGATCTGTCAGACAGTGGGCTCCTCCAGATGATCCCAGTTCACCCGCACTATCCGTTTGGGCTTACCAGGTCTGTCTAAAGTCCTCCCCCACCCTCTGATCCAACTCACCACCAGATGCTGATCAGTTGACAGCTCTGCTCCTCTCTTCACCTGAGTGTCCAAAACATGCAGCCTCAAATCAGATTATACAGTCACAAAATTGATCATCGATCTTCGGCCTAGGGTGCTCTGGTACCATGTACACTTATGAGAATCCTTATGTCTGAACATGGTGTTTGTCATGGACAGTCTGTGACTAGCACAGAAGTCCAATAACAAATGACCATTTTGGTTTAGATCAGGGAGGCCATTCCTCCCAATCAAACCTCTCCAGGTGTCTCTGTCATTGCCCACATGTGTGTTGAAGTCCCCCAGCACTACAATGGAGTCCCCCACTGGAGCCCCATACAGGACTCCATTCAGGGACTCCAAGAAGGTTGAATACTCCAAAATGCTGTTTGGTGCATATGCACAAACAACAGTCAGAGTTTAACCCCCACCACCCGAAGAAGCAGGGAGTCGACCCTCTCATCTACTGGAGTAAACTCCAACGTAACGGCGCTTAGCCGGGGACTCCAATTTTTACTCAAGACATTAAATTTGGCAATGCTGGTTGGCCAGATATACTCAACAAAAATATAAACGCAACACTTTTGGTTTTGCTCCCATTTTGTATGAGATGAACTCAAAGATCTAAAACTTTTTCCACATATACAATATTACCATTTCTCTCAAATATTGTTCACAAACCAGTCTGAATCTGTGATAGTGAGCACTTCTCCTTTGTTGAGATAATCCATCCCACCTCACAGGTGTGCCATATCAAGATGCTGATTAGACACCATGATTAGTGCACAGGTGTGCCTTAGACTGCCCACAATAAAAGGCCACTCTGAAAGGTGCAGTTTTATCACACAGCACAATGCCACAGATGTCGCAAGATTTGAGGGAGTGTGCAATTGGCATGCTGACAGCAGGAATGTCAACCAGAACTGTTTGCTCGTGTATTGAATGTTCATTTCTCTACCATAAGCCGTCTCCAAAGGCGTTTCAGAGAATTTGGCAGTACATCCAACCAGCCTCACAACCGCAGACCACGTGTAACTACACCAGCCCAGGACCTCCACATCCAGCATGTTCACCTCCAAGATCATCTGAGACCATCCACTCGGACAGCTACTGGAACAATCGGTTTGCATAACCAAAGAATTTCTGCACAAACTGTCAGAAACTGTCTCAGGGAAGCTCATGTGCATGCTCGTCGTCCTCATCGGGGTCTCGACCTGACTCCAGTTCGTCGTTGTAACCGATTTGAGTGGGCAAATGCTCACATTTGCTGCCGTTTGGCACGTTGGAGAGGTGTTCTCTTCACGGATGATGCGAAGGAGATGTGTTGCACTGCATGAGGCAAATGGTGGTCACACCAGATACTGACTGGTATCCCCCCCAATAAAACAAAACTGCACCTTTCAGAGTGGCCTTTTATTGTGGGCAGTCTAAGGCACACCTGTGCACTAATCATGGTGTCTAATCAGCATCTTGATATGGCACACCTGTGAGGTGGGATGGATTATCTCAGCAAAGGAGAAGTGCTCACTATCACAGATTTAGACTGGTTTGTGCACAGTATTTGAGGGAAATGGTGATATTGTGTATGTGGAAAAAGTTTTAGATCGTTGAGTTAATCTCATGCAAAATGGGAGCAAAACCAAAAGTGTTGCGTTTATATTTTTGTTGAGTATATTTATTCATCTGCTTAGCAACATACACAATTGGTCATTTTGCTGCACTTCAAGGGGCAGATGAGTGAGCACCCAAGATGAGAAATGATACGTTCTGTGCTTCTGTCGGTGGAAATGCACTGTTGAATGAAAGTCAGTTGGTGGAAATTTTGTTTTAATAACTCAGATTACATGTAGGCACATACTATTAAGTAAAACTGACACGGATAATACTTTTTAAAAAAAATATATATATATAATTCATAATATTCCCCTCCACATCTGGGAGGGTGGGACCCCCTATAGGCCAGCCGCCACTACTCATTATGCTTTTGCTGCTAGTCTTACTGTGGTGGTTCCACCCAGTGGCCCATTTAGCTGGGATTTTGAGTTTTTGTACATGTCTGGATTTTCCTCTGTCTGCTTGTCTGGGTTGTTTTCTGTATCCTGTGTGTGTAGATTTTGTCTTCTCTTGGGTTGCTGCGGACACTCTCCTTGCCGCTGGTGCGTATGGGCGCGGATGTATCTCTGCTGTGTGAACTTCCCCCTGCTGCTGGAGTGTGTGTGTGTGTGTGTGTGTGTGTGTGTGTGTGTGTGTGTGTGTGTGTGTGTGTGTGTGTGTGTATCTCCTTGCACCCTGGTGTGTATGTGGGTGTGTGTGTCCCTAGGTCTATCAGGTGCACCTCTCTTGACCTGTGTCATGTGGGCATGTATGTTTGTGCGTGGGTGTGTCTGTTTTACCATACCATAGCAACTTTATTTACAAAGCACTTTAACACACCCTCAGCTGGTACAAAGTGCTGTACATTAAAACATACATTAAAATATGCATTTAAATAAATTAATAAGAAATACAATTGAAAATTAAGCCTTGCTGTGGCCAAAGAGAAAAAATGGGTTTTTAAATGAGCTCTACCGGCTTTGTGCATGCACCGTTTACTTTGTTGTTCTAAGTCTTTGTTCTGGGTTGATGTGGGCTTTAGATATTGATCATTATTATGTTTATTAGTATTATTCTTACACTGGTTTGTCTGTTCATTTATCTCCATGTAAGTCCTAAGTTCCTCTTCCTCATTTGTCACCCACCTGTTAATTCCACCTGAGTTATTTAAGCACTTCCTTGTTTGTCAGTCTTTTGTCAGTTCATTGTGTATGCTTCATCTGTCTTGCTCTTGTCTTTGCTCATTTGTTAAGGTCCTCCATTAGCAGTGGTGGGCACAGATAACCAAAAAATTAACTTCAATAACAGATAATCAGATAACTGAAAAGTTATCTTCGATAAAGATAAAACAATAAACCACGCAAAAATAAGACCATACTTTTTTTTTTCTCTCGCTCTCAACAGTCAGCCTCAGCACAGAGACACTCTGACAGCAGTCATAAAGCCAGCCATGTATCAATGATACACGGCCGGTCATGCGGTGGTCTTGAAAAATAAAGTCATATTGACTTATGGTTTTGATTTATAAATAACATTAATACCGATAGAATAA
The DNA here is from genome assembly GCF_902500255.1 of Thalassophryne amazonica. Classification (NCBI taxonomy): domain Eukaryota; kingdom Metazoa; phylum Chordata; class Actinopteri; order Batrachoidiformes; family Batrachoididae; genus Thalassophryne; species Thalassophryne amazonica. Next base: position 124,018,417 of record NC_047106.1, read on the forward strand.
CTCCATTAATGTCAATTCTGTCATTTGTACAATTTTAAAATATAACATATATCTTTTAATGTTGAATAATGCAATAATTCTGGGGTTTTGTAACAAAGAGACATATCGCAAAGGATTCTGGGTAAAGGTGCCTGCTAAACACTGATTGGTTCAGTCATTCATTATGTAAACCAACTACGTTAATGTGACGTCTGTTGTGTGTTGGTGTTTAAATGTGCTTTTGTAAAATATTCCATTTTTTTATTTGTAAAAACAGGCATTTTTACGGAGCTCTGGAAGTGTCATCGCAAATTTTTTTGCATGGTTTTTTTTTGCATTCTTTTTTTTCATTTTTTTGCATTCTCTCTTTACAACATTCATTTGATGTTGTTAAACATACTTTACACTGTGCAAGATGATTTTTCATGCAGGAATTTTTTGGACCAAATTTCAGGTTAATCGTGCGTCCTGCATCATGTAGTGTTCATGGAGTATCAAGCTGCGGTCAACATCTGACGACCACCTCCTGATCACTGATCGTATGGTCGAATGAGAATCAAATGTTTGATATATTATTGTGGTCGGCCGTCGTGAGGTTATCCTGCTGCTGAAAGCTACAAGCAGCATCCAACCGTTCGCACTGTACCTGTGCAAACACTGCAGACCTGTCTTGTAATATTAATATTATTATTATTATTATTATTATTATTATTATTATTATTATGCAGTTATTTTGTTTTTAAACTTCATTTGTAAAAAAAAAAAGCCATTTGCAAAGCAAAAAATTGATTTGACAATCATCTTTCTTTCTTTAATATTTATTTCATTCATTTAAAAGAAAAAAACAGGAGAAAAAAAAACAGAAATAAAGCATCACAATCACCAGAATGAAATGGAGCAGAGAGAACAAGTCTTATATCTGACATAACCGGGGTCAAAATAAATACAACACTGCCATGTACTGGTCCCCAGACACTGCCATGAACACTACTGGCAAGTAGATGCTAGACGGCAGTAGAGGCTTTCAAAACAAATTCTAGATCATCCCTGTCACATTTAAAATGCGTGGAATTTAACAAACGCAATTAAAAAATCAATGTCTATAAACGCAGAGTTTTAGGCACTAGAGTTTAATGCTGTTGTCCTTGGAGCCTGAACAGAGTGTCTGAAATGCATTTGTCCTGTCCTGACGTACTGAGATTACATCATCCTACCCATAATGCACTGCGGGGCAGAGCATGTGCTCACAAAACCTTAAAAATTAACACATTACTTTAAAACTAAAACATATATCTGATATTTTTACTTTATACAACTTCAGACATGACAGTAATTTTAAATAACTTGTCCAAAATTAGTTTGGTTAAAATTTGAACCATAAGTTAAAGATGTATGCCTCTGGATGACTTGGGTCATATTGCCAGCATATCAGTATGGTGTTAAGGAAATTTTTTTTTCTTTTTGGGGCTGTTTTTCTCTTTTGTCTACAGAGGATTGGCATGCTTTTTATGCAAGCAGTTCTCGTCTGTTTGCAAAGGTTATAACTGTGCATCTGATATAAAACTATTAACAGATGGGTGCTGAACTAATTTTAAAAATGCTTGTCACTGTTCAGCTTTGTTTTTGTTTATTGGTTTAAAAGTTATTGGACAAAAATTCATCAGAAGATAATTAGTCCGATGATGGTCTTTAAAGTTATTTTAAAAGATAATCCGATAATGAAAATGTTATCTTTGATAATTATCTGTTATCAGATTATCAAAACTGTGCCCACCACTGTCCATTAGTATGCCATGTTTTCTTGTGTGACATTTTGGTTTTTGGGATCTTGTTTTCATGTGCTCTGCGAATTTTGGTGGTTATCAGGACAGATTCACATTTAAGACGGTTTTGGATTTGTAGTGGGATTTGGAGGAACTGGTGTGATGTCCATCAGTTGCAGATTAATGTTAATAAAACAGTGGAGATGTTGGTGGACCCTCGGGCTGTTGGAGACCGTAGTGTGGTCACCATACATGAACGTAACATCGAACAGGTGGATTCATATAAATATCTGGGGGTTTATATCGATAATAACTGAAGCTGGCACATGCAAGTGTCAAGTGTTTGTGCCCGAATCCACCAGCGTTTGCACTTTCTTCGTCGACTCCGACTGTTTAGTGTATGTAGGAATATTATGCTGATTTTCTACAGAGCAACAATTGAGTCCGTGTTACGGTATGGTATTATTAGCTGGTTTTGTAATTTAACGGTTAAATCAAAAACTCAAATATTAAATCTGATTAAGATAGCTGGCAAAATCATGGGTATGGTGGTACCTGTAACTCCCCAAGAGTTGTTTGAACAGGCAGTTCTCAGATGTGCTGACAATATTTTAACATATGAGTCTCATGTTCTGCACTCTGAATATACTTTACTTAACTCAGGAAGGAGGTACAAGGTTCCTCTTTGTAAATATAATTGATATAAATATTAATTTATTCCATTATCAGTGAAGCTCATAAATCAGCAGATAGTTCAGGGAAGATAGCTTAAGGGTATGTATTGCGGAATTTGCACAAAGATGTTAATAATGTGTATTTATATTTTATCCTTTGACTTACTGTGTTGTTTTTAATGGATGGGTGCTATGTACTGGATGTGTTGTTGTGTAGCAGACTCTGTCCAAGGCAAATTTCTCCTTAGGGAGACAAATAAAGACACTTTGACTTTGACTTTGACATCAATGGCTGCTGCTTCTGGTGCTACTCCTGCCGCTTCTGGAGCAGGAATCAGGCCATGTAAGATATAGTTTATTCTTTATCTAAGATTAAAACATACTCATCAACAAAAATAACTCAGCATGTCATACTGTATTTCCATTAAAGGCAGACAAGCTGATTTGGATGAGACACTGGTGGACTATGTTGTGGAAGATGCACAACCGTTCAAAATAGTGGAGAGCAAAGCCTTCAGGGCTTTACTACAAAGGTTTGACCCAACATATGACTACCTCCAGAGGAGAAGACTGGCTCAAATACTGGGGGACACAAGTCGCAGTCTATCCCAATTTACAGAGAATGGCAAAAAAATAATTGTTGATGCCAGCAACATCAGTGCCTTGCGAGTGGAGCCGATTAAAGTCCAGCACCGTTGAAATTATTATTTTTTTTTTAATAAAAATTGTTGAAAGTTGCACAATCACCGTCTCCTATCCCCTCTATTCTAATTTACAAATTACAGCAACATAAGCACCATTTGCAGAAGCACATGCCTTTCTCACTTTTCCCGTCACATTTTATCCAAATATAGTTTGAGGAATGATAACACAAATCTACATATAGTCTACAATAAAGGCTTTCATAACCATTATGTGTGCAGCTGTAGGGACTATTTATTACATAAAAAAAGACACAATAATACATATGACATTTTATTATTATTATTTTCCAAGAACAAACCACATCAGTCATGAATTAATGCAAACATTTGTCAGGGCACTCGCTCAAGGTAATTCTCAAAACAATCCAGCAGATGTCACCCTTCAAACTGTATCAAATGCGTCGAAGCAGTGTGTCGATTTTCAGCCAGTTGTGTTGCAGTGGCTCGTTGGTTCATGGGGCTTTGAAATTGCCATCACTACTAATCCTCAAACTGAAAAGTTAACCTTCATCATGCTGAACTGATAAACTCTTAAAAAAATTAACATAAGTTATAGCTAACTGCTAAATTTCAGTATTGACTTGGTACAATATCAGCAACTTTTAGCTCCTCAGAAACTTTTTGCATAAATTTATCGCTGCATTTGGGTCTCTTTAAACACCTTGTCAACTGCTGCAAAGACATCTCACTTGCCTTTCATGGTGGCAGTGTAGATCAAACGCAAGGCACTTTCACTCATGGTTTTATTTATAAACAGACTAATTCTGGACAGTTTATCAACACATTAACAGCAACTCTGTAGTTTTTACAAAGTGAAACTATCGAACTTTTAAAGTAATGAAGATTATATTATATAACCAGCCTCGTCTTATCAACCCCCCCCCCCCCCCCCCCCGTCAAAACGCATAAAACACTGCCATCTACTGGAAGGGAGTGTGAAAAGGGGCCAACATGCTGAATCACACTTTACAAACAGAATTTTCAGTTTTGCAAATGCTTTTTGTTTGTTTTTTACAAATGGAAAAAAATTACGTATTTACAAAATACACATCTATTTGTAAAAATCAACACACAAGTTACAAATTGGAAATTTGTGTTTGTGAATCACAAAACATGTGCAAATCAAGGAATATTTGTAGATCAAATCAAAAATCAAATCAATTTTATTTATATAGCGCCAAATCACAACAGTTGCCCCAAGGTGCTTTATATTGTAAGGCAAGGCCATACAATAATTACGGATAAATCCCAACGGTCAAAACGACCCCCTGTGAGCAAGCACTTGGCGACAGTGGGAAGGAAAAACTCCCTTTTAACAGGAAGAAACCTCCAGCAGAACCAGGCTCAGGGAGGGGCAGTCTTCTGCTGGGAAGATCACCCTCTGTGCATTTGCAGGTATTAATAAGATAAATTTAACTCCATAAATAAGTGTCTTTTCACTTAAAAAAAAATTAAGGTTTGCATGTGCATGCTGTCTTTTAAAGCAGACACACTGTCAATCATAATGCATTACAGCAATGCACTATGGGAGTTTGGGGTTTGTTTGTTTTTTATTATTATTGTAGTACATGATAGTTTAGCAGTGTTGTTAGTGTTATAGATTTGTTGTGTTTTTATAGTTCAAGGAATGTAGTTAGTTTGATGAAGACTTATTTTGTGACCATGAGTGAAAATGACATTCTGATTTACCTCTTGTGCCACTGCTTAAGCAGGTGCATGCTGAAATCAATCAATCAATCAACTTTTTTCTTGTATAGCGCCAAATCACAACAAACACTTGTGAAATTAAATGGGTTTTTTTTTTTTTTCTCCAGCTGCACTGGCACCTGATCTGTCTCTTTCTGTTGTGGGGGGGTTTAGTCCTTTACGGCAACTACTGCTAGTACATATGCCACTTTTGATCAAGATTGACAAAGATAATACTTCAAAATGCTTCCATTTGCTATTCAGGATTAAACAAGACGGAACGGTTCTCTGTGGAATAACCCTATTATGTTTATCACTTGCAGATTTAGTACAAACACTTTTTTACGGGAAGAGACAATTCTTAACATGCATGGCAACTTTGAGACTTGGTCAACAGTCACAACAAAAACATGGTAATGTAGAAAACTGCCTTGTTTGCACATTCAGATGCAGAGTTTTGTGTTCACGTTCACAGTATTTTGCGCATTTGTCATATCTGAAAGGCCATTTATTTTAATAAATATGATTTTCATCAGCTTGGCATTATATTTAAAGATTTGAAACATTTGCACAGTACTGTACTAGTTCCATTAAATAGGCTTTTAGTTTTCATATTTCATCAATAGGTTGCACACACAAAAGCTCATTATCTGAGGTAACTGTCCTTGATGCTGCTGAGTTTCCAAAGAAATTTTAAGTATTATTATAAAATGTAATGACCCATGTGTGCAATGTTTTGTAGGTACAGCGCAACAAACAAATGTTACTGACAAGTCCAGGATCCTCACTTTAGCAGTGGTGCAATCAAATGCTTTCTGAAAGCAGTAAATCACAGCATTCACTGTCACAAATGATCAAAGTGTCAGGTTTCATCTTCTAAGCACCTGATGTCAGATGCATGAAAGATCTGTTCACAAACAATGAAAACATGTGCCATACTTTTCAAAGACCAATGACTTCTAATCTAACTCCTATAGAACCACAGCACAGTGGATTTTTTTTATCTGCTCAAACCCAAGACTCCCTTTTCTTTTAACTCCATTTATGTTCCTATTTTATGACGATGCCAGGTTCTGCCCCGGCCTGGGGTTCATGTTTGGGTTTACCCCTTATTCATGTCTTGGCTTCCGTTGAGGATTTTACAGTTTTATTTTTCATATGATTATACGTTGCCATTTAAGTCTTAGTTTGGTTCTGTTTCTTTCTTTCTTTGTGTAATGCTTTTGTTACTGGTTTAATTCTCTGTTTAACATTTATTTGTTGTTTAGTCATTCACTGCATTCCCTGTATTCTGTAGTCCCTGGTTTTGTTTTCTGTTCATCATTTATTTTGTATTCAGTCAATAGTTTGTGTTGTCATATTATCAATTTTTGTATTTACATTTATACTTCAGCCATAGTCTGTTCCGTTATAGTTTTGGTTAAAGTCTTTTATTTTTCTTGTTGTCTTCTTTTGGGGTTTGTCACCTTATTACCTACTTTTCCCCTTTTGTTTAGTTCACATTATAATTCTTGGTCTTTGGGTCTCATCTTCCTTTTGGCACTTTAGGTTTTTCACCGTTGGGTTTTTCTGTCACTTAATTCTCTTGCTTTGGTTTGCTTTGCTTTTTGTGTCACTTCACTATCTTACAGCTTTGTGTTTGTCACTCACACCCCTTCCAGAACCTTCCTCACACCTGTTCCTCATTTCATGCCCTGATTAGCCTGCCATTATTTAAGCCCTCACAGTCCCTGATTTCCCTGCCAGATTGTTGAATTATTTCACTTTCCAGCCTCACATCACAGTTTTGCTTTGCCTTGTATTTTTGACCTTGCTTATGTTTACTGACCTCCACCTCGCCGTATCCCTGAACACTGATCATTTTTTGGACCTCGCCTCATCCTGGTACCTGCCTGATACCTCTGCCACACTGACTCTATTCCTGTGTATGAACCTTTTGCAACTAACCCAAATAAAGCCTTTTTAATAACTCCAACCTTCATGTCTGTGAGTCTGCATTTGCTTCCTACAACCTTGTGTGCCAAGCCCCCTCAAACCACGACAGACATCACAAGTATCTGTTGGAGGAAAAAGAGGTTGTCAGTACACCAGTGGATATAGATGCTTTCTTTGAGTGCCTGTAATGGCTCAATATGACAGTTTCAATTAATTTACTGAAAATATTTAATTCACACTGCTGCTGCTGTTGACAGTGAGACAGCATGAAGGGTAGATCATTCATAGCAATAAAACTGTACTAACAGTTTTAACATTGGTATAAAGTGTTTTATTAAGCTGGATACTATTAAATGTAAATGTAATGATTTCTAAGAAGGCGTTTCTCTTATGGGATAGTCAAGATAGATTCATATTTGTATTCCATACTTTGAGGGTGAAAAAAAAATCTGAGTGTAAAAACATTTCCAAATGCTTGGAAAAAGTTCAAACGAGTCAGTTTTCTAGTTTGTTCGCACAGTAACAACAAAAGCAATCTGAAATTTCTAATGTCTGCCAAGGGTTGAGGAGGACTTACATGGATCCGGATTCCAACGTGATGCCATGTTCACAAAGTAGTTTTGACATCATTCTTAAAAGTCTATAGTGAAGTCATGATCTAGAATCCGGATCCAGATCAGATCACCTCCAAATTTTAATGGAGTCTTCCAAGGCTTAACACCAATGTTTAGTGATTGGTGCAAATCCGTGAAGTAATTTTGACATAATCCTGAAAATCTCATCTTACAAATTGAAATCCTGATCCAGTATCTGGATCACCTCCATAATTCAGTGGAGTCTTCCATGGCCTAATATCTATCTGTGGCGCAAATTTGGTGAGAATTCATGAAGTAGTTTTAATGTAATCCTGGCATTGGGTGAACATTGATGCACCAGCTCAGTCAAAAGAGCAACTTTGTTTTACATCCCATAGATACACTGTCACCTGCTGGATTTTTAGTGAAGGTGCCGGTTTTTGCGAATGCCAGTTAACAACTTATGGACAGTGAGTGAATGCTGGATACAGTGGATCCAGAAAGAAATTGCAGCACTTCACTTTTTCCACATTTTTTATGCTACAACCTTATTCCAAAATGGATGAAATTCTTTTCCCTCAAAATTCTACACACAATAATGGCAATGTGAAAAGTTTTTTTTTTTTTTTTTTGAGATTCTTCAAAATTTTGAAAAAAAAAAAAGTAATCACATGTACAGAAGTGTTCACAGCCTTTGCCATGAAGCTCAATACAGAGCTCAGGTGCATCATGTTTCCACTGATCCTTGAGATGTTTCCACAGCTTAGTTTTTTTTTCCAATTGCTAAAACACAATTTTTGCAAACAAATGTGGTTTTATCAAAATACTTAACACAATTCACAAACCCACACACCCATGCTGCAAAATCTCTCCTATAGCCTGCAAAATGAAGCACTGCAACCAAAACTGCATATAGCATTGTCAAAATCAAACTTTTGCACCAAGTGGCACATACGTCATGCATATTATCAGATATTTGTCTAATCAACTACATACTGTTGGGCATAATGTAAAGCACATGCTCACAAAAAAATAAAAACAGTAAACTGAAAAAGAAAATTTGCAGAAAAAAATATAGGCAACAAAACAAGCATCTTGCCGCACAGCTGGGTCTGGTCACAACGCCTCATCAATATCACAGGCAATATCTTCCCTTGCTAGATATCGAGGGAAGAAGCGCCTTGAGTGTCTTATCCTTTCCTGAATAGCATCCACATCAATTTCATCACATGCCTCTTCCATAGCCTGCACTAAAGGAATGTGCACATAAGGCTGCTGGTCATATACCTTCCACCCCCATGCCGAAAAGAACTGTTCTATAGGGTTCAGAAATGGTGGGTATGGTGGGAGGTATTGCACAAGAAACGGTGGGTGGTCAGCAAACCAATTTTGGACTGGGGCTGCATGATGAAAGCTCACGTTGTCCCATACTACAATGGTTTCTTTGATGGTCTGCATCATTCATACGCTCTGGTGGTATAAGAATGCTGTGGAGTCTGTCCAGAAATGTGAGAAAATGGCTGTGTTGTATGGTCCAAGGTTTGCATGATGGTGGAGGACATCATGCATATTGGAGATGGCAGCACATATGGTGATGTTCCCACCACGTTGGCCAGGAACATCTATAATGGCTCTGTGGCCAATGATGTTTCTTCCCCTTTTTCTGGTCTTTGCTAGGTTGAAGCCAGCTTCATCTATGAAGATGAACTCATGTGGGATTGCATGAGCATCCATTTCCAGTACTCCCTGAAAACAACAAAAAGTCAATGTGGTGTTAACCAGTACACTGGAAAACATGTTGCGTGTAGTGTACTGCAATCAATATTGTACTTACACCCACATATGCACATCTGACCTCTTTGTTTCTTTGAGAGTTTCACTCAAAAGGCACCGTATAAAGTTGTTTCAGTTCGATTTGGTTTTGCTTGAGAATGCAAGCCAATGTGAACAGACTGACTCGTTGAATGTTGTTGAATATGATGTTGTCTTGGATGATGTGGCTTTGAATTTCACGTAATCTGATTTCATTATTTTCCAAAACCAAGTTTACAATGGTAGCTTCCTGCACCCCAGTGAAGATTTGGCCCCTTCCTCCACCATGGTTGCGTCTCTCAGTCCTTTAGAAAAACAAATACGAGGTCTATTAGAAAAGTATCCGACCTTATTATTTTTTTCAAAAACCATATGGATTTGAATCACGTGTGATTACATCAGACATGCTTGAACCCTCGTGGGCATGCAAGAGTTTTTTCCACGCCCGTCGGTTACGTCATTCGCCTGTGGGCAGTCTTTGAGTGAGGAGTCGTCCACCCGCTCGTCGATTTTTTTCATTGTTTAGGAATGGCTCAGAGACTGTTGCTTTGTTTGATAAAAATTTTTTCAAAACTGTAAGGCACAACTGAGTGGACACCATTCAATAAATTCAGCTGGTTTTCGGTAAAAATTTTAACGGCTGATGAGAGATTTTGGTCTGGTAGTGTCGCTTTAAGGACGGTCCACGGCCCCTGACGGCGATCTGCGCTTCGAGGCGGCAGCGTCTCGCCGTTTCAAGTTGAAAACTTCCACATTTCAGGCTCTGTTGACGCAGTAAGTCGTCAGAGAACAGAGAACTTTCAGAAGAAGTCGGCATGAGGAGTTTATTCGGACATTCCATTGTTAACGGTCATTTTGTAATGAAAGAACGTGCGGGCAGAGTCGCATGTCGGGCTGGACCCAACCGTGGGGGGTCGCGGCAGGAAAAACACCTCCGTTGGAAATCTTAACGGGCAAGTTGGAACATGCCCAAGCTGTTAAACAATTTCGCAGTTACTCACTTGTTGAAAGCCATTAAAAGCCGCCTGAATTCTACAAATGGTTTTCAACACGGAGGTGTTTTTCCTGTCGCGGCGCACACAGATTTGCCAAGTCGTCACGGAAACAACTCTGCGAATTTGCGCGTACGTCTTTCATTAAAAAAATGTCCTTAAACAGTGGAATGTCCGCATAAATTCCTCATGCCGGCCTCTTCTGAATCTTCTCTGTTCTCTCACGATGTCCTGGGTGAATTAAGCCTTAAATTAGGATGTTTTCAGCTCGAAACAGGCCGACGACAGCGCCTGGAAGCGCTGCAGGACGTCCCGCACCGTGGGAAGTCCTTACACCGACAGAAACACCCCATAATCTCTCATCAGCAGTTAAACTTTTCACAGAAAACCAGCTTAATTTCTCGAATAGTGTCCACTCGGATATTCCTCACAGGTCCAGAAAAAATTTTGATAAAGCAACGCGCGCCGTCTCGAGCAGCGTGTGAAACAAAGGAATTCAGCCGAGAGGGCGGGACCACATCTCACTCAAGGCCTGCCCACAGGGAAATGACGTCACCGACACGCGTGAAAAAACTCACGCATGCGCACAAGGGTTCAAGCATGATTGGTGTAATCGCATGTCATTCAAATCCATATAGTTAAAAAAAAAAATAAAAGGGTCGGTTTATTATCTAAGAGACCTCGTATAGGGCTTGGACAATGCAGCCTAAAGATATTTCCCCACAGTAGAGTAACTTGTACATTTAGTGTGTGACATCAGCCATTCATGAAGTAAAGAGGTGCTACCCATCTGATACACTATGACATGGGGTGTACTACATAGTGTGAAAGAAATTTTGGTTACATACCTGTGCTCCAGTCTAAATGTCCAGATGTCAGAGGCGACAGTAAAATGGCTCAAGTTGGGCTGCACTCTCTGTCCAGCTTCTCACACTGTCAGCCCATGGTTGATGACATGATCAACTAAGGTCGCTCTGATTTCATTTGAGAATTGTTGTCTTCTTTGGCCATGAACTCCTCTACCAGCTCTATGCCTACCTTTCACCCTTCCTCCCCCTCTCATTCTCACCCTCCCTCTTGCTCTCTCTGCAACATCTTCCATTGTTGTTTTAAAAGAAGGAGGTGCTCACCTGTGGTCTTTTTATTGTGCTTATTTCCTGATTGAAGTGTTAACCATTAAGCATTCAGGTGTTTGACCAGATGGAACATACATTGGCCAATTAGCTCATGTAGTGTCATTTTGAACGGCAGTGTTTTGAAATTGCAAACATGTGACTTTATGTCAGATTGCTGTGTCTTATGCAGACAACCGTGTTCAGTTCATTTAAAAAGTGCCATTTTGAATTGCAAAATGTGTGTACATCAGAAACTGTATTGAGACTTTTGGAGGCTTGAGAGGAGGTTTTGCTCTCTTGTGTATCAGTTAAAATAATTGTGCTATGGATGTCATTTTAGTGTGTTAGCAATTGGAAAAAACTGTAATTGGAGTCCACCTGGTGTAAATTCAGATGATTGGACATGATTTGGAAAGGCACAAACCTGTCTACATATAAGGTTCCACAGTTGACAGTGCATGTCAGAGCACAAACCAAGCATGAAGTCAAAGGAATTGTCTGTAGACCTCTGAGACAGGGTTGCCTCGAGACAGAAATCTGGGGAAGGGTACAAAAACATTTCTTCTGCTTTGAAGGTCCCAACAAGTACAGTGGCCTCCATCATCCATAAATGGAAGAAGTTCGGATCCACCTAGACTCTTCCTGGAGCAGGCCTCACATCTAAACTGACCAACTGGGGGATAAAGGCCTTCATCAGGGAGGTGACCAAGAACCTGATGGTCACTCTGTAATGCTCCACCATTCCTCTATGGAGAGAGGAGAACCTTTCAGAAGAACAACAATATGCCATAATCCCTTGCATGCCAGAGAGGAGCTGCAGTCAAAGTAACACAGAGAAACCACATGACAACAATTGCAAATGAACATTATACCTCCAAAATGTTAACTTTTATGCCTTTCATAACATTTATAAGAGACTGCATGCATGAGACCCCTGAACACTTGCTAAAACAAATATTCCAAACATTCCGTGTCTATCTTCAACCTGCATGGAACTTCATATATGCAAACTGAATTTAAGACATTATATATATATATATATATATATATATATATATATATATATATATATATATATATATATATATATATATATATATATATATATATATGTATATATATATGTGTGTGTGTGTGTGTGTATGTAATATTCTGGAACAAACAGTAAAGGGCAATAACCAGGGCATTAAAGAGCAAACTTCACTTTCCCTCAGAATGACATGAAAAGGAAGCAGTTGTGGCTCACAGCAATTCCCATTAAAAATAACAGAGAAATCACTTGAGCTTCTCGCATGTTTACATAAAACAGACACAATAACAACATATAAAAGCCTAGATAATATATTCACAAAGGTTTTAGGCACAGTATACCTAAAACTGCATCGACATCACATTACCTTGTGATGTCGATGCTGTTGTCCATGTGCAGCGGTTAAATTGCAGACATATCAGACCGTCTCAATTCAGTTCTCAATGTTGTTGACTCTCACAGAGCGGCGACCTCTCTGAGATTATGCAGGATTGAAAACCTCAATAGGGTGAACAGGCCTATTCTTAGTAAAAGGCCAGCCCAGTCTCACGTTTTGTTTTTTTTTTCTTTGTGTGCCCGTCATGAAATGAGTCAAATTCTTGTGATGTTTTTTTTTTAACTCAGTATTACTAACCCTACTGCAATCCCCAACCCTAACCTTAACCATAACCTAATCCTACTCCTTCCCCCAGCCCTAACCATAATTTCGTGCAGCCATCACAAAATGAATTAGAATGAATTTGTGCTGCTGTGATGAAAATGAGGCGCTTTTCGTCACAATATCATGAACCAATAGATTAATGTATATTTCGTGCTGCTGATCATGACTTGCTGTGAGACTGGGTTGAAAAGGCCCATGGCAGCCCGCCTGGAGTTTGCCAAAAGGCAGCGAAAGGACTCTCAGACCATGAGAAACAAAATTCTCTGGTCTGATGAGACAAAGATTGAACTCTTTGGTGTGAATGCCAAGTGTCATGTTTACAGGAAACCAGGCACCATACTTATCTATAAAAATCAGATCCCTATGTAGAAAACAATCTAGGGCTGACCCAGAGATGCCCACTCATGTCTTTAATCTCTCAATCAAAATGGACAGATCCAAAAGTACGAGTACTGAATATTCACCTGCATCTCTGCACATTAAAATGTCATTTGAAACTCTAAGAAGAGCTGTTTCAGTAGAATGCAAGTGACAGAAACCAGATTGAAAGTTGTCAAGAATACTGTGTTCAGCTAAAACCTCACTAAAGTGTTTAGCCACCACTTTTTATAAAAAATTTGGAGATAAAAGGCAATTTTGAAATTGGTCTAAAATTCTGAGGCTGAAAATGGTCAGCATTAGGGTTATTTAAAAGATGGTGAATAACAGTCTGTTAAAAAATACTGAGGGGGACAGCCAGAAAAACACACAGACCAGTGGTGAGAATAACTTTTTTGGATAAGGAGGTGGCAGGACAAAGTTTTCATTCTCTCAACCAGACTAATGAACTCTTTCAGTGATATTTGTGTGAAACTGTCCAGTACTGATGGCCGGGTGAGGCATGGGAAATGAGAAGGAAGAGAGAGGTTGATATTTGCCCTGATATCATGGATTCTATTGATTAAAAAGGACAAAAAGCTCTCACAGTCTTCATTAGACTGAATGGTTGCAGTCGGAGATGCAGATGTAACAATATCTCTTTTTGTGTCAAATAATATTTATGGATTCCATCTCCTGTTAAAAATTAGTTGAAAACAATAAGCAGCCTTCACATCATTCATCATATTGTTAAAAGAAATGAAAAGCTCCTTTAAATGAAGGAAGTGGACCTGGAGCTTTGTGGATTTCCACAGATGTTCTATTTTGACAGGTTTTCTTACAACTATGAATACTGCCATTCATTCAGGGGAAGGAATTATTTGAATAGGCTGGTTTTAAAAGGAGCCACTCTGTCTAAAACAGACACGCATTGATGATGAAAAGAATTACCTAAAATATTAATTATTTTGCCTCCCTTCACTGGTTTCCAAGCTCTGTGAGGTCTGATTTTAAGGTTCTGTTACTAACTTATAAAATTATTCATGGATTAGTGCATTCCTACCTAGCTGACCTAATTATACCCTATGTACTGCCCCATGGTCTGTGTTCTCAGTGCGCAGAATTACTTTGTGTTCCCAAGGTTAAAAAAGTACACAGGCCACAGAGCCTTCTCTTATTGTGCGCCTGCCTTGTGTGATGATCTCCCTGGTTCCATCGAGACATTTAAGTCCAGACTAAAGATGCATTTATTCATGTTAGTGAATCTCAGGGCAAACTGCCCGCAACCACCTTAGTTATCTCTTTGCTTCCCTGTTGATTTACTACTGGTGAACTAATGCCTCAGGTGCAGTTATTACCAGCTGACTGATTCGGCTTTCTTTGTCTCTGTCCTAAGTATTGACAAGCATTTTAATGGATGCTGGTCCTGCACCCCTTAGGATGCCCTACCTACCCAAGAGCTAGAAGCAGAGACTAAGCACCAAGATGAACAGCTTTTATCTCAATAACAGGCTCTGCTTTTGTGGGTTTTTTTTTTGTTTGCTGTTGCTTCTCTTTTGCTTTTGCTTTTTTTTTAATACCATCTTTCGTAAAACCTTGTAACTGTTAGAATGGCCCAAGCAGTGGGTCACCCCCACTGAGTCTGGTCTGCTTGAGATTTCTTCCTCAAAAACAACAGAGTTTTTCCTTACCACTCTCACCTGTGTACTTGCTCAAGGGGGCTGGGAATATTTAGCAATTCCCCGTGTGAAGCACCTTGAGGCAGCATTGTTGTGATTTGGTGATACATTAAAAATTAAATTTTGGAAGTAGCAAGTCTGGACATTAGCAAGTAGCAAAATGGTAGCAAGACAGACTACTATCAAGACTATTACTGTCAAGTAGCAAGACAGACAGTAGCAAGTCTGGACGCTGTTCCTATCCAGACTTTATGATGAAATAATTGGAACTTGTGTTTTTTTTTTTTATGGTGACAGACCAAAAGGTATAATGAGGGCATGTCTACATGGAATTTGCAATATATGAACATTAGACTTGTACATATTGAGAGAATTGTAAAAACATCATATGTATGTTTCTTTACTCTTGAGTTCAGAGAGCTTAATGCATCTGGTCCACATGTTCACGAGTCATATCAAGGAAAATTATCATCAGCCCAAGGTTAATTATGTAGGTAATAAGGGGTTTTATTTTTATGAAACAGCTTCTCCTCTGTTGCTCAACAATCATTATTGCTCTGGACAGTTTATTAACCCTGGCTAGAATGTACTTAGAGTACAATATGTTCCCAACAAATTATCATGCTGTGCAAATTATGCAAACAAATCCTTCAAGCAATCAAAAAGAAACAAATTGTCTGTATGAGTCCATGTCAAGAAACATTTGTCAGAACAGCTGTGAACTCCTGCAGAGTGCACAATGTTTCTGTGAGGACAGTCTGAAAAGCTTCTGAAATATGTTTCTGCAATGAGTAGCACAGAATACAGAATAAAAAAAAAAAAAGGAAATGTTGATTTCATTTCTGTCACATTATTCACGCAGAAATCCAATTTAAGTTCTGTCAAGCAACAGCTGAGATGAAATTGACATTCATTTTGACAACCTCTGATATTGGCTACTGATAGCCAATCAAAAAATGAACTTTCGGGGGTGATTTTATTCTCTCTTCTTATTTATAGTTTTATCTTTTTTCCCCACACTAGAAGATAAATTAGACTCTTACCTCAATGTCATGTTCCGCATGAAGCCCATCTCACAATTCACCTTTGCAATTCTCAAAGTATAACTCACGTAAATCTCATAAGTTTGTACTTCTTGAAATGTCAGCATATTGAATATTTAAAATGTTTAGAAAATAATATTTATTTGTGAATAAAATAAACAAAAACTCTTACTTTTCACCTTTAAAAAGATAAATAAAAATAAAAGCATAATTAGTGTAATCCAGTCTCACGGCATGTCGTGATTCAGGAGCACGAAATATACATTAATCTATTGGTTTGTGATATTGTTACGAAAAGCTCATTTTCGTCACAGCGAGAGGTTGGGGTGGTTATGGTTAGGGTGGGAAGAAGGAGTAGGATTAGGTTATGGTTAAGGTTAAGGTTGGGGGTAGGAGTAGGATTAGTAATAGTGAGTTAAAAAAAATCACAAAAATTTGACTCATTTCATGACGGGAGCATGAAAAAAAAAAAAAAAACCTGAGCCTGGGCTGAATCCATTCTTTCTCGAATTCTCTGTGGCCCAAATCTGTCTGTATGTAATATGTTGTTTAGTTAGTCTGTCTGTCAAAAAACGTATATCCCCGTAACACATAGCCGGAATCACGCAGAATCGTGTCAGCATTATGAATCGGCGCACATCCGAAAAGTGTTAGATTTCAGTTCCAAAACATTCTGACAGCCATCTGTGGAAGTCCACACAGTCCATGTGCAGTCTGAGGACCATCTGACTGCAATTTACATATTCTGATGACATCTGAGAGAATCTGATCTCGGGTGATTGAGCTTTGAGGTCGATCGGTCACAGCAAAGCCTGCCGACATGCTGTGCCATGTTTGTCCACCTCCACTGGATCCCGGCCAGGGAAGGCGAAGGAAATGTTATGTAATAACATGTATGTGGCACCGTGTGCACATCAGAGGCTTGGTGCGGTTCCCAGCGACAGGATGTCACCACCGTAACAGACGTATTATTGCACGTTCACATCCTAAGTCTGTAGCAGGTATGATGTGGAAATGTTTGCCCAGCACATGACGACATAAATAAACATGTAACTCACCTCTGGTACCTCGCGTTCCACAGTGCAGCGCAGACAGCTGGTCAAGTCCCTTTCACTCGGCTGCGCTGTGTGCTGGCAACGTCAATCAGATGACAAATTCATAATCCACCCCTGGCATAAATAAATCCCATGTGAAGTGCTGTCCCACAACAATAATCCAACTACAGTTGTGTTAAGATGCGTATCAAGTACAATGACAACAAAAAGAGTTTCAAAAAAGAGAAAGCTTAACTGGCTGCATGTGGAAGTTGCGCACATGTGGAAAGTTGGTACACTGCCAGCTCACTTCAGTTACGGAGTCCAGCCAGACAAATAAAATGTAGCAATGCAAGTATATACTGATCAAACAGCTAAAGGGATTTTTCACCGGACTGTACAACAGCAGGCGATCACTGAGTTGTCATCCTGTTTGTACGCTCTCTGGGTGGACAGCTCCTGTGCTCGCGTGCGCATGGAGTGGCTGGTACAGCATTTATGAACATATATACACTCAATGAAATCACGTGGTGCAGTTAGTGGTTACAAAGAAACCGACACTCTCTTGGCCTTTTCTGGAATGAGGTTGACACATATGATAATGTGCTTAAGAAAAGTTACAATTTTGCTTTGAAAAATCTGCACATTTTCAATCAATTTTACATGTTGCCTGTAAAATAATAAATAAATAAACAAACAAACAAAGAAAGCTGCACCCTCTTAACCTTTTCTGGAGTCAGGTTGCCACCTATGCATTATAAATTCCATTGCTCACAAAGAAGGCACTCTGGTCATGCAAACGTTGGTGTCCAAAGTATTCCAGAAAGGGCCAAGAGGGAGGGTGCAGGATTTCTTTGCATCCAGACTCCAGTAGGTGATTTCACTGATGAACTCACCCCATCTGCTCAAAGTGATATTAATTAGTGAAATCATCTGCTGGAGTCAGTGGCTGCAATGAAAACCTGCACCCTCCCTCTTGGCCCTTTCTGGAATACTTTGGACACCAATGCATTAGCCTCTTACCATTGCATTATATGATGCTTGTTAGCTTTGCATTATGTGAATCTGTGAGTTTTCAGGATAACGTCTGTTAATATTGTGTTATGTGACTACCATCGGCATTGTGTTATGTGATGCTAGAAATGTTTCAAGACACAAACGATTAAAACTATTGTGAATCACTGCTTTAACACCCTCCCCTCACTCACAGTGTATTTTTAAATACGTTATAATCCCCGTCACTCACAATGGAGGAACTCAGCTCATGCTAACACTGTCTGCCATGTCACCACCCGCACCTAATGCCAAACTAGCACCAAGCCAATTATACAACATATTATAATAGATAAAGACTGTAAGTTTGCTATAATAAGGAAACAGTGCCTAAACACAATAACAGCATTTATCAATTTTAAAGTGGAGCTAGAATAAATGTAGATAAATTAGATGTTGGGGTTTCGCTGGGTTATTTTATTTTATTTTTTGGCATTATCCCAGTGTCCTTCTATGACTTTGTTCATGTGTTTTGGTTATGAGTGTGTGCGAGAGGAGGAGTGTGAATGCGTGGACATGGCTTGCATGCCCTTCTCACCCATGGTGTGCATATGTGTGTGTTGGTATGTGTGTGGATGTTTTTCATGTGTGTGTGGTGTGTGTGTGTGTGAATGTGCAGATTTGGTGTGTCTGTGAGTGTGTGGTGAGAGTTCCACCTATCTTGTGTCCTGTTCCCCTGCCATGTACAGTAACCATGGTAACCCCGGTCAGCTGTCCTCTTCCGGGTCCGAGGGGTCCCGTGTTATTTCCCGTATTATTTCTGTGTTTGATGCTGTGATACCCCAAAAGACAATAAAATTGTATCCTAACAACAAAGCCTACATCACAAAATATGTTAAAGACTGCATAAAACGTAAGAGGATTGCTTTTAATAATAAGCATCTGTTCCCAGAGAAAACAATGATTACAGACCCATTGCATTAACATCGAAATGTAATGAAGTGCTTTGAGAAGTTGATGGTGACAGAGCTTAAGTTGAATACTGAGAGCCACCTAGACGCACTTCAGTTTGCATACAGAGACAACCGTAGCACTGATGATGCAGTTCTTGACAGTAGTGCACCTGATCCTGCAACATCTGGAAAATCCCAGGGCTTACGCCAGACTTCTGTTCATTGACTTTAGCTCTGCATTTAACACCTTGCTGCCTAGGGTGGTTCAAAAAAATAAAAGTTGGAAATTCATTACCCTCACCCCTTCATTTTATGATGCTTTGGGAAAAAAGAAAGCCTGCCACATATTTTTGTCATACATTAATATTTAGAGGTAGCACATCATAGCTGAAGGTTGTAAATATATCAGTTATTGCTGCCCGAGTGCCCGTGCAATAGGTTACCCATTATCCAGTATCTAATCACATCACTTATAAAGAGGATAGAAGTTAACCACCTGAGTGTAACTAAAGTATAATTTTTATATTCAATTTAAAACTATACCTGGGTGTTTTTCCTGTGCCGCCGCACCGCGCCGGCTGTGTCCCGATGCGCAGACCCGTCCGCACGTCTTTCATTAAAAAAATCTCCTTTAACAGTGGAATATCTGGATAAAATGCTGAAACCGACTTCTTCTGAAACTTCTCTGTTCTCTCATGACGTCCTGGATCAATAGAGCCTGAAATGTGGAGGTTTTCAGCTTGAAACAGGCTGACGACAGCGCCTGGGAGCGCTGCACGACGTCTCGCACCATGGGAAGTCCTTAAAGCGACAGTATCACCTCAAAATCTCTCATCAGCCGTTACAATTTTCACCGAAAACCAGCTTAATTTTTCGAACCGTGTCCACTTCGCTGTGCCTCACAGGTTTAGAAAAAGTTTTGATCAAACAAAGCGCCAGTGTTATGTGTCGACGCGGGTTGAGGAGCGGACCTGCGTCTGACGGAACCCAGCGCTAAAATAACCAGAAAGCGGTTCCAATAACAAAACAATTTATTTTTCCACCCTCTGGTGCATAACAAAGTGTATGAACAAAAGATGCGTCAGTCTGGTGAAGTGAAGGCTGGCACGCTCTCCAGCGCCTAAAAGGATCGAAGCCCGGCGCTTCTGGACTCACTTTACCGCCAAACACCCCCCAGGTGGACACGACAAACCGACTCTCTGCGAAGGATAGAAAAGGTGAGGTAAGTCAGCAGCTACAATCAATATCCTTCAAAAGGCACACACTATCAGCAACACATTCAGGTCTGTATTTAAGCTTTATGTAAATGAGCAGCTTCTCACAACAGGTGGAGGATTACCACTCCGCACGCCACGGCAGTGAGAAGCGAGCTGCACAATTCTCATCACAATTCAAATCTACTGCGTAACAAAATACCAAGTTACTATCAACAATTAGTCAAACAATTAATCACCTCAGATGTGTGCTGACAGCATGTGTCCCTCACCCTTCTTCCTTCACAGGCACGATGTGTCAAACCCAGGCACGGTCCTCAGCGTCTCACAAACGAACATCACAAGGTCGAGTTCCCGGCAATTCTGCTTGAATCACACATGGCTTAAATGCAGAACGCCATCCAATTATCTGCTTCAGCTGAAAGTCTTTAAGGTTGCACGTGAGCACCATCCACAGGTGCTGCACATAACGTTGATGAGGGTGAAGGACTCTTCAGCCAGCACCTTCTCCACAGACAAATCAGTTTTCATACCACCTGGAGAGCAAATAAAAGAAAAGAACACCAAAATGTCCAGCCACACCCCCCCAACACACAACAGCCAGTCTCTCAGCAACTTCTCAGACAAAGGAATTCCGACGAGGGGCTGGACGACTCCTCCCACAAGGAGTGCTCACAGGCGAATCACGTCACCGACAGGCGTGGAAAAACTTACGCATGCGCACGAGGGTTCAAGCATGTCTGACGTAAAAACATATGAATGAAATCCATATAGTTTTTGAAAAAATAAAAAGGACCTATACTTTATTGACAGCCCTCGTATGTGTATATGTATGTATGTATATATATATATATAATATATATAGTCTGTTAGAAAACTATCCAACCTTTTTATTTTTTGCAAAAACCATATGGATTTGAATCACGTGTGACTGAATCAGCCAAGCTTGAACCTTCGTGCGTTAGTTTTTTCACGACGCCTGTCGGTTGCGTCATTCGCCTGTGAGCAGGCTTTGTGTGAGCAGTGGTCCACCCCTCTCGTCACATTTTTATTGTGAATAAAATGTCTGAACGATTTGGAGCTTTGCTGCATCAAATTTTTCCAGAAACTGTGAGAGACCTCAAGGTGGACACCATTCGGAAAATTCAGATGGCTTTCAGCGACGATTTTATGGGGATTACACAGATTAAGGAATGCTCCAGCCGGTTTAAAGACTGCCCACAGCGTCTGAGAGCGCGGCGCACTCCAAGCGCCGATTGACAGGCTGAAACCACTCTGAGGTGTGTGTGTAATTGTTGTTAAATGTGTTTGTAGCATGGCCCAAGCAGAGGGTCACACCTTAGAGTCAGGTCTGCTTGAGGTTTCTTCCTCAGAGGGAGTTTTTCATTACCACTGTCGCCTGTGTGCTTGCTCTGGGGGTTGGTAATGTGTATATATGTATGTATGTATATATGGGGTGAGCGTTTATAAGGTTTGCTTCTGCTCACCCCCTTTGTGGTCACACGTCACTGTGGAATTGTCTTGTGTATCAGTTTTTGTTATTGCCAAGCTTGTGTGCCAAAATAAATAAATTCAATTCAATTCAATATATCAGCAGATGGTATCACTCTTTTCTAACCAACAGGACTCAGCAGGTCTGAGTGAACCATACATTATCATATTTAAAATCCATCAACACTGGAGCACCGCAGGGCTGTGTCACCCCGCCAGTTTTGTTCACCCTCTACACCAACGACTGCATCAGCAGACACTCCAGCACTTCCATCATCAAATTCTCCGATAACACAGCCATCTTAGGACTCATGGACACAAACACGCATACATCAGTGTACACATTAGAGGTGGAGAACTTTGTGCAGTGGTATAAAGTCCATCATCTCACTGTCAACGTCAAGAAAACTGAGGAGGTTGTTTTTGACCCAGGACATGTGGGAGACCACACCCCACTCTGTACTGACAGCGCTGAGGTCCATTCTTACAAATACCTTGGTGTTTACATTGATTCCAGCCTCCTGTGGGATATCCATGTGACCTCAGTCTGCAGCCGGGTTCAACAAAGATTGTACTTATACTTCCTGCACAGACTGAGACTGTTTGGTGTTGAACAGAAAATTATGCTTATTTTTATCAGGCTGTTGTTGAAAGTGTTATTAGGTATGGAATGTCTGCGTGGTTCGGTAATCTGTCAGTCAAAACTAAATCAAAACTGATGCGGCTGGTGCGCACGGCACATAAAGTGATGGGAGTAACAGAGTATCCATCATTACAGCAGATATTTGAGCAGGCTGCTATTAAACATGCGAGGAAAATAACCTCTGACCCCTCCCATATTCTTTACCCTCAATATGAGCTCCTACCATCTGGACGCCACTACCGAGTTCCATCAAAAACAAAAGGAGATTGCTAAACAGGTATAAAAACTCATTCCTCCCTATATCAGTGAACCTCCTGAACTCAAACCAAAGAGCAGGTCACTAATGTGTCACTGTGATTGTATTGTATTGTCTGGGCCTGTCTTGTCATGTCTGTACTTCATTAGTGTATTTTATGTGGCTGCCTGTGTGTCTAAGACAAATTTCCCCTTGGGGACAAATAAAAGAATCTTGAATCTTGAATGTTTGCCCCGGTGCGTGTTCTCAATTTTTGCTGTCTTTTAGGTCTGGGGTTATGTTTGTTTCGTGGTTGTTTTGGGATGTTAATGTGCTGTTCCTGATCTGGCTGTGCTCGGTTGTTGGGGTGGCGCCTGACAGCTGAGTACGGCATTTTGACAGCTACCAAGTGAGGGCCCTTTCCCTCGTGCATGTCTTCAGGTCTTTCATTTTCTCTCAGCATTTACTGCATTTTTGCATTCCACTCTGCATCCTTTTGTTGATTCATGTTTTTATGATTGGTTGTATTTCTTCTACTCGGGTTGTCCATTTGTTTGTTTTTCATCTTTGTACACTTATTGATTTTCTCCCACTTTCCTCCTCTGTTCCCCACTCCACACCTGTTGGTACTCAGTTCTGTTGGTATTTAAGACACATCTTTGTTTTTGCTGGTTGCTGGTCGATTATCTACCAGTCTGTTCTTGCTCTTTGTTTCATCTGTTGCACATCTGTGTTCATCCTGCTGTAAATCACACTCCTCTCACTGTCATTTTAGACAGTTGGTTTTTGGTTGGTAGTTTTCACATTGTCTGTCTTTATTCATCTTTTTGGATTTTGCCACCCCAAAGAGTTTTTGTTTACATTCTCACCCTCACTTTTTTTTACAGTTGCCTTTTGGTTATTGGTTTTGTCACCTTGTCAGTCTTCACTGCATTTTAGAATTTGCCATGTGGAAATTCTTGACACTGTTGTATTTATCACTATCACTGGAACATTAAAACACCTTGTTTTTGTGCTTACCTATTGTGTCTGGCTATATGCATCATGGGGTCCAATCCTTGTGCTCCGTGGCTCCATCCACAACATTAGAAGGACCTTGGAACATGTTTCTCAGTATTTCCAGTATATCCAATTAAAAACTTGTGATTCAACAGATTATGACCAAATTTATTGATTTATCCCATCTCTGTTGGAATTGGAGTTAAGTATTTTGAGCAAACCCCTGTTCCACCCTGGTGTGAAATGTGGGTTTGCACTGTTGACTCAAACAGCAATAAAGTTCTTGGTTCAAGTCTACCAGTGACCACTTCCTTTGAGTGTGTAGACCTCATGGGTCTCTTCTGGGTCCTCCAGTTTCCTTCCACCATCAAAACATTAGGTTCGTTCTCCATGTAGTTATGTGGAGTTGCATCAGGTCAGGCATCCAGCAAACCATTGTGAAATCAATATCTAGGTCATAAAAATAATGGAGTCTGGATTGGTTGAAATGGAGAAGGATGATCTGAAAGCTACAAAAAAAAGAAAAAAAAAAAGGTAAATCAAATGATTCCATGGACTACTGCAACAGTATGTAGACATGGTACAGCAAAGGGTTAACTGTCATAAATCAGTGGACTGGAATAAAGTGAATTATTAAAATGTGCATATAGAACGAGACCAGGTGTACGCGGCATGGAAAGATGTTAACACGAGTCAATTAAGTGTGCCTCCCACCTGTGATGGAGAGCAGACTCATTTCTAGTTAACAACAGAGGAAATGAAAGTTCATTGGGCAATATTGTTGTGAAGAGCAGCCAGATGGGACAGGTTTTAAAAATAGTAACAGGGAGCAAAAGGAATCAGCGATGGTAAATTAGTCCATCACTCTGTGACAGCTTCACAAGGTGTTGTAAAGCGAAGCATCCCTGAGGAAAAAAAAAAACATAAGTTTGTTTGATTACTTTTGTTTAACCTTTCTTTAACCTTCGTTTAAAATGACAGTCCTGTTGAAATGAGCTGGTAATTTTCATATAAATCTATAACCGACTGCCTGTTCCTTAATTGATTACTGTTTTGTTTAGAGATTTACGACATTTATGGCAATCTAGCATTTAATCACACCTAAATTGTCTTGTGAAAGCTTTGCTGAAACAAAACTAGTGGATTAATACAATTTGACATACCAACAAAATGCTCTCTCAAAGCTATTCAGTTATCAACAAGAGAGCAGCACCACCACGGACTCATTTGTTTTGCAATATATGAAAGCACAAGTGAGTGATTTCAGTTGTTGGGCTGATATTGTTCAGATAATGGCTCTATTCATGTTTGTCATTTTAAAAAGGACAATATTACACTCTCAGGTTGCTTAACTAAGCCTGAAATTTGAGGAATCCCAGTGAAAGTTATTGGAAATGTGACTTGCACATAAAAGAGGGGCCAATGTGTTTTTGTGTGCATTGCTTATTAATTTTTGTCAGTCCGTGTAAATGCATTCTACTCAGTTGTAATAACCAGAAAGCTGATCCCCCCTTTTTTCCTGTTAAGCTTTCGGGGCACAGTAGCAGGATGCTATGCGATTAATGCAATGCCTTAATTTGAAACTGCAAATCAAAGTTAGGTGCACAGCCTCACTTGCCTCCCCTGACCGCACGTCACCGGACCATTGACGTGCGGTCAGGGGAGCAAGGCACACTACACTTTTTCTGAACTGATATGACAAGAGGAATATTTTGAACCATGCATAGACTATTGGTGGAACACTTAACTTATGGACAGTTTAACATTGCAAACCTTTCAAAATTCTACATTGTCATTTGAGACCTAATGTTAATGGGGGGTGTGAAACAAAAGTTGTTGTTTTTTCTAAAACTCAATGCCCTATTTTTTTTTTATTATTATTTTTTAGATAAACATCCCATTCCCAGGGAACCTAAATTCAGCTACATAAGAATGAGCATGTTGATATTCAATAAGGTAGAATATATATATATATATATATATATATATATATATATATATATATATATATATATGGGTGAATTACAAAACACTGCATGATATGATAAAGAAAACACAGAAAATGTGAAAAGAATGCAAAAATTCACAGAAACAAATTGGAAAGGCACAAAATGTCCAAAAAGGTATTTTGCTGTTTTTCCATATCCATACTCACATTTTGGTATTGTTATATTTTATAAATTTAACAGTGTGGGATTTTCATGCACCTACAGGCTAACTTCCACTGAGTTAACTGTGCGAGACTTCTGGTGCAACAGTGAGTCAAGGTTCAGCATAAATTTACTCTTTTTACAGAATCTTTCAAGAGTGAAGTTTCAAGATGTGTACAGATTAACAGAGACACTCTCTCACATCCCGTTCCAAACTGGATTAAGGATACAGTTTATTTTTGAGCATCTTCATCTACAACTATGAAGGTTAGTATCTTAGCCAGCTTAGCATCAGCTCCGATATAAACTAATGCACGGGTTGAGTGTGCAGTGTCGGCACAAGCCATTCGGAAGAAGGGGATGTCAGCGCTAGGTGGTGAGTATGCTGTGGCCGAAGGTGGCTGAAGTTTACCGAGCATTAGGTGGTGACAAAAAACCTCCCTAATGTCATGTAAAATATCCAAAATAAAATACATAAACCAAAATTATGGCAGTAAAATCCCTCATCAATGTCAAGGATGATAAACTTAAAAAAAATACCTCTTTCATCAATGTCAATGATGATAACTTTTTTTTGGTTTGGGGGTGGGGGCTAATTGATCCTAAGGCTGCTTTGCAATGAAACTTAGGAAGATTTGTATATGAATTGTGCACAAAATTGGTTCATATTCGCTAAACATCCGCAATATCCTTGAAACATGCTTGTATGAGTTGGCCGACACCCGCACACATCTGCAATTATCCGCAGAGGCACGTTCTTCCATTACCAGGATTTTTGGGCTGCACAAAATTTTGGCTAAGGATGACATCCGCCTTACATACTCAATACATACTCAAAACATACTCAATACATACTCAATCTATGCGCTGTGTATCTGCCGTTATCCGCTGATATCCGCAACTGACGGGGATTTACGGCTTGGCAGCGGACTGGGACAGTGTGTAAAATGGATATATAACTCCATCATGTCCACATCACAAACTAAAATAACTTGTAGCAAATGCATACAGATTGGCCACGGATAAAGCATTTGGATTACATCTGCTTTGCAGCTGATTTGTGGACAATCTGTGAATGCATAACAAATCCAAAGTACTATATGAGGCAGAAAGCGACATACCTGCCAGTCAGTGCCGGTCCAGCTGTGGAGATCCCCAAAGACGTAATAGCTGCTGCAATCCAACAACATACTGTAAATCCCCAGCTGTAGAAAAGTCAGCCATGGACCTCTGTTCTCTTTCAGTTTTATTTAACACCAACAAAAGGAAGAGTTGCTGTTTAGCCACAACTCACGCTGAAGTCTCTGTTTTCTCTGACACTCTCAAAAAAAACCAAAACACTGTCTCACAACCCCGAGCGGCTTCCCCCTTCCCGCTCCCTAAAGTCATGAACAGTTAACCCTTGCATGACAACATGAACATCAACTCTGTGATCAACTTGTCCGAGTCCAGCAATTGCTCCAGAGGCTGTGGTTTTGGTGTGAATAGTGATGCTGAAAGGCCTGAATGTACTTCTTTTATGACCGAAATGCAGATGCCGTGCACGCACAGCACATGCGCGATGCATTCATAATACACCCGTAATACTGCCGTGATAGTCGCAATGTGTCGGATCCGTTTCCTCACTACATGCATTATATAACCGTGATTGTTCATCATATATTTGCTATACGAGGTCTGTTAGAAAAGTATTGGACCTTTTTATTTTTTGTAAAAACCATATGGATTTGAATCACGTGTGATTGCATCAGCCAAGCTTGAACCTTCGTGTGCATGCATGAGTTTTTTCATGCCTGTCGGTTGCGTCATTCGCCTGTGAGCAGGCTTTGTGTGAGCAGTGGTCCACCCCTCTCGTTGGATTTTTATTGCGAATAAATGTCTGAACGATTTGGAGCTTTGCTGCATCAAATTTTTCCAGAAACTGTGAGAGACTTCCAGCTGGACACCATTCGGAAAATTTAGATGGCTTTCAGTGACGATTTTATGGGGATTACACAGATTAAGGAGTGCTCCAGCCGGTTTAAAGACTGCCCACAGTGTCTGAGAGCGTGGCGCGCTCCGAGCGCCGATCGACAGGCTGACACCCCGCTGAAACAACCAGATCATTTCCAACGTGAAGGCTTTGTTGATCCGGGACGTCATCTGACTTTCACAAAAAAGGCAGAAGGCATGGACATCAGCGCTTTTTTGGTACATTCTACTGTTACAGGATTGCACCACCGTGCCGCTCATGGTGCGGGACAAAACCACCTCCGTGTTGGTCTCACAGGACGGCTTTCAGATGGCTTTCAGATGGCTTCTGGTTGCTTTTCAGTCGTGTGAGTATCCGAGAAATTGTGCATGAGCTGGACATGCCCCAACATGTCCTGTGAGGCTTCATCACGGCATTGCTTTGCGCCATGCGGCTCTGCTGTATATTAATAATGTACGAGGTCTGTTAGAAAAGTATTGGACCTTTTTATTTTTTGTAAAAACCATATGGATTTGAATCACGTGTGATTGCATCAGCCAAGCTTGAACCTTTGTGCACATGCGTGAGTTTTTTCACGCCTGTCGGTTGCGTCATTCGCCTGTGGGCAGGCTTTGAGTGAGCACTGGTCCACTCCTCTCGTCGGATTTTCATTGTCAGGAAAATGTCTGAATGGCTGGAGCAGCGCTGCATCAAATTTTTCAAGAAACTGTGAGACAGCCAGGTGGCAACCATTTGGAAAATTCAGATGGCTTTCGGTGAAAATCCTATGGGCATCACACAGATTAAGGAGCATTACAACCGGATTAAAGACGGCCCACAGCGGCTGAGGGCGCTCCGTGCTTCGAGCGGCCATCGACAGGCTGAAATGACCAGATCATTTCTAAAGTGAAGGCTGTGTTGATCGGGGACGCCATGTGACTACCAGCGAAATGGCAAAAATGGTGGACATCAGCTATTTTTCGTCAGATTCCACTGTTACAGGAGATTTTGTAATGAAAGACGTGCAGAGGCATTCACGCGTCGGGACGAAGCCACAATTTGTATACTCAATTCATGCGCAATTAATCCTCTCCCCAGTGGGACTGAGCCCTTTAGGCTACTGTCGCTTATGTGTGGAAGCTGTTTCAAACAAGATAATAATAATAAAATACCTCCCTCATCACTTTTTTCTGACATCAACGATGATAAACTATTTTGTTTTTATGGTGCCTAATTGTTCCTAAGGCTGCTTTGCAGTGAAACTTTTTAAAATGTGCAATGTGTATACAATATGTTCTGTCATTGCGGCTGAAGCTGCCATGTTCTTCCACTTTGTCATCACACAGCAGCTCCTCCACAGTCAGAGCAGAGCGATCGTCACTTTCTAAGCTGTCACCCATTTCTTCTGGAGGCTTTTGTCACTCGGGAATGAGTGAAAGTTGAGGTACAGCTGTGTTTGCTCATTGGAATTGCAGAGCGGCACAGAGCAGTGACACCGTGAAGCCTCTTCTGCCGTTGTTGACACCTGACCGGACGTTCAGACGCACAATTAACTTTTACTTTGGCATTAGAAACCCCGAAACGTGAAAATCCCCAATTGTAGCAGCATAACAGAACACTTTTCAGAGGTAGATCACAAAAATGTGACGCAACAGGAGTTATTAGCTTTCTACTGTGGAAGGAACCCCAGTATTCCAACTACAATAACAACAACAAAACACATTAGACAACAAACATCTTTTAATATGCCTACATACAGTAGTTTCAGGAGATGAACATTTTCAAAATATATGCTGGATGGAAACAACTAATACTAAATGTAAGGGCCCCTTCACACCTCGTACAAATAAGTACAACTCAGGGCGACTCACGGCCAAACAACTCATATGAGCGAACCATGAAAACATTGCACTGATGGGCAGGGGTGCATGATCCCACTGCGGCAGTTCTGTGCATGTGGGAACACAGTGCGAGCAGCTGCACTACATCGCTCCACTGATGTGGAGAAAAATAAAATAAAAACCAGCTGTATAATTAGTGAATATCACTTAGTTGATATAAGTAAGATATAAAAGGGGACATAATATAGAACCCCGTGGTTAAATAACCCTGGGTAAAAAAAAATGCCACTCACCCGATTCAAACCTGTAAGCTCTAATTACCAGATGGAAACTTTACCACTGCACTACCATCACTGGCCTGTAATCAGTGTGGAAAAATGCCTGAAATCAACAAGGACATAAAGGAGGTGCGCTGTGTTCGGCAGCTACAGCCCGGTGCAAACGCGAAATATGTTTTATCAAAAGTCAAAGTCAAAGTTAACTTTATTATCCCAGAAGGGAAGTTCAGATGGTCAAGGTGCGTATAGTACAGACAACTTCAGACAAGGTAGACAAAACTTAAAAACAGATAAATAAATAAAAGACAAATAAATACACCCCCCTCCCCCATGCCTCTCTGGCTCCTCTCCACACAGCTAGACTGCTGCATACCACACACACACACACACACACACACACACACACACACACACACACACACACACACACACACAGTACTACAGTGTCAAGTCCCCTGCTGAGAACTGTGTCTTTCATTAACAATTCTGATTGCAGAGGGAACGAATGACTTGCTGAACCTGGTTGTTCTTATTTTCCTTTGTAGTAGCCTCCCCTTACCACGTTGGCTTAACTGAAATCTGTTATGTAAATGGTGGGTAATGTCTGCAAGAATACTTTCAGCCTTGTGTAGTATGATGTCATGAAACAGCTGAGCAGCTGATGTTTGATTGCACCCAATTATCCTACTAGCTGTTTTAATAATACGTTGCAATTTATCCTGATCTTGTTTACGCATACTACCAAAGACACAGACAAGACCAAAGGACAAGACACTCTGAAGTACAGACTTATAAAATAACTCTAAAATGTAGGTGTCAACATTAAAACTACGCAATTTTCTTAAGAAAAACATTCTTTGTTGAAGCTTCTTCACCTTAAAAGTGGCACATTTGTCAAATCTCAACTGATCATCAATTTTAACCCCTAAATATTTGTAGGTGTTAACTCTCTCTATCAATGTGTTGTTGACGACAGTGTTTGGTACGTCTTCTGCACTACGTCTAAAATCGATAACCATTTCTTTTGTTTTGCTTGCGTTAACATTAAGGAAATTGTCAGAGCACCATTTTATGAAGCTCCCCACTTCCTCTTCAAAGCTGGTCATTGACAGCTCCCCTGCTTTCAAGAACCCCACCAAGGCAGTGTCATCTGCATACTTGAAGTAGGAGTGCGTAATCGCAAAAGCACGACACTCGTTGGTGTAAAGTGTATAGAGTATGGGAGACAGCACACATCCTTGGGGAGCACCCGTGTTAATGACCTTAGCAGATGAGATGGCCTGATTAAATCTAACCTGCTGAGTACGATTTAACAGGAAATTATTAATCCATGTAATGAGTCTTGGGTTAACACCTAACTTAACCAGTTTGTCTACCAGTAGGTGGGGTTGGATGGTGTTGAATGCGCTGCTGAAATCAATGAAAACAATCTTTACAAAGCTGTGAGGCTCCTCTAGATGTTCAAATATGCTGTTTGTCATGGTCAGCAGTGCATCCTCCACTCCCCGCCTTGGCTGGTATGCAAACTGGAAAGGGTCCATGGTGGTGCTACCTCACTAATTAGATGTTTCAATATAATTTTCTCTAAGTATTTCATAGGCACTGAGGTTAATGCGACAGGTCTCAGATCATTCATCTCTTTGGGCCTGCTTTTCTTTGGTACCGGTACAATCAGAGACTGTTTCCACTGAGCCGGGATTAATCCTGTTTCTACTGACTGCTGAAACAGCATTTGAAATGGAAAAGCAAGTGAATCGGCACATGTGCGCAGCACTTTACAACTGATACCGTCTAGACCTTGAGATTTATTAATATTAACACGTAAAAACTGTTCTTTAACCTCCTCAATGCTGATTTGTATGTCACGAACTTGCATAGTTCTGACTGCATCCATTGCCAGTTTCTGCTGAGTTGTATAGTCAGTACTGTCAAGCCTACAACAAAAGTGTTCAGTTCATCTAAAAAGGCATTGTCATCTGAGACAGTCAAGTTCTGCATTTTAGGTTTATATCCAGTCATAATTTGTAATCCCTGCCAGACCCTTTTAGCGTCATGGTTGAATAATGACTGAATCTTATTCCTATAAGCAGTCTTGCAGTCCAGTATTTTCTTTTTAATATTTTTCTGTACAGATCTAATGTCCTCCTTTGAGCCTCCAGATTTAAACAAGCCTCTTTTTATAGTTTAGTAGTTCTTTAAGTTCAGGAGTGATCCATGGTTTATTATTTGGGTAAAGTTTTGCAATCTTTTTTGGAACGATAATGTCCTCGCAAAAATGAATATATCCTGAAACTGCAAGCGCAGCGTCATTGATGTTTGATGACGAGTTTATCAGAAGTTCCCAGTCAGTGCAGTCTAGGCACTCTCTTAAAGTATTAGATGCATCAGTGGTCCAACATTTCACCTCTTTTTTCTTTACTTTCTCTCGGCGCAGCAGAGGTTGGTACATTGGTGTTAGGCGGATCATGTTGTGATCCGACTTTCCAAGCCCTGGAAGGGCCGTCGTGTAGTAGGCTTTCTCCAGGTTGCCGTAACACAGGTCTAGGCATGCCCCCTCCCGCGTGGGACATGATACATATTGATGATACGCAGGTAGAGTCTCCGCCAAAGAACAAAGATTAAAATCCCCAAGTATCAATTTTGCCGCGTCGAGCACTTTTGCTTCAGTCATTGTCACAAGTTCATGTATAGTGTTAGCAGCTTCTGTAACATCCGCCGAAGGTGCAATGTATACAATAAAAAGGCAAATCTGGTGTATTTCACGGGGCATATAATAAGGTCTTAAATTGACCGATAGCAGTTCAGTGTCTTTTGTGCAAAGTTTATGTTTCACGGTGATGTGTGCTGGGTTGCAGTACCTATTGTTTATGAACACGCTCACACCTCCACCTTTTCTCTTGGAATCACGGTCTGCCCATACCAGTGTGAAGCCTTCCAATTCAGCCGATGAATCTGGGTCAGACTCCGTCAGCCAGGTTTCCGATAGACAAATCAGGCAGGATTGCGATAGTCAGCCAGGTGTTGCACACAGACATGGAGTTCATCGCTTTTATTCTGAATGCTTTGTACGTTCCCAAACATAATGGTTGGTAGAGGTGGCCTGAATGGCCTCCATTTCAGTCGAGCTCGCACTCCCCCTTTCCTTCCACGCCTTCGCTTTGGTTTATCACCTGGGAAAGGTGGTGTAGGTAATCCAATAAGTTCATCTCGGGGGAGAGAGGGAACAGCTTCCCTGATGTTCAGCAAAGCCTCTCGGCTGTAGGTGATTTTAAGTTGAAGACCCTCAGAAAGTCCTGTCGCCAGCACCATGTAGTCCAAGAGGCAAAATATTAAAACTACAAGAAGAAACACTTTGATGTTTCATCCCATCTTGCATTACTGCGAATATTTAGGTTATTGGTATAGGTTATTATATAGGAGGTTATTGGTGACTGGATGGCGGCCAACTATTTGTCCTTAAATATAGCAAAGACTGAAGTTCTTGTTTGTGCCCCTGACGAGTTTGTTCCCACTGTGGTTGGGAATCTTGGTTCTCTGGCCCCTTTTGTTTGCTCAGCAGTGAGGAACTTGGGTGTTACCTTCGATCACTCCCTCAATTTTGACGCGTATGTTACCCGCCTGGCACAGTCTTGTTTTTCCATTTGCGCAATATTGCCCGTCTGTGCAGCATTGTGTCTCGGGCGGAGATGAAGATGATCATTCATACATTTGTGTCATGTTTGGATTACTGTAACTCTCTATTTTTTAGCCTTAGCAAGTCCTCTTTGGACCGCTTACAAACGGTTCAGAATGCGGCTGCGAGGCTGCTGACGAGGTCATCAAAGAGGTCACATATAACCCCAATCCTCTCCTCCTTGCACTGGCTCCCCATCCATTTCAGACTCCAATTTAAAATTCTAGTACTGACTTTTAGAGCTCTGCATGGTCAAATGCCATCTTATATGACCGAGCTATTACATCCATATGTGACAAGTAGGTCTCTGAGGTCTTCGGACCTGGGCCTATTGATTGTGCCTAAGACAAGACTGAAGACCAGGGGAGACTGTGCTTTCGAGGTGGTGGCACCTAAAATGTGGAATGCATTGCCTTTGGACCTATGCTCTGTGGACTCTGTTGAAACATTTAAAGTGAAGCTAAAGACCCTTTTGTATAGGCTGGCTTTTACCTAGTTTTTATGGTTTTATGTTTCTGCTGTTTTTAATTTCTCTGTTCTTATGTGAAGCACTTTGTGATTTCTATCTTGAAAGGTGCTATATAAATAAACCTTACTTACTTACTATTTACACCTAATTTGCGATATTTAAGACACAAACTTTGATCAAACAAACATAGCTACAGACAAGACATGCACCTGACCGTGTCGCCGCAACAAGCATGCGCACGTGCTCATTGCGGCGACACACGTTGCGGTGTGCACGTGGAAATTATATATTTCCACGTGAGGACAGCAGGCAGAGACACGCGCCTCACAGAGGAATATTGTAAGTTCATGTCTTTCCAAACATGGAACGTCTTCTCAAGCTGGGATGTCCAGGAGCAGAGATCCTTACAGCCACGACTGTAAGCAGACACACACCCCCGTCCCTTCAGTGCCTAGACCAACATGTCTCTCTCTGTGTTACGTGATCATTCATTTTTGTTATTTGTTATGTAATTGCTTATGTAGGTATTGTTGTAATTATTTATATAACTGTGCTGGTAGTGGTTTTTGTGTTTGTAATGTGTGCACTGAGCCGTGCTGTGATCAGCTGACAGACACCTCCCCATGCTGTGTGCGATCAGACCTGGCTGTCCGGCCCCCATTTGATCAGATTTGTACATGCATATAAGCATTTTATGCAAGTGTGCTCCCCCCCTGGCACGCCAGATGTGTTGGGGGGAGCGGGGAGGAGAGCATGACACATGCACACATGTGCAAGACACATGCACCACGTGTTTGGCTTTTTGCAACTCCACAGTCCTGGGGGACTGTTTTTGTGCTAACAGTATGTATGACCACATATTTTCTGAGTGCAAAACGAGTGGTGTTAGATGTTAGTGTGTGTCAGCTGGAATTTGGCCGACACCTGCCACGAGAGGGTTCGATGGGCTCCCACAGGGCACACTCTTTCAGCCACTGGTGTGCGCAAAGAGTTGTAGCAACGGGTGTATGAGGCGTTGGAGGCAGCTACGATTTTACTCATTTTGCATGCGATTCCTGCTTCATTGTGCACTTCACACGCAAGTCGACCACATTCATACTATATGTGAGGGGGCCATAATAAATAATCCCAGCAGCAGTTCCTCGGCTTTCCGCATCACTCAGTTACTTAGCAACCTCGTGCCTCAGCACTTCCTGGAATGAATGACACCTGACCTTTTTAAATCTGGCAGTTCCTTGATGGAACATCGTCTGTGTGAGTATATCGTGACAGCCTGATTTGCTTATATTTCCTTGTTTTTTTCTTAAAGTACTTCAGAGTGTGTCCTCACTCAGTCCAAGTCATTGTTTGAGAGTCAGCAGTTCAGTCATCTGCTCAGATTCAATTTGGTATTTTTCTGCAGTTATGGGTTCTGCACATTAATGAGATATCCACACTTTTTAATGAACTGTATTGAAGTCTGTGTGACCTTCCTGGAGAGTGATTTTGGCCCGTTGTGCAACCCAAAAGAGGACTGCTTTCACTCCCATTGTTCACATTTACATTCACCTGCAATAAAGTCATTGATTTATCATTGAGGAAGAAATTGAAAAAGAGCCTTTACTGTCATTGTACATACACACATACATACAATGAGATATGTCTACTGCATTCAACCCATCCTAATTACAGTTAAACACAATCCAACCACTACGAGCAGTGGGCTGCCATAGTCCAGCGTGGCAGCCCACTGCAATATGTATGTGTGGTGCAAATGTGGTGAGAATCCATGTAGCTTTGACATAATCCTTCAAAGCCTATATAAAGTGAAACTTGATCCAGAATCTGGATACGGATCACCTCTAAAATTTAATGGAGTCTTTGTTGCAGCCACAAATTCAGGCAGACACTGCAAAACATTTTACTTTTTTTTTTATTTTGACACTCACAACAGCTGTTCCATTATCTTCTCCAACTTGTGCAGTGTATTTCTCTGTCTGCGGTATTTACTGATACGGTGCTTCAAATCCCTCCTCACCGTGCCTCTCTGCTCACGTCTTCTTCTGTTACCGTTTTCCTTACATTACCTGGGTAAATGCGCCACCTTGTGGTGCAACCACAAAACACAATCCACTCAAAGTCCAAAATATAACACTGCAGGTATAACACAGGATGAACAACAAAAGAATAAACAAGATAAACAATGTCAAAGTTATAGAATTACAATTATATAGGGGTTCTCTTCTAACCAAAGTTAACATGAGACTCTTAAACCTCTGGAGTCCGAGGGCATTTTTTGGACAGTTCACTCGCCTGGTGTAAATGTTTTATTATTGCTGTTAACAGCTCTCCCTGCATCCCATAATCAAGTTTTATGTGTCTTTTTTCAGGAGAACCTGTGCTTTTATATATATATATATATATATATATATATATATATATATATATATATATATATATATATATATATATATATGCTTTTGTTGTGTTTTATAAGTGTAAGAAAGGATTACAATCAAAAATAAGAGAGAAAAAAGTAAAACGGAGAATAATTTTCCACACACGTAGTCAAAACACAGCAAACTATAATAAACAACTGTTTTGACACTTTATAAAGGTAATTTGAGGTCTTGTGTGAAAGACTGTACAACAAAAAGGTTCAAACAATAAACACACATGTACATTTTGAACAATATATACAAAATAGTCTATGTGTTTTGGTTTTTTTTTTTTTTTGTCTTCATCTCAAAGCAATTTCTGCCTGCTATTACACAAAGGTTACAACACAAACTTCTACTTTTACTGTGTTTTGGACTGTTCTGTGCTGCTCCTAAAGCAGCTTTCATTCACATTTTGGCCCACTTTGGCTCCTTACAGTCTGAGGAGCGGCCCTCCCCCTCGCTCCATTGATATGGTAAACAAGTGCTTTATGCCGAGAAAGCAACAGTGTTATCCAGTAACATTCACATGCAAACTAGTGGAGCAATCCTAATAGTTACACACTCTGTGTTTGAGCACATGATATTGTCATCAGAGGCTCACCGTCTGCTCCTGCTTTCACTGATCGCTGTGCGTAATGGTGCAGGGCGCACTGGATGTACTCATTGGAGCACCCAGGGGGCTATTCACATGGGCCAACTAGTAACATATCACTCCTGAAAATGATCTTTGGCTTTTCACGTGAGGTAAATCTGCCCTACAATTGGATTTTGGAAAACCATGTGACGGTGAACCAATTCCGATTGGACACTCACATTGCGCACGTCATCACACAGCTTCTATGAGGAGTACAAAGATGGCCGATGGCTGGCTCGAAAGTCCGCAGAGTTAACTTTTCAGCAAAAAAAAAAAAAAAAAAGTTTCTATCTCATATCATTAAAAAGTTATTTATAATTTAGTAAAGCTTGGTCTTAGCCATCGTATACAATGCACTGGCCCCAGAGGGTTAACTAGGTCACAGAAATAACATTTAACATTGACCCATCACATCTTGAAAATGTGAAAATTTGGTGAGGATCTGTAAAGTAGTTTTGACATAAACATTCAAAGCCTGTATAAAGTGAAACTTGACACAGAATCTGGAAATGATCCAGATCACCTCCAAAATTTAGTGGAGTCTTTCATGGCCTAATATGTCTGTGTGGTACAAATGTGGTGAGAAAATCCAAGTAGTTTTGATGTAATCCTTCAAAGCCTATATAAAGTGAAACTTGATCCAGAATCCAGATCAGGATCACCTCCAAAATTTAATGGAGTCTTCCATAGCCTAATATGTATGTGTGATGCAAATTTGGTGAGAATCCATGAAGCAGTTTTGACATAATCCTTAAAAGCCTATAAAGTGAAATCCTGAGCCACAATCTGGATCTGGATTACCTCCAAAATTCAGTGGAGTCTTTCATTCTCTAGTCTTTCATTCTCTAATATCTATATGTGGTGCAAATTTGATGAGAATATGTGAAGTAGTTTTGATGGAATCCTTCAGAGGCTATGAAAAGTGAAACTTGATCCACAATCCGGATCCAGATCACCTTCAAAATTTAATGGAGGCTTCCATGGCCGAATATGTATGTGTGGTACAAATGTGGTGAGAATTCGTGAAGTAGTTTTGACATAATCCTTAAAAGCCCAGATAAAGTGAAACTTGATCCAGAATCTGGATCACCTCCAAAATTTAATGGAGTCTTCCATGGCCTAATATGTATGTGTGGTGCAAATTTGGTGAGAATCCGTGAAGTAGTTTTGACATAATCCTAAAAAGCCTATAAAGTGAAATCTTGAGCCACAATCCGGATCCGCATTACCTCCAAAATTTAATGCAGTCTTCCATGACCGAATATGTATGTGTGGTGCAAATTTTGGTGAGAATCCAGTTTTGATGTAATCCTTTAAAGCCTATATCAAGTGAAACTTGATATAGGCTATATCAAGTGAAACTTGGCTGCCCCAGAGATGTACTGTGAGGTCTTAATCACATGCTGGAGAGTCTTCTGTGACGACTGTGAATCACACACCTGCAGAAGTTGCTGAGAATTTTGGCTGACATACCAAATTTTCTCAGTCTTCTCCGAAGTACAGTATCTCTTGGGACGTCTTGATGATCTTCTTCTTTGTCTTTCGGCTGTTCCCATTAGGGGTCGCCACAGCAGATCAATCCTTTCCATCTCACCCTGTCCTCTGTATCTTCCTCTGTCACACCAGCCACCTGCATGTCGTCCCTCAGCACATCCATAAACCTCCTCTTTGGCTTCCCTCTTCTCCTCCTGCCTGGTGGCTCCATCCTCAGCATCCTTCTCCC
Organism: Thalassophryne amazonica; assembly: GCF_902500255.1. Taxonomy (NCBI): domain Eukaryota; kingdom Metazoa; phylum Chordata; class Actinopteri; order Batrachoidiformes; family Batrachoididae; genus Thalassophryne; species Thalassophryne amazonica. Next base: position 124,057,123 of record NC_047106.1, read on the forward strand.
TATATACCCTGGGTCCCTCCTCTGCACATTTCCAAACCATCTCAATCTTGCCTCTCTGACTTTGTCTCCAAACCGTCCCACCTGAGCTGTCCCTCTGATATGTTCATTCCTAATCTTGTCCATTCTTGTCAGTCCCAAAGAGAATCTTAACATCTGCAGCTCTGCCACCTCCAAGTCTGCCTCCTGTCTTTTTGTTAGTGCCACCGTCTCTAAGCCGTACAACATAGCTGGTCTCACTACTGTCTTGTAAACTTTCCCCTTCACTCTTGCTGATATTCTTCAGTTACAAATCACTCTTGCCACCTTTCTCCACCCACTCCACCCTGCCTTCACTCTCTTCTTCACCTCTTTACCACACTCACAATTACTTTGAACAGTTGACCCCAAATATTAAACTCATCTACTTTCGCCACTTCTACTCCTTGTAACTGCAGTATTCCACTGGGCTTCTACTGACTTTCATTCCCCTTCTCTCCAAAGCATATCTCCACCTCTCCAGACTAGACTCAACTTGCTCTCTACTCTCACTACAGATCACAATGTCATCTGCAAACATCAAAGTCCATGGGGACTAATGTCTGATCTCATCCATCAACAAGAAAGGGCCCAGAGCTAATCCTTGGTGTAATCCCACCTCCACCTTGAATGAGTCTGTCATTCCGACTGCGCATCTCACCGCTCTCACACTATTCTTGTACATGTCCTACACTACCCTAACATACTCCTCTGCCACTCCAGACTTCCTCATACAATACCACAGCTCTTCTCTTGGCACCCTATTATAAGCACCCTATTATAAGCTTTTTCTAAGTCCACAAACACACAACGTAACTCTTTCTGGCCTTCTCTGTACTTCTCCAACAGTATTCTCAGAGCAAACATTGCATCTGTAGTGCTCTTTCTCGGCATGAAACCATATTGCTGCTCACAGATCTTCACCTGTTTTCTAAGCCTAGCTTCTACTACTCTTTCCCATAACTTCATGCTGTGGCTGATCAACTTTATGCCTCTGTAGTTGCAGCTCTGCACATCATCCTTGTTCTTGAAAATAGGAACCAGCACACTCCGTCTCCACTCCTCAGGCATCCTCTCACTTTCCAAGATTTTATTAAACAATCTGGTTAGAAACTCTACTGCAGTCTCTCCTAGACATTTCCATGCCTCCACTGGAATGTCATCTGGACCAACTGCCTTTCCACTCTTCATCCTCTTCATAGCAGCCCTCATTTCTTCCTTACTAATCTCTTGTACTTCCTGATTTACTCTCACCACATCATCCAGCCTTTTCACTCGCTCATTTTCTTTATTCATCAGCTCTTCAAAATATTCCCCCCACCTTCTCAGCACACACTCCTCACTTGTCACCATGTACATCTTTTACCACTCTCACCTGCTGCACATCCTTTCCAGCTCTGTCCCTTTGTCTGGCCAATCGGTACAAGTCCTTTTCTCCTTCCTTACTATTCAACTTCTTGTACAGCTCGCAATATGCCTTGTCCTCTCCTTTGCCACTTCTCTTTTCACCTTATGACGCATCTCCTTGTACTCTCTTCATCTCTCCAACTATCCCAAAACTTTTCAGCCAACCTCTTTCTCCTTATGCTTTCCTGGACCTCTTCAGTCCACCACCAAGTCTCCTTGTCTTCCTTCCACTGTCCAGATGTCATACCCATTACTGTCCTAGCTGTCTCACCACATCTGCAGTACTTTTCCAGTTGTCCAAAATTGCTTCCCCTCCAACCAGTGCGTCTCTCACCTGCTCGCTAAATTTCACACAACAGTCTTCCTCCTTCAGCTTCCACCATCTGATCATTTCTTGAGCTCTCACTCTCTTCTTCTTTACCTCTAAAGTCATCCTACAAGCAACCATCCTATGGTGTCTAACGACACTCTCTCCTGCAACCACCTTACAGTCTCTGATTTCTTTTAGCTTGCATCTCCTATAAAGAATATAGTCCACCTGTGTGCACCTTCCTCCACTCTTATATGTTACCCTGTGCTCCTCCCTTTTCTTAAAGTAAGTATTCACCACAGCCATTTCCATCCTTTTTGTAAAATCAACTACCATCTGTCCTTCCCCATTCCTATCCTTGATACCATATCTACCCATTACTTCCTCATCACCTCTGTTCCCTTCATCAACATGCCCACTGAAGTCTGCTCCTATCACCACTCTTTCATGCTTGGGCACACTCTCCATCACCTCATCTAACACACTCCAGAAATCTTCTTTCTCCTTCATCTCACAACCTACCTGTGGGGCATATGCACTGATGATATTCATCATCACCCCTTCAATTTCCAACTTCACACTCATCACCCTGTCAGACACTCGTTTAACCTCCAACACGCCTTTAACATACTCTTCCTTTAAAATGACCCCAACACCATTTCTCTTCCTGTCCTCACCATGATACAACTACTTGTACCCACTGCCAATGCTCCTGCTCTTACTTCCCTTCCACTTGGTCTCTTGCACACACAATATGTCTACCTTTCTCCTCTCCATCATATCAGCCAGCTCTCTCCCTTTACCAGTCATACTACCAACATTCAAAGTCCCCACTCTCATTTCCACCCCTCTAGTTTTCTTCTTCTCCCGCTGTTTGTGGAAACGTTCTCCTCCTCTTCTTCCTCGTCTTCGTCTTCACCACATGATGACAATTGTAAATGAATATTATACTAGAAAAATGTATTTTTTATGCTTTTCATCATGTTAATAAGAGACTGCATGCATGATACCCTGAAAACTTGCTAAAATAATTCTAACAAATAATCCGTGTCTGCTACGTTTAATCTGCATGGAATTTAATAAACGCAAACTGAATTTCAGGCATATTATATATATTAGTCTGGAACAAAGAGGACAAACAGTGTTGTAAAGAACAATAATCAAGACGTTAAAGAGCAAACTTCACTTTCCCCCAGAACGACATGATTAGGAAGCGTGCGTAGCTCACAGCAGCTCCCACTGAAAATAATGGAGAGACAGCCTGTGATTCTCGCATGTTTACATAAAACAAATGCAATAACAACGTCTATAAACCCAGAGAATATATTCATGAGAGTTTTAGGCACAATATAAAAATAGTTTTATGTTGTGATGTTAATGGTGTTGTCCGTGTGCAGCGGTTAAAGTGCAGCCCAATCAGAGTGTCTCAATGCAGTTCTCAATGTTACTGAGATCTCGCAGCGTGGCGACCTCTTCGGAGTTTTGCAGGATTTGAAACGTCAATAGGGCGAATTATAATGCTTAGTGTCTGCTGTCATAAAAGAGTCAAATGTATTAGAAATTGTAATATTTATTAAATTTATTTTTGTTAATATATTAATAATAATAATAGCAACAACACCAATAGTAATAATAATAATGCTACAATACAATTTTAGAGAAAGAGACAAAAACAACCTGATAAAACAAAACACAACAGAAAAGATAAAACCAACTAACAATGACAATAAATAAATAAATCTAGACATAAATAACCATTTCCTGTGAACAACGAGGGACTCTTACACCTCCACTTCATCCCTGTTTTATTTAAGTTTAATGACAATTTGTTTCGGTCAAACCATATTTTCAATTTGTTAATTTCTTCAGTGATTTCCTCCAGAATTATCTACCAAGCTAGAAAACTGCTGCATCCTAGTAAGAGCAGAATGCTCCTGGAATTAATTTGAATGAGGAAAGTTATTTTTTATAAATAAAGCGAAATAAAACAATGAATCAACGAAGCAATAGATCGAAGCACTGCTTCATTCTGCAAATCACTGCTTCAATTGGTTCAAGGTTCAAAGCAAAGCCACGCTGCAGAAAAGTTGATTACAAACCCGCTGCAGCATCTGTAATCAATGTAGAGAAATTACCATTTTCCTGACAAACACCCCCAAAAACAATGGCCACTCTGAAGGACCGATAAGGGAATCGTTAAGCAAAAGGTTATTGATGTCGGTGGATCAAATCATTTCTTAACGATACCCGAAAGGAACCAATACTCATCCCAAATACAGACTCACTGGGATATCACTCATGTCATCTACAGGCATACAGTTTTGACTTATGGTTAAATTGTTAAACAAATTAATTCCAGACAAGTTATTTAAATTAACGTCACGTCTGATATTTTGTAAAGTGAAAATACGAGGTCTGTTAGAAAAGTATCCGACCTTTTTATTTTTTTCAAAAACCTGATGGATTTGAATCATGTGTGCTTTCATGAGCAAACCTTGAACCTTCGTGAGCAAGTGTGAATTTTTTCAGGCCTGACGAATACGTCATTTGCTTGTAAGCAGCCTTTGTGTGAGGATGGGTGTACAAGTAGTCTCTCGTGGTTTTTTCTTTGCAAGGAAATGGCGGAACGACTGGAGCAGCACGACTGCATCAAATTATGCCAGAAACTGGGCGACAGCCAGGTGGAAACCATTCAGATTATTCAGACGGCTTTCGGTGACGATGCTATGGGCATCACACAGATTAAGGAGCGGTACCACCGGTTTAAAGACGGCTGCACAACGGTGGAGAGCGAGCTGTGCTCCGGGCGGCCATCAGCATGCTGAAATGACCGGATCATTTCCAAAGTGAACGCTGTGGTGATGCGGGACTGTCGTGTGACTATCTGAGAAATTGCGGAAGAGGTGGACATCAGCACTTTTTCAGTACATTCCACTGTGACAGAAGATTTTGCAATGAAAAGAGATGCAGCGAAATGAAGCTGATGGCGGAGCAAAAGCGCCTTCGTGTTGAAGTCTCACAGGACATGTTGTGACATGCCCACCTCTTCCACCATTCGGAAGATTCAGACGGCTTTCGGTGGCTTTTCAGTCATGTGACTTCTGATACTTTGTGTATTTGTGAGTGGTGTTTGCTCTTCAGTTCCAAATTTAAGTAATTATTATTTGTTTGAATTTCATTATATTTCTGTTGTTGGGACCTCAGTGTTACCTTCAACTATTCAGAGGGTTTAGTGTGTGTTGGTGTTTACAAATAAGTGTGGTTTTGTGAAATATGCCATTTTTTTCATTTGAAAAAAAAAGAAAAAAAAAAAGCATTTGCAAAAACCTAGTCTGATTTTAAGTCTTGATTAGACAACTGCCTGATATAACCGGGGTCAAAATGCATAGAACACTGCCATCTACTGGTGCCCAAATGGTCAGTTTACCCATAACCCTTTTGGGCATCTACAACCCCTGGCAAAAATTATGGAATCACCGGCCTCGGAGGATGTTCATTCATTTGTTTAATTTTGTAGAAAAAAAGCAGATCACAGACATGACACAAAACTAAAGTCATTTCAAATGGCAACTTTCTGGCTTTAAGAAACACTATAAGAAATCAGGAAAAAAAATTGTGGCAGTCAGTAACGCTTACTTTTTTAGACCAAGCAGAGGGAAAAAATATGGAATCACTCAATTCTGAGGAAAAAATTATGGAATCATGAAAAACAAAAGAACGCTCCAACACATCAATAGTATTTTGTTGCACCACCTCTGGTTTTTATAACAGCTTGCAGTCTCTGAGGCATGGACTTAATGAGTGACAAACAGTACTCTTCATCAATCTGGCTCCAACTTTCTCTGATTGCTGTTGCCAGATCAGCTTTGCAGGTTGGAGCCTTGTCATGGACCATTTTCTTCAACTTCCACCAAAGATTTTCAATTGGATTAAGATCCGGACTATTTGCAGGCCATGACATTGACCCTGTGTGTCTTTTTGCAAGGAATGTTTTCACAGTTTTTGCTCTATGGCAAGATGCATTATCATCTTGAAAAATGATTTCATCATCCCCAAACATCCTTTCAATTGATGGGATAAGAAAAGTGTCCAAAATATCAATGTAAACTTGTGCATTTATTGATCATGTAATGACAGCCATCTCCCCAGTGCCTTTACCTGACATGCAGCCCCATATCATCAATGACTGTGGAAATTTACATGTTCTCTTCAGGCAGTCATCTTTAAAAATCTCATTGGAATGGCACCAAACAAAAGTTCCAGCATCATCACCTTGCCCAATGCAGATTCGAGATTCGAGATCACTGAATATGACTTTCATCCAGTCATCCACAGTCCACGATTGCTTTTCCTTAGCCCATTGTAACCTTGTTTTTTTCTGTTTAGGTGTTAATGATGGCTTTCGTTTAGCTTTTCTGTATGTAAATCCCATTTCCTTTAGGCGGTTTCTTACAGTTCGGTCACAGACGTTGACTCCAGTTTCCTCCCATTCGTTCCTCATTTGTTTTGTTGTGCATTTTTGATTTTTTGAGACATATTGCTTTAAGATTTCTGTCTTGACGTTTTGATGTCTTCCTTGGTCTACCAGTATGTTTGCCTTTAACAACCTTCCCATGTTGTTTGTATTTGGTCCAGAGTTTAGACACAGCTGACTGTGAACAACCAACATCTTTTGCAACATTGTATGATGATTTACCCTCTTTTAAGAGTTTGATAATCTTCTCCTTTGTTTCAATTGACATCTCTCATGTTGGAGCCATGATTCATGTCAGTCCACTTGGTGCAACAGCTCTCCAAGGTGTGATCACTCCTTTTTAGATGCAGACTAATGAGCACATCTGATTTGATGCAGGTATTAGTTTTGGGGATGAAAATTTACAGGGTGATTCCATCATTTTTTCCTCAGAATTGAGTGAGTCCATATTTTTTTTTTCCCTCTGCTTGGTCTAAAAAAGTAACCGTTACTGACTGCCACAGTTATTTTTCCTGATTTCTTATAGTGTTTCTTAAAGCCAGAAAGTTGGCATTTGAAATGACTTTAGTTTTGTGTCATGTCTGTGACCTGCTTTTTTTATACAAAATTAAACAACTGAATGAACATCCTCCGAGGCCGGTGATTCCATAATTATTGCCAGGGGTTGTATGTTAATGTTACAGAATTCTTCAGAATTTATAAATCTAGGTTTAGCTTATTAGCTGTTGGGGGTTACAAATGTAACTCGTTTGAGCATCTGATTCTCCGCTCTGCTCAGGATATTACACATCGCCAAGGTCAGAAGAAAAAAATCAGTTGTATTACTTTGTCACTGTATATAGGCCTCCTGGCCCATATTCTGAATTCTTAGATGAATTTGGTGCATTCATTTCTAACTTGTCTATTATGTCTGTAATTATCGTTAAATATAAAGAAAAGTATAATTTTATGTTATTTGCTGGTAATAAAAATGTAATCATGGTGTTATGAAAATTTGCATTGATAATGAAATAATATCAAGGGTCTCATCTATATGTTTTTGGGTGTGTGGTTAGATTAGAAACTGTCTTGGAGAGAACATATTGATCATGTTTGTAAAACAAAATAACCAAGTCAATAGGAATCATAAGCAAAATAAGATATTTAATACATCACAAATGTCTCTTAACATTATATTATAGTTTAGTTTATCCATATTTAAGTTATTGTAATATTGTATGGGGAAGTACCTTTTCAACCTATATAAACAAAATATTTCTTCTACAGAAATAATTTGCTCGAATAGCTACTCGTTCAAAACCTTGTGCTTCAAGTGCAGCTCTGTTTTTTTAAATTGCAGCTTTTAATATTTTCCATATAAATATTTTCCTGACATGTACTTTTGTTTTCAGAGCTCTGTATGATATTAAGTGGCCTTCCTTCATTAAATATTATTTTGTGCATAACCATCAAATCCATAATTATCTGACCAGGCAGGCTGCACATTTGCATTTACCTTTGCATAGAGCGACTCGCTCTCAGCATCACATCAGATATCATGGTGTTAAATCTTGGAATGATAATGTACATCTTGTGAATCCATCTATCACCTTATATACATATAAAAGTAGTCTAAAAGCGAAGATCCTGCAGGAGTATTTACAATGATTTGTTTTAATCTGGTAAAAATGGTGTAATTCCTTTGTATTATATTATGTTTGCTTTGTTTGGCAGTGGACTCTTTATAAGCCTTTTGGCTTCCACCACTCCCTTGCACTTTATTTATATTGTATTTTTTTCTCTCTCCCTCTCTCTTTGGTTGTTTTATGTATATACATTATTTTATGTTATATTTTGTGCTAAATAAACAAATCAAATATGTGGATGAGATTACTAGCAGTTATTGCCATGTTTTATCAATGTATCATGGTATGTTCAGCTCTCCACTCCTCTTTGCATCAATAGCCATCTCTTTGGTCTTGTCTGCATTGGCATAAAAATCTGCCACCTCTTTTCTGTATGCTCTCTCATCCCCACCAGTGATCAGACTGATGATTATAGTGTCATCCATAAAATTAATGATGCTGGTGTTGTTCTGGGAGGCTACACTGTCATACATCAGGAGTGTGTAGAGCAGGGGGCTCAGCTCACAGCCCTGGGGAGTCCCATGCTCACAGTTCTTATGATGGATGTGCAGTTATGAACCTTACTTGACTGGGGTTTGCCTGTTAGAAAATTCAGCACCCAGTTACAGAGGGAGTGTGTCATTTCAACTGTGAGGATCTGTGAGTGTGCGGGAATGACTGTGTTGAATGGCTGAGCTGTAGTCGATGAACAGCATTCATCATCGAAATTCTTTGAAAATATCAGAATATCTTCCAGGTAAACAAATACATTCAACATGTCACAAAGGGAGTTGCTGACAAGTCACTGAAACACAGCAGAACTTTTAGAAGGCATCAATAATTATCCATAACATCCTGTTGGGGTTTTTCCTGTCTGTCTGAACTCCACCTGGTAGTTTTATGTGGTCAATGAACTCAATAACTGGTAAGGTAAGGTCTAACCTTACCAACCCCCAGAGCAACAGTGGTAAGGAAAAACTCCCTCTGAGGAATAAACCTCAAGCAGAACAGACTCAAAGGGGTGACTCTCTGCTTGGGCCATGCTACAGACATAAATTACAGAACAATTCACAAAACGAATAAACAGGAAATGCTGTTGGTGCACAGGACAGAAGGGTCTCCAGCACAAATACCACACCCATCCCTGGATGGAACTGCACCTTAAACAGAGAGAAAAAAACAGAATCAGTCATCTGAACGACAGGAAATACAGTATAATTTGCCAACATTAAACAACAAGAAAAACAAGAAATACTAAGGTGATAGCCGGCCACTCGCCCTAAGCTTCACTAAAAGACCCAGAATTTAAAGTTGAGGCTGCGGGACGCTCTGTTTCCTAATAAAATGAATTTAAAAGGGTAGAAAGCAGAGTAACATACTATGCCAGTATGCTAGCCATATGAAAGGGAAAATAAGTGCATCTTAATTCTGGACTTGAAAGTCTCCACAGAATCTGACTGTTTTATTGACGCAGGGAGATCATTCCACAGAATAGGGGCACGATAAGAGAAAGCTCTTGTGACCCCCAGACTTCTTATACACCCTAGGGACACAAAGTAGTCCTGCACCCTGAGAACGCAAAGCCCGTGCCGGTACGTAAGGTTTAATTAGGTCAGCTAGGCAGGGAGGGAGGTGCCAGTCCATGAACAATTTTATAGACTAGTAGCAGAACCTTAAAATCTGATCTTACAGGGACAGGAAGCCAGTGAAGAGATGCCAAAATGGGTGCACTGTGGTCGAACTTTCTGCTTTGTGTCAAAAGTCTCGCTGCAGCATTTTGAACCAATTGGAGAGCCCTAATGCTGGACTGCGGTAAACCAGAAAATAGAACATTGCAGTAGTCCAATCTAGAACACATGGAATCAAGGTCTCAGCATCAGCCATAGACAGGATGGGACAAATCTTCTAATAGTTCTAATGTGGAGGTCAAAGGAATGTAGGATCAAAAATTACCCAACAATGTCTCACTGGACCAAGAACTATCATTTCAGTCTTATCAGAGTTTAAAAGTCGGACGTTTCTAGACATCCAACTTCTCAATGATGCAGTGAGCGTCTTGTATGGCAGCACCCTGACACTGGGGTGAATGTGAGGCATTATTGTAAAGCGCTTTGAGCGAGCATCTGATGCAGATGGAAAAGCACTATATAAAGGCAGTCTATTTACATTGTTGTTATGGTTGACCAGGGGATTTAAGCAGAGTCAGAATACCCCAAATGCAGGACAGCCAGAGAGCCAGTTTAATAGTCAGGCTATGTTCACACAACCACAGTCAATATAACGTGCATAAACTTCTTCTTCCAGGTGTGACAAAACTCAGGTATCTTCTTCAGTCAGCTTTCATACAATTGGTGGTCATTAAGACTTGAGACTTGTGACTTGCTGATTCATAACTTAAGAGTGACTTTGTCCCACCTCTGTCTTCAGTATATGTGAAAACCAAACTCAGGTATAAAAGTGCAGATAAACTCAGATTTTGTCTTCAGTAGAGTGCAGACAACAAACTCAGATTTCTTCCTTGGTATCAGTGCAGACAAAACTCAGAATTTCGTATTCAAAGTGCAGACAGGCTGAGGAATATCCCTTCTCAACGGAGGGTTAACACAAAAGAAAAACACTCTTGCCAGGAAGGTGAGAAAATAACTAGACAGATAAATCGGCCTTTATGGTCAAAGACGGTCAGAAAAGAACAAACAACTCCCTCAACTGAGGGAGAGTAAAAAACAGAAATCTTGTTTCCTCAATACTTTTTTTTTCTCCACTGAGGGAAAGTGCAAAGCATAATTCTTCTCCAGGGCAAAAATAAACAAAGTACTTACAAACCAGCAGGACTAGAGAGAAAACTGCAACAAACTGGAAGGAGCAGGAACACCAGAGACAACTAACCATAATGAGAATAATGTCAGTCACAAACAGTGACTGAAATAACCCAGCTGATTGCGGACAGATTGGAGACAGCTGGAAACCAAGGGGTGGGATGAATAAACACTAAAGACGTAGGGAGCAGAAAAAAACACCAGAGGGAGGCAGAGATCAACAAAAACAAGCACTCAAAGTTCTTGTTCAACATGGTGGCAGCACTTATTCATGGTCACTCGCGCTCCTTTTACAGCACAAGATTTTTTTAGATTACTTTGAGAAGAAAATAGATGACATTCGGTTAAACATATCCCAGCATGCCTTAACCCAGCCACTACACACCCTGCTCTTGAGGCGGGTGCCATCACTGAAGTATTGCCTAGCTTTACAGAATTTGGTAGTATCTCACTTGGTGTGCTCACGTAACATCTACAAAAAGCACAACCTGCTTATTTGTTCCTATACCAACAAAACTGTTTAAGGACCTGTGGGCCACTCTTGGGCTGACTGTGCTGGAAATTATTAACCTGTCATTATCCTCTGCATCTATTCCTAAATGTTTAAAATCTGCAGTGATTGAACCATTACTTAAGAAATCTAATCTTGACCCTAGTATATTGAAAAACTATAGGCTCATATCAAATCATTTTGCTCTAAAATTCTGGAAAAGGTAGGAGTAGGAAGATGGCATAGCACTTGCGAGAACAGCACAATGGGGCGAGACTTGATGGCGCAACGTTTCACTAGCTAGATTCACTGGAAAACAAACAAGAAATGGATAATGTAATATTTACAAATAACAACAAAGGAAAACCTTAAACAACAACTTCTCTTGGCGTACGTTGATATCCGGAACTGACAACAGTGGATTGCATCACTGATTTAGAAGACTACATCGACCATTATTACCAGGCCTGCTGCACGGACATGGCTTCCCCGGTACACAAAGATGACAACAATCCGTCTAAACGTAAGAAGGACTCCTCTACAAACATGGAGGATCTCCAGACAACGAAGGTGGAAGTAAGTGTGCTCCATTTCATCAACTCAAAGCTGGACTCGCTCATGGCTTTATACACAGAAATTAAAGACATTCAGGTAAACCTCAGTTTTGCATAAGAAAAAATAGAACAGCTGGAGTCTGAAAATAAATCACTCATGGCATTGGTGGATTTATTAACCAAAAAACAGACACGCTAACCAAAGAAAACAAGAAGGCAAATGAAATAATATGGATATTTAGTCCAGGAGCATAACTTGATAACTTATTTTTCGCAGGGATAGCAGAAAACCTCACCTCAGATCATCCAGAAACCCTCATAAAAGACATCACGGTTTCCAAGCTCAAACTTCCTTCTGCTACTGTTGACAACATCACTTTACATCATGTGCAAAGACTCAGTGGGCCCAAGAGCAGAAGACCTGGGACCATCATCGCCAAACTGGAACATTACAAATACTGTATAAAGTCCTCATTAAAACCAAAGCCAGAGTGCTCAGAAGGACCAACTTTGGAATAAACGATCAGTTTCCAAAAGAAATTAATGAACGCAGAAAGATACTTTACCCAATCATGAAATAACACAGGCAGAATAATGAATGTGCATACTTGAAAGAAGATAAACTTCATATAGATGGTCAGTTGTATCGGAATCCATCCACAACCCCTTGGCTTTTCTGAGGATGTCTGCAGTGTTAAGAAGATGGATAATTTAAACACGCTCCACCGAACACATAGTGTCCCCTGAAACTACACACGCACTTTAACTCGTTTAAACTCACTCAATATGCACAGGTGTAATTTATGTTTTATGTATGTCATACTCCTCCCAATGGGACGTGCCCAGAACACCTCTCCAGCGAGGCGTACAGGGGGCATCCGGAAAAGATGCCCGAGCCACCTCAGCTTACTCCTTTCGACGTGGAGGAGCAGCGGCTCGACTCCGAGGTCCTCCTGAGTGACCGAGCTCCTCACCCTATCTCTAAGTCAGCGCCCAGCCACCCTGCGGAGGAAACTCATCTTGGCCGCTTGTACTCGCGATCTCGTTCTTTCGATCATGAGCCAAACCTCATGACCATACGTGAGGATCAGAACGTAGATCGATCGGTAAATCGAGAGCTTTGCCCCCCTACTCAGCTCTCTGTTCACCACGACGGTCCGATACAGCGGCTGCATCACTGCAGATGCTGCACCAATCCATCTATCCATCTCACGCTCCATCCGTCCCTCACTCGTGAACAAGACCCCGAGATACTTAAACTCCTCCACTTGAGGCAAGGACACTCCACCGACCTGAAGAGGGCAAAGCACCTTTTTCCGGTCGAGAACCACGGATTTGGAGGTGCTGATTTTCATCCCGGACGCTTCACACTCGGCTGCAAACCGCCCCAGTGCACGCTGAAGGTCCAGATTTGACAAAGCCAACAGAAGCACATCGTCCGCAAACAGCAGAGACGAGATTCTGTGGTTCCCAAACCAGATCTCCTCTACACCCTGGCTGCACCTAGAAATTCTGTCCATAAAAATAATGAACAGAACCAGTGACAAAGGGCAGCCCTGGTGGAGGCCAACGTGCACTGGAAACAGGTTTGACTTACTACCGGCAATGCGAACCAAGCTCCTGCTGTGGTCGTACAGGGACCGGATAGCCCTTAGCAAAGGACCCTGGACCCCATACTCCCGGAGCACTCCCCACAGGGTGCCCCGAGGGACACGGTCGAACGCCTTCTCCAGATCCACAAAACACATGTGGACTGGTTGGGCGAACTCCCGTGAACCCTCGAGCACCCGATGGAGCGTGTAGAGCTGGTCCAGTGTGCCGCGACCAGGACGAAAACCACACTGCTCCTCCTGAATCCGAGGTTCAACCATCGGTCGCATTCTCCTCTCCAGTACTCTGGAATAGACCTTACCGGGGAGGCTGAGGAGTGTGATCCCCCTATAGTTGGAACACACCCTCCGGTCCCCCTTCTTAAACAGAGGGACCACCACCCCGGTCTGCCAATCCAGAGGTACTGTCCCCGATCGCCACGCGATGTTGCAGAGGTGTGTCAGCCAAGACAGTCCCACAACATCCAGAGACTTAAGGTACTCAGGACAGATTTCATCCACCCCAGGAGCCTTCCCACCGAGGAGCTTTCTAACCACCTCGGTGACTTCGGCCTGGGTAATGGATGAGTCCGCCTCTGAGTCCCCGGTCTCTGCTTCCTCTTCGGAAGACGTGACGATGTGATTGAGGAGATCCTCGAAGTACTCCTTCCACCGCCCAACAACATCCCCAGTCAGGGTCAACAGCTCCTCACCCGCACCATAAAAAGTGCTGGTGGCGAGCTGCTTCCGCCTCCTGAGGCGTCGGACGGTTTGCCAGAATCTCTTCAAGGCCAACCGATAGTCCTCCTCCATAGCCTCCCCGAACTCCTCCCAGACCCGAGTTTTTGCCTCTGCGACCGCACGGGCTGTGGCACGCTTGGCCTGCCAGTACCTGTCAGCTGCCTCTGGGGTCCCACCTACCAACAAAAATAAATACGACTCCTTCTTCAGCTTGGTGGCATCCCTTACTTCCGGTGTCCATCACCGGGTTCGGGGATTGCCGCCGTGACAGGCACCAGAGACCTTGCGACCACAGCTACGAGCGGCCGCATCGACAGTGGAGGTGGAGAACATGGTCCACTCGGACTCCATGTCTGCAACCTCCCCCAGGATCTGGGAGAAGCTCTCCCAGAGGTGGGAGTTGAAGACCCCGCTGACAGAGGGTTCCGCCAGTTGTTCCTAGCAGACCCTCACGATATGTTTGGGCCTGCCAGGTCTGACCAGCTTCCTCCCCTCCCAGCGTATCCAACTCACCACCAGGTGGTGATTGGTCGACAGCTCTGCCCCTCTCTTCACTCGAGTGTCCGAGACACGTGGCCGAAGGTCAGATGATACGACTACAAAGTCGATCATCGACCTCCGGCTCAGGGTGTCCTGGTGCCACGTGCACTTATGGACACCCTTGTGCTCGAACATGGTGTTCGTGATGGACAAACTGTGACTAGCACAGAAGTCCAACAACTGAACACCACTCGGGTTCAGATTGGGGAGGCTGTGCTTCCCGATCAGCCCCCTCCAGGTCTCACTGTTGCCGCCCACATGGGCATTGAAATCCCCCAGGAGAACAATGTAGTCCCCAGTTGGAGCGCTATCTAGTACCCCTCCCAGGGACTCCAGGAAGGTTGGGTACTCTGCACTGCTGCTTGGCCCGTAGGCCGAGACAACGGTGAGAGACCTGTCCCCGACCTGAAGGCGTAGGGACACGACCCTCTCATTCACCGGAGTGAACTCCAACACATGGCAACTGAGCTGGGGAGCAATAAGCAATGTGACCCCAGCTCTCCGCCTCTGGGTCTACCAATGGGAGGAGGCCCCGGGTAAGACCCAGGACACGCTGGAGGGACTACATCTCTCGGCTGGCTTGGGAACGCCTTGGGGTTCCCCCAGCTCCTCTGGGGGAGGTGTGTGTGGATCGGGAGGTCTGGGCGGCTTTGCTTGAGCTGCTGCCCCCACGACCCGACTCCGGATAAAGTGGAAGAAAATGGATGGACGGATGGATGGATGTCATACTTGTCTGTACTTGTTGTAATTGTCTGTTTGTCTTTTATGAGAGCCTCTTCAATATGTAATATCAGAATTCTTTTTTCTTTAATATGTATCTTCTAAAATTGGTATCATGGAATGTACGTGGCATTAACTCACAGGCAAAGAAAGTAAAAATCACAAATCACATCATAAAACTAAATGCAGATATTTGTCTTCTACAACAAACACATCTATCTAAAGCAGAGGAAGATTTACTGATTGGCCCAATATTTAGTCAGTGTTTTTCAGCTTGTTATAACAGCAAACAAAGAGGAGTAAGTATATTAGTTCATACAAGAGTTCCATTGATTCTTAATAATTCTGTGACAGATCCTGACGGTCAGTACATAACCTAGGCAACTATTTCCAGTGAAATATTTACAATTGTTAATTTATATACTCCCACCAATGATGACCCAACATTTTTTCATACATTATTTTCACAGATTTCTAATTTAATATCCAATTCAACAGTCATCATTGGAGGGGCTTTAACGTTGCTTTAAACTCATCTTTAGATCATTCCAGTTCTTCAACAACTGTAAGACTTTCTCATTCTGCTAAAACTATAAAGGAGTAGAATACACATTTTTCTCTCCTTATTCTAGAATATACTTGTTCCTCTCTAGTAATCCTATAACTGTTGTGTGTTGGGGGGTTTGGCTGGACATTTGGGTGCTGTTTTCTTTTCTTTGCTCTCCAGGTGGTATGCAAACTGTTTTTTTTCTGTGGAGAAGGTGCTGGCGGAAGAGTCCTTCACCCTCATCAGAACTATTGGCTGCACCTGTGGAGGATGTTCACGTGCAGGCCTAACAACTTGCAGCACCTGTGTATGATGCTCACGTGCAGACTTAAAGACTTTCAGCTGAAGCAGATAATGAGATGGCGTTCTGCATTTAAGCCATGAGTGATTTGAGCAGAATTGCCGGGAACTCGACCTTGTGACGTTCGCTTGTGAGACGCTGAGGACCGCGCCAGGGTTTGACACATCGTGCCTGTGAAGGAGGATGGGTGAGGGACACATGCTGTCAGCACACATCAGAGGTGATTATCGTCTGAATAATCGTTAATAGTAATTTGGCGTTTTGTTACGCAGTATATTTGAACATTGATGAGAATTGTGCAGTTTGCTTCTCACTGCCGTGGCGTACGGATTGATGATCCTCCACCTGTTGTGAGAAGCTGCTCATTTACATAAAGTTTAAATTCAGACCTGAATGTGTTGCTGATAGTGTGTGCCTCTGAAGGATATTTGTTGTAGCTCTGTTGACTTACCTCACCTTTTCCGTCCTTCACAGCGTCAGTTTGTCGTATCCACCTGGGGGGTGTTCGGTGGTGAATCTGAGTCCAGAAGTGCCGGGCTTTGATCCATTTGGGCGCTGGAGAGCGCGCCGTCCTTCACCTTGCCAGACAGCTGAATATTTATGTTATACACAAATTATTGCACAGGAGGGGAATAAATTTGTTTCTTGGAACCGCTTTCTGGTTATTTAGCGCTGGGTTCAGTCAGACGCTGGTCCGCTCCTCAACCCGCGTCTGCACATAACAATAACTCCCAAAATTAATTTTAAAATTCATGCCATCACTATCAGCGATCATGCTCCTGTGTCATCTTCCATACAAACAGAATCCACTATTAAACCATCTCACTCATGGCACCTCACTTTCAAAAAGACTGTGAATTTGATAAAACCATAAGGAGAGAGTGGGCACAATGTTTCCCCTTCTTTGCTTTGGGAAACAGGAAACACAGTAATTAGAGGGAAAGATATTCTTCTTAAAGAAAGATAAGATATTCTTCTTATTTAAAAAAAAATGGAACATAAATTAGAAAAGGACCTTGAAGAAAAAATTAAACATTTAAATATTCTGCAGACGCAAGTGATCAAACTTTGTCTGAATTAAATCATTCAAAATTCTAATTTGACAATATTTTATCAAAAAAAAAACAGACTTCCTCATTCAATGACTTACATATAATAATTTCGAACATAATAATAAATCAGGTAAGTTTCTGGCAAATAAATTACAACACAGTAAGGAAAAATCAAGAATAACATCTATCAGGGATCAAGCTGGTAACTATATGCAGTTGCCACAGGAAATTAATCAGATATTTAAGAATTACTACAGTTAATCTATACTTACTGGAGAATACACCTAATCCAGTAGATATCCAGTCATTCCTCGACAATCTAAACCTACCTCAGCTATCTAAAGAGCACAGAGATACATTAGACACACCAGTAACTATCACAGAACTACATGCAGTTTTGAATAAAATGCCTAATGGCAAGGCTCTGGGTCCAGATGGCTTTCCTCTTGAATTCCTGGAGCATTTTTGGCAGATACTGGCTCCACTATTCTTTAGGACTGTATCAGAAAATTGGACCAAAGGTCAGATTCCCACTCATATGAATACTGCAGCAATAAAACTTATACTAAAACCAGAAAAAGACCCTACTCTGACCTCTAATTACCAGCCTCATCAACAATAATAATGATGTAATAATCACTGTTAAGGCATTGGCATCCCACTTAAAAAAAAAAATAAAAAAATAATATATATATATATATATATATATATATATATATATATATATATATATATATATATATATATATACGAGGTCTATTAGAAAAGTATCCGACCTTATTATTTTTTTCAAAAACCATATGGATTTGAATCACGTGTGATTACATCAGACATGCTTGAACCCTCGTGGGCATGCAAGAGTTTTTTCAAGCCTGTCGGTTACGTCATTCGCCTGTGGGCAGTCTTTGAGTAAGGAGTGGCCCACCCTCTCGTCGATTTTTCATTGTTTAGGAATGGCTCAGAGACTGCTGCTTTGTTTGATAAAATTTTTTTCAAAACTGTAAGGCACAACTGAGTGGACACCATTCAATAAATTCAGCTGGTTTTCGGTAAAAATTTTAACGGCTGATGAGAGATTTTGGTCTGGTAGTGTCGCCGTAAGGATGGCCCACGGTGCCTGACGGCGACCTGCGCTTCGAGGCGGCAGCGTCTCACCGTTTCAAGTTGAAAACTTCCACATTTCAGCTCTGCTGATCCAGGAAGTCGTCAGAGAACAGAGAACTTTCAGAAGAAGTCGGCATGAGGAGTTTATTCGGACATTCCATTGTTAACGGACATTTTGTAATGAAAGAACGTGCGGGCAGAGTCATGTGTCGGGCTGGACCTGGCCGCGGGGGGTCGCGACAGGAAAAACATCTCCGTTGGAAACCTTAACGGGCAAGTTGGAACATGCCCAAGCTGTTAAACAATTTCTCAGTTACTCACTTGTTGAAAGCCATCAAAAGCCGCCTGAATTTTACAAATGGTTTTCAACACGGAGGTGTTTTTCCTGTCGTGGCGCACACAGAATTTGCGCGCACGTCTTTCATTAAAAAATGTCCTTAAACAGTGGAATGTCCGCATAAAGTCCTCATGCCAGCCTCTTCTGAATCTTCTCTGTTCTCTCACGACGTCCTGGGTGAATTAAGCCTTAAATTAGGATGTTTTCAGGTCGAAACAGGCCGACGATGGCTCCTGGAAGTGCTGCACGACATCCTGCTCTGTGGGAAGTCCTTACACCGACAGAAACACCCCATAATCTCTCATCAGCCATTATCTAATAGACCATGTATATATATATATATATATATATATATATATATATATATATATATATATATATATATATACTCAACAAAAATATAAACGCAACACTTTTGGTTTTGCTCCCATTTTGTATGAGATGAACTCAAAGATCTAAAACTTTTTCCACATACACAATATCACCATTTCCCTCAAATATTGTTCACAAACCAGTCTAAATCTGTGATAGTGAGCACTTCTCCTTTGCTGAGATAATCCATCCCACCTCACAGGTGTGCCATATCAAGATGCTGATTAGACACCATGATTAGTGCACAGGTGTGCCTTAGACTGCCCACAATAAAAGGCCACTCTGAAAGGTGCAATTTTGTTTAATTGGGGGGGGATACCAGTCAGTATCTGGTGGGACCACCATTTGCCTCATGCAGTGCAACACATCTCCTTGGCATCATCCGTGAAGAGAACACCTCTCCAACGTGCCAAACGCCAGCGAATGTGAGCATTTGCCCACTCAAGTCGGTTACGACGACGAACTGGAGTCAGGTCGAGAACCCGATGAGGACGACGAGCATGCAGATGAGCTTCCCTGAGACGGTTTCTGACAGTTTGTGCAGAAATTCTTTGGTTATGCAAACCGATTGTTTCAGCAGCTGTACAAGTGGCTGGTCTCAGACGTCTTGGAGGTGAACATGCTGGATGTGGAGGTCCTGGGCTGGTGTGGTTACATGTGGTCTGCGGTTGTGAGGCTGGTTGGATGTACTGCCAAATTCTCTGAAACAACTTTGGAGACGGCTTATGGTAGAGACATGAACATTCAATACACGATCAACAGCTCTGGTTGACATTCCTGCTGTCAGCATGCCAACTGCACGCTCCCTCAAATCTTGCGACATCTGTGGCATTGTGCTGTGTGATAAAATTGCACCTTTCAGAGTGGCCTTTTATTGTGGGCAGTCTAAGGCACACCTGTGCACTAATCATGGTGTCTAATCAGCATCTTGGTATGGCACACCTGTGAGGTGGGATGGATTATCTCAGCAAAAGAGAAGTGCTCACTATCACAGATTTAGACTGGTTTGTGAACAAATTTTGAGAGAAATCGTGATATTGTGTATGTGGAAAAAGATTTAGATCTTTGAGTTCATCTCATACAAAATGGGAGCAAAACCAAAAGTGTTGCGTTTATATTTTTGTTGAGTATATATATTGCCATCAGTATTATATATAATGACCACACACAGTGGGTTTATTAAAGGCCGACATTCTACCAATAATGTCAGAAGACTTCTCAATCTCATTAACAAATCACAGCGTAGCAATACAAAGGTAATAGTGGTTTCATTGGATGCAGAAAAAAGTCTTTGACAGAGTCAGCTGGAGTTTTCTTATTAGAGTCCATAAATTTGGTTTTGGAGAATCATTTCTTCATTGGATCACAATGCTATATAACTCACCAAAGGCCACAGTCACAACTATCGAGATTACTTCTCAAAGTTTCATGTTACAAAGAGGGACTAGACAAGGCTGCCCACTTTCACCACTATTATTCACAATATTTATCAAACCACTTGCAGCTGCATTATGTCAGAACGCTAACATCAAGGGTATCAACTCCTGAACACAAAATCAATTTGTATGCTGATGATAGCATGCTATATTTCCAAGAACCCTCACAATCACTACAAGAAGACTACTTTTTCACAAGTATCAGATTACTCTATTAATTGGTCAAAATCAATGATACTTCCTTTAACCTAGGATCCGTGGAATCCTGCACCCCAAGACCCACACTATACCTTTCCCACTGGCAATATTAAGTAGCTAGGCATAAAGATCACTTCAAAATTAGGAGAGCTGGTTCACCTGAACTTTGTCCCACTCATTGACAAAATCTGTAATGATTTGAAATGATGGAACAACCTCCCCATCTCCCTATCAGGATGAATAGCAACTATCAAAATGAAAATATCACCACAAAATAATTACCTTTTTTCAATGACTCCATTCAAACCCACAGTTAAATGGTTTCAGTCTTTAAATTCTGCCATGTCAAAGTTTTACTGGAAAAATGAAAAAGACGCCAAACGCTATAAGTGTTTTAACAATCCATTGAGTTCTTCCACTCTGACAGCCTGGTGGAAAACTTTAGAAATTACAAGCTCAATTATGGAAATCTGTATAGATGCTCCTATTTGGCACAATCCAGACTTCAAGGTCAATAAAGCAACTCTTCATGTCAGTACATGGAAACAGAAATGAATCGCACACCTTGACCACCTCTTTCAAAATAATATGTTCATGTCATTTAATAACTTGATGCAGAGGTTTGGAATTAAAGGAGGAAATTTTATTCATTACCATCAAGTAAAGCATGCAGTGATGTCAAAATGTCAGACACGTCAGTGACCACCACAACCACCCACATTAGTGACAGACATCAAGAACCTTCTTCCAATAAAGAAAACTTGTCTAAGGTATATCCTGCATGGACACTGCTTTATATTTACCCAATTTAAAATGAGGGCTGGACTTCCTGACCAGTGACCACTAGACACAGGTTTGTAAAAACACATTTTCAATGACAAAAAAATACCAACCTACAGGTCATCCAATACAAAATTCTTCATAGAACACACATTACACAAAATAAGATGTATGAAATGAGCTTCTCAGACTCTGATGTTTGTTCACAGTGTAAGCAAAACACCACCGACTATTTTCATGCCCTTTGGCTCCACTCACCTGTCCAGTGTTTTTTGTGAAATGTCACTGAAAAATTGTCCTCCATCTTGGGATACAGAATCCCCTTATCTCCTAATTTATGTTTACTTGGAGACACAACAGTCACTGAACTGCCAACTAAACAATCTAAAACTATAATTGTAGGACTGACGATTGCAAAAAAAAAAAAAAAAAAAAAAAAAATATTTTGCTGAATTGGAAAGATAAACACTCAATCAATGTTAACTACTGGTCAAACCTCCTTTTCGAATATTTATCAATGGAAAAAATATTTGCTTCATTCAGAAACCATTTACCATAATTTAATGAAACATGTTCCTTATATATTGACTCATTAAATTTGAATTGGAGCTTGGAGGTCTGATTTTTTTGCCTGTTAGGGAATGCCACTCTTGCACCTGTTAATGTACCGTAATAATATAAGATGTTGACTTGTTTCTTTTATTGTTGACCACTGATTCTGTTTTTCTCTCTGTTTGAGGAGCAGCACCATCCAGAGATAGGAGTGGGTGTCTACTTCTGCAGGCCTCCTATCCTGTGCACCAGCATGGACTCATAAAATTTCCTGCATATTCGTATTGGCAATTGTCTCTGTAGCATGGCCCAAGCAGATCGTCACCTCTTTGAGTTTGGTCTGCTTGACGTTTTCCTCAAATCACCAGAGGGAGTTTTTCTGTAACACTGTTGCCTGACTGTTTGCTTTAGAGGTTGGTAAGGTTAGACCTAACTTGTGTGAAGCGCCTTGAGGCATCTTTGTTGTGATTTGGCACTATATAAATGAAGTAAATTAAATTGAATAGAGAAAAAATAGGCTGAAACAGAGAGAGGAGGACAAAGGAGGACAACTAAAAACCTCATTACAGACAGAACCAAAAAACAATCCGACCAGAACCAGACCATGACAATTGTAGCCTGAGTTCCCGCAATAAAGGCAGGGGCCCATATTGACTCACCTGTGTCTTTCTTCCAGAGTAAGTTAGGAATGTGGACAGTAGATGTCTGACTGTCTGTCTTTTGGGAAAGCCACATACAAAAGCCATTTTTATGTGCAGGGGAAAGATTTCTGCCAACCAGCAAATAAAAGACTGCTGGTCCCACTCGACCACCGCTCACTCCCTGGCTTGTCCTGTGAGATGTGTAATGGGTTGTGAACCAGGCTGGAGGCTATAAGTCTTGGAATATAAAACAGGAATTTTGCATGTATCTGAATCTCCATTGTAATGTTTGATCAGTGGGACTCATGCACTGAAAAAAATAATGCATGACTTACATTTCCATGTGATCAGAATGTTACCAAATAACATAACGGCATCTGCCAAGGATGTAATAAAATCATTGGCATTTATTTATTTATTTGTCTGTCTGTTAGCAAGATTACGTCAAAAGTACTGCATGGATTTTGATTAAATTTTCACCACAGATAGACAGTATCCCATGGAAGACTCCATTACATTTTGGAGGTGATCATGGTCCAGATCTGGATTTTGGATCAAGATTTCACTTTATATAGGTGTTGTTGGATTACATCAAAACTATTTCACAGATTCTCACCAAATTTGCACCACAGATAGATATTAGGGCACGGAAGACTCCACTGAATTTTGGAGGTGAACTAGATCCAGATTTTCAGACATCAGAAATCTCAGTTTGCTCTTGTTTTCTTATGTTTTCTCAAATACAAACATACACAGAAACAAAAAGTCTGTTGGATTTACATGATTTAAATATGTACATTGCTTGCACATGACAAGAATGTATCCAAATAACATAATTTTCCCATGTTTGCAATTTAGAAAACTCAACAAAATTATGTTATTTGATCACATTCTAATCACACGGAAATGTAAGTCATGCATTATTTTTTTTTCAGTGTTTTTTTTTGTGGTTCATACCGGATGCTGGACTTGGACCCTCCAGGAATGCAACTGTTGGTTCTGCTGATGCTCTTGCATGATCTTGCTGTGATTCTCGAGCCACCTGCTGGCAAGTCTCCTGCCTAGTCAGCAGTTGGCACTCATTTTCAATTGCTCTCTGAGAAGAATTGCTTAATTGAATCCAGTTAAAAAATTCATGCAGCTTCGAAGAGTGCATGGACCAGATCGTTCTCTGCAGGTTGATGTGTTAACCAGACACACAAGCTCTTGCTCGCAGTCCATGATGCTACAGTGTTCATGAGGGAAATGGCAAACAGGTTAACCAGATGACCAGCTAGAGAGCCTGTGCCCATTCATCAACCATACCAGGCAAACCATCAAATAATCAGCAGGCTTGGCTCAAGAAACCCAATGAGCAGTGGTGGGCACAGATAACCAAAAAAATTAACTTCGATAACAGATAATCAGATAACTGAAAAGTTATCATTGATAAAGATAAAACACCCAAAAATGTATCAGAAGTTACAGATAACCGATAAATTCCAGTATTGTCTCTGGTACATTTGCAACTACTAACAAGCTGAATTTGAGTTTTAACAGCATGATCACTTTTGGAAGCATCAAAAGACCTAAACAATGAGCCAGTACTTCTATGTTTGAACATGCTGCCCCTGCTGGGAGCCACCACCACGCCACGCCACCAAAGCCAGCTCTCTACCAATCACAATGCTCCGGTCAGGCGGAGGTCTTGAAAAATAAAGGCATGCTGACTTATGGTTTTGTATGAATACTGATAGAATAACTCCATTAATGTCAATTCTGTCATTTGTACAAAGTTAAAATATAACATATATCTTTTAATGATGAATAATGCACTAATACTGAGGTTTTGTAACAAACACAGACAGATCGCAAAGGATTCTGGGTAAAAGTGCCTCTGCTAATCACTGATTGGTTCACTCATTCATTATGTAAACCAACATGTTAATGTGGCGTGTGTCGTGTGTTGGTGTTTACCGATAAATGTGCTTTTGTAAAATATTCCATTTTTTATTTGTAAAAACAGGCATTTTTACGGAGCCCTGGAAGTGTCATCGCAAAATGTTTTGCATATGGAGAGAATGTGCGCACATTTTATTAGTGCCGTGCACACGTTTTGTGATGTGCGCACGTTTTATGATGTTGTAAAATGTGCACTCAATGTTGTCTTGACACATACATGTTGGCTTTACACTGTGCGAGTTTTGGCCCTTTTTCAGATGATTTTTCATTCTTGACAGAATTTTTTGAATCGCGCGTCCTGCATCATGTAGCTAACTTTTAACATTGAAAATGCCATAGACATGCTAACGCGTTAGCATCGCTCCCGTTTTTAAGTTATAAAATACATCTATCAACTGTTTCAGAAGCCCATAACAGGTCGGTTTAACATACAAAAGGTAAATAATACTCACAGATGTATGCTCTTTAGGGTTTTAGTGGGGGAAAATTAAGCGAAAGAAAGAAAGAATAAATGAAGCAATAGATCGAAGCATTGCTTCAATCTGCGGACCACTGCTTCGATTGCTTCAAGGTTCAACACAAAGCCGCACTGCAGAAAAGAATTGAATACGGACCCGCTGCAGGGTCTGTAATCAATGATGAGAAATTATCATTTTTCTGACAAACACCCCCCAAAACAATGGCCACTCTGAAGGACCGATAACAGAATCGTTAAGCACAAAGCTTATTGATGTCGGTGGATCCAATCATTTCTTAACGATACCCGAAAGGAACCGGTTCTCGATACCCATCCCTAGTTATTGGTGTAAAAGTTATTGGACGACAATTTATCGGAAGATAATTAGTCCGATAATGGTTTTTAAAGTTATCATAATGAAAACATTATCTTCGATAATTATCTGTTATCGGATTATCAGAAGTGTACCCACCACTGACAATGACGCAGGCTGGGTTGGCAACAGGAATACAGAGATAAAGTAAAATGAGAAGACTGGCATGGGAACTAAACTCTCTCTCAATGGAATGAGGATCTGTGAATGGCTATCTAGCACATGACTCAATAACTGTGGAAACGGGCTGTGCATGTGAACAGGAAGTAAAGCCACAGAACTGCACAAAGAAGAGGAGTGTCAGAATAAAAGTACCAGTGAAAGTGATCAGACCTGAACTGTGATGTATGGACTGTGAGAGCAAGCAAGTGAAACAGGTGGGAGTCCAAGCACACAGAGGGACAACATGAAAGTCTCTATAGGACTCTGAACCACAACCCTTGCAGGTGGTCTAAAGATTTAGGGAAATGGCTTGTGACCACAAAGTGCTTGAACATTTGCTTGATTAAATTAACAGCAGATCCAATATAGAACATCACATACAAATTATGCTGGAGGCCCTTCCTGAAATAATGTAACGACGAACTGTGTTAACAGAAGTGTTCCTGAGCCCACTCGGTAAGATCCTTTACACAATGATGTTGGTTTTTAATGCAGTGCCGCCTGAGGAATTGAAGGTCACAGGCATTTAATGTTGGTTTTCGGGCTTGCCGCTTATGTGTGGAAAGTTCTCCAGATTCTCTGATAATGATGGAATCCCTAAATTCCTTGCAACTGAACATTAAGAAGGATTGCTCTTAAACTGTTGGACTATTTTTTCACACAGTTGTTCACAAAGTGGTGATCCTTACCCAATCTTTGCTTGTGAACAGCTGAGCCTTTTGGGGATGCTCTTTTTATACCCAATCATGACACTCAACTGTTTCCAGGTAGGTGTTCTTTGAGCATTCATCAACTTTCCCAGCCTTTTGTTGCCCTGTCCCAACTTTTTTGAAATGTGTTGCAGGCATCCATCCACTAAATGTAATCCTTTTAAATGTACATAATGCCCGGCACTTATTTAAGGCAGGTGCTTATTTTTTTCAGACAATGTTTTGACCCGGGCATCAAATAAGGCAGAGCCTATTTAAGGTCAGGTATTTAATAAAGGAAATTCTAAAGCCTTGGTGCTGGGGATTCCCCGTAGATCGACTGGTACCTCTTGACTGTAACAAATCCGTTACATGCATATAGCAGATTTTGATTATAACGGACAAAATTCACTGGTCCACGTGAATCCATTATCTGTCTTATGTGTGTGTCAGCCAATCAGAAGTGCTCAGTGCAAAAAGCTCTCCAGTCAAGTTAAATGGAGTAACTCGCGGCTGATTGCCTGTCTCCTTTTCCATGAGAGTGGAGGGGGCAGGGACCAGCCAGCAACCTGCTCTACTCACACCTGATTATTTAATTCTGCTGCTTCCCAGCATCTCATTGGCTGCACACACCTGTCAGGGTTATTTAGCTGTTGGAGGAGCAGGTAGAGTGATATTAACATTCAGGCACGTGCCCTCCAGGAGCAGATTTGAGCAGCACTGATTGTATCATCTATGTGTTCTCAGTATCAGTTACTGTATTCTACAGTAACTGATTACATGTGTGCACATGTAGTGCATCAGTGCTGCACTGAAATGTGGCCATCCTGTACTCTGGTGGGAAGATTTACTGAAATGGTCAAACACCAGACAGGCTTGATGCTTTGTATGGAAACATTGTGTGAACTCATATTGGTCAGTCAGGAAGACAAAGCCAGCATGTGATTGCAATCACAGACACTGTGTTCAGTGTAATGACTGGTTGGTTATTGTCTGAACTTCTGTCACTGTTAGGATGTCCACCACACAGTTTGATTACAAGTGTTGGGGTGATGGACGGAGGAGATGAGGAAACATCATTTCACCCCAACGAAGCAGCAGTGGCTCATGTCCTGTGTGAAAACTGGAAAACTTGCAGAGATTGATGGTTGTTGTGGTAATAGCAGGCTATCTTGGTGCCTGTCCAGATTTTGTTAAAACAAATCCCTCCCTCAGGCCTGCAGATAAAAATCCCATCATGGTTGAAGGTGACGACTGAGCTGTGCTGGTGTCTTCAGCAGGCCATTTTGTTTCCTCTGTTCCACGGGGGTCTATTTAAAACACATTTAGCTTCAAGTACACCACATTTCCCAGTCATCTGCTTGTACTGCAAGACTCCATTATGTCTTGCATGGTTCAATTGATTTTGATGATAATGGCTTATATATCATTTCTCTTGTGTTCATCCCAGCATAATTAATGTGTGTAATTAAGATTTCCATTACAATGGAGCAGCTGTTGTTAGCTTCATGCTGATAATGGACTTAGATCGGACTAAGATAAATTTGCTTTCTTGATTAGGTTAGGAATTGCTCAGCTGCTTAGTTTTAACTTTGAGCTTCTTGTCTAATGTCATGTAATCAATCCAACACCAAAACACAGGTTTTGTTATTTTCAAGTGTTTGATTGCTGTTCATGAGATTTAGAAGGGTGCCATTGACATGGAATTTTCACCAGATGTCAGTAACAACCCAGATAATTTACAAATGGAAAGAACCCAAAAGAAATAAGTAAATAAATACACAAATAAGCTATGTGCAATAGAACAGAATGGCACTGAAAAAGTATTGAACACACCAGTTTTGTTTTTTTTTCATGCTCCCATCACAAAATGAGTCAAATTTTTGTGACAGGTTGTTTTTTTCTATTACTAACCCTACTCCCACCCCCAACCCTAACCTTAACCATAACCTAACCCTACTCCCCCCCAACCCTAACCATAACCACCCCCCCATTTCACTTTTAATTTTTTAATTGCAGCCATCATGAAATGAATTAGAATGAATTTGTGCTGCCATGACGAAAATACTTGTTATCACAATATCACAAACCAATAGATTCATGTATATTTTGTGAATCACGACTTGCTGTGAGACCAGGTTGAAACTTCAGTGCTGGGATGGTGTTTTTGGGGTGATATGCAGTGCCATTTGACCTGTAAACATACTGTGTATTATGGCATCCAAAGAGTTCAATTTTGGTCTCATCGAACCAGATGATATTCTCTTAGTATTTCACAGGATTGTCTAAATGTTGTGCAGCAAACTTTGAATGAGTTTCAACATACATACATAGTTTCTTCAGCAATCGATTGTTGCGTGGTGAGAGTGCATACAGGCCACTGCGGATGAGGGTGTTACTTGTTAATCGAATCTGCTAATTCCAGGTCTTTCTGAAGCAGTCCTTGGTTCTTGGACAACTCTTCTGATAATTACTTTCACTCTTCTGTAATTTCTACCTGGTTCTTTACGTAATTTACTGCCCCTTTGCAAGAACCAAACCACTGTATTTCTCATTTTGGATTTATTAAAAGTCACAATGAAAACCGGACCAGGACCCTCACAGACGGTGTCCAGCTTGTGAAAGGCCCAGAAAATGGGTCATACAGCACTTTTTATACAATTTGGGCCTCATGTATCAACGTTGCGTACGGCGATATTTGAGCGTATATGGGGTGTACGCCAAAATGGCTGCGCTACTTGGCATGTATCAATGCGGTCGTTGGCATACGCTGCGCTGAAAATATACACCAGGTCGAACCAGCACTGGAATCCACATAAAAATGAAGATGATCAACATGATAAACAGTGCCATTATACAAATCAACGCATATGTTACATAAATAACACTTTCCTGATTATACTACATAATAATCAATACAAATCCCGCTTTTGCGGGATTGTTATGGAGCATGATCCGTGGCTACAGCGCTGACAGCAAAGAAAGCACTGCTCGCCTTTTTCTCCAGACGTCGAGCCTGGAGCCAGAGCAGCGCTGAGCTTAACTTTATGTGGTGTGATCGTTTTAGACAATGAAAATGATTATTACAACTGTAGTGTTGTCATCCCCTTAATTCGCCCGTGCTGCAATCAGGTAGGCTATTGTCATCTCCATTCGTTTGTCACAATAAAATAAATAAAGAAATACATTTTAAAATAAAGAAATCAGACAAGTTAGGTGTGTCTTATTGATTGAGCGAGCAAATATCCACATGTCAGGAATTATTGACATGTGAAAAGAGAATACAGTGCGGTCCTTTGCTATAACGCGGCCTCGCAGTCCCGCGGAGTATTTAGTCCAATTTTGCATGCGTACGCCAGAATTGGGCAGGTGCGCACTGCTTGATACATGTCACGGCAACTTTGGTGTATTTCAAATTTACACCGTAAATTTACGCCACAAGTGCGCAACTTTGATACATGAGGCCCTGTGAGTGTATACAATGGGCCTCATGTATCAAAGTTGCGCACTTGTGGCATAAATTTACGGTGTAAATTTGAAGTACACCAAAGTTGCCGTGACATGTATCAAGCAGTGCGCACCTGCCCATTTCCGGCGTACGCCTGACGTGACCTTGATAAATGCGGCGGGTGAAAACAATTGTAATTATAATAAACACGCCCATAAATATTCAGACTCTACTTCAGACACACCCTCATTTTACGACATGGAAGCCAGGAAGACGGCAAAGAAAAAGAACTCCACCAATCACGACGCGTGCCAATAGAGCGTCAAAAGCAGCCGTCCTATCAATTGTTTTGTAGTATAATGAAAAAAGTGTTACAGTGGTCCCTCGGTTATCGCGGGAGTTACGTTCTAAAAATAGCCTGTAATACGCGAAACCGCGACGTAGTCAGCGTTATTTTTTTACAATTATTATAGACGTTTTAAAGCTGTAAAAACCCTGTAAAACCACTTTATACACTTTTCTCAATCAGGCATGAACATTTTCTCACTTTTCTCTCGTGTGTAAACACTCTCAAAGTTCAAACCTTAGTAGAAAAATAAGACCAACCTGTTTTCAGGCCCAAACATTTGTTTGAGAAATAAAAATAGAACGTTTTCCTATAAATAATTATGATGGCTTTTAGAACTAACATTTCATTTTAACGATCAACGTACGAGGTTGGACACATAAGAAATTATTAATAGTGACTGACCAGTATTTCACAGATCGCGCCTCTGCGTCCTGACACCGCGCCTTTTTCCACTCACACCTGGCTGCAGGTGTCTGTTTTCAAGTGAAGAACACAGTTAAGAGTAGTTGTTGGCGCTCTTTTTTCTTCTGGGCGAGAAGATTCTTATAAACAGACACGCAGAACACAGAACACTGTAAAAAAAGCATGCAAAATTAGAATAAAAACTCAGCAAAACGACGAGGCCGCGAAAGGTGAACCGCGTTATAGCGAGGGACCACTGTATTCTCTTTTCACATGTCAAGAATTCTTGACATGTGGATATTTGCTCGCTCAATTAATAAGACACGCCTAATTTTTCAGATTTCTTTATTCTTAAAATGTATTTCTTTATTTATTTTATTGTGACAAACGAATGGAGAAAACAAAACCTGATTGCAGTACGGGCGAAGGGAATGACAACACTAAAGTTGCAATGATCAATTTCATTGTCTAAAACGATCACACCACATAAAGTTAAGCTCAGCGCTGCTCTGGCTCCAGGCTCCAGGCTCTGTGGCCACGGATCGTGCTCCATAGACCAACAATCCCGCAAAAGTGGGATTTGTATTAATTATTATGTAGTATAATCAGGAAAGTGTTATTTTATGTAACATATGCGTTGATTTGTATAATGGCACTGTTTATCATGTTTATCAGTTTCATTTTTATGTGGATTCCAGTGCTGGTTCATTTTGGTGTATAATTTACACCACCTCTTGACCTGGTGTATATTTTCAGCACAGCGTACGCCAACGACCACATTGATAAATGCCAAGTAGCGCAGCCGTTTTGGCGTACACCCCATATACGCTCAAATATCACCGTACGCAATGTTGATACATGAGGCCCAATGGGTGTAGTTTAGTCTCACATTTCTAATGCTACTGGCTGTCACAGATAGGGGGAGCCCTCCCTGTATCTAAAACTTAGACATAAATGATGGAAGTAAAACTTAACTCATGTTTAAACATTAAACCAGATCCCAGAGATTTCCAATCAAATAACAAAAGCAAACACTTGATAACTAACATAAAATAAGGACTTAGCACAGATATTTTCTGTCAGAATTCTCGCAAAGAGCACCTGGTCATGCCTGGTTTATGGTGAAATGATTTTCTTTCCACTTCTGTATGATGCCCCAACAGTGCTCCCTGGAACATTCAGAAGTTTAGAAATCATTCTGTAACAAATGCAATCAGTATGTTTAACAACAGTAAAGGCCCCTTCACACATAGTACGAATAAGTACAATTCAAGGCGAATCACGGAGGAACAGCTTGTATGAGTGACCACACGAAAACATCAAGCCGACGGGCAAGTGTGCGTGATCCCGCTGCGGCGGTATCGTGCATGCGACAGTGTCATGTGAGCAGGAACACAGTTTGAGCAGCTGGGCTGTGGTGCACCACACCGTGCCGCTGATGTGGAGAAAAATAAAATAAAAACCAGCTGTATAATTAGTGAATATCACTGAGCTGATATAAATAATATATAAAATGGGATGCAATACAGAACCCCGTGGTTAAATAACCCTAGTTAAATAACAAAAAATGCCACTCATGGGATTCAAACCTGTAAGCTCTGATTACCAGACAGAAACTTTACCACTGCGCTACCATCGCTGGCCTGTAATTGGTACAAAAAAAATGCCAGAAATCAACAAGGACATGGAGGAGGTGCACTGTGTGCGGCCACTGCAGCCCGGCGCAAAGGCAAAAGATGTTTTATATATTTCCACGTGATGACAGCAGGCAGAGACGTGCCTCATGGAAGAATGTTGTAAGTTCATGTCCTTCAATAAACGTAACATGTTCTCCAGCTGGGACGTCCAGGAGCAGAGATCACAACAGCAGCGGCTGTGGGTGGACACGCCCCCCCGTCTGTTTAGCACCCAAACCAATGTGTCACTCTTTGTGGTATGTGATCATTAATTTTTGTTATTTGTTATGTAATTGCATATGTACGTATTGTCATAATTATTCTATCTTAACTGTCCTGGTGTGGTTTCTGTGTTTTTAATGTGTGCAGTGAGCCATCATCCAGCTGTCAGTGTGCTCCAATCAGCTGACAGGCCCCTCCCCATGCTTTGTACACCCAGGTCTGGCTGTCCGGCCCCCATGTGATCAGATCTGTACATTTTATGCGTGTGCTCTCCCCCCACCCCCAGCATGCAACACGCGCACATGTGCGAGACACATGCACCAAGCACACATGCATGTGTGTTGCTGTTTGCAAAGTCACATTTGTGGGCCACTTAGACAAATTTCACATCCAGCTCAGCAGTGATCGTCTGCTGACTGTTTTTGTGCTAATAGTGCGAATGGCCACACATTTTCTAAGTGCCAAACGAGTGGTGTTAGATGTTCATCTGTGTGCGTGTCACCTGGAATTTGGCTGACACTTGCCGCGAAAGGGATCGAATGGGCTCTCACAGCCACTCTATCTTTCAGCTGCTGCTGCTGTGCACAAATAGTTGTAGCAACAGGTGTACAAGGCGTTAGAGGCAGCTATGATTTTACACGTTTGCATATTGTTAAAGATTTTGTATAGTGTATATAAGTTATCACTGTTAAACATTTGTACCTTACTCTTTCTTCATTTAATTGTACAGGCCTGCTGTGTGGTATCTGTGACACTGTTATTTTGGCTGTTGTGACTTTATGATGCAGAACAGATGATAAGTGCAACCAGACAAGCCTGCAAGAACAGGATGTGCTGACCGCCACTGATAGACTAAACAAAAGGAAACGAAACTGTTTCTCCACGCAGCTGCAATCATTGGCATACGTGCCATGAGATGTTTTGTATTACGGGAGGAAACTTGTCATGCGATGTTTCCCCCACCCTTAGGACAAGTTTCACAATGTGGGTAGGGCTTCTCCTAATAAAAAGAGTGAGCATGCAGCAGCCCTCAGTGCTCTCAGTGGTACTACGTGTACGGACTGTCTGCACTCCTCGCGAGCTTCAATTGATATTCTGTCTCACTGGTGTTCTTGACTCTGTTTGTCTTGTTAAAGGTTTTAAGAATGTTTGGAGGAGAAAATACCCAACATTGACTGGGGGCTCGTCCGGGATCTCAACAACACCGGAGGTGTCCGGCGGAGGTCGTCAAGTCCAGACGTAAATCCTTGGCCAAGGTCCGATCGATTGATTGTGTCTGCAATTGTCGACCGCCGTTGGCATCGTCTGGTTGATGAGATTTTCCCGAAGAAGACAGGCAGGAAGTCGAGTCAGTGAGTAGAATTTCTTTGTAAAAGTACTGAATGAGTGGTGATCAGATCACATAAAACAGTTAAACTCCGTAAGCGATGGTGTGGAATCGTCTGTTAATGAAACACAGTTAAGCTCCTCGAGGAGGGCGGACTCCTCTACGGTAGCGAGAAACGCACGTAGTTAAATTCCGAAGGAGGGTACGGACTCCTCTGTTTTAATACATAAAGGAAATACCGGTTAGAGAATAAAAGTGTGAAAGTGTAATACTTTGGACAAGGGAGTGACAACCGTGTGTGGAAGCAGAGGCAAGTGATTCCGCTTCCTACGGGGAGGTGAAAGGAATCAACCACACGACGGAATATTAATTGTCACGTCCAAAGAAAGTGAAAACTTCAGATTTAGAACACCCTAGGTGTGCCCCCGTCTGAAGTCCAAATTATAACAAAGAATAATAAAAATGGGGGGAAAGACGTCTGAAAAGAAAGAAAATCTATCAACTGACGACTGGAAATTTATAGAAGCAAAAAATCCAAAAACAACAAAAAAATTGGAGACCTGGATTAATAAACATGACTTTGACGGATGACTAAACTTGACCAGTATTCAGAAGTTGAAGGAGAAGCTGGAAAAAGAACATAAAGGGGATGACAAAAAGAAGCAGAAAATAGGAGCAGACTTAGTGGCATTTTGGGAAGAAGAGGCGCAGAGCAGACAGAAAGGAGCAGAGAAGAGGAGGGTGGAAAAGGCAAGGAAAAAGAAAGGTGTCGGTAAGGCAGAAGAGGATGTGATAATACAGCAGGAAGAACAGAAAGTATCACAGCAGCCCCAGACGCAGAAGGCAGGACCATCTACGTCACAGTTATATCCTCCATTGGAGGATTCACCACCTCAGTACGATATGGCAGTAAAACCAATCGTAAAGCAAGAACAGCCGTCGAAACCACAGACACGCAGTCAGACAAAAACACCCACAGCACCTCCATCAGATGGGGATCTTGACCCTGAGGGCACCTATCCAATGATAGAGGTACCAAATCCACGTGCAGGAACACCAGGACACAGACCAACCATGCTCGTTTATCGAACATGGAATGCAGATGATATTAAAGCAGCTGTTGACATGATACCATCACCACACGCAGATATCGAAAGGTTTATGCAAGATATAGAAAATATCAGAAATTCTTATCACCTGAACGGACCTGAAGTTCAACAAGTATGGATGAAGGCGTGTGGCCCAAAATGGAGTCAAGTAAGAGGAGAGTGGAATCCTGTAGACCTGGACGGGATTCCATTATCGCACAATGATCCAGTCTTACAAACACGTGTGGAAGCAATGATAACACGAGCAAAAAGTGTTTTAGGACCAAAAATAAATTATACTGAAATTACCAGGACGACTCAGAAGGAAGGTGAACCATGGACAGAGTTTCGGTACAGGTTTGAAAGTGTATTTAGGGTCCATAGTGGCATTTTGCCAGGAACACCGGTTTATGAACAACAATTAAAGAATGCTCTGATCCAACACTCTAACAAAGATATAAAAGCTTGGATACAGAAACATTGGATTGGGCTGCCGACAGGCACATTGGAAGAAACACACACTCACTGCTGCCATGCAGAAGAAGTTTTGAAACAAAAGAAAAAGGGAGACAGTGTTAAAGGAGTGTATGTGGCACAAGGAGATGATGAAATATATTACCAATAGGGCAATCTAAGGCAGCAGAAACAGTGGAAACGACCACAAAAGCCATGGCAAAATAGACAGGGTGGACAGCCACAACAACGTCAGCCGCCATTCCGACCACAACAATGGAATAGACAAGGAGGGACACCACGTGGTCCCCTGATATGTTGGAACTGTGGCAGAGAAGGACATATTGCAAGACAGTGTCCACCACCACCAGCAGAGGGAGCAATGGGAGGCTTCCCACAAGGAAACAACCCTCCACAACCACAGTATCCACAATGACTAGATTCCATAATCCACAATACCACACCAGTGAGTGATCCTGAGTGTGATATGGATTTATGTGCACTACTGGGAAATCCAGTACCAAAACCAGAAGTGACTTTGTTATTGGACGGACTACCAGTGGTGGTTCTTTGTGACACAGGTGCGTGCAGAACTACATGTAATGACAACATACCTGTTCATAAATTAAGTAGCGAAACCTTCAGGGTTCGTTCTGCAAATGGACAGACATCAGACGTCCCTATTACCAAACCAGTAACACTGGAAGATCCATTTGGAATGACGAGTACGATGCCATTGCTGAATATGCCGCAGTGTCCCGTAAATCTCCTGGGACGAGATGGGTTAACAGCATTGGGATTGTCCATAATTGTAGAACAAGGGAAACTAGTTGTCAAACGTGTAGGGGACGTCACTATGGTCAGAGAAGACAGTGAGGACTCCATATTCCATTATTATTATACATTTGACATTTCTGAAGAAGATGCTGCAGGATGGGGTAAAGATATCGTCCTGCAAACTATAGCCTTGCTGAAACAACCTGAACAAAAGATGTCACCACCTGACCTGCATGTCACAATGTGGCACAAAGACACTCCAGGTCCTGATGGTGACTACGAAAACAAATTGAATGGCATTTCACCTGTAAAGATGGAAATGACAGATTTGATTCATGATGGCAACTCAACAGCTGTCATAACCGTGACAGGTGCCACTGAAGATATATTGAAATTAAGACTCACAGGCATGCCATTACATGTGTCACTCTGTAAGCCATATTTGGCAGAATGGCAAGATCTAGGAGCGATGACTATGACGGCGTTGTCAGTAACTGATTGGGGCAGAGTTGGGCCACACACTGAGTTCAGCCCATCAACAAAATTGTACAAGGTCCCAGTTAACGTGTCTATATTGCTGAAGGCAGGAATACATATTGATGTGTCCACTTCACAGTCCTGAGTGTTTCAGTTGAGTCCTGAAGAAGATGAACTCCTTTCTTCAGTACCTTCAGGACTGTGGACAACAGGTCCTTCAGATGTAGGACTAATTAAGAATGCACAGCCTGTAGTCATAAGACCAAAAACAGAATACAGACCATGTGTAAGACAGTACCCATTAAAACCAGATGCAATTGAAGGAATACGACCAGTTATCGATGATCTATCAGAAGCAGGAGTAATAATTCCATGTCCAGACTCTCCATGTAACACACCGATATTTCCGGTTAAAAAGGCTCCACCCTCAGTGGGATGGAGAATGATTCAAGACCTCCAAGCTGTAAATGCTGCTGTGGTTAAAAGAGCACCGTGTGTTCCAGATCCGCACACTTTATTGAATTCATTAAGACCAAAGTCCAGCTGTTTTTCTGTAATAGACATCAGTAATGCCTTTTTCTCTGTACCGGTAGATCCAGATAGTCAATTTTGGTTTGCCTTTACCTTCAAAGGGCAACGATATACATTTACCAGATTGCCACAGGGTTATGCAGAAAGTCCAACCATTTATTCCCAAGTCATGTCAGCCTGCTTAGCTAATTTTGTTCCACCCGCAGACAGCCAATTGTTAGTGTATGTTGATGACATCTTAATTGCTTCTGATACACGTGAAAACTGCATCACTGACACAGTAGCACTGCTGTGTTTCCTATTTGACAATGGCCATAAAGTGAGCAAAAACAAAGTGCAGTTGTGTAGGGATAAAGTGAAATATCTGGGGCATGAACTATCAGCTACAGGACGCACTATTCTGTCTGATAGGAAAGAAGCAATTTTGAATGCTCCAAAACCACAAACCAAAAAGCAGACGATGTCATTTCTGGGACTGACAAACTATTGCAGAGCGTGGATTCCTTGCTATGCAGAGTTGACTAGTCCACTTTCAGATTTGATGTATAAAGATGATATTTCAATGTCAACCGTGTTGGAATGGAACAAAGATGCTGAGGAAGCCTTTGTGAAAGTAAAACAAACATTAGTGTCATCTACAGTTTTGGCACTACCGGATTATAGTAAGCCATTCATTCAGACTGTGGATTGTAGAAACAATTTCATGACAAGTGTCTTATTACAATCACATGGCACCAAATTAAGACCAGTGGCATACTACTCATCTAGATTGGATGCAGTGGCAAGTGCCTTGCCGCCATGTGTGCGAGCTGTGATTGCAGCCTCCATAGCTATTCAAAGTAGTAGTAACGTTGTTCTGTTCCATCAGTTGACATTGAAAGTCCCACATGCAGTTTCAGCACTTCTATTGCAAACAAACATGACATTCTTGTCTCCGGCTAGACATCTTTCGTGTATGTCTTTGCTGTTGTCACAACCACATCTAACAGTAGAAAGGTGCACGACATTGAATCCGTCAACATTGATACCTTTGCCTGAGGACGGTGAGCCGCACAGTTGCCTTGACGTGGCAACAGTCTGTATGAAGGCTCGCCAAGATCTTCAAGATACGCCCATCCCACACAGTACAGTCGTGTATGTGGATGGCTCGTCCACTAAAGATGCTTGTGGACAGACACAATCTGGGTATGCTGTTGTCACAAATTCAAAAGTATTGGACTCCTCTTCGCTACCCTCTTCATTTTCAGCTCAGGCTGCGGAATTAGTCGCGTTGACAGCCGCTTGTCATTTGTTTAAAGGTAAATCTGTAACTATCTATACAGACAGCCAGTATGCTTTCAGCACAGTACATGTGTTTGCAAAGGTATGGGAGGAGCGTGGTATGGTAACATCATCAGGAAAACCTGTGACTCACGCCACCCTTTTGGCAGCCTTACTGAAAGCTGTCCAATTACCACAGGAGATTGCTATATGCAAATGTGCGGCTCACACCAAAGGTTCAGATGTAGTCTCGAAAGGAAATGACTTCGCTGACAGAACTGCAAAAGCAGCTGCAGTGTCCTCTATTTTCGTTGTACAAGAGACCACTTTAGATATGAATTTGGATCATACACTGCTTGCTGAGATGCAGCAGCAGGCACCTGAGAGAGAAAAACAAATGTGGTTAAACAAAGGAGCTACGTTCGCGAATGATCTGTACACGTAACCACAAAAGAAACCCATATTGCCAAAAAACATGTTTAAATGGGCGGCGGTTATGAGCCATGGCGTTACTCATGTCTCATCAGGGGGTATGATATCCCAATTACAGCCTATTTTTTGTCTTTATGGGTTTGATGCGTTTGCAAAGCAGTATTGCAGAGCATGCATGACATGTGCAAAACACAACTCACAAGGCCACTTGAGGCCCCAGAGAGGCAAATTTCCAACACCACAATACCCCTTTCAAGTAATACACATGGATTACATTCAGTTAAATAAATATGAAGGAAAGGAATTTTGTTTAGTCATAATTGATGCCTTCTCAAAATGGGTAGAATTGTTCCCTACCAAGCATGCAGATGCACTTACAGTAGCAAAAGCGTTGTGTAAGGATATCATTCCACGATTTGGAATACCAGAAACCGTCTATTCAGATAATGGAGCACACTTCGTTAACGCTATGGTGCAACATGTAGGAGAAGCGCTACAGATTAACCTTAAGAATCACTGTGCTTATCATCCACAAAGTGCCGGATTAGTGGAAAGAATGAATGGTACGTCAAGAACAGATTAACAGAAACTATGGACGAAACAGGCAGACCATGGACACACTGTATAGATTTGGTGAAGATGTACATAAACATTACCAGTATGACAGGACTGACGCCATATGAAACGCTGTTCGGAAGAAGATACCGTCTCCCACATTATGGGCAAATCTGGGACGTTCCAGAAGAAGCAAATTTGGCAGATTATATGAGAAAAATGCTGGAAAAGCAAAAGGACAGGACCTCAAACATTGATGATCCCATCTCTCCACAGGACGACCCTAAAGTGGTACCTGGAGACTGGGTACTGATAAGAAGCATCAAGAGGAAACACTGGCACTCACCCAAGTGGGAAGGTCCATTCCAAGTACTGCTCACTACACCCACAGCCTTAAAAATAGGAGAGAGACAAACGTGGATACATTTAACACATTGTAAGAAAGTGATCTCTGTAAACCCAGTGTAAGTACGGGAAGTGAGCAAGTCTGATAATAGTGTGTGGCTCGGGTGTTAAGATCCAGAGCAGACACGAAAATCAGCAGAAGCAATTACAAGCCACTGACCAGAAACTTAGGACACTGGCTTTAGGGAGATCCTGACTATGGGGCGCCATACACCATTATGGATGAAAACAGCATTGTGCTGCTGGGCGTTAGCGTTGGAAGCCATAACGGTCACTATATGGGGAATGCATGTGTGGAAAAAGGGAATTGACAATGGGAACGTAGAGAACACCACAACCAGAACAGATGAAATTACAATTGGTAATGCAATCCACCGCGGTAGACGATATGTGGTTACTTCAAATGGAGTAACCTGCTACAATCATGGGAGGCAGATACTATGCGGCCTAAATCCTTGCGAGGACCAGGAAACATCCTACCAATGGGTTTATGCCTGTTACACCATGCCCAGAATCTATTATGTTGTACAGATATCCTTTTTGGCCCTCAGGCAGAGCAGCTGGGTTAGCGACCCGGAACAATGGCTGCATTATGATTTTTATATGACTACAGGTTTTCCCCGAGCCAGTCATTGGTGGGGAAATACCTTTCTAACAAATGGCCACTGGGCGCAAAATTCTTATGGGTGGACAGATGATGCAGTTAAGTGGAAAAATATCATATCAAATTTAACAGTCAGCGGCCGAACCAAAACAGTGACATTCACAATAAATTCATTAGCAGTCCCGATAAGTAACCCAGTGCATGTCTGCCACACATTTGCACTGTGCACCTACAAAGCGGGATATGATCCCTGCTGGAAGATTGTGCTGTGTCCAAAAACACCGAACACCAACGTTTCAAGAAACACCTTCGATCAAACAGTACCGGGCGATCTCCTGCCAGGACCAGGGTCAGTAACAGCAAAGCAGGCTCGTCTGCACAAAGGGCCACTATCGGCAGACGACTGGTTCCTAGTAACCACAGGAATTAGCGGACAGAATAATAATTGGCTCCTGATGGCAGAGCAAGCAGGAAATTCCACAAAACAGGACTGCATAGTATGCATGGGTCCAAGACCTATATTGCAAGTCATACCAGCAGCCTTAGAACAAAGCTGTGTACTACTGGTAATGACTAGTACATCAATTAGACCCGAACATAATTGCTCAAAGTGGGATAAGATCTATCCACTGTCTGCCATGTCACGAAGCAAACCGCTGTTCTCTGAAAAAGTGGCACTAGGAAATTATACGTGTGTAAACCTCCCAGGAACGGGAAAACAGTTGGGTTTGTTGAATTACAGTACCTGGTGCCAAAACACCGTTCAAACCAACATGCCCTTTAAGCCAGTAAGCAGAAGTGACGTGTGGTGGTGGTGTGGAGATAATAGGCTTTTTGATAGATTGCCTAGGAATGTGTCGGGCTACTGTGCCTTAGTGTCCCTACTCCTCCCAGTAAAAGCCATTCCCATTTTAGCTAAGGACTTGCTGTCGCACCTACAGTCTGTGGTGCCTGAAAATTGGCATAGAGTAAAAAGAGATTGGAAAGGAGTGGGAGATCCAACATATATTGATGCAATAGGAGTCCCCAGAGGAGTGCCTGATGAGTATAAACTGGCTGATCAGATAGCAGCTGGATTCGAATCCTCCATCTGTTGGTGGTGTTCAATTAATAAGAACGTAGACAGAATAAACTACATCCACTACAATGTACAGAAATTAGGAAATTGGACTGAGGAAGGATTTAAGGCTGTCCATTCACAGTTAGCAGCCACATCCCTTATGGCCTTCCAGAACCGGATTGCTCTGGATATGTTGTTGGCAGAGAAAGGACGTGTTTGTGCCATGTTCGGAGAACAATGCTGCACATTCATTCCCAACAACACAGCTGCAGATGGCAGCCTCACTCAAGCCATCGACGGTCTGAGGACGTTGAACAGGAAGATGAAAGAGCACAGTGGAGTAAACACCGAAGGCTGGGATTGGTGGCTGGAAGGGATGGGAAAATGGAGGTCTTTGATTTCTTCACTATTAGTGTCTATAGCAGTGTTTGCTGCGATTCTGACATTGTGTGGATGTTGTTGTATTCCGTGTATACGTGGACTTATTAATCGAATGATTACAACAGCGATAGGGCCAGGAATGCCCACTTCAGCTGCATACCCTCTCCTCGGACCCGAAGCCGGGGACGATGACGAGGATGAAGATGGCCACAATGATGACTGGGAGCAAGGAGTTCCTGAACTTTTCCCTGACCAAACTAAGTATGATGACCCAGACACCGATGATGATGAAGACGATGACATAACCTCTGGGGTGTAAGCCTGTAGAATATACCATGATGAACCTCTTAGTGAAAATCTCACAAAAAAAGAAGTGCTAAGCTAGGTGATAACTACTATATGTTTAACAGGCGATAAACAGGAGGGAAATGTTAAAGATTTTGTATAGTGTATATAAGTTATCACTGTTAAACATTTGTACCTTACTCTTTCTTCATTTAATTGTACAGGCCTGCTGTGTGGTATCTGTGACACTGTTATTTTGGCTGTT
Source organism: Thalassophryne amazonica (assembly GCF_902500255.1). Lineage (NCBI taxonomy): Eukaryota > Metazoa > Chordata > Actinopteri > Batrachoidiformes > Batrachoididae > Thalassophryne > Thalassophryne amazonica. Next base: position 124,099,322 of record NC_047106.1, read on the forward strand.
GTGACTTTATGATGCAGAACAGATGATAAGTGCAACCAGACAAGCCTGCAAGAACAGGATGTGCTGACCGCCACTGATAGACTAAACAAAAGGAAACAAAACTGTTTCTCCACGCAGCTGCAATCATTGGCATACGTGCCATGAGATGTTTTGTATTACGGGAGGAAACTTGTCATGCGATGTTTCCCCCACCCTTAGGACAAGTTTCACAATGTGGGTAGGGCTTCTCCTAATAAAAAGAGTGAGCATGCAGCAGCCCTCAGTGCTCTCAGTGGTACTACGTGTACGGACTGTCTGCACTCCTCGCGAGCTTCAATTGATATTCTGTCTCACTGGTGTTCTTGACTCTGTTTGTCTTGTTAAAGGTTTTAAGAATGTTTGGAGGAGAAAATACCCAACACATATGATTCCTGCTTCATGCGGACTTCATGTGCAATTCGACCACTTCACACACCAATTTGTGTGACAATTCGTGTGGGGCCCTAAGATTGGGAAGATCTTGAGATAGCTCTTTGAATTTACCCATTATGAGATGTTTCTTATATGACACCTTGGTAATGAGACACCTTGTTAGAGGCCATCAGTTGGGACTGAACCAACTGATATTAATTTTGCACTGACCAGGAACAGGAAAGCCAAGACATCTGCTGGTCTGTTGGCTTTCCATGTCTTTTTACACCTCCCTCTTCAGGTGTTCAATACTTTTTTTCTGTGTCATTTCACATTGTTACACATAATTTATGGACATCTATGGTTTGATTTCATTGTATGTGTGGATTACTTGGGTTGTTACCGACATCTTGTGAAAATTTCATTTCAGGAGCACCCTGAAATATATATTTACTGATAAAAAATGGTGACATGTTCAATTTTTAGTTTATCCACTTTACAGTGTATGCGGAAAGTATTTTTCGCACTTCACACCTTCCACAGTTTATGTTACATCCTTTTTCCAAAATGGAGTAAATCCACTTTTTCCTCTCAAAATTCTACTCACAATAACCCACAATGACATGGAAAAAAGCTTTTTTTTTGGGCAATTATATTTTAAAAAGAAAAAAAAAGAAAGAAATCACATTCAAACTCTTTGCTCATTGATGCACCTTTATAGCCTCAAATGTTCTTGAACATGATGCCACAAGCTTGGCACACCTATCTCTGGGTAGTTTTGCCAATTTTGTTTGCAGAGTATTGGTGCACAGACATTTTCAGGTCTTTCCGGGGATGTTCAATCAGATTCAGGTTTGGGCTGTGGCTGGACCACTCAAGGACATTCACCAAGCTGTCCTGAAGCTGCTCCTTTGATACCTTGGCTGTGTGCTTAGGGTCATTGTCCTGCTGGAAGATGAACTGTCACCCCAGTCTGAGCTCAAGAGTGCTCTGGAGCAGGTTTTCATCCAGGATGTCTCTGTACATGGCTGCATTAATCTTTCCCTCAATCCTGACTAGTCTCCCAATTCCTTCTGCTGAAAAACATCCCTACAGCATGATGCTGCCACCACCATGCTGCACTGTAGGGATGATGCCTGGTTTTCTCCAAACATGATGTCTGGCATTCACGTCAAAGAGTTTGATCATTGTCTCATCAGACCAGAGAATTATGTTTCTCATGGTCTGAGAGTCCTTCAGGTGCCTTTTTGGCAAACTCCAGGTGGGCTGCCATGTACCTTTAACTAAGGAGTGGCTTCCATCTGGCCACGCTACCATACAGGCCTGATTGGTGGATTTCTGCAGAGATTGTTGTCCTACTGGAAGGTTCTCCTCTCTCCACAGAGGAGTGCTGGAGCAGACAGAGTGACCATCGGGTTCTTGGTTACCTCCCTGACCCAGGCTCTTCTCCTTGATTGCTCAGTTTAGACGAGCTCCCAGCTCTTGAATTGTCTTGGTGGATCTTAACCTCTTCCATTTATGGATGATCAAGGCCACTGTGCTAATTGAGACCTTCAAAGGAGCAGAAATGTGTGACCATTGGGTTCTGGGTCATATTCCTGATTCAGGACCTTCTCCCATAATCAGTTTAGAGGGGCAACCAGCTCTAAGATGAGTGCTGGAGAATCCGAACATCTTCCATTTATAGGTGATGGAGGCTGCTGTGCTTAGTAGGAACTTCAAAGCAGCAGAAATGTTTCTGTACCCTTCAACACATTTGTGCCTTGAGACAATCCTGATCCAGAGGTCAACAGACAATTCCTTTGACCTCATGCTTGGTTTGTGCTCTGACATACACTGTCAACTGTGGGACCTTACAGTATATGTAGACAGGTGGGTCCCTTTACAAATCATGCCCAATCAACTGAATTTTATCCCAGGTGTGCTCCAGTTAAGCTGTAGAAATATCTCAAGGATGATCAGTGGAAACAGGATGCACCTAAGCTCAATTTTGCTATTCATTGCAAAGGCTGTGGATATTTATGTACATGTGATTTTGTTTTTGTTGTTGTTTTTATAGATTTGCAAAAAGCATCAGCCAAATGTTTTTAAAGGACATGTTGCACCAAAATCAGAACAATTAGGATTTAGGCTGTGAGTGACCATCCAATGATACTCCGGGATTAATTTGTGCACTTTCATGACCGGTTTCAAGGTATACGGCATTTGCAAAAAAAAAACAGCTACGGAGGCTGCAGAGAACAAAGTACTCATGAGTACTCGTGTGCTTCCGACAGCAGTGGCGTAGCTTTTAGAGACATCCCAGCGTGCGCTTGAATGGAATGTAGCTGCTAACATTATTAATAACCGAGGCACAGATTAATTCTGAAGTTTACACAAGTGTGATGTCACGTTATGATGACTCGTTTTTAAGTGATAACTGTTCATTTTGATGCAGTCACAGTAAAAGCAGCAGCCGTGAGAAGATTTAATGCGCCTGCACAGCCATTAGTCACAAATGCATCCTGTTAAAATCAAAAGAAAATGCTTCTAAGTGTTCTATATAACTGTGAAAAATCATATATATATATATATATATATATATATGTATGTGTGTGTGTGTGTGTGTGTGTGTGTGTGTGTAATCATGCAGCCTGTAAAAAACTACACAGGTCAGACTACCAGAGCAAGAATTTTAGCTGAAGAAGCTTCTGCAATTTGAAGCGAAATGTCCTCGCGTCAAGCAACCCAGTCCAGTCGAAGATTCAAGCTTCTCTACTATGGAAACCACCTGGACAACTGAGAGCCTACACAGAAACATCACAGAGACATTCCATGTCCATGTACACAGCGGCAATACACAACTGAGAGGTACAGTGTAGCATGGTATTTTAAGCCGCACCTGCGCACACATCAAGATCCAAATTCCCACAGACTCTCTCAACGGCAGCTCCACTGAAGGGAACACAAAGCAAAAAAGGAAAAACTTGGAACATGCCACTCACCCAGTTGTAAAGATTTCCAAATGTAAAGTCCGCACCATCAAAGGAGCCACCATGCATGCATTGCATGCGTGATTGCCAGTCTGAGAACACATGCAGGTCCTCTATAAGTCCTCACATAGCTCTCCAGCCAGCGAGCATTTCCAGGTGTACTAAAAGTCCTCACATGTATCACAGCCAGAGAACATGTCTAGGTCCACTTGTCCTCAGGTATGAATCTGGCGCACGATCGCTGGCCAGAGAATGATGTCTAACTGCATCGCTACCTTCAGCTCAAGTTCTGTCACAATTGTGGCAAGTTATAGTCCATTATCTTCTGAAAATAATGTATTCTTACATTTCCAATGTAAGAAATATATCTACGTGTTCAGGCAGTCTGTAGAAATAGTGTGGTGGAGACAGTCCACGTCCATCTTCACAGCAACAGTAAACCAGCATCCTGTGTCACAAACAGCAGCATCTTTAGGTTCCAAAATCCAACAGACTCTGAGGTAAGAGTGTCGTCTCCTCTGTAAATCCAAGCCAACACTTTCAAAGGAAAGCTCAGAAGCTTCATTATCAGACATGAAATGTACGACACACACCGAAAAATGCAGAGAATTGGCAAGTAAGATGTTTTCTGGAAATGCACCTGTTAACTCGATCAGGGAGAGCAATAAAAAACAGAGACCACTAATTATTAGTGCATGTGCGTGGAGAGACTTCCAATCATGAGTACTTTGCTGTGGTGTTGCTAAATGGTCTGTTAAAAAATGTGCAATATATCCTTCAACAATGCTCAACATTGAATCCCAACAAGGACAAATGGAGTATAATTTTGTCAAGTTTACAAAGGTTGCCATAATGTATTTGCAGACTGTCACAACATTATTTCATTATAAGAATGATGCTGGGATTCTACAGAATGTTGTTGAGACAATGTCACCATCTAATGTCATTATTTGGAAGTGATGTTGTGACTACATTGTGACAATGTAGAATTGCTGGGAAGGTTGTGATAAAATGTAAATACGAGGTCTGTGATAAAACTAACGTATCTTTTTATTTTTTTCAAAAACTATATGGATTTAAATCACGTGCGATTACATCAGACAACGTTGAACCCTCGTGCGCATGCGTGAGTTTTTTCACGCCTGTCGGTTACATCATTCGCCTGTGGGCGGGCTTTGAGTGAGGAGTGGTCTACCCCTCCCGTCGGAATCTCTTTGTCTGACAACTTCCTGAGAGACTGGCGCTTTGCTTGATCAAAATTTTTTCAGAACCTGTGTGGCACATCAAAGTGGACACCATTCGAGAAATTCAGCTGGTTTTCTGTGAAAATTTTAACGGCTGATGAGAGATTATGGATTGTTGCTGTCGCGTTAAGGACTGCCCACAGAGCGGGACGTCGCGACGTGCCCTGAGCCGCTGCTGTCTGCCTGTTTCGAGCTGAAAGCTTCCAAATTTAAGCCTCTGTTGACCCAGGACATCGTGACAGAACAGAGAACTTTCAGAAGAGGTCGGGATCAGCAGTTTATCCGGATATTCCACTGTTAAAGGAGATTTTATTAATGAAAGACGTGCGGACGGGTCCGTGCGTCGGGACACAGCCGGTGCGGTGCGGCGGCACAGGAAAAACACCGTGTTGATAACCATTTGTAAAAACCAGGCGTCTGCACTTTGTTTCATTACAAAATCTCCTTTAACAGTGGAATGTCTGGATAAACTGCTGATCCCGACCTCTTCTGAAAGTTCTCTGTTCTGTCATGATGTCCTGGGTCAACAGAGGCTTAAATTTGGACGCTTTCAGCTCGAAACAGGCAGACGACGGCGCCTCAGGGCGCGTCACGACGTCCCGCTCCATGGGCAGTCCTTAAAGCGACAGCAACAGTCCATAATCTCTCATCAGCTGTTAAAATTTTCACAGAAAACCAGCTGAATTTCTCGAATGGTGTCCACTTCAATGTGCCTCACAGTTTTTGAAAAAATTTTGATCAAGCAAAGCGTCAGTCTCTCAGGAAGTTCTCAGACAAAGAGATTCCGACGGGAGGGGTGGACCACTCCTCACTCAAAGCCTGCCCACAGGCAAATGACATAACCGACAGGCGTGAAAAAACTCTCATGCCCACGAAGGTTCAAGCTTGTCTGATGTAATCGCACGTGATTCAAATCCATATAGTTTTTGAAAAAAATAAAAACGTCCGATACTTTTCTAACAGACCTCGTATACAGTGTTGTGGCAACCTGCTACAAAAGCGCAGCAATGTTAAGTAATAACCAGAATATAACATTGCACCAATGTAGTGAGTATCTGTATATGCTGATAATCGGAAACATGAGGAAACTAAATTTAATATATCTTGAAAAGAATAATGATATTATTATCTCTCAGGAAGAGATTTGTGAAATTAACGGACATATTTACCTGGAGACAAGCAAAATGCCAGTTTCCAGGATCTAATTATAATAATGTGTGATTCATTAAATTTTATTATCTCCTTCACATACACAAGGGGGCAAGTGCCTGCAGGGAGTTGTTGTTTTGATTCCATATTGTAGGTTGATAGTTGTTCACACAGTTCATGCAGAGGGAAACATTCCACTTAAAGATTGAATTACAAAGTCTCTGAGGGTTGCCTGGTTATAAACAGTACATACTGCCTGCATGTGAAATTACCCCCCTTCTATTATTGGCAGTTATTCTAAATATTGATGGGAACAATGCCTGAATGCCAGTTCCAACACCCATTACATTTTGTGTAATGGTTCATTTAAAACAATGTCCCAAAAAAAAAAAAATGTACTAAGTGAATAAATGTATATTCACAATGTCAAAATGAAGTCTGGATGGTGAGTATACATTTACGATAAACACTTACTTCAGTCAAAAATCATGGTAGGACTGGAGCCTATCCCAGCAGTCACAGGGTGTGAGGCAGAGTACACCATGGACAGGACCCCAATCTGTCACAGGGCCACATATAGATGGACAAACACATTCACACACATTTATGGTCAATATAGAGTCACCAATTCACCGAACTTGCCTGTCTTTGTAAGTGGGACATACTGCATCTATCTATCCATCAATCCATTTTCTATACCTGCTTACTCCAATCAAGGGTCACAGGCAGACTGGAGCCCATCCTACCAGACATAGGGCATGAGGTGGGATACACCCCAGATAGGATGCCAGCAGTCTGTCGCAAGGACACACATAGACAAGCAAACACATTCACACTTGCATTCACACCTATGATCAATTTAAACTTAATTTATATACTCAACAAAAATATAAACGCAACACTTTTGGTTTTGCTCCCATTTTGTATGAGATGAACTCAAAGATCTAAAACTTTTTCCACATACACAATATCACCATTTCCCTCAAATATTGTTCACAAACCAGTCTAAATCTGTGATAGTGAGCACTTCTCCTTTGCTGAGATAATCCATCCCACCTCACAGGTGTGCCATATCAAGATGCTGATTAGACACCATGATTAGTGCACAGCTGTGCCTTAGACTGCCCACAATAAAAGGCCACTCTGAAAGGTGCAGTTTTATCACACAGCACAATGCCACAGATGTTGCAGGATTTGAGGGAGCGTGTAATTGGCATGCTGACAGCAGGAATGTCAACCAGAGCTGTTGCTCGTGTATTGAATGTTCATTTCTCTACCATAAGCTGTCTCCAAAGGCGTTTCAGAGAATTTGGCAGTACATCCAACCAGCCTCACAACCGCAGACCACGTGTAACCACACCAGCCCAGGACCTCCACATCCAGCATGTTCACCTCCAAGATCGTCTGAGACCAGCCACTCGGACAGCTGCTGAAACAATTGGTTTGCATAACCAAAGAATTTCTGCACAAACTGTCAGAAACCGTCTCAGGGAAGCTCATCTGCATGCTCGTCGTCCTCATCGGGGTCTCGACCTGACTCCTGTTCGTCATTGTATCCGACTTGAGTGGGCAAATGCTCACATTCGCTGGCGTTTGGCACGTTGGAGAGGTGTTCGCTTCACAGATGATGCAAAGGAGATGTGTTGCACTACATGAGGCAAATGGTGGTCACACCAGATACTGACTGGTATCCCCCCCAATGAAACAAAACTGCACCTTTCAGAGTGGCCTTTTATTGTGGGCAGTCTAAGGCACACCTGTGCACTAATCATGGTGTCTAATCAGCATCTTGGTATGGCACACCTGTGAGGTGGGATGGATTATCTCAGCAAAGGAGAAGTGCTCACTATCACAGATTTAGACTAGTTTGTGAACAATATTTGAGGGAAATGGTGATATTGTGTATGTGGAAAAAGTTTTAGATCTTTGAGTTCATCTCATACAAAATGGGAGCAAAACCAAAAGTGTTGCATTTATATTTTTGTTGAGTGTATATATATATATATATATATATATATATATATATATATATATATATATATATATATATATATATACAACCCCAATTCCAATGAAGTTGGGACATTGTGTGAAGTGTAAATAAAAACAGAATACAATGATTTGCAAATCCTCTTCAACCTATATTCAATTTAATTTTTTTGTTTTGTGCAAATATTTGCACATTTTAAAATGGATCACTGCAACACATTTCAAAAAAGCTGGGACACGGCCACCAAAAGACTGGGAAAGTTGATGAATGCTCAAAGAATATGTGTTTGGAACATTCTACAGGTGAACAGGTTAATTGGAAACAGGTGAGTGTCATGATTGGGTATAAAAGGAGCATCCCCAAAAGGCTCAGCCATTCACAAGCAAAGATGAGGTGAAGAAAAATACTCCAACAGTTTAAGAACAATGTTTCTCAATGTTCAATTGCAAGGAAGGCTCAGGAACATTTCAGAAGACCATTGTCAGTTAACACAGTTCGTCGCTACATCTGCAAGTGCAAGTTAAAACTCTACCATGCAAAGCGAAAGCCATACATCAACAACATCCAGAAATGCCACCGCCTTCTCTGGGCCTGAGCTCATTTGAAATGAACAGGTGCAAAGTGGAAAAGTGTGCTGTGGTCTGATGAGTCCACATTTCAGATTGTTTTTGGAAATCATGGACACCATGTCCTCTGGACAAAAGAGGAAAAAGACCATCCAGAATGTTATCAGCACAAAGTTCAAAAGCCAGCATCTGTGATGGTATGGGGGTGTGTTGGTGCCCATGGCATGGGCAGTTTACACATCTGTGATGGCACCATCAATGCTGAAAGGTACATCCAGGTTTTAGAGCAACACATGCTGCCATCCAAGCAATGTCTTTTTCAGGGACGTCCCTGCTTATTTCAGCAAGACAATGCCAAGCCACATTCTGCAGCGAGGCTTCGTAATAAAAGAGTGTGGGTACTAGAATGGCCTGCCTGCAGTCCAGACCTGTCTCCCATTGAAAATGTGTGGCACATTTTGAAGCGCAAAATACGACAACGGAGACCCCGGACTGTTGAATAACTGAAGTCATACATCAAGCAAGAATGGGAAGGAATTCCACCTACAAAGCTTCAACACTTAGTGTCCTCAGTTCCCAAATGCTTATTGAGTGTTGTACGAAGGTGATGTAACACAGTGGTAAACATACCACTGTCCCAGCTTTTTTGAAACATGTTGCAGGCATCCATTTCAAAATGAGCAAATATCTGAACAAAAACTATAAAGTTTATTAGTTTGAAAATTAAATATCTTGTCTTTGTTTTGTATTCAATTGAATATAGGTTGAAGAGGATTTGCAAATCACACACACACACACACACACACATTTTTTTTTTTTTTTTTTTTGGCAGATTGCATGTAGTGAAATTGTGAATTTCTTGGAGAACAGGGTAGAATGAAAATGAATTGTCCTACCTCATTGCCACAAAATCTCATCAAGTCTGTTATGGTTTCCATGATGCTTAAGCAGCTGCATTGCCTTGAATTTCAGACCATTCCCTGTCACGTGGAACCATTTTCTCAGTTCCTGTTCAATATCATGATAATGCACTTTCCTCCTCCCACCAAGCAGCTGTTTTGCTGTTTGGGCCAGGGTTGCAAGCTTATCCTTATTCCTACGCCACTCTCGGACGTGTTTACTGTAGACTTGGAAAATCTGAGCAGCATGGTGCTTCCCCTTCTCTTCTACTTCTTTCATGACTTTTAGCTTGAATGCTGCCAAGTAGCAATGTTTGCATGGAGACATTTTATGTAATTGTGTAGCAGCTATTGAATGCAGTAAAACAACATTCATTTCGAGTCTGTGCTGCTCCTCTTGCAAGCAGTACAGTAAGCATGCATGCATGCGCAGGCAAATGATCATCAATAAATAGATAGATATGTACACACACACACCTCAAAAACTGGTCAAAATATCTTCATATCAAAAGCACAAACTGTTTAAATGCAATAATCTTAAACACAACAAACACAAAACTGTCTGAAATATGATCTTGTTGATTTGCAAAAGTGTGTTGAAAATATGTTGAGAAATCTATCAGTGAAGCAACTAGAGTAGGGGTATTCAATTCCAGTCCTCGAGGACCGGTGTCCTGCAACTTTTAGATGTGTCCCTGGTCCAACACAACTGAATCAAATGGCTGAATTACCTGCTCATTTTACAGTCAGGTTCTCCAGAGTGGTGCTAATGGCCTTATTAGATGACTCAGATGTGTTGAAGCACAGACACATCTAAAAGTTGCAGGACACCGGCCCACGAGGACTGGAGTTGAATACCCCTGAACTAGAGGCTGTTACTTCAAACTCAAGTAAGGTCTGGGGTTACAATTTAAGTTTTTTCACATGCACATTCATACAGTGCATCCAGATTCACAGTGCTGCACTTCTTCCATATTTTATGTTACAACATTATTTCAAAATGGATGGAATTCATTGTTTTCCTCAAACATCTACACACAATACCCAATAATGATAATGTGATTTTTTTTTTTTTTTAGATTTTTGCAAATTTATCAAAAATAAAAAAAAAACCTAAGAAATCACATGTATTCATAGCCTTTACCATGAAGCTCAAAATTGAGCTCTGGTGCATCCTCTTTCCATTGATCATGCTGAAGCTTCATTGAAGTCCACCTGGCATAAATTCAATTGACTGGACATGATTTGGAAAGGCACACACCTGTCAACGTATAAGGTCCCACAGTTGACAGTGCATGTCACAAACCAAGCATGAAGTCAAAAGAATTGTCTGTAGACCTCCAAGACAGGATTGTCTCGAGGCACAAATCTGGGGAAGGGTACAGAAACATTTCTTCTGCTTTGAAGGTCCCAATGAGCAGAGTGCCCTCCATTATCCATTATCCATAAATGGAAGAAGTTCGGATCCACCATTACAATTCCTAGAGCTGGGTGCCCATCTAAACTGAACAATCGGGGAGAAGAGCCTTAGTCAGGGAGGTGACCAAGAACCCGATGGTCACTCTGTCAGAGCTCCAGCATTTCTCTGTGGAGAGAGGAGAACCTTCCAGGAGGACAACCATCTCTGCAGCAATCCACCAATCAGGCCTGTATGGTAGAGTGGCCAGATAGAAGCCACAACTTAGTAAAAATACATGTGAAGGACTCTCAGACTATGAGAAACAAAATTCTCTGGTCTGATGAGACAACAACTGAACTATTTGGTGTGAATGCCAGGCATCATGTTTGGAGGAAACCAGGCACCATCCCTACAGTGAAGCATGGTGGTGGCAGCATCATACTGTCATACATCATACATATTTTTCATCAATAGGAACTGGTAGAGTAGTCAGGATTGAGGGAAAGATGAATGCAGCAGTGTACAGAGACATCCTGGATGAAAATGCACTCGTGACCACAGGCTGGGGTGATGGATCATCTTTCAGGAGGACAATGACCCTAAGCACGCAGCCAAAATATCAAAGGAGTGGCTTCAGGGCAACTCTGTGAATGTCCTTGAGTGGTCCAGCCAGAGCCCAGACCTGAATCTGATTGAACATCTCTGGAAAGATCTGAAAATGGTTGTGCACCAGTGCTCCCCATCCAACCTGATGGAGGCAGTGTGGACAAATTTTTAGGGGGGGAGCTTCGGTTGGTGACACTGGCCAGACTATGACACATCCTCCTTCCTCTTTGAGAAAAAGCACCACAGTTCAGCACTATGGACAGCTCTTGCAGGAGTGACAACTAACTGACAACATTCTTATGAGTTTATGCGACATACATATACACACCAATGTTATCACCATTGTGCATGTGTGTGCATCCATTCCTTTCACAAAATGGTGTTATATTGATGACTGCAGCTTTGTTTTTCCTACAAAGTCTGCAACTGTATTCTTGAGTGGGTGCAACTCTCCTCAATTGCCAACAGTCTTAGCTCTGTGTGACTGCAGCTTAACAATAGTGTTTATGCTGTTGTCAGATTATTCCTTTGAGTGTCCTGCTTTCAGTGATGGCTCGGCCCATTAGCCTGCCGCTGTTAGCCTGAGTACCAGCATTACTGTTTCACAATAACGCTTGTTACTGTGCAGCTGCCACTGGTCTGACATTAAATTATTTTTATTGTGACGCATATTCGGAAGGATATGATTGTCATTTGGAGCTGCCAGAGATGTCAGGCACCCGACACCTGGTCTCTCTCATTAATATGCACAAAAACCTCTTTAAATTAATGTGAGATGAATACACTATTGCAAAACCTAGCAAATGTAATCGAATTCTAATCAGTCGTTTGCACTGTTGGTGTCCTGTGCAATCCATATGGATAAAATGGACAGAGAAATACAGAAAAAATCTATTCAATCCCTCTTTACTCCTCTGCTGTGCAGTATACTCTTGTGAAGCATCTTGGGATTCAACTCAACCTTTATTTCTAAAGCACCTTTAAAATGACAGTAGTTGACCTAAGTGCTGTACATAATTAAAAATGGGTAAATGAATTAAGAATGATAATAAAATTACAACAGGCAATGAATCAAATAAAAGACAAAGTAAAATAAAGAGTAAAAAGTAGTAGGAAAAGTGGTAAAAGTAGCAACAGTGGTAAGGAAAAACTTCCTCTGATGATAATGAGGAAGAAACATCAAGCAGACCAGACTGAAACAGGTGAACCTCTGCTTGCGCCATGCTGCCAAAAGACTACAACTAAGGTATAACTTGTCAGCATTAGGCAACAGGATACCAAAGGAAATACTAAGGTGAAACAGAGATGTAATCACTCATTTAGGAAATGCCAGAGAAAAGAAATTGTTTTTTAAAGAGGATTTAAAAGTCTCTCAGGACAGGGATGATCTAATATCAAAGGGGAGACTAAACCAGAGCCTGGGGGCAGCCGCTGCGTAGGCTCTGTCACCTTTCATCTTTAATCTGGTTTTAGGCACCTCCAGCAACAGTTGGTCAGAAGACCTTAAGGCTCTGGTTGGGGTGTAAGGAGAAAGAATCTCCGAAAGATACACTGGGGCCAGGCCATTGAGGGCTTTAAAAACAATTAAAAGAAGTTTAAAATGGGCTGGAAACCACATATTCCTGCCAACAACTGTGCATGGCTAAGAACTGTGCCAAGAACTACATCCAAGAACTATATGAACTCTGGCATTGTCAAGTCGTGCTTAATTGGAACTGCATCACAAACACGCAGCAGTTGACCTCTGACAATAATTCATGAACTGTGTGCAATTCATGAACTGCAAACCTTATTTCCTAAGTGGAGAACATTATTTCCAGAACTGTGAACATTTCTGTTTTAAGCCTTCTCTGAACTGTGAACTGTTAAGGCTTCCAGTGTTACAAGTGCAATCACTCATCATCTCTATCCTCCGTTTTCCTAGTTCCTGGTCCCGGCTCTGAACATTCCAAGATCCCAGTTCATTCTCAAGACTGTCTCGGGAATCTGCAGCTCCCTAATTTACAACACCACGAGCAGGCTGACTCTCCACTCTGCAGGCACTCCCAGCGCAGCATTATTATTTTCCTTCTTGTAAATAAATATCTTTTTGTTCACAGCCCACTTTGTTCTTTGTTCCCAGCATTTGGGTCCAAAGCCTGAAATGGTCCAGTTTCCTCCAGAACCCTACCCATACACATAACATTTTCAGTGAATGAAGATGAATGATGGTATATAATTACATCCACTTATGGCCAAGCTGTGCGACTGAAAATGCATTTGCAATAACATGGACAATTCAGAGGTTACCAGTCAAATACCAACCTAGGAATAAAGATGGTGTGTTAAACACCTGCCTCGGCCTTTTTAATATGGTGGATCACAGGAAGGGTATCCGGCATAAAACTTGTGCCAAAGACCAATGCGGGTCTGGGAGCACCCGAAATGACAACACACAGAAGAGACAATGATAGGCAGTTTTACCATAAGACAATTGCTGAGGGCCTCTTTCACCAATGGACCTTGTGAATGTTTAAATTTATGAAACATTTTTCCTTTCTTATTACTACAAAAGAATGATCTACAAAGGATAAAATCAAATCTGTCTAAATGTAAATGTGGGTCTAGGCAATTAAATAGCTACATTTGCCAATATTTTTTAGCACCCATATTTCATATTAATGGATTATTTCACCTTGAATTTGCACCTTGTGTATTGCATTTGCCCTAAATCCAGTGAAGTAGAACTCTTAGTTACTGTCAGAGATAGAACGTCACTATCTGTGTGAAGCAATGAAACATTTTAAAAGGGGATTTGAGAACAGAGAGGAAGAAGATTAATGAAGGTCCAGTTAAAATAAAGTTTGCTTAAACTGAGAAAAGTCTGTACATCCACAGACTCCATAATGGAGAAGCAATAAGTAGCTCCTGGTAGATGAAGAAGCTGAGTTAACTAACATAAGTAGCCTTGCAGTTGCCTGTTGTACCAACCCAGTCTCATGGCAAGTTGTGATTCAGCAGCACGAAATATACATTAATCTACTGGCTTGTGATACTGTGACGAAAAGCGCCTCATTTTCGTCACGGCAACACGTATTCATCTAATTCATTCTGTGGTGGCTGCACGAAAGTAAAAGTGAAGCAGGGGGGTCAGGGTGGTTATGGTTAGGGTGGGGGAAAGGAGTAAGATTAGGTTATGGTTAAGGTTAGGGTTGGGGGTAGGAGTAGGGTTAGTAATATTGAGTTAAAAAAAAACCCTGTCATGAAAATTTGACTCATTTTGTCACGGGAGCATGAAAAAAAAATCTGAGACTGGGCTGGTTGTACAATGTACACACACATAAATGACCTTAAGTGTATGCCTTTAAGTGTATTTGGTATTAATTTGACACCGAATGTGCACTATCACGGCCCTGGCCCATGTTGTTCGGTTTGGAGGTTGGGGAGGGCTTGTTTGTCTTTGTGGCCGCTCCTGCCTCTGCTTTCTGTCCAGGTACTCCTGCTTCACCTCCTCCCTTCTTGTTTGGCTGTGGCTCCACCTGTGTGATTGCGGCCTCATTAAAACCTGAGTGCAGGTGTGTGTGTGAGAAGCACTCCTCCTGTCTCCACTATGCACACAGGGCTTGGACTGTTGGAGCCCTGCTGAAGCCAGCCATGGATTTTTAAGTTTTTCTGTTTATTTGATTAATTTACACTTCCACATGCACTGCAACACTTGCACACATACTGACTCATATGTACATGTTATTTTGTTTAAATAAATATTAACTTGTTCCATGTGTTGTCTCCCCTCTTTGTTACTCCCTTATTATGCCAGGGGTGTAACAAATGGGGGCTCGTCCTTTTTAAATTAGGCGATTGTTCATGTGTGGCAGATGTGACTCAGTTTATTTAAGGTAAGAATCCTTTGGGTTACTCTCGTAAAATGTCATTTGATGTTAATACTGGATTTGTTAAGCGCATTTGTAGTTTCTTTGGTTTGAAGTTTATGAATGAGACTTTTCCTATGTTTTGACGTCATTTGTCTTATATGGTGTTGTGTGCTTTTGGGGAGACGCAGGCTTGATTGTGTGGCTGGAGATTTGTTTGGTCCATTGGATGTATTTGTTGTTTGAGACCCATTTGGTAACTGTATAAATTGTAATGTGCATCCTTTGTTAAAAAGTGGGGATTTTCCTGGCAGGTTTTAGGCATTGTTCTCAAAAGGAGAGCAATTGCTGGGGAGTTTTAGGGACGGAGGCCAGTGCGGGTTGAAGCATCCCACTCTTACCTTCCCCTTCATTGACTTCAGGTGTGTTCAGGGCCATTACGGCTGCTGAGAGTAACGCGTAATTCCCACTGCCACACTTTCAGAAGACTAGGGAGGAGCTAGTCTAGGGACTATTTTGAGAGAATAGTGGAGATCCTCTCTTTTGTTGGGTGTAACATTGCTAAATTATCAGTTAAGCTTCTGTGGTCTCAGTTTTTTTTTTTGTACAATGTATATAGTGGGAGAATTTGTGGAGTCACCTTCTGTGAGTGGCTTAGATTGTTGTACTAAGCAGCAGTTGGCCTCTATTGGAGAATATTATAAAGTTGAGGTTGGAGACTTGAGGAAAAACATGGATTACATTAAAGAGAACTTGAAAGCTGCATTGATTGAGAGTGTGTTGTCTGAACAGGATGCTGTAACTGCTGGTGAGAAAAACTCTGATTTCACATTTGAACAAAAGAATTACTTATGTTGGAAATGAGCAAATGAAAATGGCCCCGGAGAAGGAAAGGCTTCAACTGGAGCAGGACAGGTTAAGGATGGCTTCAGAGGTCTGGTCCAAGAAAGGCATTTGATTTAATTTCTAATTTGCATCTTGTTCCGAAGTTTGAAGAGTGAACCAGACACCTTTTTTCCCCTTTTTGAAAGAGTTGCTAATTTGAGAGGTTGGCCTGAAGCTAATCAGGTTGTGATGCTACAGTCAGTCTTTACTGGGAAGGCTCAAGCAGCATATTCGGCGCTGAGTGACCAAGAGAGCAGAGATTACAGAACTGTTAAGGAGGCTGTGTTAAAAGCTTATGAATTGAATCGAGGGCAGATGATGTTCTGCCCTTGATGTTACATTTGAAGAACTTTGTGACTTGGTTGTACTCAAGCAGTTTCTTGACTGTCTTCCACCTGATGTGGCTACTCATATTACAGAAAGAGGAAAATCTACTGTCTGAGGCAGCTACCATTGCTGATGAGTACATTTTGGCTCATAAAGGAAAAAGTAGGAGGTATACACACTCTGATTTTTCTACTGTCAAACCTATAAGTCAATCAATCAATCAATCAATTTTTTTTTATATAGCGCCAAATCACAACAAACAGTTGCCCCAAGGTGCTTTATATTGTAAGGCAAGGCCATACAATTATTATGTAAAACCCCAACGGTCAAAACGACCCCCTGTGAGCAAGCACTTGGCTACAGTGGGAAGGAAAAACTCCCTTTTAACAGGAAGAAACCTCCAGCAGAACCAGGCTCAGGGAGGGGCAGTCTTCTGCTGGGACTGGTTGGGGCTGAGGGAGAGAACCAGGAAAAAGACATGCTGTGGAGGGGAGCAGAGATCGATCACTAATGATTAAATGCAGAGTGGTGCATACAGAGCAAAAAGAGAAAGAAACAGTGCATCATGGGAACCCCCCAGCAGTCTACGTCTATAGCAGCATAACTAAGGGATGGTTCAGGGTCACCTGATCCAGCCCTAACTATAAGCTTTAGCAAAAAGGAAAGTTTTAAGCCTAATCTTAAAAGTAGAGAGGGTGTCTGTCTCCCTGATCTGAATTGGGAGCTGGTTCCACAGGAGAGGAGCCTGAAAGCTGAAGGCTCTGCCTCCCATTCTACTCTTACAAACCCTAGGAACTACAAGTAAGCCTGCAGTCTGAGAGCGAAGCGCTCTATTGGGGTGATATGGTATTACGAGGTCCCTAAGATAAGATGGGACCTGATTATTCAAAACCTTATAAGTAAGAAGAATAATATTAAATTCTATTCTAGAATTAACAGGAAGCCAATGAAGAGAGGCCAATAGGGGTGAGATATGCTCTCTCCTTCTAGTCCCCGTTAGTACTCTAGCTGCAGCATTTTGAATTAACTGAAGGCTTTTTAGGGAACTTTTAGGACAACCTGATAATAATGAATTACAATAGTCCAGCCTAGAGGAAATAAATGCATGAATTAGTTTTTCAGCATCACTCTGAGACAAGACCTTTCTGATTTTAGAGATATTGCGTAAATGCAAAAAAGCAGTCCTACATATTTGTTTAATATGCGCTTTGAATGACATATCCTGATCAAAAATGACTCCAAGATTTCTCACAGTATTACTAGAGGTCAGGGTAATGCCATCCAGAGTAAGGATCTGGTTAGACACCATGTTTCTAAGATTTGTGGGGCCAAGTACAATAACTTCAGTTTTATCTGAGTTTAAAAGCAGGAAATTAGAGGTCATCCATGTCTTTATGTCTGTAAGACAATCCTGCAGTTTAGCTAATTGGTGTGTGTCCTCTGGCTTCATGGATAGATAAAGCTGGGTATCATCTGCGTAACAATGAAAATTTAAGCAATACCGTCTAATAATGCTGCCTAAGGGAAGCATGTATAAAGTGAATAAAATTGGTCCTAGCACAGAATACTCAGCTCAATAGAGCTCTGACTCTTTGTCAGCGTGGCTACAGTGCTGAAAAGAAACCTGGGGTTGTTCTTATTTTCTTCAATTAGTGATGAGTAGAAAGATGTCCTAGCTTTACGGAGGGCTTTTTTATAGGGCAACAGACTCTTTTTCCAGGCTAAGTGAAGATCTTCTAAATTAGTGAGACGCCATTTCCTCTCCAACTTATGGGTTATCTGCTTTAAGCTACGAGTTTGTGAGTTATACCACGGAGTCAGGCACTTCTGATTTAAAGCTCTCTTTTTCAGAGGAGCTACAGCATCCAAAGTTGTCTTCAATGATGTAAAACTATTGACGAGATACTCTATCTCACTTACAGAGTTTAGGTAGCTACTCTGCACTGTGTTGGTATATGGCATTAGAGAACTTAAAGAAGGAATCATATCCTTAAACCTAGTTACAGCACTTTCTGAAAGACTTCTAGTGTAATGAAACTTATTCCCCACTGCTGGGTAGTCCATCAGAGTAAATGTAAATGTTATTAAGAAATGATCAGACAGAAGGGAGTTTTCAGGGAATACTGTTAAGTCTTCTATTTCCATACCATAAGTCAGAACAAGATCTAAGATATGATTAAAGTCGTGGGTGGACTCATTTACATTTTGAGCAAAGCCAATTGAGTCTAATAATAGCTTAAATGCAGTGTTGAGGCTGTCATTCTCAGCATCTGTGTGGATGTTAAAATTGCCCACTATAATTATCTTATCTGAGCTAAGCACTAAGTCAGACAAAAGGTCTGAAAATTCACAGAGAAACTCACAGTAACGACCAGGTGGACAATAGATAATAACAAATAAAACTGGTTTTTGGGACTTCCAATTTGGATGGACAAGACTAAGAGTCAAGCTTTCAAATGAATTAAAGCTCTGTCTGGGTTTTTGATTAATTAATAAGCTGGAATGGAAGATTGCTGCTAATCCTCCGCCTCGGCCCGTGCTACGAGCATTCTGACAGTTAGTGTGACTAGGGGGTGTTGACTCATTTAAACTAACTGCTGTGTGGGCCACTGAAGAGGAGGTACTGCTGGCCCACCACCACCAGAGGGCGCCCTGCTTGGAGTGCGGGCTCCAAGCACGAGAGGGCGCCAGACCCAGAAGAAGTGACAGCTGTCACTCATCCTCTGCACCAGCTGTCACTCGTTCATCATCACCACCATAAAAGCCGGACTGCAACTCCACCTCACCGCCGAGAAATCGACTACCATTACCCAGGTAATTTCTCTGTGAACTTAAGACTGTGTATCTGTCTAAACTCTTCTTTGCAGCCGTTTTCCTGTCGGTGAGACTCGTCTGTGGAGGTGGCGTTTGAGGTGTTCAGCGACGGCTTCGCAACACCTCCCACCCAGATAAGTGCTCAAACAGGAGCTGCACGAGTGTGTGCTTGGAGGTGGAGGCGCTTCCTCCCTCGTAAACTGTGGATTTACTGAGTGTGCGGACTCACACTCACTCATCATATTTCTGCTTTCTGCCAGCAGTACCAGGGTCGACAGCCGAAGACAGAGGCCACCTGGGGACTCGGGACTTGGCGGCTCCGATGTTCTTCAGACCGTCGGTGGTGGAAGCCGTGTGGGACGCAGCTTCTCTCTCGTCGGGGGTCTTCTATCTTCGAGCCTGCCCACACGTCACCTGGTGTTAAATTGACTGTGCAGATTACAGAACGTTTCGTTGTGTATTATCGCAACATTAAATTGTTACCTTTTTGGCTTATTCATTGTCCGTTCATTTGCGCCCCCTGTTGTGGGTCCGTGCTACGACACCTTCCCAACACTAACATATTCATCCTGCTGTAACCAGGTTTCTGTAAGGCAGAATAAATCAATATGTTGATCAATTATTATATCATTTACCAACAGGGACTTAGAAGAGAGAGACCTAATGTTTAATAGACCACATTTAACTGTTTTAGTCTGTGGTGCAGTTGAAGGTGCTATATTATTTTTTCTTTTTGAATTTTTATGCTTAAATAGATTTTTGCTGGTTGTTGGTGGTCTGGGAGCAGGCACCGTCTCTACAGGGATGGGGTAATGAGGGGATGGCAGGGGGAGAGAAGCTGCAGAGAGGTGTGTAAGACTACAACTCTGCTTCCTGGTCCCAACCCTGGATAGTCACGGTTTGGAGGATTTAAGAAAATTGGCCAGATTTCTAGAAATGAGAGCTGCTCCATCCAAAGTGGGATGGATGCCGTCTCTCCTAACAAGACCAGGTTTTCCCCAGAAGCTTTGCCAATTATCTATGAAGCCCACCTCATTTTTTGGACACCACTCAGACAAGTCAGTCCCAAGTTGGCAAGGTTTGAGTTGACTAGACCTAATTGGTTTTTACAGTCTGAGTTCTGAACAGTCTTGTAATTACTGTCGTGAGAAGGGGCACTGGAAGAGTGGATGTCCTGTCTTGAAAAGTAAAGCTGGTCATTTTAGTGCTAAAAATATTAAACCTGCTGCATTTACAGCCCGGAAGAGGGACTTTTCAGCTTCAGGGATGAAGTTTAAACATTGCTCTGCCTTGGAAGCATTTGTTTCAGATGGTTTTGTGTCTTTGTGGTAATGATTATAAAGTGCTGGTAAGGATTCTGAGGGATACTGGGGCAATGGATTCTTTCATTTGAGCTTCAGTTTTGCCATTTTCGGAGGAGACTGATACAGGTGACTGTGTTATTGTAAGAGGTGTCAGTTTGGTCCCATTGAGTGCTCCACTGCATAAGGTTTTTCTGAAATGTGGTCTTGTTGAAGGAGATATTCATCCAGCTTTACCAATAGAGGGCGTTGATGTCATTTTGGGTAATGACTTGGCTGGTGACAGAGTTTGGGCTTCTGATTGTCCTGTTAAAGTTTGAGCCCGAATTGAGGAACAAGATAACTAAGTGGGATTTTCCAGAAGTGTTCACAGCTTGTGTGGTCACCAGAGCTATGACTAAGGCTAAGTCTGACACTAATGAACATTGTGTGTCTGATTTTGTCTTTCACTTACCAGTCATTTTCAATTTCTCAGCAGGAACTGGTCACTAAACAGAGAGCAGATGCATCTTTGAGTGAACTGTTTGACAAAGTGCAGCCCACTCAAGAGGCAAAAAGTTCTGCATCTGGGTATTTCCTACAGCGTGAGGTACTGGTTAGGAAATGGACTCAAGGACTGGACATCCTGGGAACTCCAGTTTTTCAAGTTTTGGTTCCTACTAAATTCAGAAATAGTGTTGGCTTGCTCACACGATCAGAATGGGCATTTGGGAGTTAAAAATGTACAGTCATATTCTTCGTTATTTCTTTTGGCCCCGTTTGAAGCGTGACGTTGCAGCTCATATTAAGACTTGTCATACATGTCAAGTAACAGGTAAACCGAATCAGGTTATTAGACCTGCTCCACTTCAACCAATTCCTGTAATTGAGAATCCTTTTGAGCATTTGATCATTGATTGTGTCGGACGTTTACCTAAATCAAAATCTGGCTCTCAGTATCTGCTGACAGTAATGTGTTTGGTTACTCGTTACACTGCGGCCTACGCACTGCGTAATATTACTGCAAAGTCTATTGTTAGAGCGTTGACTCAGTTTATAGCCATTTTTGGTAGCCCTAAAGTCATCCAAAGTGACCAGGGCTCAAATTTTTCTTCACATCTCTTTGCACAAGTTCTAAAACAGCTTAACATTAAGCACAATCAGGTTTCAGAGTATCATGCACAGAGTCAGGGAGCTTTGGAGAGGTTCCATCAGACACTGAAGTCCTTGTTGCGCTCTTATTGTGCAGAGTTGTGTAAGGATTGGGAAGATGATTTGTCTTGGTTACTTTTAGCTGCGAGAGAGGTTTGTCAGGCAAGTACTGGTTTCAGTCCAAACGATCTGGTCTTTAGCCATAAAGTACGGGGTCCGTTGGCAGTACCTCATGATAACTGGGCCTCAAATGAACCTCCCGCAAATTTGTTGGACTATGTGAATGTTTTTTGCCATCGTCTCTACATGGCAGGTCAATTGGCTAAACGGAACTTGGCTACCACTCAAAATAAAATGAAAAGTTTGTCTGATAGACATTCTGAGAAGCGACAGTTCAGTGAGGGGGATCAAGTTTTGGCCTTGTTACCGGTTGTGGGGTCACCGTTTCAGGTAAAATTCCATGGTCCTTATACTGTTGTGAAACAGCTTTCAGATCTTAACTGTTTGCAACTCCAGATAGGAAAACTCAGCAACTTTGCCACATTAACCTTCTGAAACCCTATTTTGTCTGACTCTTTAGAGTCAATCTGGGTCTGTGGATGGGGCTACAGTTTTGACTGTGAAGTACCTCAATCAACTTTTCATTGGGGGGAGGAGGTGGCAATGCCAGATGATGCTGTACTTTGTGCTCGCTTGAAAAATTCTGAAACTCTGGAGAAATTGGGTTTATTTGACCATTTGCCTCATGACAGAGCTGGACAATTGGCAGATTTGATTAGAGATTACCCATCTTTGTTTGGGGATACACCCACTAAGACCAATTTGATACAACACGATATAGATGTGGGAGATTCAAAACACATTCGGCAAAGATTTTTGTGTCTCTGAAAAGCAGGTCATTGATAAAGAGGTGAAATACATGCTTTATATTAATCTTGCAGTTCCCTCTGCTTCCAGCTGGGCATCTCACTGCCTGATAGTACAGAAGTCAGACAAGTCTCTGCGGATGTACACTGACTTTTGAAAAGTCAATGCGGCGACAAAACCAGATTCATTTCCGCTGCCGCTTGTTGAGGACTGTGTTGATCAGGTGGGAGGTGCGCAGTATGTGAGTAAGCTGGATCTTCTTAAAAGGTATTGGCAAGTGCCTTTAACCCAGAGAGTACAGGATATATCTGCGTTCATTACTCCTTCTGGTTTATTTTCCAGTTTACAACATTTCAAAGGTTGATGAAGCATGTTGTGAGTGGTCTGAAAGGTTGTACCGTCTATTTGGATGATGTTGTAGTATACAGTAACACCTGGGACAACCATCTAATGCAGCTTTGAGCATTGTTTGAAAGTTTATCTCATGGTAATCTCACTCTAAATTTAGCCAAGTGTGACTTCGCTAAGGCCACAGTAACCTATTTAGGAAAAGTTGTGGAACCCTTTAACATTTCTAAATTCTCTTCAAAACCCAAACCAGAGGTTAATGCATTGGGCATTATTTTACAGCCGTATGATTTGGATATACAGCACATTAAGGGCAAGGATAATGTGCTGGCTGATGCATTCTCTTGTGCCCCTTTATAAAACCTGTTCCCTCGCCTCCCCAGTTTGTCTTCTCTTCCTCTTAAATTGCTCCTACGTGCCAAGGTTGTTGAGGTAGGAGTTGCTGAGCTGTAAGTTGGTGTGGGAAATTCTTTGGGCCGGACAATGGCTCTGCAGGTTCTGGATTGAGGTGTTAGGTGCTGTGCTTTGTACAGCCCTAATGCCTATCTACTCTGTGCATCGATGATTTTGATGTGCCTTGCCTGATCGATGTTGGTCCTGACCATGCTGTTGATCATCTCCATCCTTCTCTTTGTGGCTGTGGTTCTTCAGCTGGTCTCCTGAGCTGGGCCTCAAGAACGCTCTGACAATGTTGTCTGAATAGACCACATTGTCTGGCCTCCAGGAGGTAACTTGGATTGGTTGACTAATCTTAGTTAGGTTGTCTTATGGGCCAACCTGGACCGTTTTTAGTTTTTGTAAGTAGTGGTTAATTTGGGGATTTTGTAGGACCCTTATGAGGGTCCCTTCTTTTATGGGGGTGGGGGTGTCATGGCCCTGGCCCATGTTGTTCGGTTTGGAGGTTGGGGAGGGCTTGTTTGTCTTCGTGGCTGCTCTTGCCTCTGCTGGTGCTCCTGCTGCACCTCCTCCCTTCTTGTTTGGCTGTGGCTCCACCTGTCTGATTGCAGCCTCATTAAAACCTCAGTGCAGGTGTGCGTGTGAGAAGCAGTCCTGTCTCCACCACGCACACAGGGCTTGGACTGTTGGAGCCCTGCTGAAGCCAGCCATGGACTTAAGTTTTTCTGTTTGATTAATTTACACTTCCACGTGCACTGCAGCACTTGCACACATATGTACGTTATTTTGTGTAAATAAATATTGTTTTTAACTTGTTCCATGTGTCATCTCCTCTCTTTTGTTACTCCCTTATCGAGCCAGCTATCTATCTAGATAGACAGACAGACAACCTGATCCCAGATAAGCAGTTGAAGGTGTACAGTGAGTCACATAAGTATTTGATCCACTGTTGATTTTACAAGTTTTCCCACCTACAAAGAATGGAGAGGTCTGTAAAAAAAAATAATCAGATTTTTCATGCCCACACTGCAAGTGTGAGAGAAAGAACCTAAAAAAAATTCTGAAAATCACTTTGTATTTTTAAATAATTAATTTGGATTTTATTGCATTAAATAAGTATTTGATACAATAGAAAAAACAGACATTAATATTTGGTACAGAAGCCTTTCTTTACAGTTATAGAGGTTTCCTGTAGTTCTTGACCAAGTTTTCAGCAGCAGGGATTTTGGTCCACTCCTCCATACAGATCTCCAGATCTTTCAGATTTGGAGTTTCAACTAACAAAGATTTTCAGGTCTGGAGACTGGCTCAGCCACTCCAGGCAACTTGAAATGCTTATTATGGAGCCCCTCCTTAGTTGTCCTGGCTGAGTTTCGGGTTGTCATGCTGGAAGACCCAGCCATAACCATCTTCAGTGCTTTTACTGAGAGAAGAAGGCTGTTTGCTAAAATCTCACATTACATGACCCCGTCCATCCTTCCTTTAATACGGTGCAGTCACCCTGTCCCCTTTGCAGAAAAGCACCTCCAAAAATGATGTTTCCACCCCCATGCTTCATGGTTGGGATGATGCTGTGGGGTTGTTCTCATCCTCCAAAAACGGCGAGTGGAGTCAATACCAAAAAGCTCTATTTTGATGTCATCTGACCACATAACCTTCTCCCAGGCTTCCTCTGGATGATCCAGATGGTCACTGGCGAACTTCAAACAGGCCTGGATATGTGCTGGCTTGAGCAGTGGGACCTTGTGGGCCCTGTGGGATTTTAAATCATGATGTGTGTTACTAATGTAACACACCAGGTCCTCCTGTGTAGTTCTGGGATTTCTCGTAATCATCCTTACCCCATTAGGTGAGATCTTGCATGGTGCTCCAGACTGAGGAAGCTTGACAGTCATGTTGTGTTTCTTTCTTTTTCTAATAATTACACCAACAGTTGTTGCCTTCTCACCAAGCTGCTTGCCTATTGTCCTGTAGCCCATCCCAGCCTTGTGCAGGTCCACAATTTGTCCCTGGTGTCCTGATGCTGCGTTTACACATATGCCACGAAGTACAACCCCTGGCAATAATTATGGAATCACCGGCCTCGGAGGATGTTCATTCAGTTGTTTAATTTTGTAGAAAAAAAGCAGATCACAGACATGACACAAAACTAGTCATTTCAAATGGCAACTTTTTGGCTTTAAGAAACACTATAAGAAATCAGGAAAAAATAATTGTGGCAGTCAGTAACGGTTCCTTTTTTAGACCAGAGGGAAAAAAATATGGACTCACTCAATTCTGAGGAATAAATTATGGAATCACCCTGTAAATTTTCATCCCCAAAACTAACACCTGCATTAAATCAGATCTGCTCGTTAGTCTGCATCTAAAAAGGAGTGATCACACCTTGGAGAGCTGTTGCACCAAGTGGAATGACATGAATCATGGCTCCAACATGAGAGGTCAATTGAAACAAAGGAGAGGATTATCAAACTCTTAAAAGAGGGTAAATCATCACGCAATGTTGCAAAAGATGTTGGTTGTTCAGTCAGTTGTGTCTAAACTCTGGACCAAATACAAACAACATGGGAAGGTTGTTAAAGGCAAAAATACTGGTAGACCAAGGAAGACATCAAAGCGTCAAGACAGAAAACTTAAAGCAATATGTCTCAAAAATCGAAAATGCACAACAAAACAAATGAGGAACGAATTGGAGGAAACTGGAGTCAACGTCTGTGACTGAACTGTAAGAAACTGCCTAAAGGAAATGGGATTTACATACAGAAAAGCTAAACGAAAGCCATCATTAACACAAACAGGAAAAAAAACAAGGTTACAATGGGCTAAGGAAAAGCAATCATGGACTGTGGATGACTGGATGAAAGTCATATTCAGTGATGAATCTCAAATCTGCATTGGGCAAGGTGATGATGCTGGAACTTTTGTTTGGTGCAGTTCCAAAGAGATTTATAAAGATGACTGCCTGAAGAGAACATGTAAATTTCCACAGTCATTGATGATATGGGGCTGCATGTCAGGTAAAGGCACTGGGGAGATGGCTGCCATTACATCATCAATAAATGCACACGTTTACGTTGATATTTTGGACACTTTTCTT
The DNA here is from genome assembly GCF_902500255.1 of Thalassophryne amazonica. Taxonomy (NCBI): domain Eukaryota; kingdom Metazoa; phylum Chordata; class Actinopteri; order Batrachoidiformes; family Batrachoididae; genus Thalassophryne; species Thalassophryne amazonica. Next base: position 124,125,551 of record NC_047106.1, read on the forward strand.
ATCCCATCAATTGAATGGATGTTTGGGGATGATGAAATCATTTTTCAAGATGATAATGCATCTTCCCATAGAGCAAAAACTGTGAAAATGTTGTATGGCTGGGGGGCCTGGCTGCCTTTTTGTTTCTGTCTTTTGTTTTTCCTTCCAGGTGGCTTGCATTTGGGACTGAGTGGCTGTGTAGCTGAGTTTATCAGGACCTCACCCTGATCACCTGCGGCTCGTCAGGACTCACAGCTGTGGTGCATCTACATGGATTGGAACATGGTGGCATTTAAGACTGGAGTACACAGTGTGTATTTGCCAGAGACTCAACCTTGTGACCAGACGGGTGAGATCGTCGTCTCGGGAGCCATCTCATCATCAGTGGATGCAGAGAACGTCCAGGTTTGATGCATGGTCTGTGAAAGAGGAGGGGGTGAGGTCTCACGCTCGTCAGCACACTTCCCGAGGTACGTTAGATTTTGTGACTAACATTTATACAGTCAGTAAATGTGGTGTCCCTCACACCTTATTATATTGAGCTGTATGTAGTCGTTTAATCAGCTTCCACTGCTGTGGAGTTTTGTGAACAGGGTGTTCCATGCCTGCAGGGTGGGAAGCTGATTAGTAATTAAGCCAGGAAGTGTTTGCTGTTTGTACACCTTTGAGCGGTCCCTCTGTGTGTTGAGTGTGGACTCACATGATGATTCCTTCTTTCACAGACTCGGTTTGTCGCGGCCACCTGGGGGGTGTCGGCGGGGTCCTTGGGTCCGAACTGGTTCTGGCTCCGGACCGTTTTGTGCTGCTGGGAGCACACCGCAAATCCGCCACACCAGACAGCGCACTTTTATATTTATCACAGCACTGTTATGTTCATTAAACTCTGTTATCCTTTGTACCGTGCTCTGCTTATTTTATACTGGGTCCTTCAAACGCTGGTCGGTTCTCCGGGCTGCGTCCGACACATAACAGTAGTCTCTAGCCAAACATCACAGACCCAGCGGTAGAAGAGACGGTAACGCGCCGGGAAGGCGGCAGCAGACGTTCAGAAGTTATCCGGATCAGTTATGGGTGCTCTCCGCCCGGATGGTGCGCGTTGGAGAACCCATTACTGAATACTGATTTGGGCGCTCATGCAGCCGTGTTCCTGTGTGTGCCTTATCCGAGGGTCGTGGTGGAGTGTGACTGGCGACGGCTTCGCGTCACGCTCCGACCGGATAAGAGGTTTAAACGGGAGCTGCAAGAGTGTGTCTGTAATGGGTGCACGCGCACGGCGGAGCTCTGTGGCACGGGTCGCTGTGCTTCCCGTGTGACAGTTGTAGCCCCGTTTCCCCGGATGAAGATAACTACTGCGTCTGTTGTGTCAGCTCCGGTGTTATTTAGTTGAATCACATTTTTGGTTGTGTGCTGCTCACAGGAAAAGCAGCATGAATTATTTTCTGTCACCAAAGGGGGTTTTTCATTTTTAGCACTTTGGCTCCCTCTTTTGGTGACTGAGTCACATTACCGTCAAGCTCTTAAGTTGGAACAGGTGTGTTCCATTTGTTTGAGCTTGACGGTATAAATCACTTATTAGTTTTGTGTGTGTTCATTTTGTGTGGGTGTTTTTTGAGTTGGTTTTTGTGTGGGGTTTTCATTTGTACACTATTTAGTGTCTGGGGTCGTGACCCTGCAGTTCTGTCAAAAAAGAAAAAAAAAAAAAAAAAAAGGACCCAAGCAACTTTATGTTAGTCTGTTAGTCTTTCTTTTTAGTTCGTTCAGTTTCACCTCCCAGGGTTTGATGGGACGGTCCCCTGGGGGGTCATGGGGGGGTAATTGGGTTGTTTTTTCTTTTTTCTTTTTTTTTGTTTTTTGTTATGCCCTCTCTTCTCCTCTGACTCCAGCCGGGTGAGCCGTAGAGTCGGCGTTGCTGGAGTGGTGCAGTTTGGTTATGCTGGGCATTTCCCGGGTAACCTCTGCACCCGGGAGGGGAGGGGGGGGTTTGGGGTATTTTCTTTTTGTTCCCTCTCTTCTCCTCTGGCTCCAGCCGTGTGAGCTGTAGTGTCGGCGTTGCTGGAGTGGTGCAGTTTGGTTATGCTGGGTGTTTCCCAGGTAACCTCTGCACCTGGCGGGGGGGGGGGGGGGGGTGTTTTTGTTTGTTGTTTCCCTGTTCCACCTACGGCTTCAGCACACCTTTGAGCCGTCTGCCATCGGCGTGGCTGAGGTTTGGGGCAGTGGGATATACCCGCAGCTGGTGGCTGGTTTAGAAGTCGGAGGAGTGGCGTCGTTTTGTGCCGTCTGCCATAACCGCTGTTCCACTCCTCCCGGTTGGCTTCTGGGGTATAGTCACGGTTGGTGACACTGGACGTGCTTCCAGTTTCCACTGCGCCAAGGGGGTGGGGTTGGGGTTGTTTTGTTTGTATGTTTTTTTTTTCTCCTTTTGTTTTTCCCCCCAGTTTCCGCCCTCAGGGTTTGACTGTGGTGTCCTCTGGGGGGGAAAGGGCTGTGGGTCCATCTAGCCATAGACGGCCGGGGCTGGGTCCATTGGTCATGAGGGGAGGCGTCTCCTGGGGTTGATGGAATGGTCCTCTGGGAGGCGCTGGGAGTCCCCGTGGGTGACGTTGGATCCCAGAGGGACCTCAGCTGTGGTTATTACTCCTGGAGCTGGCGGGATGTCCTCTGGGGGGTGTTGGTCCCTACATGTCGTTGGGGGGGGGGGGGGGTGTTAGCAGTTTTGTTTGCAAGCTTAAGTTTGGGTTGTTTTTCTTTTCTCCCCTTCCCGGGGTTTGATGGAACGGGCCTCTGGGGAGGGGGGGGGGGTGTTTTGGTTGTTTGTGTTTGTCTTTTTTGTTTTATGACTAATCAGACTGTGAACATGGTTGGACAAAGGCTGACCGCACAGGTTCAAGAACTCCTGGCCACACCTGTGCTAATTGACTGATAGAAACAAGGGCAAAGATGCAGCCAGAGGAGAAGACATCTACCATTCTGTAGATGAAGATTCTGTTGGAAGATGAATGCGGATACGGTTTCCAGCCATGGTCCCTGGAGGGGGGTGTTTCTCCTGGGCCAGGTTTGTGTGGTCGCCGGGAGGCTTCCCGTGAGGGTGGGGTACTGTTGTATGGCTGGGGGGCCTGGCTGCCTTTTTGTTTCTGTCTTTTGTTTTTCCTTCCAGGTGGCTTGCATTTGGGACTGAGTGGCTGTGTAGCTGAGTTTATCAGGACCTCACCCTGATCACCTGCAGCTCGTCAGGACTCACAGCTGTGGTGCATCTACATGGATTGGAACATGGTGGCATTTAAGACTGGAGTACACAGTGTGTATTTGCCAGAGACTCGACCTTGTGACCAGACGGGTGAGATCGTCGTCTCGGGAGCCATCTCATCATCAGTGGATGCAGAGAACGTCCAGGTTTGATGCATGGTCTGTGAAAGAGGAGGGGGTGAGGTCTCACGCTCGTCAGCACACTTCCTGAGGTACGTTAGATTTTGTGACTAACATTTATACAGTCAGTAAATGTGGTGTCCCTCACACCTTATTATATTGAGCTGTATGTAGTCGTTTAATCAGCTTCCACTGCTGTGGAGTTTTGTGAACAGGGTGTTCCATGCCTGCAGGGTGGGAAGCTGATTAGTAATTAAGCCAGGAAGTGTTTGCTGTTTGTACACCTTTGAGCGGTCCCTCTGTGTGTTGAGTGTGGACTCACATGACGATTCCTTCTTTCACAGACTCGGTTTGTCGCGGCCACCTGGGGGGTGTCGGCGGGGTCCTTGGGTCCGAACTGGTTCTGGCTCCGGACCGTTTTGTGCTGCTGGGAGCACACCGCAAATCTGCCACGCCAGACCGCGCACTTTTATATTTATCACAGCACTGTTATGTTCATTAAACTCTGTTATCCTTTGTACCGTGCTCTGCTTATTTTATACTGGGTCCTTCAAACGCTGGTCGGTTCTCCGGGCTGCGTCCGACACATAACAGAAAACATTCCTTGCAAAAAGACACATAGGGTCAATGTCATGGCCTGCAAATAGTCCGGATCTTAAGCCAATTGAAAATCTTTGGAAGTTGAAGAAAATGGTCCATGACAAGGCTCCAACCTGCAAAGCTGATCTGGCAACAGCAATCAGAGAAAGTTGGAGCCAGATTGATGAAGAGTACTGTTTGTCACTCATTAAGTCCATGCCTCAGAGACCAGCCAGAGGTGGTGCAACAAAATATGTGATGTGTTGGATGGGTGTTTTTTTTTTCATGATTCCATAATTTTTTCCTCAGAATTGAGTGATTCCGTATTTTTTTCCTCTGCTTGGTCTAAAAAGTAACCGTTACTGACTGCCACAATTTTTTTTTCCTGATTTCTTATAGGGTTTCTTAAAGCCAGAAAGTTGCCATTTGAAATGACTTTAGTTTTGTCATGTCTGTGATCTGCTTTTTCTTTTTACAAAATTAAACAACTGAATGAACATCCTCCGATGCCAGTGATTCCATAATTTTTGCCAGGGGTTGTACACATTCTTGGCCGCTGATCACAAATGTGATTATTCGGGGCAGAGGCGTCAGGTGTCCTCAGGAACTGCTGCAACCTGTTACCACACATTACGATTAATGGCACATGTTGCCGGAGAATTATCAGGAACCATTACGCACGGTCAAGAATAGTGTTCCACGCTGTTACGCACAATCGCGCGCTATTGCGCGTAACAGCGCATCGTTAAGTTCTGTCATGTTGTGAACGAGGTGAATTGTCTCCACACACACACACACCCATATTCATCCAACCGAATTCAGATCGCTCCAGTTTTTCAGAATAACTTTGTGACTGCATGCGTAGTTGGGCTCTGTGCCATGGAGTGGCAGAGAGGAGGAGGAGGACAGCGCCAGATGTGTGGCTTCATGCGGCTCTCGTCTGGCGCATTTTCCCAAACATCAGGCACATGCAACAAGTGGAACACCTGCAGGAGCGCGCTGAAGAGCACTTAAATTTGACTTTTATCCGACTTGGTGTCAGCAATCAAACTGAATGTTGTGCAGCAGGGTTTAATTGTGCGCACGCTTCTTCCTCCGCCGGACTGGAGGAGGTGCAGAGATGTCGGGCTGCATGTGAGTCTCCTCTGGTTGCTCAGACTTGTTCTCCCGCTCATCAGTTACAACAGCAGGTGGAACACCTGCAGGAGCGTCCTGAGGAGCTTCAGCAGGAACTACGGACCGACATTTGGAGCCGAGTTTAATTGTCTGCACGTGACAGAAAACTGATTCTTCGTGGCGCGCAGTGAAATGTGACGCCGTGATACAACTCGTGTCAAAACTTGACAGTTTCCGTGTCACTTCGTAATAACGCATGACAGTTTGGGCTCCAAGAACCATCACAGGAACCACTACGAATGTTGTCACGTTCTATTAAGGATCAATACTCATCAAGAGGGATCAATATGCTCAGTTGCGACCTCCACAATGTGAGACGAAATGAGGGTGGTGTGTGACATTCGTGGAAGATTTTTTGACAGGCAAAAACATGCTCCATGAATATCAAGAATATCACGCACCAACACGCACTATTAAGAAACCTATTCAGATGCGTTAAGTCACATTAAGAATGTCAGGAATGTGTCACGATTGACAGAAAAATGACATTCGTAAGGCGTCTTGCTTATGTGTAAACGCACATTTAGGCAACTCTTTGGTCTTGGCCATGGTGGAGTATGATTGTGTGGACAGGTGACTTTTATACAGGTAATGAGTTCAAACAGGTGCAGTTAATGAAGGTTAACAGTGCAGAATAGGAGGGCTTCTTAAAGAAAAACTAACAGGTCTGTGAGAGCCACATGGAATTGTACCTGGTTTCTTACCAAATCTGAGTAGAAAATCTTTGTTCTTTTTGAGATCAATTTTGGCCTGTTTCAGGTGATTCATCCACTCCTCCAGGTGTTGCATTTGTATCATAGCCAGTTTGTTCTCCTCGTTCAAGTTTGCAATAAATGTTGCTCCTGTTGGTGACCCTGTATAATTTGAGAGACAATAAATGCTAAAGTAAACAGAAAAAGTTTAGAAAGCCTTTCCTAAACATGGTTAAATAATAAAGGTTGAGAATACACTTACAGTGATGAGACAGACATGTTACAAATTAAATTACCATGCTAGGCTGCAACTATTGTAGTTTCAAAAATGTCCAGATTATGCACAATACAGGCATACGTGATTACTTAGGGGAACAAACAAATTTGGCCTTTTTGATCTTCAGTTGCATACCAGCTTCACTTTCTGATTGATTATCTTCAATTGTCAGTACCAACAGATACACAAACAACATTTAGTCAAACTCCTAACTGGGCTTAAGGCCTGATATGAATTTAACAGCCCAGTGTCACGCTTTTTTTTTTTTCGTGCTCCTGGCATGAAATGAGTCAAATTTTCATGACAGGGCTATTTTTAACTCAATATTACTAAACCTTACTCCAACCCCTAACCTTAACCATAACATAATCATACCCCTTCTCCCCACCATAACCATAACCACCCCGACCCCCTGCTTCACTTTTAATTTTGTGCAGCCATCATGGGATGAATGAGAATGAATCCATGCTGCCGTGATGAAAATGAGGCGCTTTTCGTCACAATATCACGAACCAATAGATTAATGTATATTTCGTGCTCCTTAATCATGACTTGACATGAGACTGCGTTGGAATTTAAATCTTACCCAAAGTTTTGAGATGGATTACTGAAGTGCAAACCCCTCTGGCCTTCAGCCTAAGAACATGGAAAAATCAGTTTCTAACTAAAATGTACATCCATTACAAGATGTTGGTTGTTATCCATTTTACTGAAGAAACTAAATACATGTAATGTTTAAATACATGTAATGCCACCTATAGGGGACAGGCCTTAATAAAATATTTGATATATTTATTTTTTAATCTGGTTTATACTTATACACACACACACACACAAAACCCCAATTCCAATGACGTTTGGACGGTGTGTGAAATGTAAAAAACAGAATACAACAATTTGCAAATCCTCTACAGCACAATGACAAGATATTTAATGTGCAAAGTGATAAACTTTATTGTTTTTGTGCAAATATTTACTCATTTTGAAATGGATGCCTGCAGCACGTTTCAAAAAAGCTGGGACAGTGGTATATTTACCACTGAGTTACATCACCTTTCCTTATAGGTTGAAGATTTGCAAATCATTCTGTTCTATGTTTATTTCCATTTTACACAACGTCCCAACTTCATTGGAATTGGGGTTGTATATTGAACACACAAGTGTATGAGCTGCCCAGATGATTCCACTTTTAAGACATGACGCTTCAGTATTCTATAATTATTTATTTATTTATTTATTTGCTTTTTCTTTTATTAAACGCACCAGTCAGAGGAACACAGGTTAGGTTTTGACGGCCTTGCCCCCTCCTCCCCCGGCAACTCTCTTCTTGCCAGGAGTTTCCATTGAGACCAGCATTATAAAGGGGGAAAAACACAACCACTCCATGTTAAAACCCAATGAAATGGTTTATACAGGTTGATACCCAGCCATTTACATCTCACAATCTGCTAGACAAATCTATAATAGGCTATAAAATGGGACAAGTTTGCAGCCTAGCTAACTGAAATGGCTTTAATGTGTTCTCCTTACCAAATTAATCTTGGAGCTAAGTGAAGAATGTTTCTAACACCATCTACAGGGGTCCACAGTGGGTCAGTGAGGAATATATAGACACTGGCCATGTTAATTTAACACCGGTGATTTTGCTGTGTACCAAATACTGAGAAAGGAAAACAGCTCATAGAGATAATGTTCACACAGAATGAATTACCCCTTCTTTCCAACTTTGCTCCAGTTCATTATGAAAAACGTTCTGTAGCGCTTCACACGTTTTCATCTTGAATGCTGTACTCGCGCATGGTGACACTTAACTGAAGCTAACAGTGGAGGAGGTCATTCATGCCACAACCAAGATGACTGTGGTCTCCATTATGCTAATGCTTGCCACAAACAGTGCGTTCAATTTAACCAGAGCACCATCTCTTGTAACGCTACACAGCGACAAGTGATATTGAATGCGCCTCAGGTGTCCTGGCTGCAAGTATTTTATTTGTAGGATATTTCTTCTGGTATGTAAATTCTCGGCCAATCACAAAATCAGTATCCACTACGTCATTCGCACGATTAGTATATGATTAACATACCAATGTGCATGCACCAAAAGATGAACAAACGTGCCGAAAAGCACGGAGCAAACACACTGAAAGGTGAATGAATGTGCCAAACAGTAAACACACAATGTCCACCACTTCAAGATGAATTTGATTATATCAAATTTCACTGTTGAATGTATTAGCAGGAATAAGTCTCAGGAAGACGCACAATAAACAATAGGTTACACAGTCTTTGCTGTTTTTACAGCGTTTATACACTCAACAAAAATATAAACGCAACACTTTTGGTTTTGCTCCCATTTTGTATGAGATGAACTCAAAGATCTAAAACTTTTTCCATATACACAATATCACCATTTCCCTCAAATATTGTTCACAAACCAGTCAAAATCTGTGAGAGTGAGCACTTCTCCTTTGCTGAGATAATCCATCCCACCTCACAGGTGTGCCATATCAAGATGCTGATTAGACACCATGATTAGTGCACAGGTGTGCCTTAGACTGCCCACAATAAAAGGCCACTCTGAAAGCTGCAGTTTTATCACACAGCACAATGCCACAGATGTCGCAAGATTTGAGGGAGCGTGCAATTGGCATGCTGACAGCAGGAATGTCAACCAGAGCTGTTGCTCGTGTATTGAATGTTCATTTCTCTACCATGAGCCATCTCCAAAGGCGTTTCAGAGAATTTGGCAGTACATCCAACCAGCCTCACAACCGCAGATCACGTGTAAACACACCAGCCCAGGACCTCCACATCCAGCATGTTCACCTCCAAGATCGTCTGAGACCAGCCACTCGGACAGCTGCTGAAACAATCGGTTTGCATAACCAAAGAATTTCTGCACAAACTGTCAGAAACCGTCTCAGGGAAGCTCATCTGCATGCTCGTCGTCCTCATCGGGGTCTCGACCTGACTCCAGTTCGCCGTCGCAACTTTGCACAGCCATTGAAGAGGAGTGGAGCAACATTCCACAGGCCGCAATTGACATCCTGATCAACTCTATGCGAAGGAGATGTGTTGCACTGCATGAGGCAAATGGTGGTCACACCAGATACTGACTGGTATCCCCCCCCAATAAAACAAAACTGCACCTTTCAGAGTGGCCTTTTATTGTGGACAGTCTAAGGCACACCTGTGCACTAATCATGGTGTCTAATCAGCATCTTGGTATGGCACACCTGTGAGGTGGGATGGATTATCTCAGCAAAGGAGAAGTGCTCACTATCACAGATTTAGACTGGTTTGTGAACAATATTTGAGGGAAATGGTGATATTGTGTATGTGGAAAAAGTTTTAGATCTTTGAGTTCATCTCATACAAAATGGGAGCAAAACCAAAAGTGTTGCGTTTATATTTTTGTTGAGTATAATTATCCACCTGTGACATACATGTACTTTATTTTTCTTGATACTACAGGATGCCAGTGAAGGGATGCCAAAATGGGCAGAGCTGTTCAATCAGATTCAGGTCTGTGCTCTGGCTGGGAAACTCAAAGATATTCACAAAGTTGTGCTGAAGCCTCTTCTTTGATATCTTGGCTGTGTGCTTAGTCATTATCCTGCTCAAAGATGAACCATCACCCAAGTTTGAGGTCAAGAGCGCTCTAGATCAGGTTTTCATCCACAATGTTTCTGTAAATTGCGCATTCATCTTTCCCTCAATCATGACTAGTCTCCCAGTTCCTAGAACATGGTGCCTGGTTTCCTCCAAATATAATTTCAATCTTTGTCTCAACAGACCAGAGAATTTTGTTTCTCATGGTCTGTGAGTCCTTCAGGTGCCTTTATGCAACCTCCAGGCAGGCTGCTGTGTGCCTTTTACCAAGCAGTGGCTTCCATCTGGCTACTTTACCATACAGTCCTGATTGGTGGATTGCTCCTCTCTCCACAGAAGAATGCTGGAGCTCTGACAGAGTGACCATCAGATTCTTGGTCATCTCCCTGACTATGGCCGTTCTCCCCCGATCACTCAGTTTAGATGGGTGGCCAGCTCTACGAAGAGTCCTGGTGGTGCTGAACTTCTTCCATTTACAGATGATGGAGGCCACTGTGCTCATTGGAACCTTTAAAGCAGCAGAAATGTTTCTGTACCATTCCCTAGATTTGTGCCTTGAGACAATCCTGCCTTTGAGGTCTACAGTCAATTCCTTTGACTTCATGCTTGGTTTGTACTCTGACATGCACTGTCAACTGTGAGCCCTTATATGTAGACAGGTGTGTGCCTTTCCAAATCATATACAATCAACTGAATTTACCCCAGGTGGACTCCACTTAAACTGTGGAAACATCTCAAGGATGATCAGTGGAAACAGGATAGACCTGAGCTCAATTTTGAGTTTCATGGCAAAGGCTGTGAATACTTATGTACATGTGATTTCTTAGTTTTTGTTTTTACCTCCGCCAAGGAGGTTCTGTTTTCGGTCGCGTTTGTCTGTCTGTCAGCAGGATAACTCAAAGTTTTTAACAGATTTTGATGAAATTTTGTGGAGTGGTTGGAAATGACAAGAGGAACAAGTGGTTAAATTTTAGTGGTGATCCGGATCACGATCCGGATCACGATGCTAATGCATTAGCATGTCTATGGCATTTTCAATGTTAAAAGTTAGTATTAAGCAGTTGCAGCTGTCATCATGTTCGGGTGCATTTGTTTTCAAATTGTAATATTTCTTAAATTTATTTTTGTTGAAATTTTGTAGAGTGGTTGGAAATGACAAGAGGAACAAGTGATTAAATTTTAGTGGTGATCCGGATCACGATCCGGATCCCTATGCTACCACGTTAGCATGTCTGTGGCATTTTCAATGTTAAAAGTTAGCATTAAGCAGTTGCAGCTGTCATCACGTTCGGTTGCATTTGTTTTCAAATTGTAATATTCCTTAAATTTATTTTTGTTTATATATTAATAATCTAATGATTATTATATACAATTTTTGAGAAAGAGACAAAAAGAAATAGATCACTGTGCCAAGGAGGGAATCTCTTTAGGGTCAGTGACCCTATGGCATTGTTTAGAGAAGTGTTTCATAAATGTTAAAAAAATTTATATATTTGCAGTTTAGTTGAATAATAAATTGAATTTTGTCTCTTATTTGTTTTTGTCTATAAGCACATGCAATATCAATATCAGTGCTCAGATGACAGTAGCTTCTGGGAAAGGTGCAAGTTGCAATAAACTGTGATGCCAAGTGCTAAGGATACATGCTATCCAGTCACAGCAGATGAAACTTTTTTACTACTGAGCAAACATCACTGTTAGACTTTTTTAGGTTCAATGATTCCACGGCGTGTAGATGTTATGGCGTCAGTGACCCCATGGCCCTGGCGGAGTTTGCACTCTCTGAGTGCTTCTAGTTTTTAATGAATTTGCAAAGATCTAAAAACTTTTATACATAGTCGTTATGGGGTATTGTGTGTAGTATTGTGAGGAAAACAATGAATTTGATCCATTTTAGAATAAGGCTATAACATAACAAAATGTGGAAAAAGTGAAACGCTGTGAATTTTCCAGATGAACCGTATGTACGTACATCTTATTCAGATGTGTCACCACTTTGCCAAGGTCTGGAAGAAGATCCAAACTGTCATCCTCAGGTGACAGGATATCGGTTAGGATGTTCAGGAACAATCCAGGAACCACCAGGCTCAGGCCTGGCATGAACTGGGAATTGCCGGAACACCAATGTCACTGTCCACAGTTAAGTCAAGTCTCCATTCACATATGACGCATCCACACCACCACAGAACCCTCTTGTGTCTGCAGTGAACCAGGTTTACATCGCCATGGACTGAAAAGTTGCTAACCAAGAAAGAAACCCTTTATCCAAAATCAACATCTTCAACCTAGACTGATATTTGCAGCTGCCCACATGAACAAGCCAAATGCCTTCTGGAGAAAGGAGTTATGCTTAGACAGGATTGGCAAGATTGAGCTGTTTGGCCACAATACAACCCTCAACAATGACTGAACTTGAGGCCAGACTACCTGATATTTTAGCCTTGAATCTGCAGAATGCTAAATCAGTGGACAGCCTCGCGGATAGTCTAAATTTAACACTTAAAACTACACTTGATAAGATTGCGCCTCTCTTTTAAGGTCACGCCCTCCTAAGGCACAGTCACCTTGGTTCAATGATTATTTGCATGACCTCAGGCAGAAGGCTAGAGGTTTGGAACGGAAATGGCGTTATTCCAAATTAGAGGTGTTCCACCTTGTGTGGCGGGATGCTATTTTAGATTATAAGCATGCACTACTGGCCACGAAGTGAACCTATTACTCTGATTTGATCAGTAAAAACAAACATAACTCAAAGTTTTTGTTTGACACGGTCGCATTTCTTATTCACGGGCAGCCACCTGTTAGTCGTTCTCCCTTTTCAGTACAGGATTTCTTGGATTATTTTGAGAAGAAAATAGAACATATTAGGCTGAGCATATCTCAGCACACCTCAGCCCAGCCATTAAAACCTGCTATGGAGGTGGGCGCTACCATTGAGGTGTTACCTAGATTGACAGAATTCAATAGTATTTCATTGGGCGTGCTGACGAAACTTGTGGCATCTACAAAAAGCACAACCTGTTTATTTGATCCTACACCAACAAAATTGTTTAAGGACCTATGGCCCACTCTTGGGCCAACTGTGCTGGAAATTATTAATCTGTCATTAACCTCTGGATCTGTTCCGAAATGTTTTAAATCAGCAGTGATTAAACCATTACTTAAGAAATCTAATCTTGACCCTAGTGTATTGAAAAATTACAGGCCGATATCAAATCTATCATTCTGTTCCAAAATTTTAGAAAAGGTGGTTTCATGGCAGCTCATAGACCACCTTACTGAGAATGATCTTTTTGAGCAGCTGCAGTCTGCTTTTAGGAGCAGCACTCTAAAACTTGTGAATGATCGTCTGCGAGCAATGGACTCAGACACCACTATGGTTTTGGTGTTGTTAGATCTCAGTGCTGCGTTTGATACCGTGGATCATCATATTTTGCTCAATAGGTTGGAGACTTTTTTTGGGATTACTGGAAGTGCCCTTGCCTGGTTGACGTCATATCTGTCCAGTCGTTCTCAATGTGTCTTGCATAATGGCACTACCTCTGACCTTGCTGACATGAGATTTGGGGTTCCACAGGGATCTGTTTTAGGCCCCTTACTTTTCTCCCTATATGTGGCACCCCTTGGGCATATACTACGGAGTTTTGGGATTGCCTTTCATTGTTATGCTGATGATACTCAGTTGTACATGCCGATAACTGCGGGAAATCTCACTCCCATAAAATCCCTGGAGGACTGTCTTCTATCAGTGAGAAGTTGGATGTCTAGTAACTGCCTACTTTTAAACTTTGATAAGACTGAAATGATGGTTCTTGGTTCAGCGAGACATCGGCATCAGTTTGACCAGCTGGCGCTCAGCCTGGGTTCCTATGTCATACATCATACGGACAAATGAGGAACCTTGGGGTAATTTTTGATCCCACATTGTCTTTTGACAATGTGGTGAAGAAGAAGTCAGCAGATCAAAGAGCCTTTTCGTATCGTGCACCCACCCTGTGGAACAGTCTTCCTGTGACCGTGAGGCAGTCTGAGTCTGTGGACATTTTTAAGTCAAGACTCAAAACCTATTTTTATTCTTTCTTATGGACAGTTTTTATTTTTATTTGTTTTATTCTTTTACTTCTGTTTTTATTTATGTATTTGAATTTTTTTATTCATTTTTAATTATTTATTCAATTTTATGTTGACTTGTTTTATGTAAGGCGCCTTGAGATGGCTTTTGCTGTGATTTGGCGAATTATAAGCTAATTAAATTAAATGTTTGGAGGAGTAAAGGTGAGACTTTCAAACTTAAGAACACTGTATGAAATGTCAAGCATTGTGGTGGTTCATACTCTTGCTTACAGCAAGAAGGTCTGGGGTTGATTTCTGTGTGGAGTTTGCATGTTCTCTCCATGCCTGTGTGGGTTTCCTACAGGCACTTCACTTTCCTCCCACCATGAAAACATATGCACATGAGGGTCTGCTCCGTTTTCTGCCCTTGACCAAGACAGGGTCTCTACATCTGGAGAGCTTTGATCTAAGCTTTTGACTTTTCCAGACGACATGTCCTCTTCAGGTATGGCCTTGACTAACACTGTCGAAATATGAGACAAGTGTGAGACCTGTACACATTTATTACAGAATTAATTGTGTGGCTTAAGCCCTCGTTCTGTCTCTGTGTATGTATTCTGTGGGGGGAAAAATTAGGCCATTTGCAACTGACATCCCATGACCTTCAGCTGCAGCGCTTACGGCTGTCTCAAATGAATGTATGGATCAGTTCTGCTACTTTCAGTGGCTTTGAGAGGGATAAAGCACTTTTTGTTTTCTGAGATCCCATTGCTGCATCTAGAATCCCTCATCATGTATGCCTCAGTGTGGCATTACTGGACACCTGTGAATCATTTATCATCATTTTTTGTGGACAGCCATGGATTTGCTAAAATGAAATTCACATGTCATTCATTCATGGAATTTATAGCAAACAGAGTGCATTTTCCCCTTAATGAATCATTTTAACAAAAGTATTAAATGCACAAAATTCAATTAAAAAACAATTAAAATGATGAATAAATTTAGCAAGTGAGGTACGAAATGTGGAGTGATTTCAGTCATAATGAATTCTGAGTTACTATCTCGCAATCTGACTTACTATCTCGCAATTCTGAGTTATTATCTCGCAATTCTGAGTTACTATCTCGCAATTCTGAGTTACTATCTTGCAATTCTGACTTATTATCTCGCAATTCTGAGTTACTATCTTGCAATTCTGAGATACTTTGTTGCGAAATGCATTGCCCCTACATGGTCATTCCATTCGATCATTGAAAGCTATTTTCGGTGTGGTTTCACAAACAGTGAGATTTGGACGCTATTACATGAGGAGGATGACATTAAATAAGCCTCCGAACTTTACAAAGAACTTTGGCAAGGAACCATCTCTGGCGCACGCCGAAATAAAACGGATGTTGTCGAGGTGGCGGAGTTCATCCATCAGTAGCTACAGATGTCGAGTCAACAACACGGCTACAGATAGATGCACCAGAAGTGCTGGTTGGCTGGCATAACCACGGACAGAGAAACTGTCCGTCTGTTGTTAAGACTCATGGATGGTGGTGGCGTAGTTTACGAGCAAGGCATCGCTTGAGACATGTTGTGCCGGATTCAGCACCCCTGCCGTGCAAAGCACCCCTTCACGGGAACGCACATTTGAACCTTGTCGCCGTTAAACTCACATTTAACAGCACAGATACACAGTTTGCGCAACAAAAACGTACACAAATCAATATGATCCTTATTCTATCCAGATATGTGGGAGTGAACAGAATATGTTCATATTTAGGAGCACTAATTGTCTGGTTTTGTTCAGTAGGAACAAACCGTCTGATATTATCATGTTTATTTTATGACGTTTCATCACACGATGGTTTGTTTAGTGTTTATTTGTTTAAATGATTTTAATTTTATTCATTGACGTTATAAATTAATATGCAGCTTGAATCACTGTGGGACGTTTGAGGACCCTGTTGAAATTAGCATCCATTCCTATTGTCTGTATATGTACACTCAACAAAAATATAAACGCAACACTTGTGGTTTTGCTCCCATTTTGTATGAGATGAACTCAAAGATCTAAAACTTTTTCCACATACACAATATCACCATTTCCCTCAAATATTGTTCACAAACCAGTCTAAATCTGTGATAGTGAGCAATTCTCCTTTGCTGAGATAATCCATCCCACCTCACAGGTGTGCCATACCAAGATGCTGATTAGACACCATGATTAGTGCACAGGTGTGCCTTAGATTGCCCACAGTAAAAGGCCACTCTGAAAGGTGCAGTTTTGTTTTATTGGGGGGGGATACCAGTCAGTATCTGGTGTGACCACCATTTGCCTCATGCAGTGCAACACATCTTCGCATAGAGTTGATCAGGTTGTCAATTGTGGCCTGTGGAATGTTGGTCCACTCCTCTTCAATGGCTGTGCAAAGTTGCTGGATATTGGCAGGAACTGGTACACGTTGTCGTATACGCCGGTCCAGAGCATCCCAAACATGCTCAATGGGTGACATGTCTGGTGAGTATGCCGGCCATGCAAGAACTGGGACATTTTCAGCTTCCAAGAATTGTGTACAGATCCTTGCAACATGGGGCCGTGCATTATCCTGCTGCAACATGAGGTGATGTTCTTGGATGTATGGCACAACAATGGGCCTCAGGATCTCGTCACGGTATCTCTGTGTGTTCAAAATGCCATCAATAAAATGCACCTGTGTTCTTCGTCCATAGCAGATGCCTGCCCATACCATAACCCCTCCGCCACCATGGGCCACTCGATCCACAACATTGACATCAGAAAACCGCTCACCCACACGATGCCACACGCTGTCTGCCATCTGCCCTGGACAGTGTGAACCGGGATTCATCCGTGAAGAGAACACCTCTCCAACGTGCCAAACGCCAGTGAATGTGAGCATTTGCCCACTCAAGTCGGTTTACGACGACGAACTGGAGTCAGGTCGAGACCCCCGATGAGGACGACGAGCATGCAGATGAGCTTCCCTGAGACGGTTTCTGACAGTTTGTGCAGAAATTCTTTGGTTATGAAAACCGATTGTTTCAGCAGCTGTCCGAGTGGCTGGTCTCAGACGATCTTGGAGGTGAACATGCTGGATGTGGAGGTCCTGGGCTGGTGTGGTTACACGTGGTCTGCGGTTGTGAGGCTGGTTGGATGCACTGCCATATTCTCTGAAATGCCTTTGGAGACGGCTTATGGTAGAGAAATGAACATTCAATACGCGAGCAAACAGCTCTGGTTGACATTCCTGCTTGTCAGCATGCCAATTGCACGCTCCCTCAAATCTTGCGGCATCTGTGGCATTGTGCTGTGTGATAAAACTGCACCTTCAGAGTGGCCTTTTATTGTGGACAGTCTAAGGCACACCTGTGCACTAATCATGGTGTCTAATCAGCATCTTGATATGGCACCCTGTGAGGTGGGATGGATTATCTCAGCAAAGGAGAAGTGCTCACTATCACAGATTTAGACTGGTTTGTGAACAATATTTGAGGGAAATGGTGATATTGTGTATGTGGAAAAAGGTTTAGATCTTTGAGTTCATCTCATACAAAATGGGAGCAAACCAAAAGTGTTGCATTATATTTTTGTTGAGTGTATTATGTCTGTATATAATATATTAATTTATTCAGAGTATCCTAATCATCATCAGAATTATTATATTATAAAAATGTACACAAAACAGTGGTTAGCATTCCATGTAATAGTAACTCAGAATTGTGAGATAAGTCAGAATTGTGAGATAATAAGTCAGAATTGTGAGATAATAAGTCCAGAATTGTGAGATAATAAGTCAGAATTGCGAGATAGTAACTCAGAATTGTGAGATAATGTCAGAATTGTGAGATACTATCGCGCAATTAATCAAAAAAACGTTTTTTTTCAAGTGGCGCAAACGGGCTTCCATACTGCGATGAAGTAGTCCTCCCAGAATTGTTTTAACACAGCGCACTGTCAACTCTGACCAATATGTGTAAACCTTGCAAAAGCTGTATGCACGCTTGAAGTGGGTTCATCCAGGAAAAGATACAATTCTTCAGCATGTCGACAAACACAGGATGTATTGCAGCAGCTCAGATTTGACCAAATCTGCTGTACAGTTTCAGGCCTCTCACTCACTGACTTTTTCTAAAAATGAAAGAACCCCTGAAGAGAAACTGGTAAAGGACATATCGCACATGATGTAACATCCAGGTTAGCGACACAACATCAAGTATTCATGATTGTAAACATATCCATGCACATGTGGTAATAATAGTGGTTGCTGATTTATTTCATTAATTATCCCTCTCGCTCAGCGAGTTAGCAGGTGCATTTCTCAGCATGTGACGTGCATTTAAGAAAAGCAGAAGCATACCGATTTCCGACACAGAGTGAAACTGACGCTGCTACGTCAGATAATAAGCTTTTGAACTTTCATTTGAAAATGATGTCTTGGATTAACAGAGAATGTACAAAAGATAAGATAACACACTTCACCCCGAAATCTTAATGCTGTCTGTTCGATGTTGGAACATAATTTTGTGGTCCGTTGCTGTTTGGTCACATGAACGCTATTTTCTGCTGCAAGGAATGTCTGTTTTACAGGCTGCCGGAAAACATGCAGATGTATCTTACATTTGAAAAATGTAAGAATATGTTTATTTCAGAGGATAATGGACTTCCTGTCTGTGCCAGAATCATGAGAGAGCTTTGTGAGGAGCTAACAGCGGAGCTGCAATGGCACATTTTTCTCTGGCTGGTGATTGTGCGCAATCCATGCATGAGGACTTAAAGTGGACCTGGCCATTGTTCTCCAGCTGATGATCGCTCATGATCTGTGCGTGAGGATGGACTTTACATATTCAATCTTGGAAATCTATTCTACAAGTGGGTAAGTGTTCCTGTTCAGTTTTTTTTTTCTTTGTATTTTGTTCTCCTCAGTGGAGCTGGTAGACTTTTTTTTTTTTTTTTTACTTTGAGAGAGTCTGTCAGATTTTGTAGCTCAATGTGTACGGAGTCTGTAATGAAACAGAGCAGCATGCCGTTTCATTTTCCAATATAGCTCCCGCCATGAACATGCCACATGCACGCAGACCTCTCAGCGCTTTTGCAGCTGTCTGATCACACAGAAGTATTTCTTAGATTTTTCACAGTAATATCGATGACAACACTACAAGCATGCCTAAAGCTGAGCCTCTAGCAGAGATTATGTTCATGATGAACATGCATGCGCACTAAGTCTTCTCACAGTGGCGAGTGGATGCTGCTTTTACCATGAATGCATCAAAATGAACAGTTATCACTTAAAAATGAGTTGTCATACCAGGGACATCAGACTTAAGTAACTTTTAATTACTTCATATACTGCGGCTACATTCTTAACGTTAGACGCAGTGGTGGGCACAGCTAACCAAAAGGTTAGCTTCGATAACCGCTATTACTAACTGAAAAGTTAGCTTCTATAATGCTAAAGCAATAGACCAGTAAAAAGTATCAGAAGCTATAGCTAACCACTAACTTTTAGTGTTGACTCCGGTACACTGTCAAGTACTGACAAGTCATTTTTGAGTTAAGCACCACTGACGCTCCTGAGTAGAATTAAGGGTGATCAGAAACCCCAACAGAAACAATGAGTTAGTGCTTCTGTCTTGTGCGCCCTGCCCACTGCTGTAAGGAAGAGTCATTTACATTCAACATACAGTGCCCCAGATGTGTGGCAGAAGCCATAAAAAGCAAAGCAGGTTTAATGTATAGTTTGATTTTAAAACCAAATTCCAGACAGTTTATTGATATTAATGCTAATTTCTGTCATTTTCACAAATTGAAATGTGGATTTTGACCAAAATGCATCGAACACTGCCATCTACTGGATGTGAGTGTAACTAGCATCCAACTTTTACAGGGGCGCTATTCGAATCATCACTTAAGAAAATAATTTTGTTTTGCAATGTCTTTTTTTAACAAACCAAAAAATGACACATTTTACAAATACACATTTATTTGTAAAAAAAAAACAAAACAAAACACACACACGTTACCGTAACTTGTGTGTTCTTTTTTTTTCTTTTTTTTTTTTTTTTACAAATAAATAAACCAACCAATCAGTGCTGAGGAGGCTCATTTTCCCATGATTCCTTTTGGCATCTGTGAGTTTTAATGCCCAAACCTCTCAGAATAGCACATTACTTTAAAACAAAAAGATATTCTGATATTTTCACTTTATAAAAATGAGAGGGTTGATGTTAATGTCAATAAACAGAATTACTTTGGTTTTTAAATCAAAACCTAAGTTAAACCTGTTTTGCATTGAGGGTCTTCTGCCACACATCTGGGACACTGTGGTGAATGTAAATAGTTTTTTTTGTGTGTTGTTGTTGTTGTAGCAGCAGCCTGACAGCCAGGTTCCTTCTGCTGAAGTAGGGTTGAGCTCAACTCCTCATAGCTGCCTGACTATACCAGCAGAAAAATGTTAGCAGACCTAAAAGTTAGCAAAACTGAATTAGTGGAAGCTAATTGGTCTGCTGGTGGTTTTTGAAGTTATCTCAAAAGCTCATCTGCTAACAAAAAGTTAGCTTCACTAATTAGCAGTTAGCGGATTAGCAGAACTGTGCCCACCACTGCTTAGCGGTTACATTCCATTCAAGCGGTGTACTGGGACATTTCCTCAAAGCTACGTGAACACTGTCGGAAATGGTTGGAAAAATGAGTATTCACAAGTAAGGATGGGTTTGATAAGCTTTTATCTATCGATTCTGCTTATCGATTCAATTCCTTATTGATACCTCTTGTCAATTTTCTGTGGACTAAAAGTTGGTTTTACAGGTTATCTATGTCAACATTTTATTGAGTCTTAAAGTAAATAAATGTGCAAATGGTCACTGGATCCTTAAAGTCTGGACATAATAAACTCTACATGGTGGATCTTTGATCTCTGAACATGAATAAAAATAAACTATCTGTAGTTTTTGTCAAAAGCATTTCCTTTCAGACATTATTGGCATGAATGTCTTTCCATACATCTGAGCTGAGCTATTGCAGCCGGCTGTGCTGCACATCAAGATGTAATTCATAAGGAATGCAGGACGTCTCATTATGGGAGGAAAAAAAAAATGTTTTAGTCGATTGTAGTTTATTGTCTTTATTACAGCGTTTGGAAAGAGGTGTCATTTTATTTAAAGCAGCAATTCATGTTGAGGTTATTAATTCCAACCAGACTCTTTCTGGCCACAGAACCGCGCAGCATTTGCAGCTGTGCCAATGGAACGGAGGACGATTCTCATTTCTTGACTGCAACAAGAGTCCCAGTTAGTGACTTTAATCCTCACAAAAGTTACTCACACTTAATGTATTTTAATAGCTTTGAGAGGGGTTAAGAAGCGGACTTGCCACTTCTGAAGAGCAGCAAATCAAAGAACCAAGGAGCATTGCTTCATTGGTTCATGCTTCAAAGTGGAGTCACGCTGCAGAAACAGTTGATTACAGACCCGCTGCAGGGTCTGTAATCAACGTAGAGGAATGATCATTTTCACGACAAACACCCTCAAAACAACGGCTGCTCTGAAGGACCGATAAGGGAATCGTTAAGCAAATTGACTATTGATATCGGTGGATTGTATCATTTATTAGCAATACCCGAAAATAACCAGTACTTTGCTTTTGGGAGTCTCCGTAGCCATTTGTTGCAAGTGTCGTATACTTTGAGACCGGTCACAAAAGTGTAAAAGTAATCCTGGTGTATCGGATGGTCCCTAACAGCCTAAATCTACTTGTTATGATTTTGGAGCGACATGTCCTTTAAACTCATAACGCAGAGGTGCAAGCAGCTGTGTGTGCTAGTGCAGACACCAGATTTCTTGTCAGATGTTGGTGTAAGAGTGTGCAAAGGGAAGGTGACATGGAAAAGTAATGACACCACCTGACAGAGAACATTCCAAGCTTTAAGCAGATATGCAATTCATGCGAGTGCCTTGTTACTGAAATCAGCTTGAAAACGTTTCCGTCAACCCTTCTGTACATTCATCATTATGAACTTGGTCCATTAAATCTCACTGTGACTTTTTTTTTCTTTTTAATGTACTACTGTAAATCTGTGCTGCCCCACAGCACATGTTGGCATCTTGAAATGGCAAAAAAAGGGAAACTCAAAGATTTAGCACACAAATTTTAATGGAGGATGGATGGAAAAATGTTGTGCACAGTGCACATAAATCCATTTGAAATGTGTGAGTGAACATTGATATTTGTGCAACAGAAAATACTGGCACACAGCCACACACTGGGCACAGAGTGGTTGGATTTATTGTCTTCATTAGACATGTTGTAGTCTAATTCTATTTAATTTGTCTGTACAGTGCCAAGTCAGAACATAGTCAAGTCCAAGTACTTGACCAATGGCACAACTGCTGTAATTCTGCTTCTGTACACCACCACAATGGAGTTGAAATGAAACAATCAAGATGTATGTAAACCATGCGCTCCTTAGCCAGATTTTAAAATTATGGCATATAATAGCAACTGCAACCAAAACAAAAATGTATGTCCAGGGTTTGATAGCAATGTACTATCTGAGTCCAAATCTGAAGTGAGAAATACACATATGTGCATAGAATTAAAGAAGAAATCATGTAAATTGGATTGAAGCACCTGTATGGTAGAGTGGCCAGATGGAATTTGAATTTGTATTTATTCAAAGAACAATTCCTAACAAAGATAACTCAATCCCCATCCTAAATTGAGTCCTGCCTCAGTTCATAAAACAAAAATAAAAAATCCTGTTCATAAGTGTTCAGAAAAATAATCTGTTGAGATGGAATTTCCTCATGCCAATAAGATTCAGAATTTCAGTTTAAACATTTGAAAATTTTCATGCTTTGGGTACCCAAGTAAAAAATAAATCAAATTAATGGGCAAATTTGTTATATAGAGCTCTATTATTTTGTTGAAGAGAGAAAAAACAAAAACAAAAAACTGAAGGCACTCATGTGCTCCAGAAAAACTGATCCTGAGTAGTCATCTGCTGACATACTGCTGATGGGAGATTCAGCACATCCAGGAACCAGTCCGTGGCACATGTGCTGCTCGCCAGCTAATGAATTACACAGTATTACACTTACTTGCCACTCTATGGCAAGTAAGTGTAATACTCTTGTCAAGAGTTATTCTGCTTATGCAAAAGCATATTCAATACAGGGCTGTGAAATGAAAATTGCGAAATCTGAGGAAAATTCACAGGGGGTCCCCATGGGGCCCCAGAAACCAAATTAATTCTGTATCTAATGATACATTTTCAGCATCTCCTGGAAGGAAAAAATCTCAAAAGAAGTGCATATTTAAATGATCCTAGATTCAACCTTTCAATTAAACTGTCAATGATAATGTTGAAATAACAGAATATGACATGGAAGTAGGACCTGGAATGATTTTCATTTTTATTGTAAACCAAACTATGCATTAACTCAGACAAATTAAACTACATGAAATTGATGAAGACTGAAAAGACTGTTAAAGCATTTCAAAAACCACAGCAAAAGCTTGGAGAATATTTTGAAAATCATGGTAAAATATCACTAACAAACCTTATAGTAAAAAAGTCACATATTGCTGTTTAAAGTCCTGTAAATCCACTCAAAGCCAGTGTCTTTTTCCCATGAAAAGTCTACATTAATAAAAACTAATTTACATTCTTGTGTAAATTCATGTAAGTCCATTCAAAGCCACAATGTATTTATTTCCAATGAAAGAAAGTCTAGATTAATAGTAAAAAGTCACATAATCTTGTCTAAAATCCTGGTTTCTGGCTCCGGACCGTTTTGTGCTGCTGGGAGCACACCGCAAATCCGCCAACACCAGACAGCGCACTTTATATTTATCACAGCACTGTTATGTTCATTAAACTCTGTTATCCTTTGTACCGTGCTCTGCTTATTTTATACTGGGTCCTTCAAACGCTGGTCGGTTCCCGGGCTGCGTCCGACACATAACAGTAGTCTCTGGCCAAACATCACAGACCCAGCGGTAGAAGAGACGGTAACGCGCCGGGAAGGCGGCAGCAGACGTTCAGAGTTATCCGGATCAGTTATGGGTGCTCTCCGCCCGGATGGTGCGCGTTGAGAACCCATTACTGAATACTGATTTGGGCGCTCATGCAGCCGTGTTCCTGTGTGCCTTATCCGAGGGTCGTGGTGGAGTGTGACTGGCGACGGCTTCGCGTCACGCTCCGACCGGATAAGAGGTTTAAACGGGAGCTGCAAGAGTGTGTCTGTAATGGGTGCACGCGCACGGCGGAGCTCTGTGGCACGGGTCGCTGTGCTTCCCGTGTGACAGTTGTAGCCCCGTTTCCCCGGATGAAGATAACTACTACTGTTGTGTGTCAGCTCCGGTGTTATTTAGTTGAATCACATTTTTGGTTGTGTGCTGCTCACAGGAAAAGCAGCATGAATTATTTTCTGTCACCAAAGGGGGTTTTTCATTTTTAGCACTTTGGCTCCCTCTTTTGGTGACTGAGTCACATTACCGTCAAGCTCTTAAGTTGGAACAGGTGTGTTCCATTTGTTTGAGCTTGACGGTATAAATCACTTATTAGTTTTTGTGTGTTCATTTTGTGTGGGTGTTTTTTGAGTTGGTTTTTGTGTGGGGTTTTCATTTGTACACTATTTAGTGTCTGGGGTCGTGACCCTGCAGTTCTGTCAAAAAAGAAAAAAAAAAAAAAAAAACCCAAGCAACTTTATGTAGTCTGTTAGTCTTTCTTTTTAGTTCGTTCAGTTTCACCTCCCAGGGTTTGATGGGACGGTCCCCTGGGGGGTCATGGGGGGGTAATTGGGTTGTTTTTTCTTTTTTCTTTTTTTTGTTTTTTGTTATGCCCTCTCTTCTCCTCTGACTCCAGCCGGGTGAGCCGTAGAGTCGGCGTTGCTGGAGTGGTGCAGTTTGGTTATGCTGGGCATTTCCCGGGTAACCTCTGCACCCGGGAGGGGAGGGGGGGTTTGGGGTATTTTCTTTTTGTTCCCTCTCTTCTCCTCTGGCTCCAGCCGTGTGAGCTGTAGTGTCGGCGTTGCTGGAGTGGTGCAGTTTGGTTTGCTGGGTGTTTCCCAGGTAACCTCTGCACCTGGCGGGGGGGGGGGGGGTGTTTTGTTTGTTGTTTCCCTGTTCCACCTACGGCTTCAGCACACCTTTGAGCCGTCTGCCATCGGCGTGGCTGAGGTTTGGGGCAGTGGGATATACCCGCAGCTGGTGGCTGGTTTAGAAGTCGGAGGAGTGGCGTCGTTTTGTGCCGTCTGCCATAACCGCTGTTCCACTCCTCCCGGTTGGCTTCTGGGGTATAGTCACGGTTGGTGACACTGGACGTGCTTCCAGTTTCCACTGCGCCAAGGGTGGGGTTGGGTTTGTTTTGTTTGTATGTTTTTTTTTTCTCCTTTTGTTTTTCCCCCCAGTTTCCGCCCTCAGGGTTTGACTGTGGTGTCCTCTGGGGGGAAAGGGCTGTGGGTCCATCTAGCCATAGACGGCCGGGGCTGGGTCCATTGGTCATGAGGGAGGCGTCTCCTGGGGTTGATGGAATGGTCCTCTGGGAGGCGCTGGGAGTCCCCGTGGGTGACGTTGGATCCCAGAGGGACCTCGCTGTGGTTATTACTCCTGGAGCTGGCGGGATGTCCTGGGGGGTGTTGGTCCCTACATGTCGTTGGGGGGGGGGGTGTTAGCAGTTTTGTTTGCAAGCTTAAGTTTGGGTTGTTTTTCTTTTCCCCCTTCCCGGGGTTTGATGGAACGGGCCTCTGGGGAGGGGGGGGGGGTGTTTTGGTTGTTTGTGTTTGTCTTTTTTGTTTTATGACTAATCAGACTGTGAACATGGTTGGACAAAGGCTGACCGCACAGGTTCAAGAACTCCTGGCCACACCTGTGCTAATTGACTGATAGAAACAAGGGCAAAGATGCAGCCAGAGGAGAAGACATCTACCATTCTGTAGATGAAGATTCTGTTGGAAGATGAATGCGGATACGGTTTCCAGCCATGGTCCCTGGAGGGGGGTGTTCTCCTGGGCCAGGTTTGTGTGGTCGCCGGGAGGCTTCCCGTGAGGGTGGGGTACTGTTGTATGGCTGGGGGCCTGGCTGCCTTTTTGTTTCTGTCTTTTGTTTTTCCTTCCAGGTGGCTTGCATTTGGGACTGAGTGGCTGTGTAGCTGAGTTTATCAGGACCTCACCCTGATCACCTGCAGCTCGTCAGGACTCACAGCTGTGGTGCATCTACATGGATTGGAACATGGTGGCATTTAAGACTGGAGTACACAGTGTGTATTTGCCAGAGACTCGACCTTGTGACCAGACGGGTGAGATCGTCGTCTCGGGAGCCATCTCATCATCAGTGGATGCAGAGAACGTCCAGGTTTGATGCATGGTCTGTGAAAGAGGAGGGGTGAGGTCTCACGCTCGTCAGCACACTTCCTGAGGTACGTTAGATTTTGTGACTAACATTTATACAGTCAGTAAATGTGGTGTCCCTCACACCTTATTATATTGAGCTGTATGTAGTCGTTTAATCAGCTTCCACTGCTGTGGAGTTTTGTGAACAGGGTGTTCCATGCCTGCAGGTGGGAAGCTGATTAGTAATTAAGCCAGGAAGTGTTTGCTGTTTGTACACCTTTGAGCGGTCCCTCTGTGTGTTGAGTGTGGACTCACATGACGATTCCTTCTTTCACAGACTCGGTTTGTCGCGGCCACTGGGGGGTGTCGGCGGGGTCCTTGGGTCCGAACTGGTTCTGGCTCCGGACCGTTTTGTGCTGCTGGGAGCACACACGCAAATCTGCCACGCCAGACCGCGCACTTTTATATTTATCACAGCACTGTTATGTTCATTAAACTCTGTTATCCTTTGTACCATGCTCTGCTTATTTTATACTGGGTCCTTCAAACGCTGGTCGGTTCTCCGGGCTGCGTCCGACACATAACAGAAAACATTCCTTGCAAAAAGACACATAGGGTCAATGTCATGGCCTGCAAATAGTCCGGATCTTAATCCAATTGAAAATCTTTGGTGGAAGTTGAAGAAAATGGTCCATGACAAGGCTCCAACCTGCAAAGCTGATCTGGCAACAGCAATCAGAGAAAGTTGGAGCCAGATTGATGAAGAGTACTGTTTGTCACTCATTAAGTCCATGCCTCAGAGACCAGCCAGAGGTGGTGCAACAAAATATGTGATGTGTTGGATGGGTGTTTTTTTTTTCATGATTCCATAATTTTTTCCTCAGAATTGAGTGATTCCATATTTTTTTCCTCTGCTTGGTCTAAAAAGTAACCGTTACTGACTGCCACAATTTTTTTTCCTGATTTCTTATAGGGTTTCTTAAAGCCAGAAAGTTGCCATTTGAAATGACTTTAGTTTTGTCATGTCTGTGATCTGCTTTTTTTTTTTTACAAAATTAAACAACTGAATGAACATCCTCCGATGCCAGTGATTCCATAATTTTTGCCAGGGGTTGTACACATTCTTGGCCGCTGATCACAAATGTGATTATTCGGGGCAGAGGCGTCAGGTGTCCTCAGGAACTGCTGCAACCTGTTACCACACATTACGATTAATGGCACATGTTGCCGGAGAATTATCAGGAACCATTACGCACGGTCAAGAATAGTGTTCCACGCTGTTACGCACAATCGCGCGCTATTGCGCGTAACGCGCATCGTTAAGTTCTGTCATGTTGTGAACGAGGTGAATTGTCTCCACACACACACACACCCATATTCATCCAACCGAATTCAGATCGCTCCAGTTTTTCAGAATAACTTTGTGACTGCATGCGTAGTTGGGCTCTGTGCCATGGAGTGGCAGAGAGGAGGAGGAGGACAGCGCCAGATGTGTGGCTTCATGCGGCTCTCGTCTGGCGCATTTTCCCAAACATCAGGCACATGCAACAAGTGGAACACCTGCAGGAGCGCGCTGAAGAGCACTTAAATTTGACTTTTATCCGACTTGGTGTCAGCAATCAAACTGAATGTTGTGCAGCAGGGTTTAATTGTGCGCACGCTTCTTCCTCCGCCGGACTGGAGGAGGTGCAGAGATGTCGGGCTGCATGTGAGTCTCCTCTGGTTGCTCAGACTTGTTCTCCCGCTCATCAGTTACAACAGCAGGTGGAACACCTGCAGGAGCGTCCTGAGGAGCTTCAGCAGGAACTACGGACCGACATTTGGAGCCGAGTTTAATTGTCTGCACGTGACAGAAAACTGATTCTTCGTGGCGCGCAGTGAAATGTGACGCCGTGATACAACTCGTGTCAAAACTTGACAGTTTCCGTGTCACTTCGTAATAACGCATGACAGTTTGGGCTCCAAGAACCATCACAGGAACCACTACGAATGTTGTCACGTTCTATTAAGGATCAATACTCATCAAGAGGGATCAATATGCTCAGTTGCGACCTCCACAATGTGAGACGAAATGAGGGGTGGTGTGTGACATTCGTGGAAGATTTTTTGACAGGCAAAAACATGCTCCATGAATATCAAGAATATCACGCACCAACACGCACTATTAAGAAACCTATTCAGATGCGTTAAGTCACATTAAGAATGTCAGGAATGTGTCACGATTGACAGAAAAATGACATTCGTAAGGCGTCTTGCTTATGTGTAAACGCACATTTAGGCAACTCTTTGGTCCTTGGCCATGGTGGAGTATGATTGTGTGGACAGGTGACTTTTATACAGGTAATGAGTTCAACAGGTGCAGTTAATGAAGGTTAACAGTGCAGAATAGGAGGGCTTCTTAAAGAAAAACTAACAGGTCTGTGAGAGCCACATGGAATTGTACCTGGCTTCTTACCAAATCTGAGTAGAAAATCTTTGTTCTTTTTGAGATCAATTTTGGCCTGTTTCAGGTGATTCATCCACTCCTCCAGGTGTTGCATTTGTATCATAGCCAGTTTGTTCTCCTCGTTCAAGTTTGCAATAAATGTTGCTCCTGTTGGTGACCCTGTATAATTTGAGAGACAATAAATGCTAAAGTAAACAGAAAAAGTTTAGAAAGCCTTTCCTAAACATGGTTAAATAATAAAGGTTGAGAATACACTTACAGTGATGAGACAGACATGTTACAAATTAAATTACCATGCTAGGCTGCAACTATTGTAGTTTCAAAAATGTCCAGATTATGCACAATACAGGCATACGTGATTACTTAGGGGAACAAACAAATTGGCCTTTTTGATCTTCAGTTGCATACCAGCTTCACTTTCTGATTGATTATCTTCAATTGTCAGTACCAACAGATACACAAACAACATTTAGTCAAACTCCTAACTGGGCTTAAGGCCTGATATGAATTTAACAGCCCAGTGTCACGCTTTTTTTTTTTCGTGCTCCTGGCATGAAATGAGTCAAATTTTCATGACAGGGCTATTTTTAACTCAATATTACTAAACCTTACTCCAACCCCTAACCTTAACCATAACATAATCATACCCCTTCTCCCCACCATAACCATAACCACCCCGACCCCCCTGCTTCACTTTTAATTTTGTGCAGCCATCATGGGATGAATGAGAATGAATCCATGCTGCCGTGATGAAATGAGGCGCTTTTCGTCACAATATCACGAACCAATAGATTAATGTATATTTCGTGCTCCTTAATCATGACTTGACATGAGACTGCGTTGGAATTTAAATCTTACCCAAAGTTTTGAGATGGATTACTGAAGTGCAAACCCTCTGGCCTTCAGCCTAAGAACATGGAAAAATCAGTTTCTAACTAAAATGTACATCCATTACAAGATGTTGGTTGTTATCCATTTTACTGAAGAAACTAAATACATGTAATGTTTAAATACATGTAATGCCACCTATAGGGGACAGGCCTTAATAAAATATTTGATATATTTATTTTTTAATCTGGTTTATACTTATACACACACACACACACACAAAACCCCAATTCCAATGACGTTTGGACGGTGTGTGAAATGTAAAAAACAGAATACAACAATTTGCAAATCCTCTACAGCACAATGACAAGATATTTAATGTGCAAAGTGATAAACTTTATTGTTTTTGTGCAAATATTTACTCATTTTGAAATGGATGCCTGCAGCACGTTTCAAAAAAGCTGGGACAGTGGTATATTTACCACTGAGTTACATCACCTTTCCTTATAGGTTGAAGATTTGCAAATCATTCTGTTCTATGTTTATTTCCATTTTACACAACGTCCCAACTTCATTGGAATTGGGGTTGTATATTGAACACACAAGTGTATGAGCTGCCCAGATGATTCCACTTTTAAGACATGACGCTTCAGTATTCTATAATTATTTATTTATTTATTTATTGCTTTTTCTTTTATTAAACGCACCAGTCAGAGGAACACAGGTTAGGTTTTGACGGCCTTGCCCCCTCCTCCCCCGGCAACTCTCTTCTTGCCAGGAGTTTTCCATTGAGACCAGCATTATAAAGGGGGAAAAACACAACCACTCCATGTTAAAACCCAATGAAATGGTTTATACAGGTTGATACCCAGCCATTTACATCTCACAATCTGCTAGACAAATCTATAATAGGCTATAAAATGGGACAAGTTTGCAGCCTAGCTAACTGAAATGGCTTTAATGTGTTCTCCTTACCAAATTAATCTTGGAGCTAAGTGAAGAATGTTTCTAACACCATCTACAGGGGTCCACAGTGGGTCAGTGAGGAATATATAGACACTGGCCATGTTAATTTAACACCGGTGATTTTGCTGTGTACCAAATACTGAGAAAGGAAAACAGCTCATAGAGATAATGTTCACACAGAATGAATTACCCCTTCTTTCCAACTTTGCTCCAGTTCATTATGAAAAACGTTCTGTAGCGCTTCACACGTTTTCATCTTGAATGCTGTACTCGCGCATGGTGACACTTAACTGAAGCTAACAGTGGAGGAGGTCATTCATGCCACAACCAAGATGACTGTGGTCTCCATTATGCTAATGCTTGCCACAAACAGTGCGTTCAATTTAACCAGAGCACCATCTCTTGTAACGCTACACAGCGACAAGTGATATTGAATGCGCCTCAGGTGTCCTGGCTGCAAGTATTTTATTTGTAGGATATTTCTTCTGGTATGTAAATTCTCGGCCAATCACAAAATCAGTATCCACTACGTCATTCGCACGATTAGTATATGATTAACATACCAATGTGCATGCACCAAAAGATGAACAAACATGCCGAAAAGCACGGAGCAAACACACTGAAAGGTGAATGAATGTGCCAAACAGTAAACACACAATGTCCACCACTTCAAGATGAATTTGATTATATCAAATTTCACTGTTGAATGTATTAGCAGGAATAAGTCTCAGGAAGACGCACAATAAACAATAGGTTACACAGTCTTTGCTGTTTTTACAGCGTTTATACACTCAACAAAAATATAAACGCAACACTTTTGGTTTTGCTCCCATTTTGTATGAGATGAACTCAAAGATCTAAAACTTTTTCCATATACACAATATCACCATTTCCCTCAAATATTGTTCACAAACCAGTCAAAATCTGTGAGAGTGAGCACTTCTCCTTTGCTGAGATAATCCATCCCACCTCACAGGTGTGCCATACCAAGATGCTGATTAGACACCATGATTAGTGCACAGGTGTGCCTTAGACTGCCCACAATAAAAGGCCACTCTGAAAGCTGCAGTTTTATCACACAGCACAATGCCACAGATGTCGCAAGATTTGAGGGAGCGTGCAATTGGCATGCTGACAGCAGGAATGTCAACCAGAGCTGTTGCTCGTGTATTGAATGTTCATTTCTCTACCATGAGCCATCTCCAAAGGCGTTTCAGAGAATTTGGCAGTACATCCAACCAGCCTCACAACCGCAGATCACGTGTAAACACACCAGCCCAGGACCTCCACATCCAGCATGTTTACCTCCAAGATCGTCTGAGACCAGCCACTCGGACAGCTGCTGAAACAATCGGTTTGCATAACCAAAGAATTTCTGCACAAACTGTCAGAAACCGTCTCAGGGAAGCTCATCTGCATGCTCGTCGTCCTCATCGGGGTCTCGACCTGACTCCAGTTCGCCGTCGCAACTTTGCACAGCCATTGAAGAGGAGTGGAGCAACATTCCACAGGCCGCAATTGACATCCTGATCAACTCTATGCGAAGGAGATGTGTTGCACTGCATGAGGCAAATGGTGGTCACACCAGATACTGACTGGTATCCCCCCCCAATAAAACAAAACTGCACCTTTCAGAGTGGCCTTTTATTGTGGACAGTCTAAGGCACACCTGTGCACTAATCATGGTGTCTAATCAGCATCTTGGTATGGCACACCTGTGAGGTGGGATGGATTATCTCAGCAAAGGAGAAGTGCTCACTATCACAGATTTAGACTGGTTTGTGAACAATATTTGAGGGAAATGGTGATATTGTGTATGTGGAAAAAGTTTTAGATCTTTGAGTTCATCTCATACAAAATGGGAGCAAAACCAAAAGTGTTGCGTTTATATTTTTGTTGAGTATAATTATCCACCTGTGACATACATGTACTTTATTTTTCTTGATACTACAGGATGCCAGTGAAGGGATGCCAAAATGGGCAGAGCTGTTCAATCAGATTCAGGTCTGTGCTCTGGCTGGGAAACTCAAAGATATTCACAAAGTTGTGCTGAAGCCTCTTCTTTGATATCTTGGCTGTGTGCTTAGTCATTATCCTGCTCAAAGATGAACCATCACCCAAGTTTGAGGTCAAGAGCGCTCTAGATCAGGTTTTCATCCACAATGTTTCTGTAAATTGCGCATTCATCTTTCCCTCAATCATGACTAGTCTCCCAGTTCCTAGAACATGGTGCCTGGTTTCCCTCCAAATATAATTTCAATCTTTGTCTCAACAGACCAGAGAATTTTGTTTCTCATGGTCTGTGAGTCCTTCAGGTGCCTTTATGCAACCTCCAGGCAGGCTGCTGTGTGCCTTTTACCAAGCAGTGGCTTCCATCTGGCTACTTTACCATACAGTCCTGATTGGTGGATTGCTCCTCTCTCCACAGAAGAATGCTGGAGCTCTGACAGAGTGACCATCAGATTCTTGGTCATCTCCCTGACTATGGCCGTTCTCCCCCGATCACTCAGTTTAGATGGGTGGCCAGCTCTACGAAGAGTCCTGGTGGTGCTGAACTTCTTCCATTTACAGATGATGGAGGCCACTGTGCTCATTGGAACCTTTAAAGCAGCAGAAATGTTTCTGTACCATTCCCTAGATTTGTGCCTTGAGACAATCCTGCCTTTGAGGTCTACAGTCAATTCCTTTGACTTCATGCTTGGTTTGTACTCTGACATGCACTGTCAACTGTGAGCCCTTATATGTAGACAGGTGTGTGCCTTTCCAAATCATATACAATCAACTGAATTTACCCCAGGTGGACTCCACTTAAACTGTGGAAACATCTCAAGGATGATCAGTGGAAACAGGATAGACCTGAGCTCAATTTTGAGTTTCATGGCAAAGGCTGTGAATACTTATGTACATGTGATTTCTTAGTTTTTGTTTTTACCTCCGCCAAGGAGGTTATGTTTTCGGTCGCGTTTGTCTGTCTGTCAGCAGGATAACTCAAAGTTTTTAACAGATTTTGATGAAATTTTGTGGAGTGGTTGGAAATGACAAGAGGAACAAGTGGTTAAATTTTAGTGGTGATCCGGATCACGATCCGGATCACGATGCTAATGCATTAGCATGTCTATGGCATTTTCAATGTTAAAAGTTAGTATTAAGCAGTTGCAGCTGTCATCATGTTCGGGTGCATTTGTTTTCAAATTGTAATATTTCTTAAATTTATTTTTGTTGAAATTTTGTAGAGTGGTTGGAAATGACAAGAGGAACAAGTGATTAAATTTTAGTGGTGATCCGGATCACGATCCGGATCCCTATGCTACCACGTTAGCATGTCTGTGGCATTTTCAATGTTAAAAGTTAGCATTAAGCAGTTGCAGCTGTCATCACGTTCGGTTGCATTTGTTTTCAAATTGTAATATTCCTTAAATTTATTTTGTTTATATATTAATAATCTAATGATTATTATATACAATTTTTGAGAAAGAGACAAAAAGAAATAGATCACTGTGCCAAGGAGGGAATCTCTTTAGGGTCAGTGACCCTATGGCATTGTTTAGAGAAGTGTTTCATAAATGTTAAAAAAAATTATATATTTGCAGTTTAGTTGAATAATAAATTGAATTTTGTCTCTTATTTGTTTTTGTCTATAAGCACATGCAATATCAATATCAGTGCTCAGATGACAGTAGCTTCTGGGAAAGGTGCAAGTTGCAATAAACTGTGATGCCAAGTGCTAAGGATACATGCTATCCAGTCACAGCAGATGAAACTTTTTTACTACTGAGCAAACATCACTGTTAGACTTTTTTAGGTTCAATGATTCCACGGCGTGTAGATGTTATGGCGTCAGTGACCCCATGGCCCTGGCGGAGTTTGCACTCTCTGAGTGCTTCTAGTTTTTAATGAATTTGCAAAGATCTAAAAACTTTTATACATAGTCGTTATGGGGTATTGTGTGTAGTATTGTGAGGAAAACAATGAATTTGATCCATTTTAGAATAAGGCTATAACATAACAAAATGTGGAAAAAGTGAAACGCTGTGAATTTTCCAGATGAACCGTATGTACGTACATCTTATTCAGATGTGTCACCACTTTGCCAAGGTCTGGAAGAAGATCCAAACTGTCATCCTCAGGTGACAGGATATCGGTTAGGATGTTCAGGAACAATCCAGGAACCACCAAGGCTCAGGCCTGGCATGAACTGGGAATTGCCGGAACACCAATGTCACTGTCCACAGTTAAGTCAAGTCTCCATTCACATATGACGCATCCACACCACCACAGAACCCTCTTGTGTCTGCAGTGAACCAGGTTTTACATCGCCATGGACTGAAAAGTTGCTAACCAAGAAAGAAACCCTTTATCCAAAATCAACATCTTCAACCTAGACTGATATTTGCAGCTGCCCACATGAACAAGCCAAATGCCTTCTGGAGAAAGGAGTTATGCTTAGACAGGATTGGCAAGATTGAGCTGTTTGGCCACAATAACAACCCTCAACAATGACTGAACTTGAGGCCAGACTACCTGATATTTTAGCCTTGAATCTGCAGAATGCTAAATCAGTGGACAGCCTCGCGGATAGTCTAAATTTAACACTTAAAACTACACTTGATAAGATTGCGCCTCCTCTTTTAAGGTCACGCCCTCCTAAGGCACAGTCACCTTGGTTCAATGATTATTTGCATGACCTCAGGCAGAAGGCTAGAGGTTTGGAACGGAAATGGCGTTATTCCAAATTAGAGGTGTTCCACCTTGTGTGGCGGGATGCTATTTTAGATTATAAGCATGCACTACTGGCCACGAAGTGAACCTATTACTCTGATTTGATCAGTAAAAACAAACATAACTCAAAGTTTTTGTTTGACACGGTCGCATTTCTTATTCACGGGCAGCCACCTGTTAGTCGTTCTCCCTTTTCAGTACAGGATTTCTTGGATTATTTTGAGAAGAAAATAGAACATATTAGGCTGAGCATATCTCAGCACACCTCAGCCCAGCCATTAAAACCTGCTATGGAGGTGGGCGCTACCATTGAGGTGTTACCTAGATTGACAGAATTCAATAGTATTTCATTGGGCGTGCTGACGAAACTTGTGGCATCTACAAACCACACAACCTGTTTATTTGATCCTACACCAACAAAATTGTTTAAGGACCTATGGCCCACTCTTGGGCCAACTGTGCTGGAAATTATTAATCTGTCATTAACCTCTGGATCTGTTCCGAAATGTTTTAAATCAGCAGTGATTAAACCATTACTTAAGAAATCTAATCTTGACCCTAGTGTATTGAAAAATTACAGGCCGATATCAAATCTATCATTCTGTTCCAAAATTTTAGAAAAGGTGGTTTCATGGCAGCTCATAGACCACCTTACTGAGAATGATCTTTTTGAGCAGCTGCAGTCTGCTTTTAGGAGCAGCACTCTAAAACTTGTGAATGATCGTCTGCGAGCAATGGACTCAGACACCACTATGGTTTTGGTGTTGTTAGATCTCAGTGCTGCGTTTGATACCGTGGATCATCATATTTTGCTCAATAGGTTGGAGACTTTTTTTGGGATTACTGGAAGTGCCCTTGCCTGGTTGACGTCATATCTGTCCAGTCGTTCTCAATGTGTCTTGCATAATGGCACTACCTCTGACCTTGCTGACATGAGATTTGGGGTTCCACAGGGATCTGTTTTAGGCCCCTTACTTTTCTCCCTATATGTGGCACCCCTTGGGCATATACTACGGAGTTTTGGGATTGCCTTTCATTGTTATGCTGATGATACTCAGTTGTACATGCCGATAACTGCGGGAAATCTCACTCCCATAAAATCCCTGGAGGACTGTCTTCTATCAGTGAGAAGTTGGATGTCTAGTAACTGCCTACTTTTAAACTTTGATAAGACTGAAATGATGGTTCTTGGTTCAGCGAGACATCGGCATCAGTTTGACCAGCTGGCGCTCAGCCTGGGTTCCTATGTCATACATCATACGGACAAAATGAGGAACCTTGGGGTAATTTTTGATCCCACATTGTCTTTTGACAATGTGGTGAAGAAGAAGTCAGCAGATCAAAGAGCCTTTTCGTATCGTGCACCCACCCTGTGGAACAGTCTTCCTGTGACCGTGAGGCAGTCTGAGTCTGTGGACATTTTTAAGTCAAGACTCAAAACCTATTTTTATTCTTTCTTATGGACAGTTTTTATTTTTATTTGTTTTATTCTTTTACTTCTGTTTTTATTTATGTATTTGAATTTTTTTATTCATTTTTAATTATTTATTCAATTTTATGTTGACTTGTTTTATGTAAGGCGCCTTGAGATGGCTTTTGCTGTGATTTGGCGAATTATAAGCTAATTAAATTAAATGTTTGGAGGAGTAAAGGTGAGACTTTCAAACTTAAGAACACTGTATGAAATGTCAAGCATTGTGGTGGTTCATACTCTTGCTTACAGCAAGAAGGTCTGGGGTTTGATTTCTGTGTGGAGTTTGCATGTTCTCTCCATGCCTGTGTGGGTTTCCTACAGGCACTTCACTTTCCTCCCACCATGAAAACATATGCACATGAGGGTCTGCTCCGTTTTCTGCCCTTGACCAAGACAGGGTCTCTACATCTGGAGAGCTTTGATCTAAGCTTTTGATTTTTCCAGACGACATGTCCTCTTCAGGTATGGCCTTGACTAACACTGTCGAAATATGAGACAAGTGTGAGACCTGTACACATTTATTACAGAATTAATTGTGTGGCTTAAGCCCTCGTTCTGTCTCTGTGTATGTATTCTGTGGGGGGAAAAATTAGGCCATTTGCAACTGACATCCCATGACCTTCAGCTGCAGCGCTTACGGCTGTCTCAAATGAATGTATGGATCAGTTCTGCTACTTTCAGTGGCTTTGAGAGGGATAAAGCACTTTTTGTTTTCTGAGATCCCATTGCTGCATCTAGAATCCCTCATCATGTATGCCTCAGTGTGGCATTACTGGACACCTGTGAATCATTTATCATCATTTTTTGTGGACAGCCATGGATTTGCTAAAATGAAATTCACATGTCATTCATTCATGGAATTTATAGCAAACAGAGTGCATTTTCCCCTTAATGAATCATTTTAACAAAAGTATTAAATGCACAAAATTCAATTAAAAAACAATTAAAATGATGAATAAATTTAGCAAGTGAGGTACGAAATGTGGAGTGATTTCAGTCATAATGAATTCTGAGTTACTATCTCGCAATTCTGACTTACTATCTCGCAATTCTGAGTTATTATCTCGCAATTCTGAGTTACTATCTCGCAATTCTGAGTTACTATCTTGCAATTCTGACTTATTATCTCGCAATTCTGAGTTACTATCTTGCAATTCTGAGATACTTTGTTGCGAAATGCATTGCCCCCTACATGGTCATTCCATTCGATCATTGAAAGCTATTTTCGGTGTGGTTTCACAAACAGTGAGATTTGGACGCTATTACATGAGGAGGATGACATTAAAATAAGCCTCCGAACTTTACAAAGAACTTTGGCAAGGAACCATCTCTGGCGCACGCGAAATAAAACGGATGTTGTCGAGGTGGCGGAGTTCATCCATCAGTAGCTACAGATGTCGAGTCAACAACACGGCTACAGATAGATGCACCAGAAGTGCTGGTTGGCTGGCATAACCACGGACAGAGAAACTGTCCGTCTGTTGTTAAGACTCATGGATGGTGGTGGCGTAGTTTACGAGCAAGGCATCGCTTGAGACATGTTGTGCCGGATTCAGCACCCCTGCCGTGCAAAGCACCCCCTTCACGGGAACGCACATTTGAACCTTGTCGCCGTTAAACTCACATTTAACAGCACAGATACACAGTTTGCGCAACAAAAACGTACACAAATCAATATGATCCTTATTCTATCCAGATATGTGGGAGTGAACAGAATATGTTCATATTTAGGAGCACTAATTGTCTGGTTTTGTTCAGTAGGAACAAACCGTCTGATATTATCATGTTTATTTTATGACGTTTCATCACACGATGGTTTGTTTTAGTGTTTATTTGTTTAAATGATTTTAATTTTATTCATTGACGTTATAAATTAATATGCAGCTTGAATCACTGTGGGACGTTTGAGGACCCTGTTGAAATTAGCATCCATTCCTATTGTCTGTATATGTACACTCAACAAAAATATAAACGCAACACTTGTGGTTTTGCTCCCATTTTGTATGAGATGAACTCAAAGATCTAAAACTTTTTCCACATACACAATATCACCATTTCCCTCAAATATTGTTCACAAACCAGTCTAAATCTGTGATAGTGAGCAATTCTCCTTTGCTGAGATAATCCATCCCACCTCACAGGTGTGCCATACCAAGATGCTGATTAGACACCATGATTAGTGCACAGGTGTGCCTTAGATTGCCCACAGTAAAAGGCCACTCTGAAAGGTGCAGTTTTGTTTTATTGGGGGGGATACCAGTCAGTATCTGGTGTGACCACCATTTGCCTCATGCAGTGCAACACATCTTCGCATAGAGTTGTTCAGGTTGTCAATTGTGGCCTGTGGAATGTTGGTCCACTCCTCTTCAATGGCTGTGCAAAGTTGCTGGATATTGGCAGGAACTGGTACACGTTGTCGTATACGCCGGTCCAGAGCATCCCAAACATGCTCAATGGGTGACATGTCTGGTGAGTATGCCGGCCATGCAAGAACTGGGACATTTTCAGCTTCCAAGAATTGTGTACAGATCCTTGCAACATGGGGCCGTGCATTATCCTGCTGCAACATGAGGTGATGTTCTTGGATGTATGGCACAACAATGGGCCTCAGGATCTCGTCACGGTATCTCTGTGTGTTCAAAATGCCATCAATAAAATGCACCTGTGTTCTTCGTCCATAGCAGATGCCTGCCCATACCATAACCCCTCCGCCACCATGGGCCACTCGATCCACAACATTGACATCAGAAAACCGCTCACCCACACGATGCCACACGCTGTCTGCCATCTGCCCTGGACAGTGTGAACCGGGATTCATCCGTGAAGAGAACACCTCTCCAACGTGCCAAACGCCAGTGAATGTGAGCATTTGCCCACTCAAGTCGGTTACGACGACGAACTGGAGTCAGGTCGAGACCCCGATGAGGACGACGAGCATGCAGATGAGCTTCCCTGAGACGGTTTCTGACAGTTTGTGCAGAAATTCTTTGGTTATGAAAACCGATTGTTTCAGCAGCTGTCCGAGTGGCTGGTCTCAGACGATCTTGGAGGTGAACATGCTGGATGTGGAGGTCCTGGGCTGGTGTGGTTACACGTGGTCTGCGGTTGTGAGGCTGGTTGGATGCACTGCCATATTCTCTGAAATGCCTTTGGAGACGGCTTATGGTAGAGAAATGAACATTCAATACGCGAGCAACAGCTCTGGTTGACATTCCTGCTGTCAGCATGCCAATTGCACGCTCCCTCAAATCTTGCGGCATCTGTGGCATTGTGCTGTGTGATAAAACTGCACCTTTCAGAGTGGCCTTTTATTGTGGACAGTCTAAGGCACACCTGTGCACTAATCATGGTGTCTAATCAGCATCTTGATATGGCACACCTGTGAGGTGGGATGGATTATCTCAGCAAAGGAGAAGTGCTCACTATCACAGATTTAGACTGGTTTGTGAACAATATTTGAGGGAAATGGTGATATTGTGTATGTGGAAAAAGGTTTAGATCTTTGAGTTCATCTCATACAAAATGGGAGCAAAACCAAAAGTGTTGCATTTATATTTTTGTTGAGTGTATTATGTCTGTATATAATATATTAATTTATTCAGAGTATCCTAATCATCATCAGAATTATTATTATTATAAAAATGTACACAAAACAGTGGTTAGCATTCCATGTAATAGTAACTCAGAATTGTGAGATAAGTCAGAATTGTGAGATAATAAGTCAGAATTGTGAGATAATAAGTCAGAATTGTGAGATAATAAGTCAGAATTGCGAGATAGTAACTCAGAATTGTGAGATAATGTCAGAATTGTGAGATACTATCTCGCAATTAATCAAAAAAACGTTTTTTTCAAGTGGCGCAAACGGGCTTCCATACTGCGATGAAGTAGTCCTCCCAGAATTGTTTTAAACACAGCGACACTGTCAACTCTGACCAATATGTGTAAACCTTGCAAAAGCTGTATGCACGCTTGAAGTGGGTTCATCCAGGAAAAGATACAATTCTTCAGCATGTCGACAAACACAGGATGTATTGCAGCAGCTCAGATTTGACCAAATCTGCTGTACAGTTCAGGCCTCTCACTCACTGACTTTTTTCTAAAATGAAAGAACACCTGAAGAGAAACTGGTAAAGGACATATCGCACATGATGTAACATCCAGGTTAGCGACACAACATCAAGTATTCATGATTGTAAACATATCCATGCACATGTGGTAATAAATAGTGGTTGCTGATTTATTTCATTAATTATCCCTCTCGCTCAGCGAGTTAGCAGGTGCATTTCTCAGCATGTGACGTGCATTTTAAGAAAAGCAGAAGCATACCGATTTCCGACACAGAGTGAAACTGACGCTGCTACGTCAGATAATAAAGCTTTTGAACTTTCATTTGAAAATGATGTCTTGGATTAACAGAGAATGTACAAAGATAAGATAACACACTTCACCCCGAAACTCTTAATGCTGTCTGTTCGATTTTGGAACATAATTTGTGGTGACGTTGCTGTTTGTGTCACATGACGCTATTTTACTGCTGCAAGGAATGTCTGTTTTACAGGCTGCCGGAAAACATGCAGATGTATCTTACATTTG
The DNA here is from genome assembly GCF_902500255.1 of Thalassophryne amazonica. Taxonomy (NCBI): domain Eukaryota; kingdom Metazoa; phylum Chordata; class Actinopteri; order Batrachoidiformes; family Batrachoididae; genus Thalassophryne; species Thalassophryne amazonica. Next base: position 124,166,650 of record NC_047106.1, read on the forward strand.
AAAAATGTAAGAATATGTTATTTTCAGAGGATAATGGACTTCCTGTCTGTGCCAGAATCATGAGAGAGCTTTGTGAGGAGCTAACAGCGGAGCTGCAATGGCACATTTTTCTCTGGCTGGTGATTGTGCGCAATCCATGCATGAGGACTTAAAGTGGACCTGGCCATTGTTCTCCAGCTGATGATCGCTCATGATCTGTGCGTGAGGATGGACTTTACATATTCAATCTTGGAAATCATTCTACAAGTGGGTAAGTGTCCTGTTCAGTTTTTTTTTTTCTTTTGTATTTTGTTCTCCTCAGTGGAGCTGGTAGACTTTTTTTTTTTTTTTTACTTTGAGAGAGTCTGTCAGATTTTGTAGCTCAATGTGTACGGAGTCTGTAATGAAACAGAGCAGCATGCCGTTTCATTTTCCAATATAGCTCCCGCCATGAACATGCACATGCACGCAGACCTCTCAGCTGCTTTTGCAGCTGTCTGATCACACAGAAGTATTTCTTAGATTTTTCACAGTAATATCGATGACAACACATACAAGCATGCCTAAAGCTGAGCCTCTAGCAGAGATTATGTTCATGATGAACATGCATGCGCACTAAGTCTTCTCACAGTGGCGAGTGGATGCTGCTTTTACCATGACTGCATCAAAATGAACAGTTATCACTTAAAAATGAGTTGTCATAACATGACATCAGACTTAAGTAAACTTTTAATTAATTAATTAATCTGCGGCTACATTCTTAACGTTAGACGCAGTGGTGGGCACAGCTAACCAAAAGGTTAGCTTCGATAACCGCTAATCTACTAACTGAAAAGTTAGCTTCTATAATGCTAAAGCAATAGACCAGTAAAAAAGTATCAGAAGCTATAGCTAACCACTAACTTTTAGTGTTGACTCCGGTACACTGTCAAGTACTGACAAGTCATTTTTGAGTTTAAGCACCACTGACGCTCCTGAGTAGAATTAAGGGTGATCAGAAACCCAACAGAAACAATGAGTTAGTGCTTCTGTCTTTGTGCGCCCTGCCCACTGCTGTAAGGAAGAGTCATTTACATTCAACATACAGTGCCCCAGATGTGTGGCAGAAGCCATAAAAAGCAAAGCAGGTTTAATGTATAGTTTGATTTTAAAACCAAATTCCAGACAGTTTATTGATATTAATGCTAATTCTGTCATTTTCACAAATTGAAATGTGGATTTTGACCCAAAATGCATAGAACACTGCCATCTACTGGATGGGAGTGTAAATAGCATCCAACTTTTACAGGGCGCTATTCGAATCACACTTAAGAAAAATAATTTTGTTTTGCAAATGTCTTTTTTTAACAAACAAAAAAATGACACATTTACAAATACACATTTATTTGTAAAAAAAAACCAAAACAAAACACACACACGTTACAGTAACTTGTGTGTTCTTTTTTTTTTCTTTTTTTTTTTTTTACAAATAAATAAACCAACCAATCAGTGATGAGGAGGCTCATTTTCCCATGATTCCTTTTGGCATCTGTGAGTTTTAATGCCCAAACCTTCAGAATTAGCACATTACTTTAAAACAAAAAGATATTTCTGATATTTTCACTTTATAAAAATGAGAGGGTTGATGTTAATGTCAATAAACAGAATTACTTTGGTTTTTAAATCAAACCATAAGTTAAACCTGTTTTGCATTTGAGGTCTTCTGCCACACATCTGGGACACTGTGGTGAATGTAAATAGTTTTTTTTGTTGTTGTTGTTGTTGTTGTAGCAGCAGCCTGACAGCCAGGTTCCTTCTGCTGAAGTAGGGTTGAGCTCAACTCCTCATAGCTGCCTGACTATACCAGCAAAAAATGTTAGCAGACTAAAAGTTAGCAAAACTGAATTTAGTGGAAGCTAATTGGTCTGCTGGTGGTTTTTTGAAGTTATCTCAAAAGCTCATCTGCTAACAAAAAAGTTAGCTTCACTAATTAGCAGTTAGCGGATTAGCAGAACTGTGCCCACCACTGCTTAGCGGTTACATTCCATTCAAGCGTGTACTGGGACATTTCCTCAAAGCTACGTGAACACTGTCGGAAATGGTTGGAAAAATGAGTATTCACAAGTAAGGATGGGTTTGATAAGCTTTTATCTATCGATTCTGCTTATCGATTCAATTCCTTATTGATACCTCTTGTCAATTTTCTGTGGACTAAAAGTTGGTTTTACAGGTTATCTATGTCAACATTTTATTGAGTCTTAAAGTAAATAAATGTGCAAATGGTCACTGGATCCTTAAAGTCTGGACATAATAAACTCTACATGGTGGATCTTTGATCTCTGAACATGAATAAAAATAAACTATCTGTAGTTTTTGTCAAAAGCATTTCCTTTCAGACATTATTGGCATGAATGTCTTTCCATACATCTGAGCTGAGCTATTGCAGCCGGCTGTGCTGCACATCAAGATGTAATTCATAAGGAATGCAGGACGTCTCATTATGGGAGGAAAAAAAAAATGTTTTAGTCGATTGTAGTTTATTGTCTTTATTACAGCGTTTGGAAAGAGGTGTCATTTTATTTAAAGCAGCAATTCATGTTGAGGTTATTAATTCCAACCAGACTCTTTCTGGCCACAGAACCGCGCAGCATTTGCAGCTGTGCCAATGGAACGGAGGACGATTCTCATTTCTTGACTGCAACAAGAGTCCCAGTTAGTGACTTTAATCCTCACAAAAGTTACTCACACTTAATGTATTTTAATAGCTTTGAGAGGGGTTAAGAAGCGGACTTGCCACTTCTGAAGAGCAGCAAATCAAAGAACCAAGGAGCATTGCTTCATTGGTTCATGCTTCAAAGTGGAGTCACGCTGCAGAAACAGTTGATTACAGACCCGCTGCAGGGTCTGTAATCAACGTAGAGGAATGATCATTTTCACGACAAACACCCTCAAAAACAACGGCTGCTCTGAAGGACCGATAAGGGAATCGTTAAGCAAATTGACTATTGATATCGGTGGATTGTATCATTTATTAGCAATACCCGAAAATAACCAGTACTTTGCTTTTGGGAGTCTCCGTAGCCATTTGTTGCAAGTGTCGTATACTTTGAGACCGGTCACAAAAGTGTAAAAAGTAATCCTGGTGTATCGGATGGTCCCTAACAGCCTAAATCTACATTGTTATGATTTTGGAGCGACATGTCCTTTAAACTCATAACGCAGAGGTGCAAGCAGCTGTGTGTTGCTAGTGCAGACACCAGATTTCTTGTCAGATGTTGGTGTAAGAGTGTGCAAAGGGAAGGTGACATGGAAAAGTAATGACACCACCTGACAGAGAACATTCCAAGCTTTAAGCAGATATGCAATTCATGCGAGTGCCTTGTTACTGAAATCAGCTTGAAAACGTTTCCGTCAACCCTTCTGTACATTCATCATTATGAACTTGGTCCATTAAATCTCACTGTGACTTTTTTTTTCTTTTTAATGTACTACTGTAAATCTGTGCTGCCCCACAGCACATGTTGGCATCTTGAAATGGCAAAAAAAGGGAAACTCAAAGATTTAGCGCACAAATTTTAATGGAGGATGGATGGAAAAATGTTGTGCACAGTGCACATAAATCCATTTGAAATGTGTGAGTGAACATTGATATTTGTGCAACAGAAAATACTGGCACACAGCCACACACTGGGCACAGAGTGGTTGGATTTATTGTCTTCATTAGACATGTTGTAGTCTAATTCTATTTAATTTGTCTGTACAGTGCCAAGTCAGAACATAGTCAAGTCCAAGTACTTGACCAATGGCACAACTGCTGTAATTCTGCTTCTGTACACCACCACAATGGAGTTGAAATGAAACAATCAAGATGTATGTAAACCATGCGCTCCTTAGCCAGATTTTAAAATTATGGCATATAATAGCAACTGCAACCAAAACAAAAATGTATGTCCAGGGTTTGATAGCAATGTACTATCTGAGTCCAAATCTGAAGTGAGAAATACACATATGTGCATAGAATATAAAGAAGAAATCATGTAAATTGGATTGAAGCACCTGTATGGTAGAGTGGCCAGATGGAATTTGAATTTGTATTTATTCAAAGAACAATTCCTAACAAAGAACATAACTCAATCCCCATCCTAAATTGAGTCCTGCCTCAGTTCATAAAACAAAAATAAAAAATCCTGTTCATAAGTGTTCAGAAAAATAATCTGTTGAGATGGAATTTCCTCATGCCAATAAGATTCAGAATTTCAGTTTAAACATTTGAAAATTTTCGATGCTTTGGGTACCCAAGTAAAAAATAAATCAAATTAATGGGCAAATTTGTTATATAGAGCTCTATATATTTTGTTGAAGAGAGAAAAAACAAAAACAAAAAACTGAAGGCACTCATGTGCTCCAGAAAAACTGATCCTGAGTAGTCATCTGCTGACATACTGCTGATGGGAGATTCAGCACATCCAGGAACCAGTCCGTGGCACATGTGCTGCTCGCCAGCTAATGAATTACACAGTATTACACTTACTTGCCACTCTATGGCAAGTAAGTGTAATACTCTTGTCAAGAGTTATTCTGCTTATGCAAAAGCATATTCAATACAGGGCTGTGAAATGAAAATTGCGAAATCTGAGGAAAATTCACAGGGGGTCCCCATGGGGCCCCAGAAACCAAATTAATTCTGTATCTAATGATACATTTTCAGCATCTCCTGGAAGGAAAAAAATCTCAAAAGAAGTGCATATTTAAATAATCCTAGATTCAACCTTTCAATTAAACTGTCAATGATAATGTTGAAATAACAGAATATGACATGGAAGTAGGACCTGGAATGATTTTCATTTTTATTGTAAACCAAACTATGCATTAACTCAGACAAATTAAACTACATGAAATTGATGAAGACTGAAAAGACTGTTAAAGCATTTCAAAAACCACAGCAAAAGCTTGGAGAATATTTTGAAAATCATGGTAAAATATCACTAACAAACCTTATAGTAAAAAAGTCACATATTGCTGTTTAAAGTCCTGTAAATCCACTCAAAGCCAGTGTCTTTTTTCCCATGAAAAGTCTACATTAATAAAAACTAATTTACATTCTTGTGTAAATTCATGTAAGTCCATTCAAAGCCACAATGTATTTATTTCCAATGAAAGAAAGTCTAGATTAATAGTAAAAAGTCACATAATCTTGTCTAAAATCCTGTTCAAACAGCACAATGTTTATTTTCCAGGGAGAGAAAAATTCTTACCATGTTTCCTGAGGGCACAGTTTGCTTTTCCCGTTTCTTTTATCTTTCAGGTGTGTTGATGAAGCCAGTGACAATTCCACAGATTCTTGTCCTTGTCAAACTTTTTCAAACCATCTTTCTCGCCATCTTCCCTCTGTCTGATGTCGCTCCATGACACAGACATGCTGCAAAATTCTTCTTTTAAAAAGCTGAGAGCTGTAAAAGTTTGCGATGTCCACATGCTACGTTTAGCTTAGGCATCTTACAGGAGTCACACAGCGTCACCACAGCAATCAACCAGTCGTGCTTTACGACAACTGTTGTAACAGCTACGCTTTGAGTGGCGTTTTTTCCTCTGTGAAGTTCAGCGGATCCGAGTACCCTGATTTGTATCTGTAACACAGAAAATTGTCCGGACTAATAAAACTTGCATGATGTCATAAAAAGGAAACACTTTGCGAAGGGCATTTTAAAAACACAGTGACGATCACAATTACAAATTACAACATTAACAAACCCCCCCCCCCCCCCCCCCCCATGATGAAATCTGCAAAATTCCTCGGCTCTGCGAGTTTTCACAGCCCTGTCAATAACATATTGTAGTGATCATGTTCATCATGTTTTAGAAAAATTCACCATAACCTAGTGGTCCTCGGTCTGCTCTCTGATTTGTTAACACACCCAGCAGACAATGTGTCCCATGTCCAGCAGATGTTAACATGCCAAGCTCTTTGTTTCCAGCTATACAAATAAAGCCTCTTGGTCTATTTTGATGACTTTCCGTCAGCACCCCTGCAGGATGTGAAAATAGATGCCTGCTGACAAGACCCTTGCGAGGGTGCCGAGCAAATGTCTGTTCTCTGTTCTGCACACATAAAGCTTTTTCCTGTAATTGCTAACTTGTACTCTTATGCATATGACAAACATTTCCTGTCTCACCCATGTATTATGGCTGTACATATGACAAAAGCTCTCCAGTGGTGCTTTCTCTGTCAGGATGGCTGAACTGTATAAATATCTGTAACTTCTGTGAATAAAAAGCTTCTATGTATTACATGTAGAATTAATGAGCGAAATAAATGGCATGCACTTGCATTGCTAAAATCAGGAAATTGTTTGTTTCATCCTACACAAATTCTACACGGGTGATCATGACACAATCACATCTTCCACACTGGTGACCCCAGACGTTTGTCTTTCAAAGTTTTTGAAGGACATTCTTACACAATCATGAGCCTGCTTGACCTTCTGGTGGCCCACGACTCTGCATCAGCCTCCCTCTCCACCAAATGCCAGAACCAGGACCAGATGGCCACAAAGCATCTATCTGCCACCACAGACCCTGACTAGCCAGTGCCCGGATGGTGGTGGTGATGCTGTGGGTCTCTTCGCCATTTAACGCAAACCAGCTGTCCGGCGGAACACTGCACCAGCTCACTGCCCCCATGAACCAGGCAGCTGGAGGAGGACCTGCACCAAACCACCACTGTCACAAACCAGGTGCCCGGCAGAGTACCGCACAAGCCCACCACCACCACAAACCAAGCAGACGGAGTGGGGAAATCCCAGCGCCAGTGGCTGCAGCAGCATGGGTTGGATCTGCACTTGCTCAGCGTGGACAGTGGAAGTTGCTTTGACTGCAGCAGCCATACCAGTGCCAGGTTGCCCCACGACATCTCTACAGGACAGCCACATCTTGTCATCCTCGCCACATGGACACGATAGCCTGCTTCGCGACACCTGCACAGGACAGCCACAGCTCCTTGCCCCCGCCGTATTGATGCGGGAGCTCAACATGGACATGTGACAAGGGTCTGCTCTCCAAGATCCACTGCCACTCCAAAGCCCCCCTGGCTCGCTTCCCTGCCTGGAATGGAACTTCAAACACAAACGGTCCAGTGGAATATGCATTATTCCGCCATGATGCTCACGGAGAACTGCTACAGCCTCCCTACAATGGCCCAGCAGAATATACTTTATATGGATGATTCGCTCGTCTCTCCATAACATTTATTCTTTGTGTTATGGTGAATTCTGGGGGGGCTCTGTAGCAATCCATCACGTTTTAGAATAAATTTACCCTAACCTAGTGGTTCTTGGTCTGCTCTCTGATCTGGTAACATGCCCAGCAGAGAATGCTTCCCATGTCCCACAGGTGTTAACACGCAGCCCAGTTTCACATTTTTTTTTCGTGCTTCCGTCATGAAATTAGTCAAATTTTCATGACGGTTTTTCTTTTAACTCACTATTACTAACTCTACTCCCATCCCCAACCCTAACCTTAACCATATCCTAATCCTACTCCTTCCCCCAACCCTAACCATAACAACCCTGACTCCCCCGCTTCACTTTTAATTTCGTGCAGCCATCACAGAATGAATTAGGATGAATTTGTGCTGCCATGATGAAAATGAGGCGCTTTTCGTCACAATATCATCAACCAATAGATTAATGTATATTTCGTCCTGCTGAATCACGACTTCCCGTGAGACCACGTTGTGACACGCCAAGGCGTGCAATGTGTATTCTACGCACACAAAGGTCTTTGTTTCCAGATATACAAATAACACCTATATGCCTCTTTTGATGACTTCTTATCAGCGCCCCTGCAGGATGTGCAAATCGATGTCTGCTGATAGGAGCCCTGCAAGAGTGCTGAGCAATTGTCTGTTTCTGTTCTGCATACAAGAAGCTGTTTCCTGTTATTACCAATGCGTCCACTATGTATATGACAAGATTATCCTGCTTCACCTGTTTATTACGGCATTACATATGACAAAAGCTTTCTTGACCCCCGGTGGTGTTTTCTCTGTCAGGATGGCCAACTGTAGAAATGTCTGTAACGTCTGTGAATTTAAAGCTTCTACGATGATGCTACTGAACGATGAACATGTAGAATTAACCAGCAAAATAAATGGAGTGCACTTGTATTGCCAAAATGAGGAACTTGGGTTTCCTTCATCCAACACAAATTGTACACTGGTGATCACAACATAATCACAACTTGTCAGGCTGGTTGGTCAGGAATGGCTGGACACAAATGCAAGGCTGGAACAAACAGCTTTGGTTTATAAAAGGGTTTACTGATGTGGATAGCAAAGGTCAGTACACAAGAAGGCAGCCCAAAAAATACAGTAATACAAAAATCATCAGGCTTAGGCATGGCCAATCAAATAGGTAGGAGGTCAGAAACACAATGAGGCAGGCAGAACTATGAGAACATAATGAACAGAGCTGGAGAGAAGGCACAAGGTGTATCAATCTGACGAGGGACAAGAGCATCCAGTGAGCCTTATATAACCCCTGGTGATGAACTGAAGATCAAAAACAGGTGTGCAGGGAAAGCACCAGCACAAGGGTGTGGCCAGACAGACAGAATCACCCACCACTAAGCACCAAGATACAGACAACCAAGATCCAACTGTTATGATTATTTATTAAAAAGTGGAAGAAACACAAGATGACTGTCAATCTCTCTCAGTCTGGGATTCCATGCAAGATCTCACTTTTGGGGTAAGGATGATTCTGAGAAAGCTCAGAACTACCCAGGAGGACCTGGTCAATGACCTGAAGAGAGCCAGGACCACAGTCACAAAGATTACATTGGTAACACATGATGCTGCCATGGTTTAAAATCCTGCAGGGCAGCAAGGTCCCCCTGCTCAAGCCAGCACATGTCCAGGCCCATTTGAAGTTCACCAGTGACCATCTGGAAGATCCAGAGGAGGCATGGGAGAAGCCATCCCAACCGTGAAGCATGGGGGTGGAAACATCATACTCTGGGGTGCTCTTCTGCAAAGGGGACAGGACGACTGCACCGTATTGAAGGGAGGATGCATGGGGTCATGTATTGTGAGATTTTGGCAAACAACCTCCTTCCCTCAGTAAGAGCATTGAAGATGGGTCATGGCTGGGTCTTTCAGCATGACAATGACCCCAAATACACAGCCAGGGCAATTAAGGAGGAGCTCCATAAGAAGCATTTCAAGGTACTGGAGTGGCCTGGCCAGTCTCCAGACCTGAACTCAATAGAAAATCTTTGGAGGGAGCTGAAACTCCAAACCTGAAAGATTTGGAGAAGATCTGTATGGAGGAGTGGACCAAAATCCCTGCTGCAGTGTGTGCAAACCTGGTGAAAAACTACAGGAACAGTTTGACCTCTGTAATTACAAACAAAGGCTACTGGACCAAATATTAACATTGATTTTCACAGGTGTTCAAATACTTGATGTTGCAGGAACAGCCTTGGGGCACCTACAATTGTACTGTTTTCCAATGTAGTAAAGGGAACTAAGTTTGCAAAACATATTCCTCTAAGCACTGTATGGGTACATCTGCAGAAACAGGCCACAGTCTTAAATAGAATTTCAGTTCCTGCCACATAAACTGCATTATCATTATAGTGGATTTTCTGTGCTACTTTCCACACTAAACTGATGGATTCCATGTCCACATTAATCGTAGGCCCTGCAAGTTCTCTAATTACCTGGTCTGAAGAGTACTAGTGTTACCCTCCCTGTAGAACTCTATCTATGTTTGCAGAAAAGATGGTGGCACCTTCCCCAATAGGGTGAAGGCTGCCCGGAATCAGCAAGCCATGGCAACCCCAGAAATAAGGCCAATTATCAATGAAACTAAAGTCTTGGCATCTCCAAATTTTGCAGCCACCTATTCACTGACATCAGCTTGCTAAATGCCTCATTCTTACCCAAAGGGGGGAGGGAACCAGACACTATTAATTGATGGAGACAAATCTTTCTGGCAAGGTCACAAGTCCTCTCTATGTCCATTTTTGTGACCTTCGAGTGTCTCATCCTAATATTATTGGTGACGACATGAATAGCTGTGACTATATCTAGTGTCATGTTTCTTTGGCTAACTATTCTTGTGCAACATCAGTACCCTAAGGCGAGAGGCACGGTCAGGTGCTCTGGCCCCAGGAATACATTTATCGTCAGCTGGTGTCTGTAATCTAACTTGGCGGGTGATAGAATCCTCTATCACTAATGCATGGCATTTCAGCCTGGTGATGGGGGTTGAAGTCACCCGTGGGCTTGGAGGGCTATCAACAGGCATGTCCGAGGTTGAAAAAACAGTTCACAGTCATCAGTGGCGGCTGTGAACTGGGTATCACAACCATGTTACCAAGCCCTATGTGACTTGTTTCACATAACAGTCCAAAAGCCACCTTCTTTAGCTGGAAGAGCTAAGCTAGTGGATGAATGCACTGGTCAGCTCGAGACTAAGCTCGTCTGGAGTGCCTATTTTGTCTAATTCCACTGAACTCAAAAGCTGCTCTAACTTACAGACACAGCTCTCTAAAAGGCCTAGCCTTTCTGTCAGCATGGCGCAAGATTAATGTAAAGTATAATGTAATGTAAATTGTGTACCAGAAAATCCAAATGTACTAAAACTAGCACAAACTGCTAATGAAAACGCTAAACACTCCTAGAATTCACACAGAAGTACAACAATAAACTAAAATGTGTAGCTGTTGCACTTAAAAATTAACATAACAGTTAAAGCCCTGTCATATGGCACACGACGTTAGCTGAATAAAGGAAAAAATGTCACAAATCCTTAAGAAAAAGTGGACGAATGAGCCTGGACTTCTCCCATCATCGAAAAGCCTGCAAGTGCAGAGAACATAAAAGACAGAAACAAAACACGAAAAATGAATCGAACAGTGACTTTGATGCTTATAAACAAAATCAAAACAAAGGGCCAGCATGTGATTACAACCCCTGGCAATAATTATGGAATCACCGGCCTCGGAGGATGTTCATTCAGTTGTTTAATTTTGTAGAAAAAAGCAGATCACAGACATGACACAAAACTAAAGTAATTTCAAATGGCAACTTTCTGGCTTTAAGAAACACTATAAGAAATCAGGAAAAATAATTGTGGCAGTCAGTAACGGTTACTTTTTTAGACCAAGCAGAGGGAAAAAAATATGGACTCACTCAATTCTGAGGAATAAATTATGGAATCACCCTGTAAATTTTCATCCCCAAAACTAACACCTGCATCAGATCTGCTTGTTAGTCTGCATCTAAAAAGGAGTGATCACACCTTGGAGAGCTGTTGCACCAAGTGGACTGACATGAATCATGGCTCCAACACGAGAGATGTCAATTGAAACAAAAGAGAGGATTATCAAACTCTTAAAAGAGGGTAAATCATCACACAATGTTGCAAAAACTCTGGACCGAATACAAACAACATGGGAAGTTTGTTAAAGGCAAACATACTGGTAGACCAAGGAAGACATCAAAGCATCAAGACAGAAAACTTAAAGCAATATGTCTCAAAAATCGAAAATGCACAACAAAACAAATGAGGAACGAATGGGAGGAAACTGGAGTCAACGTCTGTGACCGAACTGTAAGAAACCGCCTAAAGGAAATGGGATTTACATACAGAAAAGCTAAACGAAAGCCATCATTAACACCTAAACAGAAAAAAACAAGGTTACAATGGGCCAAGGAAAAGCAATCGTGGACTGTGGATGACTGGATGAAAGTCATATTCAGTGATGAATCTCGAATCTGCATTGGGCAAGGTGATGATGCTGGAACTTTTGTTTGGTGCCGTTCCAATGAGATTTATAAAGATGACTGCCTGAAGAGAACATGTAAATTTCCACAGTCATTGATGATATGGGGCTGCATGTCAGGTAAAGGCACTGGGGAGATGGCTGTCATTACATCATCAATAAATGCACAAGTTTACGTTGATATTTTGGACACTTTTCTTATCCCATCAATTGAAAGGATGTTTGGGGATGATGAAATCATTTTTCAAGATGATAATGCATCTTGCCATAGAGCAAAAACTGTGAAAACATTCCTTGCAAAAAGACACATAGGCTCAATGTCATGGCCTGCAAATAGTCCGGATCTTAATCCAATTGAAAATCTTTGGTGGAAGTTGAAGAAAATGGTCCATGACAAGGCTCCAACCTGCAAAGCTGATCTGGCAACAGCAATCAGAGAAAGTTGGAACCAGATTGATGAAGAGTCCTGTTTGTCACTCATTAAGTCCATGCCTCAGAGACTGCAAGCTGTTATAAAAGCCAGAGGTGGTGCAACAAAATACTAGTGATGTGTTGGAGCGTTCTTTTGTTTTTCATGATTCCATATTTTTTTCCTCAGAATTGAGTGATTCCATATTTTTTTTCCCTCTGCTTTGTCTAAAAAGTAACCGTTACTGACTGCCACAATTTTTTTTTCCTGATTTCTTATAATGTTTCTTAAAGCCATAAATGAAAGAAATGACTTTAGTTTTGTGTCATGTCTGTGATCTGCTTTTTTTCTACAAAATTAAACAACTGAATGAACATCCTCCGAGGCCGGTGATTCCATAATTTTTGCCAGGGGTTGTATTTCTGCAGCCAGTCTGTGCTGTCCACAGCAACCTGCAACTGCATTGTCTTGACAACATGTGCGCGCATACGTACGTTGCAGCCAGAGACAGTGAGAGGTTGGAGAGAGAGAGAGAGTGGCTGGAGGTTGGATGAAGTTGGACAACAATCAAATGGAATGCTGATGTACAGGAACTACGCGAATAAAGCAAAAATGTCAAGACAGAAAGCAAAACAGAATACGGACGAATTGAGGTTGTCCTCAGGATTTGTTCATGTTTTTCAGCAGTTTGAAAATTCTGATGAAGCACCAGCTACAGAAACAAAGCTGGATGATGGTTAAATTATGTCTCCAAAAGTCAACGTAAGTCCAGATTTCTTGTTCCGTTTTTGGCTTTGGTGTCCTTCGTTAGTGCCGTGTGACCGGGGCTTTAGACTGGTAGTATAAATAAAAGAAATGATTACAACCTTCTCTTATTTAGAAGAGTGCCATTCAGTCCAGTGACCAAGGAGGCAGTCTGTCCGGGAGAATATTGCCATCACCCTGTTGCCAGATCAAGGAGTCAAGTAAGTATACAACTCATCACTCCTCACTTCACAGCCATCTGTATGCCACAACCAGGTGAAATGTTGGCATTCCCTTGCGATTTTTCAGTTTCTGGAGTCCTTAACACTGAATCACCTGCATGCTGGATCATGCCCAGGGAAACATGCCACATGGTCATAATGTTGCACCTGACATTACCTCATAATGCAAGTTATACTTCTCATCTTAGAAGAGAAGTATCATGCATTTGACACAAGGTCATCCCAGGAGTACACAAGGATCCTCCAAAGAATTATATGACCAAAGATATCCAATCATCATGTTTGGACCTTAGTTAACATCCAAGTCTCATAATCATACAGTGAGGTGTAGCAAACATGACCCCGCCTAGCTGTAATCTAATAAAGTGCATTAATTTGCTTTCCTGAATGGTTGATCTCAAGTTGAGAAAAAGACTATTGTTACATTTCTTTGAATAACAGCTTGGTCTCCAGCTGGTGATATCTCCTGAAAAAACTCCCTCCAGCTGTGCTGTCCATTGTCTAGAATTTAGAGCTCTTCAAAGGTGTCCCTGAAACCATACTTACCGGTGAGTGTAAGTTATAGGACATGTTAACAGCCAAGCTTCAAAATCAATGATATTCCAGACCACAGGAAGATAACAATCCCATCAGTGGGACTATTTATAATTGCCTCTCATCAAGGCAAGAAGCTCCCCAGACCAGCCAGAATATTTATTCAAAGGTAACAGGACCATAAATTTAGAATCTTGACAACCTGTTTCTCCTACAGGTCTCAACAGTTCGAAGGACAAAACCACTTTGTGTTACAAAGAAGATTATTTTATCTACATATGAAAAAGTTCTAATGTTTTTCTTGTTTATAATCAAGCAAACACGTTGCATATGTCCCATTTAACCTGACATGTTTCTTTTTTCATAACTTGACATGTTAATTGCTATTTCTTGAATTGTTAATGCTTTGTCATCGTGAAACTTTTTTCCTGTAATCAACTGCTGGTTCTTAGGATGTGTTTAAGGAACTTAAATAATCATATTCAGTTAAAAGGCACATAAGAACAAAATATATGTCAATATATTTAATTGTCTAAGTATTTGAAATGCCCGTGATTTTCCTTGCATCTGACGTATGAGCTCCCTTTAAAAGACCCAGAACAAAGCCATTCTTCTCTTCCTCTTCTGGGCCCTCTCTTCTCGCCTTTTTCTTTTCTCTCTTATTGCGAGAGGTTAATTTTCTTTGTGGCTAAACAGGCCCAGGTAGCTAAAAGCTACCACGTGGCATAACAAATTGCCAGGCTGACAACTCTTTTTAATGCTTGTCAAGTTTTTCCACATTTATAAGATAACTTCTGAGTGTAGCTTTTCAGATTAAGAGCAAATTTGACAAAAAGGGATTTTTTCCCTTTTCTGTAATTTTTTTTTCAATTTATTTTCATTTATATAGCACCAAATCACAACAGAGTTGCCTCAAAGCGCTTCACACAGGAAAGGTCTAACCTTACCAACCCCCAGAGCAACAGTGGTAAGGAAAAACTCCCTCTGAGGAAGAAACCTCAAGCAGACCAGACTGAAAGGGGTGACCCTCTGCTTGGGCCATGCTACAAACATAAATTACAGAACAATTCACAGAACTATTCACGGACGAATATACAAGAAATGCTATTGGCGCACAGGACAGGAGGATCACCAACACGAATACAACTCCCATCTCTGGATGGAGCTGCACCTTAAACAGACAGAAAAAACAGAATCAGGCATCAGAAAGACAAAAATACGGTATAATTTGCCAGCATTAAACAACAAGAAAAACAGAGAAATACTAAGGTGATCGCCGTCCACTAGCCCTAAACTTCACTAAAACACCCAGAATTTAGGTAAAGTTGAGGCCGCAGCCCACTCTAATTACTAATGAATTAAAAGAGTAAAAAGCCTAAAACAAAACTGTACCAGTATGCTAGCCATATTAAAGGGGAAATAAGTGCGTCTTAAGTCTGGACTTGAAAATCTCCACAGAATCTGACTGTTTTATTGACGCAGGGAGATCATTCCACAGAACAGGGGCATGATAAGAGAAAGCTCTGTGACCCGCAGACTTCTTATTCACCTTAGGGACTCAAAGTAGTCCTGCACCCTGAGAACGTAAAGCCCAGGCCGGTACATAAGGTTTAATTAGGTCAACTCAGTAGGGAGGTGCCAGTCCATGAATAATTTTATAAGTTAGTAGCAGAACCTTAAAATCTGATCTCACTGGGACAGGAAGCCAGTGAAGGGATGCCAAAATGGGTGTAATGTGGTTGTACTTTCTGCTTCTTGTCAAAAGTCTGGCTGCAGCATTTTAAACCAATTGGAGACCTGCGGTAACTTTACAACATCATTTTCAAAACTTTAAGTTTTTCGAAATTCACAAAGACTTTTAAGCAAGTAAGTAAGGTTTATTTGTATAGCACCTTTCAAGATAATATCACAAAATGTTGTACAGGAATTTAAAAACACAGAAATAAAAATACAGAAACTATAAACAGCAATAATGTAAAACTAGTTAAAAGCAAGTCTGTACAAACAGGTCTTGAACTTCTCCTTAAACATTCCAACAGAGTCTACGGAACGTAAGTGTAGTGGCAGTGCATTCCACAGTTTGAGTGCCACAACCTTAAATGTACAGCCTCCTTTGGTCTTCAGCCTTGACCTTGGTACAATGAACAGGTTCTGGTCCGAGGACCTCAGAGACCTGCTTGTCATGTACGGGTGCAAAAGTTCCCTGATGTGAAATGGTATTTGACCACGCAAAGGTCTAAAAGTCATCACCAATATTTTAAACTGCACTCTGAACTGAATTGGGAGCCAATAATGCAAAGAAGACAGAATGGGTGTTACATAAGACCACTTCAAAGACCTTGTAAGGAGCCTTGCAGCTGCATTCTGTACCATTTGTAGGCGGTCCAGCGAAGACTTAAGTGACAAATAGTTAGCAACCATCCAGTTTTTTTTTTTTTTTTTTTATGAAATCAATACAGTTTTGAAGAACAGATACCCTAGAAACATTTTGTGGAGAAAAGGAGATGTACAGCTGTATGTCTGCAAAACAATGAACCAAGATGTCACTATTTGATCAAATGAGAGATGTCTTGTGTGTGTGTGTGTGTGTGTGGGGGGGGGGGGCTTTGTCATTGCAACAAAGATTATGTTACAAAGTGTTGAGTTGAGCTCTTGTTATTGACCAAATACTTATTTTCCACCATAATTTACAAATAAATTCTCCGTGTTGATAACCATTTGTAAAATCCAGGCGGCTTTTGGTGGCTTTCAGTTGAGTGAGTATCTGAGAAACTGTTTAACAGCAGGGCATTTTCCAAGTTGTCCTTAAGGCTTCCAACGGAGGTGTTTTTCCTGTGGCGGGCGCGCTGCGCCGGCTGCGAGCCGACGCGCCAATCCGTCCGCACGTCTTTCATTAAAAAAATCTCCTTTCACAGTGGAATGTCCGGATAAACTGCTGATCCCGACCTCTTCTGAAAGTTCTCTGTTCTCTCACGACATCCTGGGTCAACAGAGGCTTAAATTTGGAGGTTTTCAGCTTGAAACAGGATGACGACGTCGCCTCGGAGCGCTGCGCGACGTCCCGCTCCGTGGGAAGTCCTTACAGTGATAGAAACAATCCAAAATCTCTCATCAGCCGTTAAAATTTTCACCGAAAACCAGCTTAATTTGTCGAATGGCGTCCACTTGGATGTGCCTCACAGTTTTGGAAAAAATTTTGATGAAGCACAGTGCCAGTCTCTCAGCAACTTCTCAGACAAAGGAATTCCGACGAGGAGGCTGGACCACTCCTCCCACAAGGCGTGCTCACAGGCGAATGACGTCACCGACAGGCATGAAAAAACTCTCGCATGCCCACGAGGGTTCAAGCTTGGTGAGGTAATCACACGTGATTCAAATCCATATGGTTTTTTAAAAAAAATAATAAGGTCGGATACTTTTCTCATAGACCTCGTATTTAGCTGCAGCAAATGAAAAACTTCTATTAGAGAGCTAGAATAAAAAACAATCTAGGGCAGACCCAAAAAATGCACACCCATGTCCTTAATCTCTCAATTAAAACACCATGATCAACAGTGTCAAAAGCTGCAGACAGATCCAAAAGTACACTTACTGAATATTCACCAAATGTCGTGATGGAACCCAGACTGAAATTTGTCAAGAATACTGTGTTCAGCTAAAACCTCATTAAGTTGTTTGGCCACCATTTTTTCCAAAATTTTGGAGATAAAATGCAAGTTTGAAATTGGTCTAAAATTCTGAGGAAGAGATGGGTCAAGATTAGACATTTTTAAAAGACATTTTTAAATAACAGCCTGTTTAAAATACTGAGGTACACAGCCAGAAATCAATGATCTGCTGATTATTGACAAAACACATGGGCCAGTGGTGAGAATAACTTTATTGAATAATGAAATAGGGATGATATCAAGTGGGCAAGAGGAAGGTTTCATTCTATCAACCAGACAAAGGAGTTCTTTCATTGATATTGATGTGAAACTGTCCGTTACTGATGTCCAGGTGAGACATGGGAAAGTTGAAGGAAGAGAGGGGTTGATGTTTGCCCTGATATCATGGATTTTATTAATAAAATAGGACAAAACGTTTCACACAGTCTTCGTTAGACTGAATGATAGCAGCAGGAGATGCAAGTGCGACAATGTCTCTGATTGTGTCAAATAAAACTTTTGGAATCTGTCTGCTGTTAAAAATTAATTAGAAAAATAGACAGCCCTCGCATCTTTCACCAAATTGTTAAAATTAAAAGCTCGTTTAAATGAAGGAGGTGGACCTGGCGCTTTGTGGATTTCCACAAATGCTCCACTTTTCGAGAGACTCTCTTAAAACTGCGAATAGTCATTCATCCAATGGGAGGAGTTATTCAACTCTGTCTATAATAGACAAGCAATGATGATTAAAAGAATTAGCTAAAATATTTACATCATTTGAAGTTAAGATCTCATCAGATCTCATCCAGATTAAGAGACAAATTAAAAAGAACACACATGA
The DNA here is from genome assembly GCF_902500255.1 of Thalassophryne amazonica. NCBI lineage: Eukaryota > Metazoa > Chordata > Actinopteri > Batrachoidiformes > Batrachoididae > Thalassophryne > Thalassophryne amazonica. Next base: position 124,184,815 of record NC_047106.1, read on the forward strand.
TCAGAAATGAAAATGTCCTCAGAATAAATACAGTCAATATTTAGGCCAAGAGTAAAAACAAGATCTAAAATATGGCCTTTGTTAGGGCCCCTTCACACACTTGGCACTTACAAAATGTGTGGCCATTTGCGCTGTTAGCATGAAAACAGTCAGCAGACGATCACTTTTGAGCTGGATGTGAAATTTGTCTAAGTGCCCTCACAAGTGTGGTGTTACAAAAAGCAACACGTGTGTGCGTGTGTCACACCTCCCCACCCGCTCCCTCCAACACATGTGGCATGCCGGGGGGGAGCACACTTGCATAAAATACTTATATGTAAGTACAGATCTGATTACATGGAGGCTGGACAGGTCTGAGCACACACAGCATGGGGAGGTGCCTGTCAGCTGATCACAGCACACTGACAGCTGCATGATGGCTCAGTGCACACATTAAAAACACAGAAACCACCTCCAGGACAGGTATATAAATAATTATGGCAATACCTACATATGTAATTACATAACAAATAACAAAAATGAATGACCACATAACACAGAGTGACATGTTGGTCTGGCCACTGAACGGACAGGGTGGTATATCTGCCCACAGCTGCTGCTGTTGTGATCTCTACTCCTGGATGTCCCAGCTGGAGAACACATATTGTGTTTTGAAGGACATGAACATATCTTTAAACAACAAGAAAAAAAGAGTAGAGCCACTTAGGTGCCAGGTGTTGAGAACCAGGGATAGTAGGTTGAAAAGCTTTTTTTATCCCATAGGAACTCTCCCTACTTATCTAAATGGCTCAAGAATATGGACAGCATGTATATAAGTGACATTTACATGACATTACATGACATCTGACAATATTGAGATACGATATTTTGGCCATATTGTATAGCCCGACTGTCAACTAGCTGAAAACTTTGAATATTAGTTTACATCCATTCATCCATCCATCCATTTTCTTCCACTTTATCCGGAGTCGGGTCGCGGGGGCAGCAGCTCAAGCAAAGCCGCCCAGACCTCCCGATCCACACACACCTCCCCCAGCTCCACCGGGGGAACCCCAAGGCGTTCCCAAGCCAGCCGAGAGATGTAATCCTTCCAGCATGTCCTGGGTTTTCCCAGGACACCATGATCAACCAGGATCCCATTGGGCCTCCTCCCAATGGCACGTGCCCGGAACACCTCTCCAGCGAGGCGTCCAGGGGGCATCCGTAAAAGATGCCCGAGCCACCTCAACTGACTCCTTTCGACGTGGAGGAGCAGCGGCTCGACTCCGAGCTCCTCCCAAGTGACCGAGCTCCTCACCCTATCTCTAAGGGAGCGCCCAGCCACCCTGCGGAGGAAACTCATCTCGGCCGCTTGTACCCGCGATCTCATTCTTTTGGTCATGAGCCAAATCTCATGACCATAGGTGAGGATCGGAACGTAGATCGATCGGTAAATCGAGAGCTTTGCCCCCCTACTCAGCTCTCTCTTCACCACGACGGTCCGATACAGCGACCGCATCACTGCAGATGCTGCACCGATCCATCTATCGATCTCACGCTCCATCTGTCCCTCACTCATGAATAAGAACCCTGGACCCCGTACTCCCGGAGCACTCCCCACAGGGTGCCCCGAGGGACACGGTCAAACGCCTTCTCCAGATCCACAAAACACATGTGGACTGGTTGGGCGAACTCCCATGAACCCTCAAGCACCTGATGGAGCATGTAGAGCTGGTCCAGTGTGCTGCAACCAGGACGAAAACCACACTGCTCCTCCTGAATCCGAGGTTCGACTATCGGCACCGCAAAGCCTGCTGGTATGACCTGTACGTGTCACATATAATAATGTCCACCACCAAACCTCCATGTGCTACTGCTTGCACGCTGCCACAAATCTGAAAAGGCTGTTATATTCACAATAGACCTTACAGTACAGATATTGGTCCATTCCTTACCATGGGTAACATGAATAATGTGAACTATTGTCTCCATCATAACTGCATGTAACACAGGCAGCTGTGTCTCTCTGTTGTGTGCAGTAATGTGTCATTACCTGGGTCAGGCTCGGAGCTGGATGGATCTCACGCTGTAATAAATGATCAACTTCTAACTCTGTAGGAGATATGACATGGAACTTGTGCCAGGCCGTTACACCATTAATAAACATGAGTCTCACCTCCAACAGTGGTCCAGGAGTGTTTCACAGCACAAACATGGACGTGAAGCAGGGACAGCAGCCGGCGGTTAAAATCCTCTCACCCAAAAGAAAAAAAAAAAAATTCCATGTGATAATCCAACAATCGCGGCATCCAGAGTTGCATTGTTCTCCTGAAGGGGGCAAAAAAGAAAAAAGAAAGTTCCCTGGAAAGGCGCTCTGTCTGAAGTAGGGGACAGCATGGCCCAATGCCAGCAAACTTTGAGCGAAGCTGTCCAGTGGCATGTGCGCGCACGTGTACCCCACATGCACTTAGTGGCATAAAGTTGTATGCAAAAGTTTGGGCACCCCTGATGATTTCCATGATTTTCCTTTATACATCATTTGTATTATTTCCAGTTCATATGATTAACATGGCTTCATCAAATCAGGACCTTCAGCGTGCACTGGGGCAGTTTGCAGCCAAGTGTGAAGCGTCCGGGATGAAAATCAGCACCTCCAAATCTGCGGCCATGGTTCTCGACCGGAAAAAGGTGCTTTGCCTTCTTCAGGTCGGTGGAGTGTCCTTGCATCAAGTGGAGGAGTTTAAGTATCTCGGGGTCTTGTTCACGAGTGAGGGACGAATGGAGCGTGAGATCGATAGACGGACCGGTGCAGCATCTGCAGTGATGCAGTCGCTGTATTGGACCGTCGTGGTGAAGAGAGAGCTGAGTAGGGGGGCAAAGCTCTCGATTTACCGATCGATCTACGTTCTGATCCTCACCTATGGTCATGAGATTTGGCTCATGACCGAAAGAACGAGATTGCGAGTACAAGCAGCCGAGATGAGTTTCCTCCGCAGGCTGGCTGGGCGCTCCCTTAGAGATAGGGTGAGGAGCTCGGTCACTCGGGAGGAGTTCGGAGTCGAGCCACTGCTCCTCCACGTCGCAAGGAGTCAGTTGAGGTGGCTCGGGCATCTTTTCCGGATGCTCCCTGGACGCCTCGCCGGAGAGGTGTTCCGGGCACGTCCCATTGGGAGGAGGCCCCGGGGAAGACCCAGGACACGCTGGAGGGACTACCTCTCTCGGCTGGCTTGGGAACACCTTGGGGTTCCCCCGGAGGAGCTGGGGGAGGTGTGTGTGGATTGGGAGGTCTGGGCAGCTTTGCTTGAGCTGCTGCCCCTGCGACCCGACTCCGGATAAAGCAGAAGAAAATGGATGGATGGATGGATGATTAACATTGCCCTTTTGTGTAAAAAGTTAGAAATAAGCAAAACACTGATAAACCTTGGATCACTAACGGACTTCAGAATGCAGATTTTTATTTTTTTAATTTTTTTTGCACAACCAGTTTTTAAAATTTAGAACAAATGAAGCTGAGAGAAGATATATGGCATATAAAAACTAACTAACATTGTGCGATCTTGTAAAAGGCAGTACTATAGTGATTTATTGGAAAAAATAAAACAAATATAGAGTATTTGGAAGTTTTTAAATGAAATCATAAATCAGAAAAAGGTTGTTAAAGAATATCCTGCTTATTTTTATACAAATACTGACACAATGGTTGAAGAAAACAGAGCTATGGCAGATCATTTTAAAGGTTATTTTGTTAACATGGCTCAAAATTTAGCAAATTCAATTGTATCTTCTAAAACGTGCTCTTTGGATTACAGCAAAACAATTAATACAGTTCTGGATTCAATGTTCATTAAAGGAATGGACGAAAAAGAAATTATTGACATAGTTCATAAACATAAGGGAAAAAAATCAACTGATAATGAAAATTTTTATATGTTTTTAGTTAAAAATAGTATTGATTGTATTGTTAAGCCTTTAATGTATATCTGTAATTTGTCATTAATGACTGGTAAATTTACTTTGAAAATGAAAATAGCTAAAATTATACCATTGTTAAATTCTGGTGACAAACTTTTTTTTTTTCAAATACAGTTTTATAAAGAATCGCACTTCATTCGATTGGGCTGTAATGGATTTCGTTGAACAAATTTCAAAACCCAATTGAAAATAAGCAATATACTGCAGGGTTGTTTTTTTGTTTGTTTGTTTTGTTTTTTATTTACAGAAAGCATTTGATACTATACATCATACTTTAATAACAGACAAATTACAGAGACGTATGGCATCAGGAGACTGGCACATGAATAGATAATGAGCTACGTACACAATAGGCATCAGTGTGTCCACATTAGTGGGAAAAATTCTGAATTCTTGAAGGATTCAGTCCTTGGGCCATTGCTGTGTCTTTTGTATATTACTGATATATGTTTGGTTTCTAAGTCCGTAAGTTGTATTTTATTTGCTGATGATACAACTGTGTTTTGTAGTGGGGATCATTTGGTACAGCTCCTGGGCTTGATGGAGAATAAATTACAGAAATTTAAACAGTGGTTTGATTCAAACAAATTATCACTCCATTTTGGCAAATCTAAGTATATCATATTTGGGAATAATTCCAGGAACTTAAGCAGAAATTTATTATTACATGATATCAAAATTGAAATTGTAACAGATACAAAATTTCTTGGTGTTTATATTGATGATAAATTAAACTGGAAAACACATATTAATTATGTTAAATCTAAAACATCAAAAGTCATTGCAATTCTGCATAAATCACAAGACTTCCTCTCCCAACATTCATTAACCATTTTAGATCATACATTACTTGTTCCATATATAACATATTGTGTTGAGGTTTGGGGAAATACATATAGAACTAATACTAATCCAATATTTCTGTTGCAAAAGAGAGCTATAAGAATTATCAGTAATAAACCATATCGTGAGACAATGAATCTATTTGCTTGTTTACAAATTTTAAAATTCTGGGACTTGGTTGATTACATCACAATACAAATTATGTATCAAGTTAAAAATACACTTTTGCCTCAACATATTCAGGATGTCTTTAAAATGAGGGACTCCAGCTACAGTTTAAGAGGAACATTATTATTTGAGAAATTAAAGATTCGAACTATTGTAAAAAGTCATTGTGTTTCCGTTAAAGGTTTTAATATTTGGAACAACAGTCCTGATAATATTAAATTACTTGGTACCTTAGTTGGCTTCAAAAAGCTTTACAAAAATAATATATATATACCTTTATACCATAGTTTGAAGAACTAAGTTTACCATTTTTGTCATTGTGCATGGGGTTGTGCACTCTTGCTTGTTTGGTTGTGTTTTAAAATTTTAGTGCATTGATTAAGTTATATTGTTTGTGCACATTTCTTTTGTATTGTTGTGATGAGTATATATATTTATATATGTATACATTCTTTATTTTTATGGTATAAGGGGAGGGTATTTATAAGCTTTGCTTCTGCCTTCACCCTTTTAGCTACATGGGTCCACTGTGCATTGTTCTTTTTATGAGTTTTGTTTTTGTCTCTGTTGTTGTTCATCTGTGTGCCGAATAAATAAATTAGTTAATTCATTCAAATTCATTCCAGATAGAGAGGTTAAAGACAAGAGGATCATCAGCTCAAATCCTCATCAGACTGGAAAATCACAAAGGGCTCATGGGCATGGTACCTTATCTCCAAGTTGCTCCCGGTTTGTAGTTGAGTGGCTTGCACCCTGACATTGGGGTGTAAAAAGGGTGAAGGTGAAGTATCACTGAAAAGTGCTTTGAGCTTCTGATTCAAATTAGAACTCACCAATGACATGTCTGTTACGCCATTGGTGATTTTTCCCACTGATATAAGAACACTTAAAAGGCTGTCCCACTTGTCCAGTGGACAAATCTTAATGTAAGAGGTCTACAATTGGAAAGAAAATTGTGAATAAAAATTTGTTCATAATGTAAGTCTGCTTCAAATACAGGCTTGGATTATTTATAAATTATGAAACATCTGTATGACAATTTCCACTATGTGATTTAAAAATACTTGACACTTTTATCAGTGTACAGGGTCCCACATTCACATCCAAGATAATACTACATACTTTTTTGTTATCACAAATATGCAGCCTGAAAATGTCTTCACTGGTAATTTGAGCTTCAAGGTTTGCAGTAAAAAGTAGCAGCACTATAGGACTATTCGCTGGAGTGCGGGGTTTTTAATCTGTGACCTTTGCTCAAGGCCTGTGCTCTGTGATAATATCTGTTCCATGAAAACGGGACAAGAGGGCACTTTAAGTTTGAACTGAAATTGCCTTGATATTGTCAGAGCCTTTAGATGGGTCATGCAGTCAGGGATTGGAGGTGGTTTTTCTTTATCCATTTGTCTTAGGCATTGTTTTTTGAAGGCAAGTTTTCATTTTGTTATCACTACCTCTGACATTTTCTCTGGGGTTTTCCTATTCCTTTGGACTTAAATGACCTTGTAGTTTACTGGGCAATTTGTCAGTGGATCACAGTAGTCACTATCACTCATGGAAGTGGGCAGCCAACCAAACATGTGACAGTAAATTGTTGGGGAGTACTTATATACGTACACAGAATTCCCCACCACCACCCCTGCTGGCAGACTTTAATAAATATATATATATATATATATATATATATATATATATATATATATATATATATATATATATATATATATATATATACACAGTGGGGGGAAATAAGTATTTGATCCACTGGCCACTGTAGGTTTTCCCACCTACAAAGAATGGAGAGGTCTGTAATTTTTTACTGTAGGTACACTCCAACTGTGAGAGACAGAATCTAAAAAAAAAAAAAAAAATCCAGAAAATCACATTGTATGATTTTTAAATAATTAATTTGCATTTTATTGCATGAAATAAGTATTTGATCCCCTATCAACCAGCAAGAATTCTGGCTCTCACAGACCTGTTAATTTTTCTTTAAAGTAGACCTGCATTGAAATAAATGCAGTCAGATCTTTGGACCAAAAAATTACTTATATTTACACATAAGATCCTTCTGAATGTAGTAAAGTAAATCTGCAAGCCCAGATCTGTCATTCAACAGAGAAATCTTCATTTAAAAATGACAGATTTACAGCTAAAATTTAGCCCTCCGCAAAACTGTCATCACATCCGGGACGCTGACGAAACGTCAAAGAAAAGACCCTATCCCAGCATGCATTGCGTGCACCAACTGTAATTTGTGGATTTACGTCAGTTTGCATATGCACCTTTTTCTTGTCTTATACGGAAGGATCTACTTTTTTTAAAACTTCATATTGTCTTGCAGCACGTTTGGTGAGTACACATTTCTTTTATTTGTGCTTGAAAATTATTTTGGTGGACTTTTTCATATGCCCGTTTGATTGAGTGGTGTCGCATTGAAAATCTACTGTCTTTCGCCTCCGGTGTTACCGTCGCGGGGTACGGAGGCGGAACACGCAAAGAATCCAAGTCATTAAAAAGATATTAACCTCTCTCAGCGGCCACGGAGCTCTGCGGCTCCGATTACCGAGACGTGCGGCGCTGCGGAAAGTCTGTCCTTGCAGCAACAGGTGTCACCGGCTGCTCCGCATCAAAACAGCGAGCATAGTCTCTGGAATTTTGCCAAGTTGGCTGCACCTCCATTCAGTAGACAGGGAGGTGGTGCCGGCTGCACAGCAGACACGGGGGCGATGTGAGTGGCCCACTTCAGCATTTACAGGAGCACGCAGACTCGGTAAGCGCATCTGAGGCAGAGCGAGGCATCGGGGAAGAACGTTGCCCGCTGTCCATGTCGCCGCTGATCTGAGCATGCAGAGCTGTATTTCACATTCATTGCAGCTTACTTTTGGATGCTGAAACCAGGATGTGTATAATAGTAACATTACTAACAGATAAAATCAATTTCAATGCGGGATCGGACTGAAGGCGGGAGCGCTCCGTCTTCTGCCGGACGTCAATGCAATGTCCCGGATGTACAAACAGTTTTCTCCGAGGGCCAAATTTTAGCTGCAAATTTGTCATTTGTAAATGAAGATTTCTCCGCTGAATTTGGGCTTGCAGATTTACTTTACTGCATTCATAAGGGTCTTATAAATACATATAAGCTATTTCTTTCTGAGATCTGACCACATTTATTTCAATGCAGGTCTACTTTAAGAAGCCCTCCTATTCTGCACTCTTTACATGACAGGCAAGTAAAGAAAAATGCTTAAAATGGAAGTGGGTCAAGATGGCCATATTCGGGGGGTCTGGGGGGAGCACTCATTGATCATCAATCCAACAACTGGCTCCATGAACCCGCCCCCCCACCCCCTAATGGTGGACATTGGGTGGAAAACATCGAGCCAAAGGGCAGGCGTGAATGATGTCTCTGCAACGGTTTCATGCATGCGGGAACACAGTGCGAGCAAAAACAAACAAACCGCTGTGAAAAAACAATAAATAAAAAAATATGTGCTGCGATAGTTTCATGCACATGGGAACACAGTGTGCAAATAAAAAATACATGCCACCCACGGGATTTGAACCTGCACTTTCCAAAAGCTCTGATTGCCAGCCAGAAACTTTACCACTGAGCTACCATCACTGTCCGGTAAAAGATGCGGGAAAATGCCTGATATCAAGAAGGACATGGATGTATTTAAGAAAAAAATGAAACCACACACCGTATAAAAACACTGCATTTTATTGAAACTCTCTTATCAAGCGGACAATACAAGTATGACCCATGGTCACAGAGAGACTCAGAGCGCTCTTATCATGTCCACATCTGCTGACAGCTTGTCCAGCCAGCCCCGCATGCATGTCCTGCTCGAAACTTGTGTCTTGTGGATGGTGCGCCATAGGACAGACACTGCGTGATGTGGAACAGCTCTCATGTGGGTGATGTGACATTCAGATCGCCTGCTGCGTGTTATGATCTGATGGTCTGCACTTGCTACAGTCCATGGCAGCACTGACATATGTTTTTAATGCATGTCCACGTGAGGACAGCAAGCAGACACGCACATCACAGTGGGCAGTTGTTAGTTCATGTCCGTCCAAACACAGTACGTGTTCCCCAGCTGGGACGTCCACAACCACAGAGCTCCACAGCTGCTCCTGTCGGTGGACACACCCCGTCACTTCAGTGCAAACACCAATGTGTCACTGTGTCTGTTTGCAAAGCCACACTCGTGGGGGCACTTAGACACATTTCACATCCAGCTCGACAGTGATTGTCTGCTGACTGTTGTTGTGCTAATAGTGCAAATGGCCACACATTTTCTAAGTGCCAGACGAGCGGTGTTAGATATTCGTGTGTCAGCTGGAATTTGGCTAACAGCTGCCGCGATAAGGTTCAATGGGCTCTCACAGTGCATACTCTTTCTTTCAGCGACTGGTGTGCGCAAATATTTGTAGCAACAGGTGCACAATGCATTGGAGGCAGCTACAATTTTACATGTATTACATATGACTCCTGCTTCATGTGCACTTCATGCGTAATTCGACCACATTTGTACTATGTGTGAAGGGGCCCTTAGGGTTGAAAACCCAGAGCGTGACAATTAGGATCCAAATGACAGCGAACAGACTGAATAAAAAGGAATAACAATTTATTGTAAAGAGTGAACAATGAATGGTGGTTGTGGCTGAAGCAGGCACTGTAGAGCAGAGGCACGACTGAAGCTCAGGGCTGGATAGCTGTCCAGGATGTAGGAAGAACTAGAGTGCCTTAATTGAGAGAATGGTGACATGATGAGTCAAAAAAAAAAAACAGTCACGTGACTCGTGGTGCCATCTTGGGTTCAAAATAGCATTTTCTGTTAATGTGTCTGCATGTAAATCCAGCTATTTTATATATTTATTCACTAAAAATGCCGGGTTGCTGTGCATTTGGATGTACAAACAGACACAACAAGGGCTTCAAGATGTATAGATTCCTTTCAGATCTGAGCAGAAGAAAAATTTTGGAAAATAAAGTCAGCTGTGTGGGACAGAAGCCGACATCATCGTCAAAGTTTTGAGAGGTAAATATATTGTCCAGTCCCATGTACAGTAAAACTCACTTAAATCGTCATTGTTCAACTATAAACCGGATATTTGCATTCACCAGACAAAAAAGGCCGTTTTTGTATTGTTTCTCATGTAATAAACACCGTAGATATGGGATTTTGTATAACAGATTTTACTCACATCAGATAAAATGTCCCATCCGATCGCAGTGTATTTCTATTAAAGACCCCAAGCAGTGCAAAGTAACAGAGGTACAAATTAGTTCAGCCCTGACACTCGCTGATTTGAGGAAAGTGGGACAGGAGTCATTTCTGTAATTAAAAGCCAGAACGTTTATTTTTTTCACACCATGCTCAGACTCAGACCCTCAGCCTGGACATGCACCTGTTAAATAAGACACAAAAGGCTCTGATTTGACACTTTTCTGCTTTCACTCTTTCATACGAGGGCTGTCAATAAAGTAACAGTCCTTTTTATTTTTTTCAAAAACTATATGGATTTCATTCATATGTTTTTACGTCAGACATGCTTGAACCCTCGTGCGCATGCGTGAGTTTTTCCACGCCTGTCGGTGACGTCATTCGCCTGTGAGCACTCCTTGTGGGAGGAGTCGTCCAGCCCCTCGTCGGAATTCCTTTGTCTGAGAAGTTGCTGAGAGACTGGCGCGTTGTTTGATCAAAATTTTTTCTAAACCTGTGAGACACATCAAAGTGGACACGGTTCGAAAAATTAAGCTGGTTTTCAGTGAAACTTTTAACAGCTGATGAGAGATTTTGAGGTGATTCTGTCGCTTTAAGGACTTCCCACGGTGCGAACGTCGCTCAGCGCTCTCAGCCGCCGTCGTCAGCCTGTTCAAGCTGAAAACCTCCACATTTCAGGCTCTATTGATCCAGGACGTCGTGAGAGAACAGAGAAGTTTCAGAAGAAGTCGGTTTCAGCATTTTATCCGGATATTCCCCTTTAAAGGAGATTTTTTTTAATGAAAGACGTGCGGACAGATCCGCGCGTTGGGACGCAGCCAACGCGGTGCGGCGGCACAGGAAAAACACCTCCGTGTTGATAACCATTTGTAAAATCCAGGCGGCTTTTGATGGCTTTCAGTGGAGTGAGTATATGAGAAATTGTTTAACAGGCAGGACATGTTCCAACTTGTCCTTAAGGCTTTCAACAGAGGTGTTTTTCCTGTGGCGGAGCGTCGCGGCGGCTGCGTCCCGACACGCGGACCCGTCCGCACGTCTTTCATTAAAAAAATCTCCTTTAACAGTGGAATATCCGGACAAAATGCTGAAACCGACTTCTTCTGAAACTTCTCTGTTCTCTCACAACGTCCTGGATCAATAGAACCTCAAATGTGGAGGTTTTCAGCTTGAACAGGCTGACGACAGCGGCTGAGAGCGCTGAGCGACGTCTCGCACCGTGAAAAGTCCTTAAAGCGACAGAATCACCTCAAAATCTCTCATCAGCCGTTAAAAGTTTCACTGAAAACCAGCTTAATTTTTCAAACCGTGTCCACTTCGATGTGTCTCACAGGTTTAGAAAAAATTTTGATCAAACAACGCGCCAGTCTCTCAGCAACTTCTCAGACAAAGGAATTCCGACGAGGGGCTGGATGACTCCTCCCACAAGGAGTGCTCACAGGCGAATGACGTCACCGACAGGCGTGGAAAAACTCATGCATGCGCACGAGGGTTCAAGCATGTCTGACGTAAAAACATATGAATGAAATCCATATAGTTTTTGAAAAAAATAAAAAGGACCGTTACTTTATTGACAGCCCTCGTATTTCAGTAGTTTTTGCAGCGTGCATGCTGAATGCAAATGGATCAGAAAGTTTGCAACTTTACAACACTCAATGGAAAAAGAGGAAATGTTCAGCTTACCTTTGAATTGGAGGTGATGATTGTAGAAAGAAAAGCTTGTTGAGGGTCAAATTAGTCCAGAATAAAACATAATCCAGGGACGGAGAACTTTAATACTGTCACGCAAGTCATTGCATGACACAGAGTTCCAGAGCTGCAGAAGCATAAAATTAGGCTTTAAATTCATTAAATAAATCATCATGAATTGTAAATGTATGTAAATTTTTAGCTTAACTATTTTTATATTTATTTTGATAGCTCCTGTACCTGGATGCGTTGCTGTATGTGGTTAAATGATTTTTTAAAAATGTTGAAAACATTAAAGGTTCATTCAGTAGTTCAGAGCAGTTGGAACCAAAATGGCACCATGTTCTGAGTTGACGCTACTCTCACAATTAATCAATCAATCAACTTTTTTTATATATAGCGCCAAATCACAACAAACAGTTGCCCCAAGGCGCTTTATATTGTAAGGCAAGGCCATACAATAATTATGAAAAACCCCAACGGTCAAAACGACCCCCTGTGAGCAAGCACTTGGCAACAGTGGGAAGGAAAAACTCCCTCTTAACAGGAAGAAACCTCCAGCAGAACCAGGCTCAGGGAGGGGCAGTCTTCTGCTGAGACTGGTTGGGGCTGAAGGAAAGAACCAGGAAAAAGACATGCTGTGGAGGGGAGCAGAAATCGATCACCAATGATTAAATGCGGAGTGATGCATACAGAGCAAAAAGAGAAAGAAACAGTGCATCATGGGAACCCCCCCACAGTCTACGTCTAAAGCAGCATAACCAAGGGATAGTCCAGGGTCACCCGATCCAGCCCTAACTATAAGCCTTAGCGAAAAGGAAAGTTTTAAGCCTAATCTTAAAAGTAGAGAGGGTATCTGTCTCCCTGATCTGAATTGGGAGCTGGTTCCACAGGAGAGGAGCCTGAAAGCTGAAGGCTCTGCCTCCCATTCTACTCTTACAAACCCTAGGAACTACAAGTAAGCCTGCAGTCTGGGAGCGAAGCGCTCTATTAGGGTGATATGGTACTACGAGGTCCCTAAGATAAGATGGGACCGTTATTTAATTAAGGTAGTGATTGCATTTTGATTTGTTATTAACATATCATGAAGTATAAACTGTAAGGTACAATGGAGCTGATGGTTGGCAGGTGATCTGAGGAAGATAGGAAAAACAATTTGTCCAGGCTAGGAGTCGAAGAATCTGAGGAACATGAACAGAGGCCAGGTACCCTGCAGGTAAACTCAGTTTCTGGGTCTGAAGAGTGGAAGAGTCAGGTTATAAATATAGGTGCTGGTGATGAGGAACAGATGAGACCAATCAGCTCTGTGATGTGGCACCTGGAAGACACAGGAGGGGAGGGGAAGAGAGCAGACCAAGACAGCACAATACACTCATAAAATTAAATATTTGTTATTACTATTATTGGTGTATTTGCACTTGTGCAATGAGATGGATCAACCAACTAAATCAAAGACTGGGCAAACTGAGTCAATTACAGATGAAACCAAAAATCTTCACATCAACTAATTTCATAATCCTGTCCTGTGATGCAGTAATTCTTATTTTGTTTTGTTCATCCTTAAATACCTTCATACATTGTGCAAAGCTGATGACTTATATGCATATGAATACTCAATATGCATACCCATTAGGCCACTGGTATCCACATGATTGCCATGAAAGATAATCTTGCTGAAGTGTCTGAGACCTAAAGCAACATGCAGGCGCTTGTGAAACAGTCAAGATGTGCTTTGTGGGCTATAATTAAAAGGTTGAATGAAACTGTGATTTTCTATCCGATCTGCATTCCAGGTTGCTGATGTTTGCACTGCTCTATTTTTAAGCCACATGCATTCACATTTTCATGCTTTATAACAAACCATTTCATGAGGGGTGGTGGCCAAGTGGTTAATGCGCTTGGTTTCAGTGCAGAAGGTTCCGGGTTCAAATCCCACCCCTGCCACATTTCTCCATGTAAGGTGGAGTTGCGTCAGGAAAGGCATCCGGCATAAAACCTGTGCCAACTCAACTTGCAGATCCACCTTGGATTTGCTGTGGCGACCCCGAGTGCAAACAAGGGAGCAGCCGAAGGGACTTACTTATAACAAACCATTTCATGATCAAAATAAATCATAAAGGTGAGCAGCTTTGTGTTACTAAGGTTAGAGGACCTTGCTAAAGGGGAAGACAGTCTCATTTGCATAATGTCTCATCTCAGTTCTCATATAATAAGGGGTGTAAGCTTTAAACCTCAGCACCTGTGGCCACAAATTCAGATGGCGGCATATATTGTAACATTAGCATGAATATTGAGTTTATTTTTCTACTCTTGCTGCAAAATAGTTTGAGAGCTGCACTTATATTCATAGAATATATATATTCCCATCAGTCACTGTCATATGACATATTATTTGACCATCTTAAAGGAGAAAATATGTGATTGTGACACTGTGCTTTATGTTGTAACAGATGAAACTTTAAGAATGTTATTACAAAAATAAATCAATTTTATGAGGAAAAAAGTGTTTTGTAATATATATGAAGTTTTCATATGGCAGAAGATCCAAGTTGTGATTACAAAAAGACTACAACCCCTGGCAAAAATTATGGAATCACCGGCCTCAGAGGATGTTCATTCAGTCTCTACTTTTAAGATTAGGCTTAAAACTTTCCTTTTTGCTAAAGCTTATAGTTAGGGATGGATCAGGTGACCCTGAACATCCCTTAGTTATGCTGCTATAGACGTAGACTGCTGGGGGGTTCCCATGATGCACTGTTTCTTTCTCTTTTTGCTCTGTATGCACCACTCTGCATTTAATCATTAGTGATTGATCTCTGCTCCCCTCCACAGCATGTCTTTTTCCTGGTTCTCTCCCTCAGCCCCAACCAGTCCCAGCAGAGGACTGCCCCTCCCTGAGCCTGGTTCTGCTGGAGGTTTCTTCCTGTTAAAAGGGAGTTTTTCCTTCCCACTGTAGCCAAGTGCTTGCTCACAGGGGGTCGTTTTGACCGTTGGGGTTTTACATAATTATTGTATGACCTTGCCTTACAATATAAAGCACCTTGGGGCAACTGTTTGTTGTGATTTGGCGCTATATAAAAAAAAAATTGATTGATTGATTGACTGTTTAATTTTGTAGAAAAAAAAGCAGATCACAGACATGACACAAAACTAAAGTCATTTCAAATGGCAACTTTCTGGCTTTAAGAAACACTATAAGAAATCAGGAAAAAAAAATTGTGGCAGTCAGTAACGGTTACTTTTTTAGACCAAGCAGAGGGGAAAAAAATATGGAATCACTCAATTCTGAGGAAAAAATTATGGAATCATGAAAAACAAAAGAACGCTCCAACACATCACTAGTATTTTGTTGCACCACCTCTGGCTTTTATAACAGCTTGCAGTCTCTGAGGCATGGACTTAATGAGTGACAAACAGTACTCTTCATCAATCTGGCTCCAACTTTCTCTGATTGCTGTTGCCAGATCAGCTTTGCAGGTTGGAGCCTTGTCATGGACCATTTTCTTCAACTTCCACCAAAGATTTTCAATTGGATTAAGATCCGGACTATTTGCAGGCCATGACATTGACCCTATGTGTCTTTTTGCGAGGAATGTTTTCACAGTTTTTGCTCTATGGCAAGATGCATTATCATCTTGAAAAATGATTTCATCATCCCCAAACATCCTTTCAACTGATGGGATAAGAAAAGTGTCCAAAATATCAATGTAAACTTGTGCATTTATTGATGATGTAATGACAGCCATCTCCCCAGTGCCTTTACCTGACATGCAGCCCCATATCATCAATGACTGTGGAAATTTACATGTTCTCTTCAGGCAGTCATCTTTATAAATCTCTTTGGAACGGCACCAAACAAAAGTTCCAGCATCATCACCTTGCCCAATGCAGATTCGAGATTCATCACTGAATATGACTTTCATCCAGTCATCCACAGTCCACGATTGCTTTTCCTTAGCCCATTGTAACCTTGTTTTTTTCTGTTTAGGTGTTAATGATGGCTTTCATTTAGCTTTTCTGTATGTAAATCCCATTTCTTTTAGGCGGTTTCTTACAGTTCACAGACGTTGACTCCAGTTTCCTCCTTTCCATAATTTATTCCTCAGAATTGAGTGAGTCCATATTTTTTTCCCTCTGCTTGGTCTAAAAAAGTAACCGTTACTGACTGCCACAATTTTTTTTTTCTTGATTTCTTATAGTGTTTCTTAAAGCCAGAAAGTTGCCATTTGAAATGACTTTAGTTTTGTGTCATGTCTGTGATCTGCTTTTTTTCTACAAAATTAAACAACTGAATGAACATCCTCTGAGGCCGGTGATTCCATAATTATTGCCAGGGGTTTTAGGATGGAAATTTCAGAGGGCATATATCAGACAAATCTGGACAGTTCCAGAATTTTTAATTGGGATTTTAACTTTATTGCATATTTGCAGACCTATTTGTTACAATAGCCAAATTTCATAAAGATGACACCTGCCCTTTCAGTGCAACAAGTCCAGAGGTTTTTTCAAGACCAGTGTTGACAAATCTCAGCAAAAACAATGAACCAATATTTATGAAAAGAATGCTTAAAATTCCTGTTTAATGAGTTGGTTTCAATTTAATTCAATTCGTTTCCTTTATATACAACCAAATCACAACAAAGGTGCCTCAAGGTGCTCCACACAAGTAAGGTCTAACCTCACCAACTCCTAGAGCAAGCACACAGGAGCCACTGGTAAGGAAAAACTCCCTCTGATTTGAGTAAGAAACCTCAAGCAGACCAGACTCAAAGGGGTGACCCTCTGCTTGGGCCATGCTACAGAATGTTAGGGTTTGGATTTTTGTTTCTTGCTTGTATTGTTTTGCTCTGTTTCATTTTTGTATTTGGTTGTTTTTTATGTTTGTTAGTTATCTTGCTGGGCTTTTCCTACTTGGGCTTTCTCTGTCCCTTTCTCTCTCCATGCTTGGTGTGGTGCTTTCCATGCAACCCTGGTTCTAATTAGTAGCTCATCACCTGAGTGTATTTAAGGCTCACAAGTTTCACTAGTCACTGACCAGATCGATCTGCCTTGTGCCTTCTTTCCAGTTCTGTTCATGTCTTTTCCCTAGTCCTGCTTGCCTCATCAGTTTTGATCACCTGCCTGTGTACCTGACTCCGCCTCTGCCTGATGTTTTTGTACTGCTGCTTGTTTTGTACTGCCTTCATGTGTACTAACCTCTGCTTGATACCTCACTAAACCTTTTTGAACCACAGAGCTGCTTGTCTGAGTTTTGTATTTGTGTCCAACCATTCCTGACCATCGAACCTGATAGATTGATCTGGCCAGCCATGGACGCAGCAGTCTCAGACACATTTCTGCGAGTGGTACACCACAACAGTCAGCATCTAGCACTGCAAGAGGATCAGCTGACCACGCTTAGCTCTGGAATTAATGAGCTGGCGAAATGGCAAGACTCGTTCATGTCCTCTGTAAGCACTCAAATGCAGCAGCTCTTGTCCAAGTTGGATCATCAGGCGAGCTACCGGCACTTCTCTTTCGGGTTCATCAGCAGCCGCGCCGGCTTCTGTACTCGCACCTGGGTTTTGCAAACAGCTGTCTCAACCAGAATGATTCTCCAGAGAAACGGGTGATGACAGACCCTTCATAACTCAGTGTGAGTTACACTTTGAACTCATGTCATCAATGTTTCCATCCGAAAGGATGAAGATAGCAGTCATGATCACCCACCTGACCAGTCGAGCAGTGGCATGGACCACAGCAGAGTGGAGTCATCAATCTGCTTCCTGCACATCCCTGAGTGCCTTCACGATGGCTCTAAAGTAGGTGTTGCAGCATACCTCCCTGGGGCGCGAAGCTGTGCGCTCATTGATGAGGCTGAAGCAGGGCAGCTGCCATGTCGCAGACTACACAATACACTTCTGTATTCTGGCAGTGAAGAGTGAGTGGAATGCAGCACCACTCCTCAGTGTGTTCTTCCAGGGGTTAGCTGAAAACATCCAGGATCAACTCATCGCCGTGGAACTCCTAGAAGATCTCGACCAGCTCATCGCACTGGCAAGCTGGACTGATCCATGACTGTTGGATCATCCTCGTCATGAAGTTCGTGATCCTGCACGCCAATCTGCCATGCAGTTGGGCAGGACTTGCCTGTCTATGGAAGAGTGACAGTGATGCCGAGAGGAAGGCTTATGGTTTTACTGTGGACAGAGGGGTCACATGATCCCCGGTTGTCCTGTCAGGGGGTGCCTCTGTGCAGTCCAAGGCCAACTTGTGGGTGAGTCAAAATTCCATTTCTCCCTCTCCCACTCAAAATTCAATTCCTGCTAAATTAATTTCTGACCATTCATCCTGTTCAGTATCTGCATTGGTCGATTCTGATTCAGACACTAATTTATTGTTATCTTCTCTTGCCAGGATACTCCGTCTTAAGCTGTTTTGGCTCTCACACCCTCTAGTGGTCTGTGCGGTGGATGGTCATGAGCTAGGTCGCATAACCCACTGCACTCAGTCAGTTCATATGATTATCGCTGAAAATCATTCTTAATCAATCAATCAGTCAATTTTTTTATATAGCGCCAAATCACAACAAACAGTTGCCCCAAGGCGCTTTATATTGTAAGGCAAGGCCATACAATAATTATGTAAAACCCCAACGGTCAAAACGACCCCCTGTGAGCAAGCACTTGGCTACAGTGGGAAGGAAAAACTCCCTTTTAACAGGAAGAAACCTCCAGCAGAACCAGGCTCAGGGAGGGGCAGTCTTCTGCTGGGACTGGTTGGGGCTGAGGGAGAGAACCAAGAAAAAGACATGCTGTGGAGGGGAGCAGAGATCAATCACTAATGATTAAATGCAGAGTGGTGCATACAGAGCAAAAAGAGAAAGAAACAGTGCATCATGGGAACCCCCCAGCAGTCTACGTCTATAGCAGCATAACTAAGGGATGGTTCAGGGTCACCTGATCCAGCCCTAACTATAAGCTTTAGCAAAAAGGAAAGTTTTAAGCCTAATCTTAAAAGTAGAGAGGGTGTCTGTCTCCCTGATCTGAATTGGGAGCTGGTTCCACAGGAGAGGAGCCTGAAAGCTGAATGCTCTGCCTCCCATTCTACTCTTACAAACCCTAGGAACTACAAGTAAGCCTGCAGTCTGAGAGCGAAGCGCTCTATTGGGGTGATATGGTACTACGAGGTCCCTAAGATAAGACGGGACCTGATTATTCAAAACCTTATAAGTAAGAAGAAGAATTTAAATTCTATTCTAGAATTAACAGGAAGCCAATGAAGAGAGGCCAATATGGGTGAGATATGCTCTCTCCTTCTAGTCCCCGTCAGTACTCTAGCTGCAGCATTTTGAATTAACTGAAGGCTTTTTAGGGAACTTTTAGGACAACCTGATAATAATGAATTACAATAGTCCAGCCTAGAGGAAATAAATGCATGAATTAGTTTTTCAGCATCACTCTGAGACAAGACCTTTCTGATTTTAGAGATATTGCGTAAATGCAAAAAAGCAGTCCTACATATTTGTTTAATATGCGCTTTGAATGACATATCCTGATCAAAAATGACTCCAAGATTTCTCACAGTATTACTAGAGGTCAGGGTAATGCCATCCAGAGTAAGGATCTGGTTAGACACCATGTTTCTAAGATTTGTAGGGCCAAGTACAATAACTTCAGTTTTATCTGAGTTTAAAAGCAGGAAATTAGAGGTCATCCATGTCTTTATGTCTGTAAGACAATCCTGCAGTTTAGCTAATTGGTGTGTGTCCTCTGGCTTCATGGATAGATAAAGCTGGGTATCATCTGCGTAACAATGAAAATTTAAGCAATACCGTCTAATAATACTGCCTAAGGGAAGCATGTATAAAGTAAATAAAATTGGTCCTAGCACAGAACCTTGTGGAACTCCATAATTAACTTTAGTCTGTGAAGAAGATTCCCCATTTACATGAACAAATTGTAATCTATTAGACAAATATGATTCAAACCACCGCAGCGCAGTGCCTTTAATACCTATGGCATGCTCTAATCTCTGTAATAAAATTTTATGGTCAACAGTATCAAAAGCAGCACTGAGGTCTAACAGAACAAGCACAGAGATGAGTCCACTGTCCGAGGCCATAAGAAGATCATTTGTAACCTTCACTAATGCTGTTTCTGTACTATGATGAATTCTAAAACCTGACTGAAACTCTTCAAATAGACCATTCCTCTGCAGATGATCAGTTAGCTGTTTTACAACTACCCTTTCAAGAATTTTTGAGAGAAAAGGAAGGTTGGAGATTGGCCTATAATTAGCTAAGATAGCTGGGTCAAGTGATGGCTTTTTAAGTAATGGTTTAATTACTGCCACCTTAAAAGCCTGTGGTACATAGCCAACTAACAAAGATAGATTGATCATATTTAAGATCGAAGCATTAAATAATGGTAGGGCTTCCTTGAGCAGCCTGGTAGGAATGGGGTCTAATAAACATGTTGATGGTTTGGATGAAGTAACTAATGAGAATAACTCAGACAGAACAATCGGAGAGAAAGAGTCTAACCAAATACCGGCATCACTGAAAGCAGCCAAAGATAACGATACGTCTTTGGGATGGTTATGAGTAATTTTTTCTCTAATAGTTAAAATTTTGTTAGCAAAGAAAGTCATGAAGTCATTACTAGTTAAAGTTAATGGAATACTCAGCTCAATAGAGCTCTGACTCTTTGTCAGCCTGGCTACAGTGCTGAAAAGAAACCTGGGGTTGTTCTTATTTTCTTCAATTAGTGATGAGTAGAAAGATGTCCTAGCTTTACGGAGGGCTTTTTTATAGAGCAACAGACTCTTTTTCCAGGCTAAGTGAAGATCTTCTAAATTAGTGAGACGCCATTTCCTCTCCAACTTACGGGTTATCTGCTTTAAGCTACGAGTTTGTGAGTTATACCACGGAGTCAGACACTTCTGATTTAAAGCTCTCTTTTTCAGAGGAGCTACAGCATCCAAAGTTGTCTTCAATGAGGATGTAAAACTATTGACGAGATACTCTATCTCCCTTACAGAGTTTAGGTAGCTACTCTGCACTGTGTTGGTATATGGCATTAGAGAACATAAAGAAGGAATCATATCCTTAAACCTAGTTACAGCGCTTTCTGAAAGACTTCTAGTGTAATGAAACTTATTCCCCACTGCTGGGTAGTCCATCAGAGTAAATGTAAATGTTATTAAGAAATGATCAGACAGAAGGGAGTTTTCAGGGAATACTGTTAAGTCTTCTATTTCCATACCATAAGTCAGAACAAGATCTAAGATATGATTAAAGTGGTGGGTGGACTCATTTACTTTTTGAGCAAAGCCAATAGAGTCTAATAATAGATTAAATGCAGTGTTGAGGCTGTCATTCTCAGCATCTGTGTGGATGTTAAAATCGCCCACTATAATTATCTTATCTGAGCTAAGCACTAAGTCAGACAAAAGGTCTGAAAATTCACAGAGAAACTCACAGTAACGACCAGGTGGACGATAGATAATAACAAATAAAACTGGTTTTTGGGACTTCCAATTTGGATGGACAAGACTAAGAGACAAGCTTTCAAATGAATTAAAGCTCTGTCTGGGTTTTGGATTAATTAATAAGCTGGAATGGAAGATTGCTGCTAATCCTCCACCCCGGCCCGTGCTACGAGCATTCTGACAGTTAGTGTGACTCGGGGGTGTTGACTCATTTAAACTAACATATTCATCCTGCTGTAACCAGGTTTCTGTTAGGCAGAATAAATCAATATGTTGATCAATTATTATATCATTTACCAACAGGGACTTAGAAGAGAGAGACCTAATGTTTAATAGACCACATTTAACTGTTTTAGTCTGTGGTGCAGTTGAAGGTGCTATATTATTTTTTCTTTTTGAATTTTTATGCTTAAATAGATTTTTGCTGGTTATTGGTAGTCTGGGAGCAGGCACCGTCTCTACGGGGATGGGGTAATGAGGGGATGGCAGGGGGAGAGAAGCTGCAGAGAGGTGTGTAAGACTACAACTCTGCTTCCTGGTCCCAACCCTGGATAGTCACGGTTTGGAGGATTTAAGAAAATTGGCCAGATTTCTAGAAATGAGAGCTGCTCCATCCAAAGTGGGATGGATGCCGTCTCTCCTAACAAGACCAGGTTTTCCCCAGAAGCTTTGCCAATTATCTATGAAGCCCACCTCATTTTTTGGACACCACTCAGACAGCCAGCAATTCAAGGAGAACATGCGGCTAAACATGTCACTCCCGGTCCGATTGGGGAGGGGCCCAGAGAAAACTACAGAGTCCGACATTGTTTTTGCAAAGTTACACACCGATTTAATGTTAATTTTAGTGACCTCCGATTGGCGTAACCGGGTGTCATTACTGCCGACGTGAATTACAATCTTACCAAATTTACGCTTAGCCTTAGCCAGCAGTTTCAAATTTCCTTCAATGTCGCCTGCTCTGGCCCCCGGAAGACAATTGACTATGGTTGCTGGTGTCGCTAACTTCACATTTCTCAAAACAGAGTCGCCAATAACCAGAGTTTGATCCTCGGCGGGTGTGTCGTCGAGTGGGGAAAAACGGTTAGAGATGTGAACGGGTTGGCGGTGTACACGGGGCTTCTGTTTAGGGCTACGCTTCCTCCTCACAGTCACCCAGTCGGTCTGCTTTCCCGGCTGCTCGGGATCTGCCAGAGGGGAACTAACGGCGGCTAAGCTACCTTGGTCCGCACCGACTACAGGGGCCTTGCTAGCTGTAGAATTTTCCACGGTGCGGAGCCGAGTCTCCAATTCGCCCAGCCTGGCCTCCAAAGCTACGAATAAGCTACACTTATTACAAGTACCATTACTGCTAAAGGAGGCCGAGGAATAACTAAACATTTCACACCCAGAGCAGAAAAGTGCGGGAGAGACAGGAGAAGCCGCCATGCTAAATCGGCTAAGAGCTAGTAGCTACGCTAAGCTAGCGGATTCCTAAAAACACGCAAAGTGAATAATGTGTAAATAATTTAGAGGTGATTCAGCAGAAGGAGTGCTTTAGTTAAGGCACGTAAAGATTACACTGGGAAACAAATCGTAATCTAGATAACTAGATCAATCTAACTGCGCAGATTAAACAGCTAACAGATACAGAAAAACACCGCTGTGCTCCGGAACAGGAAGTGATACAATACCGCAGTGAGAGCCAACCACCAGTAGAGGCAATCCATCAGCTTTCATGTATTTGATAACATGACTCACCGGGCTACTCTTGGGCACCTCTGGCTCCAACAACACGGCCTGAATTTTGATCGGTTCAAAGGACAGATGTCATGGGGGCCGACGTGTAAAAAAAATTGTCTCCCAAAACCTGAATGCTCTCAACCCAGTGTTAACCCGGATTTCACTGGCGTTCCTCCTTGTTACTATGATTTGGCACCCGTCTTTAGGAAAGTCAAAGCTAAGTTGTTGCCGTCGCTCCGCGATTATGATTGTGCCATTGAGCTACTGGCCGGGACTAGTCCCCCTTGGGGAAAGTTGTTGGGCTGAACTGGAGGACACCGCCAGATCTTTTCATCTATGGAAGTGGAAATCTGGCCTCACAATTGTCTCCTTGTCACCTTAACTTGTTTCTCATTGTGTTTTTCCTGGATTACTCTGTTTGCTCATTGTTTTATTTTTTTTTCCTTCTCTTGCAGTCCACAACCGCCACCCGCTCCACTGGCTCACCTGGCAACCTGCACCTGTGACACATCCTCCAGTGACTTCACCTGTTAGTCTCCTACTCGACACCTCAACAGCACAATAAAATTGTCACCTTTGGCTTTTTTCACAAACCTGCCTCATTGCATTTGAGTCTGTTTTCAGTTCCGAGTGATTTGCAACAAAAGGCTTGTGATCAGTGACCAATTTAAAGTTCTCAAGGCCCACAAGGTACTTTTCAAACCTCTCACATGCCCAGATGCTTGCCAGACATTCCTTTTCCATCTGTGCAGATCTTGTTTCAGCATCTGATAGCTGGCAAGAACAGTATGCGACTGGTTGCCAATCTCCATCATGTTGCTGCAGCAGCATGTTTCCATTGCCATAGCTGCTGGTGTCTGCTGGTCAGTTCATATTGTAGAACTTCAGTAGTGGAGACGTAGACAGGATGTCTTTGATATCCTGAAATGCCTCCTGTTGTAGGTGGTCCCACGTGACGTTCATAAGTTCTTGGATCTCAATAGTTCAGACAGTGGCTGGTCCACTAATGTCAAATGAGGGATATATATTTCCCAAATATGTGACCATCCCCAGGATCCGTATGAAATCCTAGACGTTCTGTGGCTGTGGTAGCTGTCTGACAGCTTTTACTTTGTCAGGATCAGGCTTTACTCCTGACTTGTCAATCACTTGGCAAAAGAAGTGAAGCTGGTTCTGTCTGAATATACACTTGTCTTTGTTTAACTTTAAGCCAGCAGTCTCCATTCTCTCCAGGATTTTGCTTAGGTGCTGGTCATGCTGTCCTGTAGTGATGCCGTACACAAGTATATCATTCATGTAGACTTCTACTCCCTCAAGACCACTGAGGATCTCAGCCATCTTTCACTGGAAGACCTCTGAAGCACTTCTGATGCCAAAAGGAACATGTTTGAACGAGTATCTCCCAAAGGCCATTAGGAACATGGTTAATCTACTACTTTCTGGATGCGGAGGTATCTGCCAAAACCCTGAGGCAGCGTCCAGTGACGTAAACAGTAGTATTCCACTTTGTGTGGTGTGATACTATCTCAGACTATAAGCATGCACTACTGGCTAAAATGCGGGCCTATTACACTGATTTGATCAACAAAAACAAGCACAACTCAAAGTTCTTGTTCAACACATTGGCAACACTTATTCATGGACAACCACCTGTAAGTCATTCTTCTTGTACATCACAAGATTTTTTAGATTTCTTCGAGAAGAAAATAGATGACACTGAGTTAAACATATCCCAGCATGCCAAAACCCAGCCATGACACCCTGCTATCGAAGTGGGTGCCATCACTGAGGTATTACCTAGACTTACAGAATTTGATAGTATCTCACTAGGAGAATCTTAGAAGCATGGTGTCTAACCAGATCTTTACTCTGGATGGCATTTCCCTGACCTCTAGTGATACTGTGAGAAATATTGGAGTCATTTTTGATCAGGATATGTCATTCAAAGCGCATATTAAACAAATATGTAGGACTGCCTTTTTGCATTTACGCAATATCTCTAAAATCAGAAAGGTCTTGTCTCAGAGTGATGCTGAAAAACTAATTCATGCATTTATTTCCTCTAGGCTGGACTATTGTAATTCATTATTATCAGGTTGTCCTAAAAGTTCCCTAAAAAGCCTTCAGTTAATTCAAAATGCTGCAGCTAGAGTACTGACGGGGACTAGCAGGAGAGAGCATATCTCACCCGTGTTGGCCTCTCTTCATTGGCTTCCTGTTAATTCAAGAATAGAATTTAAAATTCTTCTTCTTACTTATAAGGTTTTGAATAATCAGGTCCCATCGTATCTTAGGGACCTCGTAGTACCATATTACCCCATTAGAGCGCTTCGCTCTCAGACTGCAGGCTTACTTGTAGTTCCTAGGGTTTGTAAGAGTAGAATGGGAGGCAGAGCCTTCAGCTTTCAGGCTCCTCTCCTGTGGAACCAGCTCCCAATTCAGATCAGGGAGACAGATACCCTCTCTACTTTTAAGATTAGGCTTAAAACTTTCCTTTTCGCTAAGGCTTATAGTTAGGGCTGGATCAGGTGACCCTGGACTATCCCTTGGTTATGCTGCTTTAGACGTAGACTGTGGGGGGGTTCCCATGGTGCACTGTTTCTTTCTCTTTTTGCTCTGTATGCATCACTCCGCATTTAATCATTAGTGATCGATCTCTGCCCCCCTCCACAGCATGTCTTTTTCCTGGTTCTTTCCCTCAGCCCCAACCAGTCTCAGCAGAAGACTGCCCCTCCCTGAGCCTGGTTCTGCTGGAGGTTTCTTCCTGTTAAAAGGGAGTTTTTCCTTCCCACTGTAGCCAAGTGCTTGCTCACAGGGGGTCGTTTTGACCGTTGGGGTTTTTCATAATTATTGTATGGCCTTGCCTTACAATATAAAGCGCCTTGGGGCAACTGTTTGTTGTGATTTGGCGCTATATAAAAAAAAAGTTGATTGATTGATTGATAGGTGTGCTAATTTGATCCTATACCAACACAACTGTTTAAGGACCTGTGGCCCACTCTTGTTCTGACTGTGCGAGACATTATTAATCTGCCATTAACCGCTGGATCTGTTCCTAAATGTTTCAAAACTGCAGTGATTAAAATCTAATCTTGATCCTAAGAAATGTAATCTTGACTCTAGTATGTTGAAAAACTGTAGGCCAATATCAATCGAGGGGGCAGCCACATGACACGATCACATCATCAATCAAATCACAGCAGCTGGTGGACCACCTTACTGAGAATAATCTTTTTGAGCCACTACTTTTAGAAAATCCCATTCCACAGAGACAGCTCGCACTGAAGTAGTAAATGATCTTCTCCTTGCAATGGATTCGGACATCACTATGGTTCTGGTACTGTTAGATCTTAGTGCTCTGTTTCATAAGGTGAATCACCGTATTCTACTCGATAGGCTGGAGAATCACTTTGGGATAACTTGGAATGCCCTTGCATGGTTGACATCATACCTGACCAGTCATTCTCACTATGTGTACCTCTAACCTTAGTGACATGAAATTTGGGGTTCCACAGGGGTCCATCTTAGGCCCCCTGCTTTTCTCCCTTTATATAGCACCCCTTGGGAACATGTTGTGGCATTTTAGGATTACCTTTCATTGCTATGCTGATGATACTCAGTTATATGAGGTCTGTGAGAAAACTATCCAACCTTTTTATTTTTTTCAAAACCTATATGGATTTGAATCGTGCGCTTGCATCAGACAAGCTTGAACCTTCATGCGCATGTGTGAGTTTTTTCACGCCTGTCGGTTGCGTCATTCGCCTGTGGGCAGGCTTTGAGTGAGCACTGGTCCAACCCCCTCGTCAGATTTTTATTGTTTAGGAATGGCGGAGCGACTGCCGCTTTGTTCCATGAAAATTTTTTCAGAAACTCTGCCAGACAGCCAGATGGAAACCATTTTAAAATGGATTAAAAACGGCCCACGGCGGCGGAGGGCGCACCGCGTCCCGAGCGGCCATCGACAGGCTGGAACGAGCAGATCACTTCCAAATTTAAGGCTCCGTTGATGCAGGACGTCGTGTGACTAGCAGAGAAGTTTCAGAAGAGGTCGGGATCTGCAATTTATCGGCACATTCCACTGTTAAAGGAGATTTTGTAATGAAAGACATGCGGACGGATTCGCGCATCCCGACGCAGCCACTCATGGCGCTGGACAAACAACACCTCCGTGTTGGAAACCATTCATAAGATTCAGACGGCTTTCAGTGGCTTTTCAGTCGAGTGAGTATCCGAGAAATTGTTTAACAGCTGGGCATGTTCCAACTTGTCCTGTGAGACTTCGAACTCACAGGAGAATTTATTTTTTGAAAAAAATAAAAAGGACGGATACTTTTCTAACAGACCTCGTACATGCCAATAACTGCTGGTAATGTCATCCATGCAAAATCCTTAGATGACTGCCTTGCATCAGTGAAAAGCTGGATGTCTAGCAATTTCCTACTTTTAAACAAGATTGAACCAATGGTTCTTGGTCCAGTGAGACATTGGCATCAATTTGACCAGCTAATGCTTAGCCTAGGCTCATGTGTCATACATCACGCTGACAAAGTGAGGAACCTTGGGGTAATTT
The DNA here is from genome assembly GCF_902500255.1 of Thalassophryne amazonica. NCBI lineage: Eukaryota > Metazoa > Chordata > Actinopteri > Batrachoidiformes > Batrachoididae > Thalassophryne > Thalassophryne amazonica. The sequence goes on from NC_047106.1 coordinate 124,212,460, forward strand.
TTGATCCAACGTTGTCCTTTGACCTCCACATTACAGATATTACCACTGCTTTCTTCCACCTTCAAAATAGAGCAAAGATTTGTCCCATCCTGTCTATGGCTGATGCTGAGACCCTGATTCATGCATTTGTTACGTCCGACAAGGACGTAATAAAATGACCTGCGTTTATTTGTCTGTCTGTCCATCTGTCGGTCTGTTAGCAGGATTAAGTCAAAACTACTGCATGGATTTTGACAAAATTTTCACCACGGATACATTTTAGGCCATGGGAGACTCTATTAAATTTTGGAGTTGATCCAGAACCGAATCCAGATTCTGGATCAGGATTTGACTTTATATATGTGGATATATATCACAGATATATATTAGGCCATGGAAGACTCAACTGAATTTTGGAGGTGATCCAGATATGAATCCGCATTTTGGATCAAGATTCACTTTATGTAGGCTTTGAAGGATTATTCTCTTATTGTGCACCTGCTTTGAGGAATGATCTCCCTGCATAAATAAAACAGTCAGATCATGTAGAGACTTTCGAGTCCAGACTTAAGACGCACTTATTTTCTCTTTCGTATGGCTAGCATAGTATGGTACTATGCTTTCTACCTTTTAACATTAATTTTATTAGTAAACAGAGCGGGTTGTGGCCTCAACTTTATCTGAAGTCTTTATCTGTTCGTTCTCAGCTGGATTCTAGCCCAGATCTAGCAGGGGTGCCGTCATGCTGTCATGATTTGGCACTCATATTTAGCAAGAGCAAGGCTAAACCATTACTGCCCCACCGAGAGTATGATTGTTCTATCGAGCTTCTCCCTGGGGCAAGCCCACCTCGGGGAAAGCTCTTTTCACTGTCGGCTCCTGAACGCAACGTGATGAATGAATACATACAGGAGTCCTTAGTGGCTGGTTTGATTCGACCTTCATCGTCGCCCGCAGGGGTGGGGTACTTTTTCATCGAGAAAAGACAAGTCGCTCAACCCTTGTATTGATTATCGTGGGCTAAAAGACATTACCGTAAAGAACTGTTATCCACTACCTCTCATCTCATCAGCATTTGAGTTGCTGGAAGGAGCCAAAATATTTACCAAACTCGATCTCCGCAGCGCCTGCCACTTAGTCCAGATTAAAGAAGGAGATGAGTGGAAACACACTTTTAACACTCCCTCACGTCATTATAAATACTTAGTTATGCCGTTTGGCGTCACCAATGCTACTGCAGTTTTCCAGAACTTGGTTGACATAACATGACATGCTACATGAATTCCTGAACAAATTCGTTTTTGTGTACCGTGACAATATTCAAATTTTTTCTCCTGATCCTAAAACTACACCAACCATGTTTGCACCATACTCCAGACCTTGTTATGTCACAATCTGTTCATAAAAGCAGAAAAATGTGAATTTCACAAACTGACCATTTTGTTTTTTTGGGTTTGTAATCGCGGAGGGAGAAATTAGGATGGACCCTGATAAGTTTGCCGGTGTGCGTGACTGGACTGTACAAAGATTCCTTGACTTTGCCAATTTCTATCGTAAGTACATACATAATTAGTATTGTTGTGTTGTGTAATCAGTATTGTTGTGGCTCTGTTACATGACGTCACATCATCATTCTGGCCGTTTATCTGGACACTGGAGTACAATGAGGCTTTCAGGGTTCTAAAGAAATGCTTTACAGCAGCCCCTGTGCTGCTACTCCTTGATCCCGCTCGACAGTTCCTGGTTGAGGTTGATTCTTCCGATATTGGTGTGGGTGCGGTCCTCTTGCAGTGTAACCCCTCTGACAATAGGCTGCATCCATGTGCCTATCTGTCCAAAAAGCTGATTGCCGCAGAGCGAAATTACAGCATCAGAGACCGCAAACTGTTGGCAGTGAAAGTGGCCTTGGAGGAGTGGCATCACTGGTTGGAGGGGACACGTGCCGTTTTTGGTTTTCGTAGCTCATAAGAATCTAGAATATCTGTGATCCGCCAAGCGCCTAAATGCCCGACAAGTGAGGTGGGTGATCTTTTTCAGTCGATTCAACTTTGTACTTTTGTACTGACCAGGTTCTAAAAATGGGAAACCAGATGCTTTATCCCATCTGGGTGAACCACTTGATGCCCCGTCTGATCCGGGAACAATTCTGCCAGTGTCCTGCTTTGTTTCTGCTCTCACGTGGGAAATTGAATCTGAGGTCCGGTCTGCTGCTGCTGGGGTCCCGGTGCCTCCCGGTTGTCCCACCGGCAAGCTTTTTGTCCCAGCCACACTTAGAGGGGACGTGATCAGGTGGGGACACGATAGTCATTTCTCTTGCTACCCGGGAATAAAGAAGACTATTTTTTTGTGATTCGACAGAGGTTTTGATGGCCTGGGTTACTCAAAGATGTTACTGAATATGTAAATGTCTCTCAGTCATGTGCCATCTATAAGTCGTCCAACCGTTCTGTACCCTCACATCCTTGATCTCACATTACATTGAACTTTGTAACCGGTCTTTCGCCCTCAAAGGGTAATATAGTAGTTCTTACAGTTGTAGATAGACTGTCAAAGGTGGTGCATTTCATTCCTCTGCCCAAACTCTCCTCTACCAAGGAAACAGCCGAGGTTATGCTCAGCCAAGTGTTTAGGTTACACGGTCTCCCCCAGGATATTGTGTCTGACCGAGGGCCCCAATTCCTGTCAAATTTCTGGAGGGAATTCTGCCATCTCATCTGGGTTTCAGCCAGTTTAACATCGGGCTACCATCCACAGACCATGGTCAGACAGAATGTTTAAAGCAGGAATTAGGAAAAGGTCTCCGAATCCTAGCCTCGCAACAAGCCAGCCACCTAGTCTTCACAATTACCATAGATTGAATTAGCTCATAGCCACCTGCCCTCTGTATCTTCTGGTTATTCTTCATTTCATGTCATTTATGGTCATCAACCCTCTCTATTTCCACCCACAGATCTTAACTCCTCAGTCCTCTTAGTACCCAGTCTCATTCTCCACTGCCGACGAACCTTCGCACCTCCCAAGCCTGTAAGTCTGCTGCTAACTGGAAGAGGTCCTGTGTGCCATCATACGAGACTGGCCAAAAAGTTTGGATCTCCACTCACCATCTCACGTTAAAAGGACTGTCCAGAAACTGACTCCCAGGTTCGTCGGTCTATTCCCAGTATCCAAAGTTATTAATCCAGTGTTTGTTCGTCTCCGTCTCCCTAGGTCTTTATGTATTCATCCCACCTTTCACATCAGTCATGTCAAACTGGTCAAAACCAGCTCTTTATGCCCTCCGACTGTTCCCCTGCCTCCCACCCGGTGTGTGGATGGTGGCCCAATGTTTACTGTGCGGCAGATCCTGGACTCTCGCTGCTGTGGACATGGGATCCAATATCTTGTTGATTGGGACAGTTATGGCCCTGAGGAGCGGTCATGGATTCCCTCCCGCTTCATCCTTGATTCTGCTCTTATCCATTAATTTCATGCCTCCCATCCTGCTGTGCCTGGGCTATCTGGGGTTGGCTGTGGGGGGGGAGGGGGGAGGACTGTCAGGGTTTGAGTTTTTGTTTCTTTTCTGTTTTATTTTGTTCTTGTGATCTGTTGGTTATGTTTACATTTCTTTGGTTTTGGTTTGTTCATTCTCTTGCTGGGATTTCTGCTTGGGTCTGCCTGCCTCTGCTTCTCTTGTCTTTCTCTTGGTTCTTGGTGATGGGTGTTTCTCTCTCTCTCTGGCACGCCTTTGATCTGGTGCTTTCCATGCACACCTGTTTCTGATTTGCTGATTGTTACCTGGGGTTTTAGAAGATCACTGGTGTATTTGTCCCTCACCAGTTTGTCGTGCCTTGTGGCTTCATCCCAGCTCTGTTTCTGCATTCATAGTCCTGCCTGCCTCATTGTGTGTACCTGACCTCCAGCCTGTTGCCGCGACCATGCCGTTTGCCTGATGTTTTTTGTACTGCTGCTTTTTCTGGACTGCTTACTTGTATACTAACCTCTGCTAACCACATCATTAAAGCCTTCTAAAAACCAGAGCTGTTTGTTTGAGCCATGCATTTGTGTCCTGCAATTCTTGACCATCCAGCATGAAGAGGTTTCTTCCTCATATCATCAGAGGGAGTTTTTCCTTACCACTGTCACCTACCTGTGTGCTTGCTCTAGGTGTTGGTAAGGTTAGACCTAACTTGTGTGAAGTACTTTGAGGCAGCTTTGTTGTGATTTGATGCTTTATAAATTAAATACATTGAAAACAGTGGCGCCACTCATTTTGTAGTGATTTCCTCAGCAGTTGGAAGGACATACTTCTCTCTTTTTGCAAAAAAAGAATGTTTTCAGCCTCTGGAACCATGGCACATATTAAAGAACTGACTTGAACGTCACCATCATCTTTGTTCAGTTTTGTGGTCATGTGGAAGTGCTGGAAACGCTGCTTCCAATTACAGTGCTCGGTCAACTGGTCGAACTTCGAAATTCTCCACAGCATCAAACTTTGCCATTTTCTCAAAGCTGTACATCCTTCACCAGCTTCTGACACCATGTAAAAGTATGTGATGCCCACATGCTGCTTTCAGCTTTAATAGAATGTCTTCAATCATGAACTCAGGGTAGCAGATAGGAAGAGGTGCAGACCGGGAACACGGCACATACAGACAGAAAGGAGACATGGACACGCAGACACACAGCAGGAGTTGCTGTAGCAATCTAACAGTCATGCTTTACGGGATGCCCATATATGACACACATATATGTATTGTCACACATCTGCCACTTCCATGTTGGGCTAGAGTTAATTGCTTCCAGATTCACAACCCTGCCCTTGTCACTCTTTATCAGTTGCAGGAAGACTTGTGGGTGTGCAGTGCAGCATGGAAAATCTATATTCAACATTCAACACTGGGATTGGGTCGAAGTTCGTTGTTTTCCTACCGTTGACTGACTGAACACACTGGTCTGGGTAAAATAGATATGGGTTGAACAGGGAGAGATCTAAAATGAGCAGATGATCTCCACGAAGATTGGGTACCCCTGCATCTAACCTTCTACACTCCTCTTACACCTTCACTACTCACAAAAGAAAAGGAAACCTGTTCAAGAATAATCATCAGCGTCACAATCTATTATCTTTCCAAAGTAATTACATAAAAGCACTTTCACCAACTTAATAGTGTGTGTCATTACAGATACAGTTCTTAGGGGCCCTTCACACATAGTACGAATGTGGTCAGATTGCACATGAAGCAGGAATTGTATGCAATTCGTGTGAAATCAGAGCTGCCTCCAACATCTCGTACACCTTTTGCTACAACTATCTGCGCACACCAGTGGCTGAAAGAGAGTGTACACTATGAGAGCCCATTCGATCCCTCTCGCCGCAGGTGTTGGCCAAATTCCAGGTGACACACCTAACATCTAACACTGCTTGCTTGGCACTTAAAAAATGTGTGGCCATTTGTGCTATTAGCACGAAAACAGTCAGCAGACGATCACTTTCGAGCTGGCGATGAAATTTGTCTTATTGCCCCCACGACTGTGGAGTTGCCAAGTACAAATGTAATGTGCCAGAGTGTCAGCTCCCCCCATAACATGTGCGTGTGTTTCGCATGCTACCCCCTCTTGTGTGTGTGTGCGTGCGAGGCACCTCTCATTTGACCACAGAGTAACACCTTGGTCTGTGCGCTGAATGGACAGGGGGCATGGTGGTTGCCGACAGCAGCGGCTGTTGATAACTCTGGTCCTGGACGTCACAGCGGCAGAATGCATACCATGTTTTGATGGACATGCATGTATGTGTGCTTGCTGTCCTCATGTGGAAATACATAAAAACATATATCACTTGTGCGACAGGCTGGAGAGCGCGCACACTGACAGGCTATCCCAGCTGAAATGGACAATCAGTTCATGTAGACACGCAGCTTGCGATCAGAATGTAACATCTGTCTGACAGGACATGTGTGTCCTGTGGGCGGCGCACCACAGGACTATATGACCAGCCAACAGTGCAACAAATACAGCACTTTCAGTCATGTATCAACAATAATACACCGTAACAAACGCCGTTTGGTCAGTTATCACAGCGCTTTTTTTTCTTTAAAAAAAAAAATACATTCATGTCCTTGTTGATTTCAGGCATTTTCCACACCTTTTACAGGACAGTGATGGTAGTGCAGTGGTAAAATTTCTGGCTGGCAGTCAGAGCGTTTGTAAATTCCAGATTCGATTCCCGTGGGTGGCATGTTTTTTGTTTTTTTTTCAGCAGCTGCACAATGTGGTTACACATATTCCAGCTGCTCAATTTCAATTTATTTTCATTTATATTGTGCCATATCACAACAAAGTTGCCTCAAGGTGCTTCACACAAAGTAAGGTCTAACCTTATCAACCCCTTGCACTGTGCTCGTGCGCAACACCATCACATGCAGAAAACTGTCACAGCAGGATCGTGCATGCCTACCTGTCGACTCAATGTTTTTGTGGTTCGTTCATATGAGCTATTCCGCCGTGATTCACCCTGATTTGTATTTATTCGTACTATGTGTGAAGGGGCCCTTAACAAAGTTAATTCATGCTGAAGAAAGTTCCAATGCCACTGCAACCAGTGGCTGCATGATTCATATGGGAGTTTCCAGTACTGGACAAATAAATGACCGGAGACAGTCACACCTACCAACTTTTATGTGTTCTGTATGAGGATGTTAAATTCAATTCTTTCTTAGTAGTTGATTAGAAGCATTGGTGGGGATGTTTGTCTTTTTTTCACTAGATACTTCCATATGTTATGCAAAAAGGAATTACAGCTCTGGGGTAGGGTGTAATAGGGTGTACCCCGCCTCATGCCCTATGACTACTGGGATACACTCCAGCTTCCCCCGTGACCCTTCATGATGCCAAATAATTTTTTTTTCTCCCTGTCTGCATATATAGTAATGGTAAGTGCCACACTGGCAGAACCATGTATGAACATTAATACCCATATATGTGATTTATTCTTGCAAGACAGAAGGTATGTAGTGCATAAGTGAATGTGGTGTGTGTGTGTGACCCCCATCCGCCCTTCCCGATCAACCTACAACATCCTACTCAAAGTCAACTGAAACCTATATCAGGAAGGGCCGACCACCAAAACAACACAAAGACAGACAAGAACGAGAGACAAGTGGTGAAGACAATAACTGTGACGTGAGACACCGAGGAGACGGGGCCCTAACCATACAATATACCATGAAAAAACAACTACATATGAACAAACAGTGACAGCAACAGTCTGTTGTCTAATTAGTGACCATCCATACCCTAATCTAGAACACCATAGTGTTAATCCTCTTAAGAGCACCCAAAAACCGAATTGTGGTGATGGCCACAAACACATAACCATCCACACACAGAGACCCAGATGACAGCTAAATATCCGGTCACTACTGTGACTGGTGTGTAGTGCCAAGACAAGAGTACAGAACCTTACCATATGACATGGACCACTCCGGCACGTCAGCAGCCACGCGGCCGGCCGCGAGCACTGACGGAAGTGGGTCCAGGATGCAGGGCCCCGGGGGAACCAGGAGAAAAGGGGCAGCAGAGGGGCATGGGGCCAGGAAAGGCAGCCCCCACAGCCACCGGGCAGCACAACAAGCCAACAGGGGAGCGGCCGGACGGTGCCGGAACACACCGCCAACGCAACCCCCCCCCATGGAGGCACAGGGAGTCACCCCAGACCCAAGGGAAGCACACGGGGCTCCAGCATAGGCCCACCAATAGGGGGAGCCCCAGAACCACACCACCAGGGACACGGTCCCGGAGGGTGGGAGCGAGCGGCGGCAATGACGGGGAGCAAAGGACCCACCGCAACCGAATCCAAAGCACAAGGTAGGAACACCGACCCACATGAGGGCGGGGCCCAGCCCCCAGACAAGAGGCAAGGCCCGACCCCGGGGCCAGGAGCAGCACAAGGTCCCCCAACACCAGGCCCCCCAGCGCAGCCAGCAGGGCTCCCCAAAGTCCCCCACCCTGGATCCCACCCCAACCACCAAAGCCCATGACCAGGAGACCACCCGAGTGAGAGCAGGGCCCATCCCGCGGAGTCACATGGGTCCCCATCCACCCAGCAGCTGCCAGCCCCCCAGTGCCAACTCCCACCCTCCACCGCCACCACCCACCTCCACAATGGGCCGCAGGACCCCGGGCCCCACAGGCCCAGAGCAGGGGCCAGGGGACCACGGCAGAACCGGCGAGGCAGACCACCTACCCCAGAGCCCCAGACATCCACAGCCATCCGGGGCCAACCGCATGTGCCATACTCACCCTACCTACCAACCCAACCATAATTATTATGCTGCCGTGGGTGGCCGCAGCACACCGCTGTGCCACAGCCTGCCCTGCAAACCCACCACCCCACCAGGTGCATTAAAAGGGTGTGACACATGAGGCCCAACCACAAGCAGCAGGCAGAAGGAGAGGTGCGGAAAGGGGAGGAGGCCACCCACACCAGCCCCACTGGGCCCCCAGCCCAACCCCAGATCCGGCGGAGCTGCCAGGGAAACTACGGGACGGGAGAGGTGGGCAGCCCCGGAGGAGCACCGGAGGCCAGGGAGGAGCAAAACAACAGGGGGGACAGGGGGCCACCCCGCCCAGAGGTCCCTGAACCAAGGAAGGTGCAGGATGAGACCCCGGAGCGGCAGCCGAGGAGCCAAGGGAGACAGGTGGGCCCCACAAACCCGGAGGGAGAGGCTGGGGCACAGGGAGCCACGCACACCCGAGCCCTGGGGAGAGGCACCACCCTCTGTCCAGCCACCGGACCCCAACCCACCAAAGGTAGAGCAGGCAGACCCAACTCAAAAGGAACATTGCCCGCCAAACTCCCCCCCCCGCCCCCCACCGCTAATAGCACCAGAAGCCCTGCGGCACGGCACCCGGGCCCCCACCGGCGGGCCGGTCAGCCGCACAGCCTCCCCTCAGGCACAGAGGTGCACCCACGCCTCGAAAGGGAGGAGCCGAAGGGAGCGCGGGCCAGCACCTGACCCAACCCCCCCAGAAGCCTGCAACACCAACCGGCAGCACCGGGAAGCAACCCCCCCAAACCCCGCCCCAACCTCAAATCCCCCAGCAAGTCCAGGACCCAACACCCGGACACCAAACCATCCACACACAGCCAGGCCACACAGCCCCGCCACACCCGAGGGGCCACCCACTCTAAAAGACACAATCTCTCTCCTTCACCAATTCAATCATATTCAATAAAAGAAGAGGGAAAAAAAAAACAAAACCCCACAGTATCGGTCTCTGACAACAAGAGTACCCCAACAAACTGCAACCTGGATCAGCAGCACAAGAGAGAGAAAAGTCAGTAGGTCAACAATAATAGGAACAAATCATAATCTAATATTAATACAGTGCAGGTGCAAAAGTGGCATTCCCTAACAGGCAAAAAGAAAAGAATTATATTTTTGATTTTTTTATATTAGCCCTCCAAATTCAAATTTATTAAATTGATAAATAAGGACCATGTTTCATTAAATTTTGGTGCTTGGTTTTTTTGATGAAGTGGCTATTTTTTCCATCGATATATATTCGATAAGGAGGTTTGACCAGTGGTTAATATTGATTGATTGTTTATTTTTTCAATTCAGCAAAATTGTTTTTTTTGGCAATAGTGCAGTATAGTATAGTATAGTTTTAGATTGTTTAGTTGGCAGTTCAATAATTGTCGTGTCTCTAAGTAAACATAAATTAGAAGATAAGGGAATTCTATATCCCAAGATAGAGGACAGTTTTTCAGTGACTTTTGACCAAAAACACTCGACAGGTGAGCAGAGCCAAAGAGCATGAAAATAGGTATCAGTGGTGTTTAGCTCATACTGTGAACAAACATCAGAGTCTGAGAAGCCCATTTTATATATCTTATATTGTGTAATGTGTTTTCTATGAAGAACTTTGTATTGGATGAGTTGTAAGTTGGTGTTTTTTGTCATTGAAAATGTGTTCTTACAGATCTGTGTCCAGTGGTCAGGGTCAGAGGTGAGGAGGAAGTCCACCCCCCATTTTAAGCTGGGTAAATGTAAGACAGTGTCTACACCTGATATTAACATATATACCTTAGACAAGGTTTTCTTTATTGGGAGGTTCTTGATGTCTGTCACTAATGCGGGTGGTTCTGGTGGGCACTGATGCATCTGAATTTTTGACATCACAGCATACTTTACTTGATGGTAATGAATAAAATTTCCTCCTATAATTCCAAACCTCTGCATCAAGCTATTAAATGGTATAAACCTTTTATTTTGAAAGTGATGCAGATGTGTGATTCCTGTCTGTTCCCATGTGCTGACATGAAGAGTTGCTTTACTGATCTTAAAGTCTGGGTTGTGCCAAATAGGAGTCTCTATACAGATTTCCATTGGTGAGTTTGTAATTTCTAAGGTTTTCCACGAGGCATTCAAAGTGGAAGAAATCAATGGATTTTTAAAACGTTTATGGCATTTAATGGAAGCAGTAATAAAGGGTAAATCTGAGAGTTTGATGTTGTTACAGTCTAACTGTTCTAATTCAATCCAGGAGCTGTGGACTGGATCGGGATGAATCAGTTTAATCAGGTATTGTATCTGGTTAGCCAGATAATAATGGAGTAAATTTCATGCTTCCAGACCTCCTTGAGATTTATTTTTCTGAAGAGTAGCGAGACTAATTTTAGTTTTTTAATTTTTCCAGTAAAACTTTGAAATGGCCGAATCTAAAGTCTAAAACCATTTGACTGTGGGCTTCAATGGAATCATTGAAAAATTGTAGTTAATTTGTGGTAATACTTTCATTTTGATAGTTGCTATCCATCCTAATAAGGAGATGGGGAGGTTGTTCCATCGTTTCAAATCATTACAGAGTTTGTCAGTGAGTGGGGCAAAGTTCAAATGGGTCAGCTCTCGTAATTTAGAAGAGATATTTATGCCTAGGTACTTAATATTGCCAGTGGGAAAGGTATAGTGTGGATCTTGAGGTGAAGGGTTCCATGAATCCTTGGTTAAAGGAAGTATCATCGATTTTGACCAGTTAATAGAGTAATCTGATAGTTGTGAGAAAGTAGTGATCAGTTTCAATACTTCTTGTTGTGATTTTGAGGGTTCTTGGAGATATAGTATGATATCATCAGCATATAAATTGATTTTGTGGTCAGACGTCGAAGACTTGATACCCTTGATGTTGACGTTCTGACGTGTTGCAGCCGCAAGTGGTTCTATAAATATTGCAAATAATAACGGTGAGAGTGGGCAGCCTTGTCTAGTCCCTCTTTGCAAAGTGAAACTTTGAGAGGTAATCTCATTAGTTGTGATTGTGGCCTGTGGTGAGTTATATAGAGTTGTTGTTGTGTGTTGGGGGGTTTGGCTGGATATTTTTGTGTTGTTTTCTTTTCTTTGCTCTCCAGGTGGTATGCAAACTGGTTTTTGTCTGTGGAGACGGTGCTGGCAGAAGAGTCCTTCGCCCTCATCAGCATTATTAGCTGCACTTGTGGAGGATGTTCACGTGCAGGCCTAATGACTCGCAGCACCTGTGGATGATGCTCACGTGCAGACTTAAAGACTTTCAGCTGAAGCAGATAATGAGATGGCGTTCTGCATTTAAGCCATGAGTGATTCAAGCAGAATGGCCGGGAACTCGACCTTGTGACGTTCGTTTGTGAGACGCTGCGGACCGCGCCAGGGTTTGACACATCGTGCCTGTGAAGGAGGACGGGTGAGGGACACATGCTGTCAGCACACATCAGAGGTGATTATTGTCTGAATGATCGTTAATAGTAATTTGGCATTTTGTTACGCAGTATATTTGAACATTGATGAGAATTGTGCAGTTTGCTTCTCACTGCCGTGGCGTACAGACTGATGATCCTCCACCTGTTGTGAGAAGCTGCTCATTTACATAAAGCTTAAATTCAGACCTGAATGTGTTGCTGATAGTGTGTGCCTCTGAAAGATATTTGCTGTAGCTATGTTGACTTACCTCACCTTTTCCATCCTTCACAGAGTCAGTTTGTCGTATCCACCTGGGGGGTGTTCGGCTGTGAGTCTGGGTCCATAAGCGCCGAGGCTTCGATCCATTTGGGCGCTGGAGAGCGCGCCGTCCTTCACTCCGCCAGACAAACTAAATATTTATGTTGTACACTAATTATTGCACCGGAGGGGAAATAAAATCGTTTTGTTTGTGGAACCGCTTTCTGGTTATTTAGCGCTGGGTTCGGTCAGACGTTGGTCCGCTCCTCAACCTGCGTCTGCACATAACAGTTGTGATCCAATGAATAAATGATTCTCCAAAGCCAAATTTAAGAAGTACTCTATTAAGAAAACTCCATCTGACTCTATCAAAGGCTTTTTCTGCATCCAATGACACCACTATTGCCTTTGTATCGCTACACTGTGATTTGTCAATGAGATTGAGAAGTCTTCTGACATTATTGGTAGAATGTCGACCCTTAATAAACCCAGTTTGGTCCTTATGTATTATCGATGGCAATATTTTTTCTAAGCGAGATGCCAATGCCTTAGCAATGATTTTTACATCAGTATTTATTAATGATAGCGGACGGTAATTAGAGGTCAGAGTAGGGTCTTTTTCTGGTTTCAATATAAGTTTTATTGCTGCAGTATTCATATGAGTGGGAATTTGACCTTTAATCCAAATTTCTGAAACAGTCCTAAAGAATAGTGGAGTCAGTATCTCCCAAAAATGTTTCAGGAATTCGGGAGGAAAGCCATCTGAACCTGGAGCCCTGCCATTAGGCATTTTATTCAAAGCTGCATGTAGTTCTATGATAGTTACAGGAGTGTCTAATGATTCAGTGTGCTCTTTAGAAAGTTGAGGTAAGTTTAGATTATCAACGAATGACTGGATATCTACTGGATTAGGTGCATTCTCTGGTGAATACAGATTACTATAATAGTTCTTAAATATCGGACTAATTTCCTGTGGAGACTGTGTGTAGTTTCCAGCTTGATTCCCGGATAGATGTTATCCTTGATTTTACTTATTGCGTTGTAGTTGATTTGCCACAAATTTACCTGACATATTATTATGTTCAAAATTATTATATCTAAGTCGTTGGATGAGGAACTGGTTTTTTTTTTCAATATAATATTTTTCAAGTTGGAACTTTGCCTTATTTAAATCAGACAGAGTTTGATCACTTGCGTCTGCTGCATATTTGTTTGTTAAATATTTATTTTTTTCATCAAGGTCATTTTCTAATTTATGTTCCATTTTATTTTTATAAGAGGAATATGAAATAATTTTCCCTCTGATTACTGCTTTCCCTGTTACCCAAAGCCAAGAAGGAGAAACATGCTGAGATTTCATTTCTTTCTATAAAGTCTGCCCACTCTTTCCTTATGATTTTATCAAATTCACAGTCCTTTAAAAGTGAGGTGTTAAAGCACCATGAGTGGGATGGTTTAATAGTGGATTCTATTTGTAATAAAAGTGACACAGGTGCATGATCGCTGATAGTGATGGAATGAATTTTAGAATTAATTTTGGGAATTATAGAATTACTAGTTAGGAGCAAGTCAATTCTAAAATGAGACTGGTGTACAGGAGAGAAAAATGTGTATTTCTTTGTCAATGTATTTTTGATCCTCCAACGTATCCACCAAAGAATTTTTGATGCAACACATCCATTATGTCTTACTGCTTCCCAGTTAGGACATAGACCATGGAGTTCCTCAATGGGACCCAAGCTGAGTGCGTGATAGATTAATTTTATATTGGTAAGAGGCTTCTCTGTCTAACTTACAATTAAGTTTTCTTTTACATCTGACATACAGTGGAGTAAATAAGTATTTGATCCACTGTCGATTTTGCAAGTTTTCCCATCTACAAAGAATGGAGAGATCTGTAATTTTTATTGTAGGTACACTTCAAATATGGGAGACAGAATCTAAAAAAAAAATTGCACTGTATGATTTTTAATTAATTAATTTGCATTTTATTGCATGACATAAGTATTTGATCACCTACCAACCAACAAGAATTTGGGCTTTCACAGACCTGTTAGTTTTTCTTTAAGAAGCCCTCCTATTCTGCACTCTTTACCTGTATTTATTGCATCTGTTTGAACACCTTACCTGTATAAAAACAGTTGTCCACACACTCAGTCAATCACACTCCAACCAATCCACCATTGCCAACACCAAATAGCTGCCAAAGGATACCACAGACAAAATTGTAAGCCTGCACAAGGCTGGGATGGTCTACAGGACAACAGGCAAGCAGCTTGGTGAAACACAACAACTGTTATGATTATTTATTAGAAAGTGGAAGAAACACAAGATGACTGGGATTTCATGCAAGATCTCACTTTGTGGGGTAAGGATGATTCTGAGAAAGCTCAGAACTACACAGGAGGACCTGGTCAGTGACCTGAAGAGAGCTGGGACCACAGTCACAAAGATTATATTAGTAACACACGATGCTGTCATGGTTTAAAATCCTGCAGGGCAGCAAGGTCCCCCTGCTCAAGCCAGCACATGTCCAGGCCCATTTGAAGTTCACCAGTGGCCATCTGGATGATCCAAAGGAGGCATGAGAGAAGGTCTTGTGGTCAGATGAGACCAAAAGAGAGCTTTTTGGTATCAACTCCACTCGCGGTGTTTGGAGGATGAGAACCCACAATCATTGAGATTTTCACCAGGATTTACATGGTTGAGATAATGAAAATGTTTTTGCCAGACATCAATTGTCATGATTGTGCCCTTATCTATACAAAATGATCGACATGGGTGCTGGTGAGAATTTTATTTTTTTTTGACTGAAACTTTTTTGACGTTGCATGGATTGCACAACACGAGCGCCAAAGGAGCAAAGTCCTAGGGTTCTCCAGGGACATGTCCTCCTGGAAAAAAAAAAAAAAAATGGTGCATTTTGGTGCTTTCAGGTAGATTCTTGACACACAATTCTTACTTAGAAAAAAAATCACTTTCTATGGTTATATTTTGTTCAGATATAACTGAGAACACTTTTTCTAAGTAAATCCTTTGACCGCAAGAGAAATTGTATACAGTGATACTTACCAATTTTTTTATGATACCACCATAACTCAATATATCACCCTACAATAAGACACCCAAAGTAATTGGTTTAAATAATTTTATATGTACCAAGTGCATTCGGAGATTTCTGACATCTGTCAAGGGTTGACGAGAACTCAAAATAAGAGATATGTGGTTCACATCGTGACCTGGACTTTGCCTGGATTCAGATTCCACCACACAATGCAATAATTGCATACTGAATGTTTCGACTGATCAAGATGTTGCAATCTGATATTTAATTCACAAGCTGAAACAAAATGGTGTCTTCCTGATCTTGGTTTTACATTGTGATGTCATATCTTTCTGCTGCAGAACCTGCATATTAATCCAATTCCCAACAAATCCTGAGTCACAATCCAGATCCGGATCACCTCCAAAATTCAGTGGAGTCTTCCATGCCCTAATGCCTTTCTGTCATGCAAATTTGTTGAGAATCCGTGAGGTAGTTTTTGATGTAATCCTCCAAAGCCTGTTTAAAGTGAAATTTTGATCCAGAATCCTGTTCCAGATCACCTCCAAAATATATCCAACCATCCATTTTCTTCCGCTTTATCCGGAGTTGGGTCGCGGGGGCAGCAACACAAGCAAATTCGCCCAGACCTCCCGATCCACACACACCTCCCCCAGCTCCTTCAGGGGAACCCCAAGGCGTTCCCAAGCCAGCCGAGAGATGTAGGCCCTCCAGCGTGTCCTGGGTCTTCCCCGGGGCCTCCTCCCAATGGGACGTGCCCGGAACACCTCTCCAGCGAGCCACCTCAACTGACTCCTTTCGAAGTGGAGGAGCAGCGGCTCGACTCTGAGCTCCTCCCGAGTGACCGAGCTCCTCACCCTATCTCTAAGGGAGCGCCCAGCCACCCTGCGGAGGAAACTCATTTCAGCCACTTGTACTCGCGATCTCATTCTTTCGGTCATGAGCCAAATCTCATTACCATAGGTGAGGATCGGAACGTAGATCGATCGGTAAATCGAGAGCTTTGCCCCCCTGCTCAGCTCTCTTCACCACGACGGTCCGATACAGCAACCGTATCACTGCAGATGCTGTACCGATCCGTCTATCAATCTCACGCTCCATCCGTCCCTCACTCGTGAACAAGACCCCGAGATACTTAAACTCCTCCACTTGAGACAAGGACACTCCACCGACCTGAAGAGGGCAAAGCACCTTTTTCCGGTTGAGAACCACGGATTTGGAGGTGCTGATTTTCATCCCGGACGCTTCACACTCGGCTGCAAACCGCCCCAGTGCACGCTGAAGGTCCTGATTTGACAAAGCCAACAGAACCACATCGTCCGCAAACAGCAGAGACGAGATTCTGTGGTTCCCAAACCAGACCCCCTCTACACCCTCAAAATCTGTGCAGTAGTTTTGATGTAATCCTGCTAACAGACAGACAAATAAATACAGTTGTGCTCAAAAGTTTACATACCCTGGCAGAATTTCAGTTTGTTTTTTTTGTTTTTTTGTTTTGTTTTTTTTGGCCATTTTCAGAGTATGAATGATAACACAAAACCTTTTTTTCACTCCACTCATGGTTAGTCTTTGGGTGAAGCCAATTATTGTCAAACAACTGTGTTTACTCTTTTTAAATTAAACACAAATTAACCAAATGACCATGATTAAAAGTTTACATACCCCTGTTCTTAATACTGTGTGTTGCCCCCTTTAGCATCAGTGACAGCTTGGAGTCTTTTGTGGTCGTTGTGAACGAGGCTCTCTGATTGTAAAACTGCCACTGAATATGTCTTGGACTTTATTTACATCAATTACAAAAGAAAGAAATACAAACAGTATGACACTCTGTGGTAAATCTGCACGGAGTAGACAGTTCTCAAAAACTGAGTGACTGAGCAAGAAGGAGAAGAGTGAGGAAAGCCACCAATACAACCAGACAACCCAGAAGAAGTTAAAGGCTTATGTAGCTGTGTTCGGAGAAATTGTGCACAGCACAGATTTTGCCACTCTTAGCTTCATAGTGGAGTCGAGAGACGTTTTCACCAAAGCAGATCAAATCTAGGCTTGCATCTCAGATGTACCTTCTGACAATTTGTAGCTAAATTTTTAGGTCTTATTTAAGAAAACCCTCCTCTATACCACTTATTGTGAAGTTGTATAACTGGTAATACAAAATAGAAACTGCACGCTGTGCTTTGTAGATTTCCACAAATGCTGCACTTTTTGACATAAACTCTAAAAACTGTGTATACTGTCATTCACCCAGGTGGTTATTCAGAGGGGCACATGTATGCTTTTAAAAGGATCCGCTCTGTCCAAAATAGAAAGGAAATGATGATTCGAAGACTTAACTAAAATATTAATGTCATCTGAACTAAAAAAAAACTCATCGGGTTAAAAGCAGCAGAAAATACATCTGTAGTAATGTGAGAGCAAATCACATGAGGAGCAGACAGACAATCCAGATGAAAAAAGAATACAAACATGATCAGAAATAAAAATGTCCTCAAAATAAATAGAGACCAAGAGTAAAAACATGATTTAAATTAAAGCATGACGTGGGGGGTGATGCATGTTGGATCAAATTAGAAGATTCCATCACACTAATGAATTTCCCTGCACATTTATCTGAAGCATCATCAACATTGAAATTAAAATCACCAACAATTAAAAGCATTGACAGCTTGAGAGTTGTAGAAAAAAAAGTCACTAAACTCCTTGTGGAATGAGTTGCATTGACCGGATGATGGTAACGACTCTCAGTTCACCTGCTGGCACACAGAGCTACTGTTACACACCGCAGCAAGTTCTCCACCACGCCCTGACAAATGCGGCGAGCTGAGATATTGATAATTTTTGGAAGAGAGCTCAATGATGGGGCGAATTCCATTTCCCTCTGCCAGGTTTCAGTCATAAACAAAAAGTCCAGTTCATTGGACTACTTGAATGAATGTAATCATTCAAGATAAAAGTCTTATTTGTAACAGCACACATATTATCACCGCCATCCTGAGAGGAGCTGTAGCAGGATTCTTTGCAGCCAAGTCTGGCACACAGGACCTGCAGAGACGAGCCAATGCACCCGTAGGTTTTACACACCGGCGGGGGGGCATCACAGCCAGAAAGTCAGACCTGACAGAGGCAGCAGGGCCTCCCGTGATGATCCAGTGAGGGAGATGGTTCGTACATCTGCACATCCAGAGAAATCAACTTGATCAAACAAGAAGGATAAAGTTTTGCCACAACTCCGCATTTTCAGAACAGCCTCAGCCTCACCTGGACACTAGCTCATGTTCACTTCCGCTGTCTGGATTTTGACGGAAACATGTCTATACATACAGAGCATACTGTACACACAGAATTAGGTTGATTAGTATGATTTCTGTCCCATGTAATTTAATAACTATTACCCTTAAAAGTGCCTGACGAGTCTCTGTTGTGCACTGCACTTTTTTCCACATTTTTCTGTTACAGACTTATTCCAAAATGGATGAAATTCAAATTCTGCACACAATACCCCATAATGACAATGTGAAAAAAAGTTTTGAGAGTTTTGTGAATTTATTCCAAAATAAGAAAAAGAAAAAGAAATAGCATGCACATACATATTCACCACCTTTGCCATGAAGCTCAAGATTGAGCTCAGGTGCATCCTGGTTCCAGTGATCATGCTTGAAATGTTTCTACAGCTTAAATTGGAGTCCACCTGGCATAAATTCAGTTGCTTGGGCATGATTTGGAAAGACACACACCTGTCTACATATAAGGTCCCGCAGTTGACAGTGCATGTCAGAACACAAACCAACCATGAAGTCAAAGGAATTGTCTGCAGACCTCCGAGACAGAATTGTCTCGAAGCACAATTCTGGAGAAGGTTACAAAAACATTTCTGCTGCTTTGAAGGTCCCAATGAGCACAGTAGCCTCCATCATCCATAAATGAAGACGTTCGGATCCACTGGGACTCTTTCTAGAGCTGGCTGCTGTTATGGCATATATTGTTGCATATTGTTGCCAGTGACAATATATGCCAATGTTCACAGCACCGGCACATAATGTCACTGGCACATATCATCCTCAGCGACAAATATACCGACAATGAAGGTACATATTGTCACCAGTCATCAGAGCAAGAAGTAAAACTGAGAGGTGATAGCGATTACGCTGATGACCACGATGGCACACATCTTTGTACAATAACACTACCACTAACCTTAGTGACATGAAATTTGGGGTTCCACTGGGGTCCGTCTTAGGCCCCCAGCTTTTGTCCCTTTATATAGCACCCCTAGGGCACATATTATTGCGTTTTGGGGTTACCTTTCAATGCTATGGTGATGATACTCAGTTATACGTGCCGATAACCGCTGGTAATCTCATCCACATAATCCTTAGAAGATTGCCTTGCATCAGTGAGAATCTGGATGTCTAGCAACTTTTTACTACTACTACTACTACTACTACTACTACTACTACTTTTAAACTCTGACAAGACTGAAATGATGGTTCTTGGTCCAGTGAGACATCGGCATCAATTTGACCAGGTAATGTTTAGCCTAGTCTTGTGTGTCATACTGACAAACGGAGGAACCTTGGAGTAATTTTTGATCCTATGTTGCTACGTTGTCCTTTGACCTCCACATTAGAGATATTATCCACCTGCGAAATATAGCAAAGATTTGTCCCATCCTGTTTATGGCTGATGCTCAGTCCCTGATTCATGCATTTATCTCTTCGAGATTGGACTACTG
The DNA here is from genome assembly GCF_902500255.1 of Thalassophryne amazonica. NCBI lineage: Eukaryota > Metazoa > Chordata > Actinopteri > Batrachoidiformes > Batrachoididae > Thalassophryne > Thalassophryne amazonica. The sequence continues at coordinate 124,232,186 of NC_047106.1, forward strand.
CAATGTTATATTTTCTGGTTTACCGCAGTGCAGCATTAGGGGTCTCCAATTGGTTCAGAATGCTGCTGCCATACTTTTGACATGAAGCAGAATGTTTGATCACATTCCACCCATTTTGGCATCCCTTCACTGGCTTCCTGTCCCAGTGAGATCAGATTTTAAGGTTCTGCTACTAGTCTATAAAATTGTTCACGGACTGGCACCTCCCCACCTAGCTGATCTAATTAAGCTCTGTGTACTGGCCGGGGCTCTGCATTCTCAGGGTGCAGGACTACTTTGTGTCCCTAGTGTGAATAAAAAGTCTGCGAGTCACAGAGCTTTCTCTTTTCATGCCCCTGTTCTGTGGAATGATCTCCCTGCTTCAATAAAACAGTCAAGAGTCTGTAGAGACGTTCAAGTCCAGACTTACGACGCACTTATTTTTCCTTTCATATGGCTAGCATACTGGCACAGTATAGTTTTATGCTTTTTACTCTTTTAATTCATTTTATTAGGAAACGGAGTGTGCCACTGCCTCAACTTTATCTGAATTCTGGGTCTTTTTGTGAAGCTTAGGGCTAGTGGCCGGCGATCACCTTAGTATTTCTTTTGTTCTTCTTGTTGCTTAATTCTGACAAATCATACTGTATTTGTTGTCTTTCTGATGTCTGATTGTTTTTTTTTTCTCTCTGTTTGATGTGTGGCTCCATCCAGAAATGGGTGTGGTGTCTGTTTCTGAAACCCTCTTGTCCTGTGCACCGGAAACATGTCCTGTACATTCATTTTGTGAATTGTTTTGTAATTTGTGTCAGTAGCATGGCCCAAGCAGAGGGTCACCCTTTTGAGTCTGCTCTGCTTGAGGTTTCTTCCTCAGAGGGAGTTTTTCCTTATCACTGCCACCTGTGTGCTTGCTCTGGGGGTTGGTAAGGTTAGACCTTACTTGTGTGAAGTGCCTTGAGGCAACTTTGTTGTGAGTTGGCGCTAAAATTGTACCAAAGATAGAGACCGCACAGCCATGAATGATCCGCACAGCCACAGCGCTTGCTCTCTCTCTCTCTCTCTCTCTCTCTCTCTCTCTCTCTCTCTCTCTCTCTCTCTCTCTCTCACACACACACACACACACACACACACACACACACTGTTTTCCTGCTGAGCAATCTTGGAACGTTTTGGAAACACAAAGTCTTTCAACTGTAAAATAAACCATAAAGTTATAAATATATCATCGGCTACGCTCATACGAGAAACTCTGGATTAATACTGAAGGATTTTGATGGAGATTTTTTCCTTTTCCGGCACAGAATCTGTTCAGCTGTTCTCCTCAGCTGCACTCTGAACTGGCGCTTGATAGCATTTCATAGCCTAGGGACACTGTAACTGTCCAGGGGACAGATAATTGATTTTGAATTTATTTTCTATTTTTTTTAAGAGTTTGAATTCATGTTCTTTAAAAAGGTTAAATAAATAAATATGTCAAAGAGTTATTGTAAAATGTACATATTTACAATGGGTTTATGTTAAAATATAAGTTTACTTTTAAAGAGTTTTGTTAAGTCACATGACGACTGTTTAGTTTGGGTTCTCATGTGTGAATTTTGGGTAATGTAATCTGGCTACAGAGCAGAGCACGCCACAATTGCTACAGAGAGAGAGAGAGAGAGAGGGAAGAAGATGATGACCCCAACTAACTGATAACTGTTAACTGATAACTAACTGTTTGATTTTAGAGGCGCACACGGGAAATGTGACTTTAATTTTGTTTCATATTTATTTGTGGAAGTGTTTGTGTTGTGTATAGACAATATTATTTTGTTGTGGCGAGCTAGTGTTTTTGGGGTCCGTCTATTGACTGAATCTAGCGTCAGCAACTTATTTGAATCTGTGTAATTAGCGGTGCTTGTGTAACTTGAACTGTTTGCATGTATTATTTTTAGTTTTCATGGTGTCTGGAGGTGTCTGGAAGTGTCTGAAGGTGTCAGACGGTGTCTGTGAAGAATAAACGCTAAAAAGACATCTGTATGATGCATGGCCTTCATCAACTAAAACCTGAGTAGTTATAGTGAAAACGTGTCATCGGTGCGGCTGAGCACAAGAGTCCCGAAGAGAGGAGAGCCGTGTACGCGCTGGAGAGAGAGTGACGCCGTTCCCAGAAAAGCAGGTGATCGGGATGGGCCGAAACAGAGAGAGACTGCCGGTAACGGTGACAGCACCGCTGAAGAGCTCTGTGTTTCACAGCAGCGTGGACTGTGCAGCGAAGCAATTATTCACTACGGGCGCCGGAGTGCAGTGATTGTGTGATCCAGGTTCTGCTGTCAGAGGAGGCACAGCTGTGCAGGCGGCAGCAGGTTTGACTGTCACAGAAAGACGATTTTCAAACAGGTTTAAGTGAGAGAACATTATATTCCTCTTCATAACTTTTCAGTTTGTGATTTATTAACATTTGAAGGACCTGTTTTATCTGAGGTTTAAGTTTCCATTCAGAAGAGTTGATCAGTAAGTTGTATTTGCATTTCATTGTTGCAGTAAATCACAGTATATGTTTGTGTTTTGCACAAATTGATGACACATAGTGTCCTTTTGAAAAACTGTAAAATGTCAGTTCAAAGGGAAGAATTACAAAGTAACGAGGTATAGTTTGAGCATCTTCAAGACGAATTCAACAGATTAAATGAATTACTAAAATCACAAAGTGATGCTGCTGAACAGAAGTTAGAGTCACACATGGGTGACATTCATGCTCAAAATGAAATACTGAAAGTAACAATGACAGAACCTAATCCCACACAGCCGAAATAGGGAAATCTATTCGAGAAAAAAGGTTAACCCCAAAAATGCTAGAACTAAAGCAACAAGAGGCTCTTCAGAAGGAGGGTAAATTCTCAAAACTATATGAAAAATGCAAAGTGCAAGTTAAAGGTGTACGTGGCAAACTTAAGGAAGAGTGCTCTGATGAGGACTTAATTGATGGATGCTGTTGAGGAGCTTGAAAAACAAGTGAAAGATGCGTATGATAATATATGATCTCAATCAGCACCTTCTACACAGGCTAGAAGAAAAATGGATTCCTGCTCAGCAGTAACGAAAGATTTGATGAATCTAATGAAGTGGGTCAAGATGTATTCGATGCTGAAGCAGAAAATGTAAGGCTTCGTTCAGTACTTCACAAAGAGTATGCCCAGTCAATTTTTGGATCTTCAATGTCCAAATCCACTGTTCAGTCAGAGAGAAGCATCACATCTAAAAGAGCAGAGTATGCTGCACTACTGGCCGCAAAAGAGGCTGAAATTAACATGGAGGACGCAATAGCTTCACAAAGGGTAGAACTTAAAAGACTAGAAAATAAGAGAGATCTAGATGTTCTCGCTACTAAACTTAAGGTGTACTCTTAAGCTGAATCAGTTGAGATCTTTGATAAAAGCAAAGTAACACACAGTAAGAGTCCCAGTTATCCTTTAGCACCTATTGGGGAAAACAAAAAGGATAAACAATGTCAGAGTAATGCAAATGAGCAAATAAGCAACAACACAGGGGAAGTCTCATTAGTTCAAGCTCTCCATGATACAATGGTTCTTACAAGACTACCTGCACCTGAGCCTCGAATCCTCTCAGGTGATCCTCATATTTTTTTTTTTAGAGTGGAGCACAAGCTTCAAAACATTGATAAACTGCCGCTGTACCAATCCAGGCGAAAGGTTGTTCTATCTTAAAAGATACATTAGTGGAGAAGCACAATCTGTAGTTGAAGGAAGCTTCTTCAGAAAAGATGATGAAGTCTACAGTCAAGCATGGCAAGCACTGAATGCTCAGTATGGTCATCCCTTCGTCATCCAGCGGGCCTTTAGGGAAAAACTGAATAACTGGCCAAAGGTGGGTTCTAGAGAGTCATTTAAGCTAAGGCAGTTCAGTGACTTTTTGATAGCCTGCGGCAATGCCATGCCTCACGTCAAAGGGCTTCAGGTATTAAATGACTGCGAGGAAAATCTAAAGATGCTTCAAAAACTCCCCAATTGTTTGACCTCTCACTGGAATCAACACGTTACAAAACAGCTGCGACAATCAAAAGAATATCCAAACTTTCAGGAGTTTGCTAATTTTGTAGCAAGAGAAGCAGATATTGCATGCAATCCTGTAACATCTCTTCAAGCCCTAAAGTCTCAGGAGGAGAAACCATCAAGAGATGTAAAACGACCAAAGGCTAATGCATATGTTACAAATGTGAGAGCACCAGATCAGTTACTTTCAGCCACTAAAGTAGTCAGTGTTGCGGAAGGCAGCACTAAGAGTCCACATGACTCAAAAAGAGCAAATACTTATTTTCATCTGCACAACCAGTTCCTTGCAAGTTTTGTGAAGAAAATCACTCCATCCACAAATGTCAGAAGCTCTCCAGCAAGTCTGCAGAAGAGACAAGAAAGTTTATATTGGACAACAATTTGTGCTTTGGTTGTCTCAGAAAAGGGCATAATTCAAAGAACTGCAAGAATAAAGCTACTTGTAGCATTTGCAAGAAATCTCATCCCACACCACTTCATGAGGACCGTCCGGCTGCACACACCGCTTCTCAGGTCATACAAGCAGAAGAAAACACATCCTCGCTTTCCTGTTGCGTGGACAGAGGTGATGGTGGGAGTACATCCATGATTGTGCCTGTATGGATTTCACTAGCCGCGACTCCTGAAACAGAGACCTTAGTGTATGCACTTTTAGATACACAAAGTAGCAACACCTTTGTAGATCAGTGGATTTGTGAGAAATTGGGAGCAGGATTAGAGCCAGTTAAGTTGAAGCTTACCACTATGATGGGAAGAGATTCCATTGTACAGAGTCATAGAGGTAGTGGGCTTAGAGTAAGAGGTAAGAGGGCTTTCCACACAAAGCTTTGTTACCCTGCCACCTGCATATACCAGAGATTTCATCCCACTTGAACGTTCTCACATTCCCACATCTGAAACTGCCAAAAGGTGGAAACATCTCAACCAAATTACACAGGAGATGCCAGAGCTGATGGAGTGTGACGTTGGACTTTTCATAGGTTATGACTCCCCAAAAGCCTTGGCTCCACATCTGGTCATAACTGGAGGTGACGATGAGCCATACAGCATCAAGACTGACCTCGGTTGGAGTATTGTTGGAGGCTCATCAAGCATCGCAAAGGTCAACTAAAGTAACTGGTTTTTGTCATTGCGTGTCTGTTAAAGAGTTTCCAACTTTGACACCAACTACTGTTATCAGAGCTCTTGAAGCTGACTTCAAAGATACCAATGCTGGTGTAAAGATCCTTTCACAAGATGACATTCAGTTCATGCAGTTTCTTAATGAGAATACACAACAGAATGCTGATGGCCACCTGGAAATGCCACTTCCTTTTAAAACACGTCCACAGCTGCCAGAGAACAAGTGACTGGCCTTGGTAAGGCTGAAGCAGCTTCAAAGAAAGTTTGACAGAAATCAAAATTTCAAAGAGGACTACATCCAGTTTATGGAAGGAATCTTCAGAGATGGAGATGCAGAGAAGGCTGAAAATAAACCCATCAAACTGGTCAGAGAAACACAAAGTGTGTGTGAAAGAGGAAAATTACACATGCACAAGTCCATCTCAAACAACAGAGAAGTTTTGGAGTCAATACCTGACAGTGAATGTGCAAGTGGGGTTCATGATGTGGATCTCAGTCACAATGAGCTCCCAGTCCAGACTGTGTTGGGTGTAAAATGGAATGTGAATAGTGACACCTTCTCCTTCAATGTCAATCTGGATGAGAAGCCTGCAACACGATGGGGAATTCTCTCCACTGTTGCCTCAGTGTTTGACCCGCTAGGTTTTCTAGCTCCTTTCCTGCTGTTGGGGAAGAAAATCCTGCAGGAAATGTGTCAAAAGGGAATAGGATGGGATGAACAACTCCCCACAGAATTAAAACCACGATGGCAGTGCTGGTTAAGTGATCTAGAAAATCTACCCAAACTACAGATTCCAAGATGCTTTACTCCTGAGAAAAACTGCATCACGTTTCAGATGCAAGCAGCTATGGATATGGCCAGTATTCGTACATCAGGGTGATGACGGAAGACAAAGTGCATTGCTCTTTAGTCCTAAGTAAAGCAAGAGTTGCACCAGTCAAAGTTGTTACCATACCTAGACTAGAGTTGACCGCGGCAGTCGTTTCTTCGGCAGTCAGTTGTCTAAAAAACAAGGAGCTGGAGCTCAAAATAGATCAGGAATATTTTTGGACAGATTCACAGGTAGTTTTGGGCTATATTAACAATGAAGCTCGAAGATTTCATGTCTTTGTTGCAAATAGAATCCAAAGAATCAAAGAAAGAACAGATCCAGCTCAGTGGCACTATGTAGACACTAACCAAAACCCAGCAGATCAAGCTTCCAGGGGCTTAAAGGTGTCAGAGTTGATGAGTTCAACTTGGTTCACAGGGCCACAATTTTTGTGGGAAAGAGAGATTGCGATTCAGAAAACTACTCCGCTGCTTATGGTGGGAGATCCAGAGGTTAAAATAATGTAGGTACTACTTGCCAAAGCTGCTGAGGATGACAACTTTTTGGAGAGATTTGAACGGTTCTCAAAATGGCATACGGCACTGAATGTTGTTGCTCGAATTAAGAAATTGGCAAAAGGAGCCAAAATGATAGAGCCTGTGAATGTCGAAGATAGGAGAACAGCTAGTCTTGTACTTGTGAAGCTGGCACAAAAACACGCATTTAAAGAGGAAATGCAGATGTTAAGTAACAGTAAACTGCCATGCAGTCATCAGCTGTTGCAGCTTCACCCTATAATGCAGGATGATGTTCTAAGGGTGGGAGGGTGACTAAAGGGGGCGTCCTTACCTCAGCATTTACCTTACCTCTATTTTCTTTTTGTGGGATGGATTGTTTTGGGCCATTTGTTACCAAGCAAGGTCGTAAGGAGAATAAGAGGTACAGTCTTTTGTTTACCTGCTTAGCTTCCAGGGCAGTACACATTGAAATGTTGGAAGACTTAACAACAGATGCATTCATCAATGCAATGCGATGTTTTATAGCCATTTGTGGAGCTGTGAAACTAATTAGATCTGAACGGGGAACAAATTTTGTTGGAGATAAAATTAGCTAACAAATGTCTTGAAAGAAGTAGACAAAGACAGGTAACAAGTTTACCTGGCTGAGAGACAATGTGACTTCATTATGAATGTTCCTGATGCCAGTCACATGGGAGGAGTTTGGGATAGTCAGATCAGGACAGTTAGGAGCACCCTTAACTGGGTTCTCTCTAAGAGTGCTGGAAGATTAGATGACGCCTTGCTGAGAACGTTTTTCTATGAAGCCATGTCAGTTGTAAATTGCCGCCCACTTACCACTGACAGTATTAGTAATCCCAAGGGTTTGGAGTCACTCACGCCCAACCACTTGCTCACTGTTCCACTCCCTCCTCCAGGAAAATTTGTGGCTGAGGATATATATCTTAGAAAAAGATGGCGCAGGGTTCAGTACCTATCAGAGCAATTCTGGAGTAGATGGAGAAAAGATTACTTGACTAACATCACGATTAGAAAACGCTGGCATTCCTCAAAAAGAAATGTTAAGATTGGAGATGTCGTCATTGTGAAAGAGAATGAAGTTCCCCGCAATGAGTGGAGGCTTGGAAGGGTGATAGATGTTTGCAAAGATGCAGATGGACTGGTACGAAAAGCCACAATACAAATGGGAGACCGAAAGGGCAAAATTAAAGGTCAAAAGATCACAACATCAAGCATACTTGAACATCCTATTCATAAATTAGTTGTGCTTTTTGAAAACAACTAAAGTGTGATTTGCTTCAAATCTTGAGAGGCACAAACGCTAGTGTTCAAAAGAAATTCCTGGATTTATTCATTTCAACAAAAGTGTGATAAATCATAGTAATTTGGTGGGAGTGTAACTGTCCAGGCGACAGATAATTGATTTTGAATTTATTTTCTGTTTTTTTAAGAGTTTGAATTCATGTTCTTTAAAAAGGTTAAATAAATAAATATGTCAAAGAGTTATTGTAAAATGTACATATTTAAAATGGGTTTATGTTAAAATGTAAGTTTACTTTTAAAGAGTTTTGTTAAGTCGCATGACCACTGTTTAGTTTGGGTTCTCATCTGTGAATCTTGGGTAATGTAATCTGGCTACAGAGCAGAGCACGCCACAATTGCTACAGAGAGAGAGAGAGAGAGGGAAGAAGATGATGACCCCAACTAACTACTCTGTTTGGTTTTAGAGGCGCACACGGTAAATGTGACTTTAATTTTGTTTCATATTTATTTGTGTGAGTGTTTGTGTTGTGTATAGACAATATTATTTTGTTGCGGTGAGCTAGTGTTTTTGGGGTCCGTCTATTGACTGAATCTAGCGTCAGCAACTTATTTGAATCTGTGTAATTAGCGGTGCTTGTGTAACCTGAACTGTTTGCATGTTTTATTTTTAGTTTTCACGGTGTCTGAAGGTGTCAGACGGTGTTTGTGAAGAATAAACGCTAAAAAGACATCTGTATGATGCGTGGCCTTCATCAACTTAAACCTGAGTAGTTATAGACACTGAAACAGCTGACTTTTCAGCACACATTTTCACCAACAATTCAGTTCATTTTTCAGAAAATCCGTGCTTAACGAACAGACAATTTGAACCAGGGAGCCAGGCGGAAAATTGCCGCTACCCATAGCTTAGAACACTGCGGAAGAGAGCTTCAGAAACCTCTTCCCTCCCCTCCTCATGCTTGGCAGCAAACAAAGCAGAGTGCATGCAGCAGCAGTTGAGAGGTTTCACAGTGGCTCCTCTCCAGTATCGGAAAAGGTTGCAGGTTGTATCGGTATTTTCCGATACTTGAATTACGTTGGTGTCAGTGTTTTCGCGCGCGCGAGAGAGAGAGATAGACAGATAGGGCAGATTCTCTGTCTCCTTCTCACTTTTCAATTGCCTCGGTGCATGCATCACTTAATTGTTTGTTGCTAGGATGGTACACTGTTTGTGGTTTAAGAAGTGCCAGTGTTATGGCTGAGCCTGTGAAGTTCAATAGATGTCTCTTGGAGTTACCAAAGTTCACCGTTAATGATGTGCATCGTATCGTCAGAGCATCAAGTACAACATACAGAATAAACTTGAAAAAGGTTTCAAGTTTTACGTTTTGTCCTACCTATGCAATTTTGAAGGTAAGTCTCTGACGCTGACGCTAATTGAAGATAGCCTGAGGTGGGAGTTAGCACTTGACTGTTGTTTTTTGGTCACAAACCAAATAACCCTCCTGTTTCAGGTTAACCATGTTTGTAGAAATGCCCATTTTTGTATATTTGATTGAAGTAGCAGGCAAAAACAAGGCTAACGAGGTAACAGTCAGAGCCCACAGGTCCAGGTCGTATAGTCGTTGTCGTCCAGCAGAAATGGTAGGCTCGATCAAATCAGCAGTGACAAAGTGTCGCGAACACACTCGGGAAGTACTTGTGACAATAAAATGGTCTCTCCTGATCTTAACAACCCACTGTCTCTGCAATTCCGAGTCCTTTGGAAAATTGTGGAAACTCAGCAGAGAACTGCACCTAGTTGAAGCTGTGCAGAATGGCACGCAGCAGTGGTGATTAGCCCTACTATCTGTGCATTGCTGAAATGATAACTTTGTCCGTTTACATGTCATGTTTGCCTAGAACATGTAAATGGAAAACATGACATGTAAACGGACAGAAGGTATGAAGGTAGGTAGAAGCAGAAGTACAAGTACGCAGCTAGCGAGCACCAAAGTGCCAGTTTTCTTGCTATGGCTACTGGCACCGCATGTTTACAACCATCCTGACATCTCAGCGGAAGTTACGTCACGTTCCGGCGTGCACACAGCCTATTTCAATGGAGCTTTATTGACATGGGAAACATGTTTACATTGTCAAAGCATGTGTTAAGAGTAAAAGTAAAAAATTAAGTCCTCTCTCTCCCTCTTTCTCTCACTCACTCTCTCTCGTTTTCTCTCTCTCTTGCTGTTTTCCAGCTGAACAAACTTTTTTTTGACAAGCCTTCTCGATCGCTCCAGGAAATTTCACGACCAGTGTGCACAGGACCAAGGAAGATGGTTTGATCCATCCTGTACTGACTGGTGAGGCGTAATGCGGAGATGCTTCTGCGCAGGCTACAGAATGCCACATCATTTCAGCATGACTTTTAGCACTCAGATGTTGGTGAATTATTCAAAACATTTGGGTGGTATTGGCTCAGTAATAATAAAAATGCCAGCACTGCTGTTGCTTTTGCTGCTGATGGCGGTGATACAGCAGGGTGCGTGCCAGACACCCTGATCCCTTGCACCGTGCATAAGCACAGTGACAATTTCTGATTAAATATTCACCATGCTTGCAGTTGCTGAGTCCTCTCGCATCCTCCCTTCCTCTCCTGCAACCATGGGTGTGTCAAAGCTTGCAGTTGAACAGAAAATGAAAGTTGCATGGTGATGTGATCCCCAAAATAAGACTTGGGATGGTGGTGCAGATCATAAGAGGAGAAGTTTTATTTCATCATTCATGTGTTAGAATGACAGGATTCATTGGAGTCAATTTTGGAGTCATGAATTTACACTTCCGAGGAAATCCTCCTATACATTGCCTTCAGATTTATATATTTTTATAAAACTCATTCCATATTCAGTGTAGCCCTTGGAGCGAACAGAAAGCAATGACTGGCATAATTCCAAATGAGAAATATGTATGAATAGCCCCTGCCAGTAACAGCACACATTTAAACAAGTGCTCTTTGCTGTGAAGTTGTATTAAGCATGCCCGAAATTATATTGTCGTGTATGTGCAAATGAGGATGAGTCGGGCTGCCGGAGGCGGAACAGTCACACGGGGATTTACACTGCGGCGAACATTGTTGCGCTTATCCACAGATGTAGGCATGAATCCAACCACGTTTTACACACGAGGTGTTCTTAAAATAGATCAATATGAATGCAAGTGGAATAGAATTTCAACAAGAGCTGTAATATAGATACAATGGGGAAAATAAGTATTTTGATACACCTATTTTTTTTTTTTTTTTTACCTATGATAAAAACTACAGACATCTCCATTCTTTGTAGGTGGGAAAACTTGCAAAATTGACAGTGTATCAAATACTTATTCTCTCCACTGTATATATACAGCAGGTAAAATGAGAATGTAACGTGTCACCATTTTTCTCAGTAAATATATTTCTAAAGGTGCTGTTTACATGAACATTTCACCAGATTTCACTAACTACCCAAATAATGCAGAGACATAAAAAAAAAACAAAAAAACAAATACCTAAGTACAGAAATTGCATTATGAGTAATAATGTGAAATGACAAAGGAAAAATGTATTGAACACATGAAGAAAGGCAGGTATAAAAAGACATGGAAAGCCAAGACACCAGCTAAAATCTACCATTAATTAGAATGTAGTCCTGCCCCTTGTCAGTGCAAATTAATATCAGCTGGTTCAGTCCCAACTAATGGCCTATTAAAAGGTATCTCATTGCCAAGGTGTCACCCAAGAAACATCTCACAATGGGTAAAAGCAAAAAGCTCTCTCAAGATCTTCACAATCTCAGCAAACATACTGATGGCATTTTTTTTTAACAGAAGGATATCTAAACTTCTGAATGTTCCAGTGAGCACTGAGGACCATAATCTGGATTTAAAAAGAACATAATTTCATCATAAACCAGCCACGACCAGGTGCTCCTCTCAAGATTTTTGACAGAGGATTGAAAAGAATATCAGAAAATAGGGATGAGCGAGTATACCACTATCTGTATCTGTATCTGTTCAACCATCTAAATTATTTGTATCCACATCTGTACTCTTAGTGGGCGGGGCCCAAAGCAGAAGTAGGCATAGTTTAACCTGAAATGGCTGGGGCTTAAATCAGTACATTATTTTAAGTCTGAAATTGATATGGATTGAACAGAAGTTGCAATATTTATTGTTTATTTGAAAACTATTTACAGAACAGAGAGAGAACTGAGATTCAAATCAATGTTTTTGATCACAAAAGTAAGTGAACTATTTACAGAACAAGTTTTCTATGAACTCAGAACATGAATATTCTTAAGTGTATGAATGAATATTTACAGAACAGCCTCAGAATTGAGCTTCAGTGTTTTTGATCCCAATAGTAAAGGAACTATTTTACAGAATAAGTTTTTTTATATACTCAGAATATGAAAATTCTTAATATGAATATTCTTATTCTTCTATTTGATTGCAATAGTAAAGGAACTATCAGTCTGCTCCATTTCGCTACATTTAACCCATTTCATTATGATCAGTGCCCATTTTGCTCATTCGCTTAAAAATAATTAAATCAAAGTAATTAACTTAATAATATTTAATCATATTTGGAGTCAGTCTGCTCTATTTTGTTACATTTTACCCCGTTTCATTATTATCAGTCCCCATTTTGCTCCATTTCACTTAAAAATAATTAAAGTAATTCATTGAATCATATTTGGAGTCAGTCTGGGTCAATCCGCCCCATTTCATTACTTTTTACCCCCACTTCTTGATTATTAGGCTCCATTTCAAATCCATTTCATATTTTAGTTTAGCCGAGAATGGGGACATTTCTTGAATGGAACACTTTTTGAAAATGACAAAGAAAAAGACTGTATAGCAAAAGTTTAGTTTCAGTGTGGACAAGGCGTTAAAAACATGGGATGAAATTAAATTAAAATTATAAATGAGGAATTATTTTCTTGGGGGTGCTATGACAAATCCAGGGGGGAGCTCTAGCACCCCCTTGACGCCACCCATGACATCCAGTGATGGCAAACAGGGAAATAATATGCAAGCCTTGTTTACTGTATTCTTCTCAAAAACACTGCGTTCAGTAGGAGCAAAGTTTTCCAGGTGACTTTATATCACCCAACCAAACAAGGAACAAGCAAACGGATAAAAATAAATAAATAAATAAAAAACCCGACTGGATTGGAGGCAGTGACTGATGCGACATGAGCCATTTTCAGCTCTGTCTTGTCAAAAGCACCACGTACGATACGAAACAAGTTCACCAAGTAACTTTAAATATCATACAAACTGAAAAAGAGGCGAGCTGAAGAAAACTTAAGGAGTACTGAGCCAAGCACAGAGAGAGAGATCAGTTCCTGTCTGTGTGTGTATCTCTGCGAGAGTGAGAGACAGGTTGGAGCGGCTGCAGAGACGTGTGTAGGGAGGGGCGGGCACTGTGTGTGACTGGTCAGTCACAGAGTGTGAAGACAGTCAGTTAGCCAATGAGAATTTTCCTTCAGCACGAGCACAGATATTGATTAGTTTTACTCGTATCATGCTCATACTTGTCAAAAAATGTTTTATCTGTACCAGATACTCGTCTGAAACGAGTATCCGGCTCAACCCTACCAGAAAAGTTGTCAAAGAGTCAAAGACCAATTGTGGAGAGCAACTGAACAATAAGTAATGGACTGAGCCACCATGGCCTGTATGCACACTCACCACACAAGACTCCATTGCTGAAAAAAGTATGTTGAAGCTTGTTTAAAGGTTGCTGCACAACATTTAGACAAGCCTGTGAAATAATGGGAAAATATAGTCTGGTCAGATGAGACAAAAACTGAACTTGTTTGATGCCATAATATATAACATGTTTGAAGGTCAAATGGCACTGTATATCACCCCTAAAACCACCACATCAGCAGTGTAGCAAGGGGTTGTAGCAATCTAACTTGGTTATTTTCAAGATTGAGTACTGATTACTCAATCTTAAGAGTAACCAAGTTAGATTACTAGTTATCTTATTCGATGCATTACTTATTAGTTGCAAGCTGTCAGCAGCTGCCAATAAAGTAACTGCATAAAGCTGCTAATGAAGTAATTGTATAAAGTAACTGTATAACATGACTAAAAAAGTAACCAATAAAGTAACTTTTCAAAGTAACTGTGGCAACACAGAGAGACAGACTTATAGAAACATGACACACCAGGGAGCTAAAATGACAAGACACTCAATGAAAGGGGAAATTAAATTAAACGCACACTGTGAAGGTAGCCCATGCCTGTGCACGACTGATGTCCACCGGCTTCTACAGCCGATGGAGGGCATCCGATATGATCTGTTTCATCCATCGTGGCTCCGTGTCACTCATAATGGGGTTGAGACAGACTTTTCTTCTGCTGAAGATGCCAAATGTTACACTGAGACATTGATCAATAAATGATCTGGATGACCTACAGAAATAGTATCCTTCATATTTGGGTTCGTAAGTGTATTATTGCTTAAAACTTTCCTTTTCGCTAAGGCTTATAGTTAGGGCTGGATCGGGTGACCCTGGACCATCCCTTGGTTATGTTGCTTTAGACGTAGACTGTGGGGGGGTTCCCATGATGCACTGTTTCTTTCTCTTTTTGCTCCGTATGCATCACTCTGCATTTAATCATTAGTGATCGATCTCTTTTTCCTGGTTCTTTCCCTCAGCCCCAACCAGTCTCAGCAGAAGACTGCCCCTCCCTGAGCCTGGTTCTGCTGGAGGTTTCTTCCTGTTAAAAGGGAGTTTTTCCTTCCCACTGTGGCCAAGTGCTTGCTCATAGGGGGTCGTTTTGACCGTTGGGGTTTTTCATGATTGTTGTATGGCCTTGCCTTGCAGTGTGGAGCGCCTTGGGGCAACTGTTTGTTGTGATTTGGCGCTATATAAGAAACAAGTTGATTGATTGATTGATTATAAATAGTTGCAATTGTATTATAAATTATACATTTGTCTTTGTGCTTTATTTTTTGAAACCCAGTAGGTTTTAATTATAATGTTTATAAGGGAGGCTGTCACACATTTGGCTGCTTAGCAGTTTATTAGTTGGTCAATAGTTGAACAATGGGCACACACCATTTTATTTTATTTACAGAGATAAGTACATTCTTTGTGTGTGTCACCCCTTAAGCCTCCACTTCGAGATGTAATTTCATTTATTAGGTGAACTTGCTTGGTCTGCTAATTGCCCTTTCAGTATGCTTTTTTTCTCTTTCCTTTCTTCTACTCTATACAGTTGCTGTGGGTTCAGTACCATAACCCTTGTCTACGGCCTTCATTAGGTGATTCCACATTGCTCTGGGCAGAGGACACTTTAACACGGGTTGTGCCTTGTTTATTATATTATATTTACAGTGAGGCAATTAAGTATTCGATCCAACGTTTATTTTGCAAGTGTTCGCACCTACGAAGAATGTAGAGGCCTGTAATTTTTATTGTAGGTACACTTCAACTGTGAGAGACTCAATAAAAAAATCACATTGTATGATTTTTACTAATTTGCATTTCATTCCATAAAATAAGTACTGATCAACTACCAACCAGAAAGAATTAGGGTTCTCATAGACCTTTTAGTTTGTCCTTAAGAAGACCTCCAATTCTGCACTCTTTACCTGTATTAATTGCACCTGTTTGAACTCGTTACCTGTATAAAAGACATCTGTCCACACACTCAATTAGTCACACTCCAATCTTCTGTTGTGTGTCGACCACACGACCATAACACTATCCACCATGGCCAAGACCAAAAAGCTGTCTATGGACACCATAGACAAAGTTGTAGACCTGCACAAGGCTGGGATGGGCTGCAGGACAATATGCAAGTACCTTGGTAAGAAGGCAACAACTATTGGTGTAATTAATAGAAAATGGAAGATGACAAGATGACTGTGAATCTTCCTTGGTCTGGAGCTCCATTGCAAGATCTCGCCTCATGGGGTAAGGATGATTCTGAGAAAGCCCAGAACTACACAGGAGGACCTGGTTAATGACCTGAACAGAGCTGGGACCACAGTCGCACAGATTAGGGCCCGTTCACACATAACACGATTGAGGCAGAATGGCGCACGAAGGAGACAAATGTCACTCGTGTAAAATCAGAGCTGCCTCAAATGCCTTGTACAGCTGTTGCCACAACCACTCATGCACACCAGTGGCCAAAAGACAGCGAGTGCTCTGTGAGTACCCATTAGGGTTATGACAAATCTCAAATTTATTAGCCTGGGGTTATAAATGATGAACTTCATATTTCACATTAAAACACCGAGCGGCTCAAACACTCTTTATTATAACATGTCAGTTTTACATACAATACACATGAGGAATACATGAAAATACATGTACATATAGTACATATAGCAGTTGTAGTGTTTTTAATAGTGTTTCAGATTTGTGTATTAGTGTTAATAAATTTGCTGTTAAGATATTTGTTTGTTTTGCAAGTAAATGGTTCCTTTTTCCAGTGAGTAGAGAAGCATTTCACAGCTTTGGGACACTTAAGTGTGGATATTGCTGACAGCAGGTCTTCATGATCTGTCTCTGAATAGTGTTGGTTAGAAAACCAGGCCCGCGACCATGTAGTTGCAATGAAATCACGTTACCCTCAGCTGTTCTCGCCAATTTGGAAGAAGGAAAAATGCAATAAGTGCAAAAATTCCTCGTGAGTTCTACCTGGCCCTGTGAAGTGATCGCAGCTTGTGCCATTTGATGCGAGACCATTTTTCCTCCGTTTTGTAAAACTTGTATGCTTCACAAAGCTCAAAAAGGAATTTAAAGTCATTTCTCCAGCCAAGGTTCTCATACTCTGGTATCCCTTCTGTGCCCATGTGTGCATATTGCAAATCATCATACTGTTCCAAAATCTCATTAAACTCGCAATTAATGTTAGGTGACCATGACCGTATAGGAAAAAAGAAATCCAACACGTCGCAGAATAAGATCAAGAATGTGGTGCTGGCAGCCGATGTATTGAGGTTCATTGAATCCCTTGTCTCGAAATGTTCTCTGAAGCCTGGCTACAACACCATTTTTGTGACCAGTATTGACTGTCGTTGTGTCAGAGATGATCATCTGAATACTGTTCCATGCACTGTACTCATCAAGCAGGTCCTGTAGTGGTATATACAACCCCTGGCAAAAATTATGGAATCACCGGCCTCGGAGGATGTTCATTCAGTTGTTTAATTTTGTAGAAAAAAAGCAGATCACAGACATGACACAAAACTAAAGTCATTTCAAATGGCAACTTTCTGGCTTTAAGAAACACTATAAGAAATCAAGAAAAAAAGATTGTGGCAGTCAGTAACGGTTACTTTTTTAGACCAAGCAGAGGAAAAAAATATGGAATCACTCAATTCTGAGAAAAAAATTATGGAATCACCCTGTAAATTTTCATCCCCAAAACTAACACCTGCATCATATCAGATCTGCTCGTTAGTCTGCATCTAAAAATGAGTGAACACACCTTGGAGAGCTGTTGCACCAAGTGGACTGACATGAATCATGGCTCCAACACAAGAGATGTCAATTGAAACAAAGGAGAGGATTATCAAACTCTTAACGCAATGTTGCAAAAGATGTTGGTTGTTCACAGTCAGCTGTGTCTAAACTCTGGACCAAATACAAACAACATGGGAAGGTTGTTAAAGGCAAACATACTGCTAGACCAAGGAAGACATCAAAGCGTCAAGACAGAAAACTTAAAGCAATATGTCTCAAAAATCGAAAAATGTACAACAAAACAAATGAGGAACGAATGGGAGGAAACTGGAGTCAACGTCTGTGACCGAACTGTTAGAAACCGCCTAAAGGAAATGGGATTTACATACAGAAAAGCTAAAAGAAAGGCATCATTAACACCTAACAGAAAAAAACAAGGTTACAATGGGCTAAGGAAAAGCAATCGTGGACTGTGGATGACTGGATGAAAGTCATATTCAGTGATGAATCTCGAATCTGCATTTGGCAAGGTGATGATGCTGGAACTTTTGTTTGGTGCCTTTCCAATGAGATTTATAAAGATGACTGCCTGAAGAGAACATGTAAATTTCCACAGTCATTGATGATATGGGGCTGCATGTCAGGTAAAGGCACTGGGGAGATGGCTGTCATTACATCATCAATAAATGCACAAGTTTATGTTGATATTTTGGACAATTGAAAGGATGTTTGGGGATGATGAAATCATTTTTCAAGATGATAATGCATCTTGCCATAGAGCAAAAACTGCAAAAACATTCCTTGCAAAAAGACACAGGGTCAATGTCATGGCATAGGGTCAATGTCAATGAGCAGATCTGATTTGATGCAGGTGTTAATTTGGGGGATGAAAATTTACAGGGTGATTCCATAATTTTTTCCTCAGAATTGAGTGATTCCATATTTTTTTCCTCTGCTTGGTCTAAAAAAGTAACCGTTACTGACTGCCACAATCTTTTTTTCTTGATTTCTTATAGTGTTTCTTAAAGCCAGAAAGTTGCCATTTGAAATGACTTTAGTTTTGTGTCATGTCTGTGATCTGCTTTTTTTCTACAAAATTAAACAACTGAATGAACATCCTCTGAGGCCGGTGATTCCATCATTTTTGCCAGGGGTTGTATGTCTGCAGCAGTTCCACTGTCACAAGCCAAAATGCCAAGTTGTAATGTTCTGTCATTTTTCAAGCACACATCTTGGTACTCCTTATTGTTAATTTTCTTACCATCAAACTGCAGACTATTTATTTTGGTATATATTTTATTTGTATATATTTTCTTGTTATTTCTTGATACTTCTTAATTCTTTTCTTGTTACGTTATTTTAAATAGTATTGTGTAAACTTGTATTTTTTAAAAGTGATGTGGTACTAGGTGCGGGAGGTTTTCTCATGATCCAATGAAATAAACTTCAAAAAAGTGAACTATGGGTAAAAGTTCAGCAAATGCAACATCAGGAAAATTAAAGTTTTGAAAAACGTTTCGTAATCATAACCCTAGTACCCATTCAACCCCCCTCTCGGCAGGTGAAGGAACACTCCACTCCACTCCACAAGCCAAATGGCTTGTGGAGTGTGTCGTCATCGCCCCAACACACATGGCTTGTGGAGTGCCCCCCCCACACACACACCACGAATCCAACATTGTCAACTGTGGCTGAGGGTCACAGAGTCCGGTCGCTGTCCAGTGCAGTGCGCTGCTGAAACAGCTGACCACTGTAGACTGCAACTCAGCTGGTGAACATGCAATGCACATGTGTGGGCGGGCGCTCATGCCCTCATCACATGTGACCAGACAGCGTCTGAGTGCGCACAGCTGGGTGTGAAATTAATGAGCCGGCCAAGCAGGCTGATGTCACTTCCACCAGTTAAACTGTAGTTTACATGACAGACAGAAAGACTGGAAGTTAAATAAAACATAAGGGTAAAGGCATGAACTCATTAATTTGTGATCGCTTTGCTCATACCCTGTCAGCTGACCACCAACTGTCAGCTGGACGTGATCATGCACGCAAGGTGTTACATTACTAACACAGACATCAGGCAGATGCAGGACAAACAAATAATAATAAATACATAAAATAAAAATCAGAGAATAAAGGTACAGAGAGTGAGCCTTTATTCTCTGAGCTGGTGAGGTCTGCAGACAAAGTTGGGCATGTCTCCCTGTGACCTGCAGCTGTTCAGATATCTGTGCTTGCAAGACACGGCTGGGGAACACCTGTAGTGGCTTGTAGATGTAGCCAGCATGGCCTTGCTTCATCGCAATTAAATAAATACATTAATGATTTCTCAACTAAATCCTGAGGTTTAAATTGAGGACAGAGACTACTGATCACTCCTAACTTGGAAATTTCTGGTTCCAAATGGATTCTTGGTTCCCAGATGTGCCATCATTGGGCTCTAATTTAAAGCTCTTCAAAGGGGTCCTTGAAACTTGTGTATCGGTGAAATTTCAGTCAGTGGAAATTATGTAACATTAGAATTGTTTCACGTCAAGCTTGAAGTGTTCCAGATCATCCAGAGAGGAGCTCTTCCAAGATAAGGCTACCATAAACTTAGAGACTTGACAACCACCTTATCTCCACAGCTCTAAGTGAAGAAAAAGGACCTTGGGTTAAATGAAAAAGAACAGGATTTTTCATATATATATATATATAAAACGTCTAATGTTGTTTAATCAAACAAAATGTTTTGCATACATTCCATTTAATGACGTGTTCCTTTAACTGATGTTGTGTTAAATGTGATTTTCTTTCCTGAATTATTGATATTTTGATGGTGAAATATTCTGTTTTAATCAAGGATGTGTAAGTAACTTTGATAATGTTACATTCATTCAAAAATATCTTAGAACAGGGATTTTCAAAGTGTGGGAGAATGAATAGCTGCGCACCCCCCACCACCACCAACACACATACACACAATTTCAACATCTTTGTGTGTTTCTTTTTATTCTTTTACACATCTTAAACACATTTTACAGCCTTTATAAACATTTTAAACATGTTTTTAAATAACTTTCTATGCTTTCACACATTTTACACCCTTTTAAACATTTACATGTCTTTTTAAAGAACTTTCTATTCTTCTATTTTTACCTTTTGTCATATTTTAAACATCTTTTTTAAACATTTAAACATCTCTGTGTGTTTTAAATGTCTTTGACATAACTAACACATTTTAACATAAGTAATATTAATTCAACTTTACAGGGATAGGTATTGATAAGATTTTATCCATATTGATGCCATTATCGATTCTGCTTATCGATCCAATTGCTTATCAATTCCCTTATCAATATCTCCTATGAATTTTCTGTATACTTAAAGTAGGCTTTACAGGTTTTCTATGTCAATAATATTTTATTGACTCTTAAAGTAAATAAATATGAAATTGATCTCTGGACATAAATAAAAATAAACAAAAGCTGTAGTTTTTGTCAAGAGCATTTCCTTTCAGACATTAATGGCATGAATGTCACTCCATACCTCTGAGCTGAGCTCTTGCAGCCTGCTGTGCTGCAAATCAACATCAATGTATTTCATAAAGAACGCAGGACGTCTCACTTTGAGAGGAAAAAAAATGAGTCTGTTGTAGTTTGTTGTGTGTATTACAACACTTGGAAAGAGGTCTCATTTGATTTAAAACGGTGATTCACTTTGAAGTTATTAATTCTAACTTGAGTCAGCAGAGAGCGGCACAGCATTTGGAGCTGTGCGAATGGAACAGAGGATGATTCTTGTTTCTTTCCTGCAACAAGACAGGAGTCCCAGTTCAGTTAGTGACTTTAATCTGCACAAAAGCGACTCACAATTGACATTTTTAAATGGCTTTGAGAGGGGTGAGTCAGAGCACTGCTTCGTTGCTTCAAGCTTCAAGAACAGCCACTGCAGAAGCGGCTGATTACAGACCTGCTGCAGGGTCTGCAATCAACATAAAGAAATGATCATTTTCCTGATAAAACACACTCAAAAACAAGGGCCGCTCTGAAGGACTGATAAGGGAATCGTTAAGCGAAAAGGCTAGTGATGTCAGTGGATCAAATAAATTCTTAACAATTCTTGAAAAGAACCCATTCTCAATACCCATCCTTTGCATGCCCCCTGAAGAACTGTGAGGTTATCAACTCCCTCACAGGAGTTTGAAAACTTCTGTCTTAGAACAAAGTGTATGACAACATAGTTAATGTTTTTAAATAGTTGACTCATTTATTTGTGGCTTCTACACATAAAACTCTTCTGAAGTTAAATTTCACAACCACATGGGTGGAGTTTAATCACGTAAGTCCCCTTTAAAAGTTCCAAAACGGAGCTTCTCTGCCCTTTCGGCAAGCCTCTTCTGCTCCTTCTTTTTCTGCCTTCCAGATGTTTCTCTTTTTGAAAGCTTAACTTTTCTTTTGTGGCCCGAGCCATGTAGCTCAGCTTCCATGTGGCTCTTTGTTCTGTATTTCATTCTTTGGTTCAGAACATTGACAATGATTTACAAGCCGATAACTCTTTTTAAGGCTTGTCAAGTTGTTCATGTTTATAAGATAACTTAGCAGCAAAACCTTTCAGAAAAAGAGCAAATTTAGAGAAAAGAGACTTTTCAGTTTTTGTAATTCACAATGCCGCTCTAAATGCACAAAGTCTTTTAATCCGGTTCCAACAACTTTTTTTTAGGACACCCGAAGTACCAGAGAACAAACATCTAAACCTTTTATCCTTGGTTCAAACAAGCTGCACGGACCTGCTGAGAGCCCCAGCCATCCTTACGGTAAAACCAGTCGACACTGAAGCCTTGGGATCTCTGGTTTAACCCTTGACCCAAGTGAGCTCAAGCTGCAAAGGCCAACCACACCAATGACTGACGGCGATCAGGTAATTTCACCTCTTCAATGGATCAGGATTAAGGGCCCCTTCACACATAACAAAAGATGCAGAACCCGGAAGACAATCCACAAACCAAAAATGGGGAACCATGAAACATTCCACCTGCTGTCGTGAGGAACGCACATTCAGACATGCTCATGTTCACATGCACAAACACAGAGGATGACTGTGGAAAGTTGCACACACAATACCAAATAAACACCACAGTTTATAATACTTAATTCCTATTATAAAGAGCGGATTTACCTTCCAGGAAGTAATGAAATGACGTAGATCACTGTTCTCTCTTTCATGTTTTACATGAATTACCTGATGCGCTCAAGCCGGCCGGCTCCGGAGTCATGAAGCGTCGGCTCCTGTCTCATGAAGAGCTGGGCTCTCGTGTCGTGAACACATCAGCAGCGATCGGCTGCAAATGTGATATGTGTTTTAATTATTACAATGTGGGGAAATCCTGCAGTGACATGCATCTTGCGGTGACATTCCGTGGGTTGATTTCCTGCATGGCACAATATTCAGTAGCTTTGCAGTGCGCTGACGCCATCGTCAGCTGAAGTGATATGTTTTAATTTATTCCCACGTGAGGACGGCATGCCGACATCCGCGCTTCATGCTGTAGTTATGCGTCCTCATATTCAACAAGCCAGTACAGGTGGTCCCCAGCTGTGAGTTGTGAGCACAGATATCTGAACAGCTGCACATCGCAGGGGGAAATCGCGGTGAAATCAGCCTCAGCTTCACACCGTGCCATGCGCTCAGACGCCGGCCGGTCTTCATGAAAGTGTGAGCGCGCGCACACACATGTACACTGCATGTTCTCCAGCTGAGGTGGTCAGCCGGTCCAGCACCGCACTGCCATGAACAGCAACAGCTGACAATGTTGGATTCATGGTGTGTGGTGGTGGGGAGGGGGGGCGCGTTACACTCCACAAGCCACTTGTGTTGGGGGGCGGACAGCAATAACACACTCCACACGTCCTTTATGTGTGTGGGGGGGGGAGGGGGTCAGCACAGTCACACCCATGTGTGTTGCTAGGTTACACCACTTTCATGTGGCACTTAGACACTTTTCACAGACAGGTCGAATGTGATCGCCTGCTCTCTGCTATCGTATCAAGTGCGCGAATAGCCCTCCTTTTCTAAGTGTGCAGTGAGTGGTGTTAAGTGTTCGTGTGCGACACCGGGAATTTGGCCGACACCTGCCGTGAGGAGGATCGAATGAGCATGTGCAGGGCATTCGCTGTCTTTCCACCACTTGTATGAGCAAATGTGGTGACAGGTGTACAAGGCATTTGAGGCGGCTTTGATTTTTTACAAATGGCATGCAATTCCTCCTTTGTGCGCTTGTCGGCTTCAATCGTGTTATGTGTGAAGGGGCCCTAAAGGTTTCAACAGTCGGGCTTTGTTAAGTGGTACAAGGTGGCTTCATGTATTTGTTTGATAATTTGCTGAATAAGAATTAGCTTGAAAATTCATCACTAAATTCAAATCAGATTTATTTACTTAATCCCTTAAGCTTTATTTCACTGCTTTCTTTCAGTGTCTCATGAGTAACAAAATATGTCCATAAATTAACTTATTTAATCACTGTCCTGACTCAAAATGCCAGTAAACTGTTTGTTTTCTTGTATATTTGTAAATAAAATGTAATTATTTCTGCTGTGGTTCATTGTGTCAGATGGAAACTTTTGATCAACTGTATCAGCTCAGGAGCCTGGCTGATGTCTTCATGAGAGGGGCACATCAGAAAATTCATGAAAAACATACAAGGGAGAACATTAATCCACTTCATTTCATTACTTCCTGGTGTACGCCTAGGCGGAGGCTAAATCCACTCTTTATAAGAGGAAATAAGTATTATAAATTGTGCTGTTTTATCAATATTTTGCTCTGTTGCTATGTGGGGCTGCTATGTGTGCATGACTTTCCATATGCTCGCACTGTATTCGTGCACACAAACTCGAGCGTGCACCCACTCACGAGCGTCCAACCGTCTGTCTTCCCCCTGACAGCAGGCGGAATGTTTTGCAGTTCCCCATTTCATTTTTTGTTCACTGACTTTTTTTCCGGTTTCTGTGTCTTTCACCCAACGTTGTGTTATGTGTGAAGGGGACCTTACATCCATAACACAGTAAGCCGTCATGGTTTAAAATCCTGCAGGGGATGCAAGGTCCCCCTGCTCATGCCAGCAGATGTCCAGGCCTGTGTGAAGTTCACCAGTGACCATCTGGATGATCCAGAGGAGGCATGGGAAAAGGTGTTGTGGTCAGATAAGGCCAAAATTAAGCTTTTTGGTATCAACCCCACTGTGTTTGGAAGATGAGAATAACCCATCATCCCCACCATGAAGCATGGGGGTAGAAACATCATTTTTGGGTGTCCATTTTGGCAAAGGGTACAAGACGGCTGCACCGATACATGGGGTCATGTATTACGAGATTTTGGCAAACAACCGCCTTCCCTCAGTAAGAGCATTGAGGATGGGTCATGGCTGGGTCTTCCAGCATGACAGTGACCTGAAACACACAGCCAGGGCAACTAAGGAGTGGCTTCTTAAGAAGGATTTTGAATGTCCTGGGGTGGCCAAGCCAGTCTCCAGACTTGACCTCAATAGAAAATCTTTGGAGAGAGCTGAAACTTGAAACCTGAAAGATCTGTATGGATGAGTGGACCAAAATCCATGCTGCAGTGTGCAAACTTGTCAAGAACTACAGGAAACATCTGACCCCTGTAATTGCAAACAAACGTTTCTTTACCAAATAAAAGGTTTGTTTTTCTATTGTATCAAATACTTATTTCATGCGATAAAATCCAAATTAATTATTTAAAAATCATACAATGTGATTTTCTCTCTTTTTTTAGATTCTGTCTCTCACAGTTGAAGTGTACCTACCATAAAAAATCACAGTCCTCTTCATGCTTTGAAGATGGGAAAACTTGCAAAATAGACAATGGATCAAATACTTGTCTCACTGTATTTTTTTTTTTTTTAATGATGCTAATGTATCCAAATGCACCCCTCCCCCCGTTTTTTTCTTCCTTTCATCAGTGGTACCATTGATTTAGTGGAGTTCAGTGGAAGTTCTTTCGGCATTTCTGCTGAGTTTTTGTTTTCTTTTTTCTGATCAGTTTATTCCCTGAGGTGGCTTGTTGTTGGTGGATTTTTTCTTCCCTTATTGCAAGCCACGATAGACAATTTGCTGTTTTTGGAGTTTTTCTGAACTGTGCCTTGTTCTTAATGGGACTTTGGGTATTAGTGTGTATGAATCTTGGGGTTTAGGGTTTTTTTTTTCTTAAGGGTGGGATTACCTTCAGCTCTCACGGGCCTTGTACAGCCTTACTTTTTGTTGTTGGTGAATGGTTGACTATAACAGAATTCCCAGCACTTCTGGGCAGGCTCACCTGTTATATTCATCAGTTGGAATGTCAAAAGAATGGGTAATTAAAAGATCCAAAGGTTTTTTTTAATATATATATATATAAAACCAAGTGAATCACTAAAACCATGATATAGTATTTTTACAAGAGGCACATCTGTGGAACAAGGATCATCATAGGCTTCATTGTCCTTCGATGAGTCAATTTTTTCACTCCAACTTCAACTCAAAATCAACATGACACTGAATTTGCTACAAAATTATTAAGGAGGCTTCCCTTTTTGGATAGACATTCTTTGATCGTGGGAGAGGACCTCATTTGTGTTCTTGACCCGTTACTGGATTAATCTAATCCTTGTTATTTATGTCACTCTGTTATGTCTAAAATATTTTTCAGATTTTATGTTGCATAATGGTGTTGTTGACCCTTGAAGATCTCATAATCCCTCTTCCAAAAATGTTTTTTCCCCCAGTTTATCAGTCTTATTCTAGAATTGTACTCTTAATACCCAGGTAGTGGACACAGATTATTTAAGCATAGTAATTTCCCATCATGCACCTGTTTGCTTAAGTATTCAGTTTGTTAATTATAGATGAAGTCCTCCACCTTGGAGATTTAATTCCCTCCATCTGTCAGAGAATAAATTTTGTCAATTTATCTGTCCTGCTAGTGATGATTTCCTTGAATTTAATTATAATGAATCTTGTATTTGGTCATTACTTTGGGAAATGCTCAAATCATATCTTAGGGGCAAATTGTCTCCTCCGACGCACATTTGACTAAAAAACTAAGGTCCAGTCTCACTAAGATTTAATTGTCATTTTGTGCTATAGAGCAGAGCTCCAGTCTGAATCCTTCTCTAGAACTATTTAGGCATTTATTTTGCAAGCTGAATTTGACCTTATCACCCACCGCCAAGGATGCAGAGTGTTTGCTGTTACGTACTCTGAGCTCTTACTATGAGCATGGTGACAAGACAAGTCATTTGTTGGCTCATCAGTTAAAGAGATAAGTTCCCTCACACCTGATACCCCCAATTAGAAATACCTCTCCCACCAAAATCAGTGCTACTTAAAATCTTTTTAATTCTGCATTATATTCTTCTGAATTCCCTAATGATGCCTCCAAAATGAGGTTTCTCGCCAGTCTTAAGTACCGTCATTGATCGTAATGTGGCAGAGGAGCTGAATGCAGCTTTCTTTGGAAGAAATATTAAGATCAATCACAGCAATGCAATCTAATAAAGCACCTGGGGCCTCAGGTACAAAGGCTGCATAATGTGTACACACAAAAACATGGCATACGTCCTTCTCCAAGCTAACATTCAGATGTATCAAAGTGAAATGACTATGGAAATGTGTTGTGCCACACCAAGTTCATGGCTGGTGTATGCACATTTCTATAGCTATTGGTCCACTGGGGACACTTAGAGGTAATGCTGGGAAACTGTTAATAGCATGAAAACAAGAAGTCATCTGAGTGATGTGCACATCAGAAACACACTTATGAACAATTAACACATCCACGTGTTTGCAATTACAACCCCAATTCCAGTGAAGTTGGGATATTGTGTAAAATGTAAATAAAAACAGAATACAATTTGTAAATCCTCTTCAACCTCAATTCAGTTGAATACACCACAAAGACAAGATATTTAATGTTCAAACTGATAAACTTTATTGTTTTTGTGCAAATATTTGCTCATTTTGAAATGGATGCCTGCAACACGTTACCACTGTGTTACATCACCTTTCCTTCTAACAACACTCAATAAGCGTTTGGGAACTGAGGACACTAATTGTTGAAGCTTTATAGGTGGAATTATTTCCCATTCTTGCTTGATGTATGACTTCATTTGTTCAACAGTTCAAAGTCTCCATTGTCGTATTATGCACTTCATAATGTGCCACACATTTTCAATGGGTGACAGGTCTGGACTGCAGGCAGGCCAATCTAGTACCTGTACTCTTTTACTACAAAGCCACGCTGTTGTAACACGTGCAGAATGTGACTTGGCATCGTCTTGCTGAAATAAGTAGGGATGTCCCTGAAAAAAAACGTTGCTTGGATGGCAGCATGTGTTACTCCAAAACCTGGATGCACCTTTGAGTACTGATGGTGCCACCACAGATGTGTTAGTTGCCCATGCTATGGGCAACTAACACACCGAGACACCATCAGAGCCGTCAGATCCAATAGTGTTTGGAAGTAATTTACAGCACTCTTAACCAAATATGTGAAACATTCTTTTTTATTTTACTAAAATAACTATATGAGCCATCACTGAAATGGCTGAGAATTATTCATACATTCCAGTCACAGTACTGCACTGGCATATTTTTCAAATGCTATATGGAAAATTCTAACAGGCCTCTTTTTCACTCTATAACCTCTAGAATATTGAATTAAGTCCCTTTCCATCAGGGAATTAAGTCACTTTCCTGGTGGTCGGGCCTTAGCCCTAAAGGGACTAACTCGCGCGGGAGACCGGCTCCGCCGTACCGGGCGATGTCTTGGTTATTGATATTATACTGGTCATGGGAGCTTTTGAACTGCCCTTAGTCTGACCCGTCCCTTAGGACCTGTTTGCCATGGCAGACCCTACCAGGGGCACGAAGCCCCCGACAACATAGCTCCTAGGATCATCCGGGTACGCAAACTCCCCCACCACAATAAGGTGGCAGTTCGAGGGGGAGTACATTATACATTATTTCATCACATGCAATTTCCACTGCAATATATGCCATAACAATTTCCAAAGAATATTGCCTACAATTCTACATATTTTCACTTCCATGAATTGTTCATTTATTAACCATCAAATCATATTAGGGACATCAATAATTTTATTGGTGTGACAAAGACTTTACCTCAATTTGGATGACGGACTGCTTCAAGTTTAGTGCACATAAACAATGTCAAATGTATATGTGTTGTCTTTTATTTTGATGTGTGCCATTATTATGGTAAACAAGTAATAATTGTGGATTAATTGCTGTATCTTGTCTGAGGTAATTGGAGTGTAAACGTAATTGCCCTTTTTGGGATCAATAAAGTTGTCTGAATCTGACTCTGATGTCACACACTATTGGCCGCAGCGCACCTCATTTTTTAAATTTCAGTGGGTGTGCGCTCCTCTGAGCCCACAGTGTTTATGGCCTCACACATACACACATGCTCCCACTAACCTTTTTTCTGTTTCATGTTTATTGCATTTGACAGGGTACCAAATATACTATCCTTGCATGTCTCCACTTCGTTTCCATCATCTGTAGGTCACACACGGTATAATTTCTTTTCTGTGTTCATGTTGACTGATCTGACGGAGTGGGGAATCCCAGCTCACAGGGCCTATTTTAGATGAATTTGCATATTTAAATAGGGGCATGGAAAGGGAGGACTGGGTACTTCTGCATGTGTGCTCAATTCTACATTGACTGGGATGTATAAAAAGAATGTGCTTGGATCCATATGTACACACACTTTGATACATCTGTATATTTTTGTGTGTACAACAATTTCTGGGTTTCAGCATATGCCATGTTTCAGTAAGAAATCCATGCAAGTCTTTGCACATGAGGCCCCAAGTACGGATGGGTTTCCAGTCACATTTTTAAGGTATTTAGTGAAGGTGTTGGTGACAGGGACGACATTACATGGTTTGCACACAATTCCTGCGTCATGTGCATTCAGTGTGCACTTCGATCAAACTTTGCACTATGTGTGAAGGTGCCCTTACCACTGACGTGAACACAAGTGGCTCTCCTCTTCAAGAAAGACAAAGATCCTAATTTTGTGGCTCTTCCAGACATTTGCCTTTGCTTAATACAGATATGAAGGTGTTGGCTAAAGTAATTGTGTCTCATTTGGAGATGGTGTTGACTCATATTATTTCTGAGGAGCAAAACAGCTTTATTAAAGGACAATTTATTTTTTAATATTCATACTCTTTTTAATGTTATGTATGCTAAACAGTCATCTGTGCTCCCTGAGGTTATTTTTCAGTTTACTTTTATTTTCATTTATATAGCACCAAATCACAACAGAGTTGCCTCAAGGTGCTTCACACAGGTAAAGTCTAACTTTACTAACCCCCAGAGCAGCAGTGGTAAGGAAAAACTCCCTCTGAGGAAGAAACCTCAAGCAGACCAGACTCAAAGGAGTGACACTCTGCTGGGCCATGCTACGGTAAAACAAAACTGTACCAGTATGCTAGCCAGACGAAAGTCTCCACAGAATCTGACTGTTTTATTGACGTAGGGAGATCATTCCACAGAACAGGGGCACGATAAGAGAAAGCTCTGTGATGTGCAGACTGCTTATTCACCCTAGGGACACAAAGTAGTCCTGCACCCTGAGAACGCAAAGCCCGGGCTGGTATGTAAGGTTTAATTATGTCTGCTAGGTAGGGAGGTGCCAGTCCCTGAACAACTTTATAGACTAGTAGCAGAACCTTAAAATCTGATCTCACTGGGACAGAAAGCCAGTGAAGGGATGCCAAAATGGGAGGAATGTGGTCGAACTTTTTGCTTCGTGTCAAAAGTCTGGCTGCAGCATTTTGAACCATTTGGAGAGCCCTAATGCTAGACTGCAGTAAACCAGAACATATAACATTGCAGTAGTCCAATCTAGAACGGATAAACACATGGTTCAGGGTCTCAGCATCAGCCATAGACAGGATGGG
Organism: Thalassophryne amazonica; assembly: GCF_902500255.1. Taxonomy (NCBI): domain Eukaryota; kingdom Metazoa; phylum Chordata; class Actinopteri; order Batrachoidiformes; family Batrachoididae; genus Thalassophryne; species Thalassophryne amazonica. The sequence goes on from NC_047106.1 coordinate 124,262,336, forward strand.
ACGAATCTTCGCTATATTTCGCAGGTGGAAGAAAGCAGTCCTAGTAATATTTCTAATGTGGAGGCCAAAGGACAACGTAGGATCAAAAATTCAGGTTAGAATTTCATTGAAAGCATTTGACAGACAACACTGGAAATACCTTTTTACACTACTGAAGAAATTTGGTTTTGGAGAGAAATTCATCTCTTGGATCTGTCTTCTTTATACATTCCAAAAAGCTAGCGTTCATACAAATAATATTTATTCGGACTACTTTACCCTAAATGTGGTACGCAGCAGGGTTGCCCTGTCTCCCCCTTGCTCTTTGCTTATTGCTATGAAACCTTTATCACTTTGTGATCCTCCGCTTTATTTAATGGTATCATGCACAATGGCTCAAAAATAAAGTGGAATATGAAGAACTGGTTGTTTTTCTGGGTATAAATTAAATTTGGGGAAACATGAATGTTTTCCAGTTAATGAGGCCGCACTGAAGCTTGATCAGTCTATATTCCCATTTCAGTTGAATAACACCAGATTTAAGTACCTGGGCCTTACTGTGATGCGCTCATTATCTGATATATTTTCAGAGAACTTTTCCACTGATACCCCTATACCAGAGGTCTCAAATTGATTCCAGAAAGGGCCAAGAGGTAGCAGTTTTCTTTGCAACCAATCACTCCACCAGGTGACATCACTGATTAACTGATTCCATCTCCTCAAAGTGATGTTAATCAGTGAAATCAACTGGTAGAGTGGGTGGTTGCAAAGACAACCTCCACACTCTTGGCTCTTTCTGGATTCAGTTAGATACCTCTGCCCTAAACAGTCCTGAGATGATTTGCTCTCCCTTAATCCACACAAAAAGTGATCGATTTTGAAGTCTTTACATCCTATTCCTTAAATCACATTTGATCAGTAAAAGATCCACAAAATTGTAAAAAAAAAAAAAAAAAAAAAATCCCTTTTGTGGATTTTGTGGACATTTGTGGATCTGGTTACACACACACACACACACACACACACATCTCAAAATACACATTTGCAAATACATTTGCTACAATAATGGCCCCATACAATAGTGGCCCCATAATGGATCTTCAAATTACATTTGGATCTTTTAATTTTCTACAAGCACACAAGAATAAATATAACGCAATGCTACAATACCCTCAGCCATATGAGCATAGTGTTCTTTAGAATTTATCTTAAACCCCAATTCCAATGACGTCGGGACATTGTGTAAAATGTAAATTAAAAACAGAATACATCCATCCATCCATCCATTTTCTTCCGCTTTACCCAGAGTCGGGTCGTGGGGGCAGCAGCTCAAGCAAAGCCGCCCAGACCTCCCGATCCACACACACCTCCCCCAGCTCCTCTGGGGGAACCCCAAGGCATGCCCAAGCCAGCCGAGAGATGTAGTCCCTCCAGCGTGTCCTGGGTCTTCCCCGGGGCCTCCTCCCGATGGGACATGCCCGGAACACCTCTCCAGCGAGGCATCCAGGGGGCATCCGGAAAAGATGCCCGAGCCACCTCAACTCGCTCCTTTCAATGTGGAGGAGCAGCGGCTCGACTCCAAGCTCCTCCCGAGTGACTGAGTTCCTCACCCTATCTCTAAGGGAGCGCCCAGCCACCCTGCGGAGGAAACTCATCTCGGCCGCTTGTACTCGCGATCTCGTTGTTTCGGTCATGAGCCAAATCTCATGACCATAGGTGAGGATCGGAACGTAGATCGATTGGTAAATCGAGAGCTTTGCCCCCCTACTCAGCTCTCTCTTCACCATGACGGTCCGATACAGCGACCGCATCACTGCAGATGCTGCACCGATCCATCTTTCGATCTTCACTTCTGCCAAATTTGCAGACCGTCAGATAGAGAAACTGTCTCTCTGTAATTTGTGTAGATCTGATGCCTCCCTGGCTTTTGATCAAGCAGCTCAGTACTGAGCCGACAGCGGACCTGAAACCAGTATCAGGCTTGTTGACACACTTGTGTTGGACACAAATGCAGGACTCACTCTCAGAGGGTCGCCGTTCAAAGTTCTTTACTACAACCCCAGTTCCAGTGAAGTTGGGACGTTGTGTGAAATGTAAATAAAAACAGATTACAATGATAAATCCTCTCAACCCATTCAATTGAATACACCACAAAGACAAGATATTTAATGTTCAAATTGATAGACTTTTTTTGTTTTTTTGCAAATATTTGGTCATTTTGAAATGGATGCCTGCAACACATTTTTAAAAAGCTGGGACAGCAGCAACAAAAGACTGGGAAAGAATTCCACCTACAAAGCTTCAACAATTATCTATCTCAGTAATTAAACCTTATGTACCAGCCCAGGCTTTATGTTCTCAGGGTGCAGGACTACCTTGTGTCCCTAGGGTGAATAAGAAGTCTGCGGGTCACAGAGCTTTCTCTTATTGTGCCCCTGTTCTGTGGAATGGTCTCCCTGCATCAATAAAACAGTCAGATTCTGTGGAGATTTTCAAGTCCAGACTTAAGACGCACTTAATTTCCCTTTCATATGGCTAGCATACTGGTACAGTTTTGTTTTACGCTTTTTACTCTTTTAATTTATGATATTAGTAATTGGAGCGTCCCGCGGCCTCAACTTCACTTAAATTCTGGGTCTTTTAGTGAAGCTTAGGGCTAGCGGCCGGCGATCACCTTAGTATTTCTTCTGTTTTTCTTGTTGATTAATGCTGGCAAATTATACAGTATTTTTTGTCTTTCTGATGCCTGATTCTGTTTTTTTCTCTGTTTAAGGTGCAGCTCCATCCAGAGATGGGAGTTGTGTTTGTGTTGGCGATCCTCCTGTCCTGTGCACCAACAGCAATTCTTGTATATTCGTCCGTGAATTGTTCTGTGAATTATTTCTGTAATTTATGTTTGTAGCATGGCCCAAGCAGAGGGTCACCCCTTTGAGTCTGGTCTGCTTGAGGTTTCTTCCTCAGAGGGAGTTTTTCCTTACCACTGTTGCTCTGGGGGTTGGTAAGGTTAGACCTTACCTGTGTGAAGCACCTTGAGGCAACTCTGTTGTGATTTGGCGCTATATAAAGGAAAATAAATTGAAAAAATAAATTGAAATAAAAACCAATTGCTGTCCTCAGTTCTCAAATGCTTATTGAGTGTTGTTAGAATGGAAGGTGATGTAACACACTGGTAAAAATGCCACTGTCCCAGCTTTTTTGAAACATGTTGCAGGCATCCATTTCAAAATGAGCAAATGTTTGCACAAAAGCAATAAAGTTTATCAGTTTGAACATTAAATATCTTGTCTTTGTGGTGTATTCAATTGAATATAGGTTGAAGACGATTTGCAAATCATTGTATTCTGTTTTTATTTACATTTTACACAAGATCCCAACTTCAATGGAATTGGGGTTGTACAGTATGTTTTGTACGTGAGAGGTCAATGCATTTTCTACATTTCAGCTTTGTGGCTAAAACAATGCAAGTTTGCAGTGTAACCTTTACAGATATAAAGAAATACAGCTAGAAATCAATGTAATGATCTTTCGATCTCACGCTCCAGCCGTCCCTCACTTGTGAACAAGACCCCGAGATACTTAAACTCCTCCACTTGAGGCAAGGACACTCCACTGACCTGAAGAGGGCAAATCACCTTTTTCCAGTCTAGAACCATGGCCTTGGATTTGGAGGTGCTAATTTTCATCCCGGACGCTTCACACTCAGCTGCAAACCGCCCCAGTGCACGCTGAAGGTCCTGATTTGATGAAGCCAACAGAATCACATCTTCCGCAAACAGCAGAGACAAGATTCTGTGGTGCCCAAACCAGACCCCCTCTACACCCTGGCTGCACCTAGAAATTCTGTCCATAAAGATAATGAACAGAACTGGTGACAAAGGGCAGCCCTGGCGTGCACTGGAAACAGCTTTGACTTACTACCGGCAATGCGAACCAAGCTCCTGCTGCGGTCGTACAGGGACCGGATAGGCCTTAGTTAAGGACCGCGGACCCTGTACTCCCGGAGCACCCCCCACAGGGCGCCCCGAGGGACACGGTTAAATGCCTTCTCCAGATCCACAAAGCACATGTGGACTGGTTGGGCGAACTCCCATGAACCCTCGAGCACCCGTTGGAGCGTGTAGAGCTGGTCCAGTGTGCCGCGACCAGGATGAAAACCACACTGCTCCTCCTGAATCCGAGGTTCGACTATCGGTCGAATTCTCCTCTCCAGTACTCTGGAATAGACCTTACCGGGGAGGCTGAGGAGTGTGATACCCCTGTAGTTGGAACACACCCTCCGGTCCCCCTTCTTAAACAGATGGACCACCACCCCGGTCTGTCAATCCAGAGGCACTGTCCCCAACCACCACTCGATGTTGCAGAGACGTGTCAGTCAAGACAGTCCCACAACATTCAGAGAGTTAAGGTACTCAGGATGGATTTCATCCACCCCAGGAGCCTTGCCACTGAGGAGCTTTCTAACCACCTCGGTGACTTCGGCCTGGGTAATGGATGAGTCTGCCTCTGAGTCCCCAGTCTCTGCTTCCTCTTTGGAAGACGTGACGATGGGATTGAGGAGATCCTCGAAGCATTCCTTCCATCACCCGACAACATCCCTAGTCAGGGTCAACAGCTCCCCACCCACACTGTAGACAGTGCTGGTGGAGAGCTGCATCCGCCTCCTGAGGTGTCGGATGGTTTGCCAGAATTTCTTCGAGGCCAACCAATAGTCCTCCTCCATGGCCTCGCCAAACTCCTCCCAGACCCGAGTTTTTGCCTGTGCAACTGCACGGGCTGCGGCACGCTTGGCCTCCCGGTACCTGTCAGCTGCCTCCGGGGTCCCACCTACCAACAAAGACAAGTAGGATGCCTTTTTCAGGTTGACAGCATCCCTTACTTCCAGCATCCACCACCGGGTTCGGGGATTGCCGCTGCAACAGGCACCAGAGACCTTGTGACCACAGCTATGAGTGGCCGCATTGACAATGGAGGTAGAGAACATGGTCCACTTGGACTCCATGTCTTCAACCTCCCCTGGGATCTAGGAGAAGCTCTCCCGGAGGTGGGAGTTGAAGACCTCGCTGACAGAGGGCTCCGCCAGTCGTTCCCAGCAGACCCTCACGATACATTTGAGCCTGCCAGGTCTGACCCTTCCAGCGGTTCCAACTCACCACCAGGTAGTGATCGGTTGACAGCTCAGCCCCTCTCTTCACTCGAGTGTCCGACACACGTGGCCGAAGGTAAGATGATACAACTACAAAGTCGATCATCGACCTCCAGCTCAGAGTGTCCTGGTGCCACGTGCACTTATGGACACCCTTGTGCTCAAACATGGTGTTTGTGATGGACAAACTGTGACTAGCACAGAAGTCCAACAACTGAACACCACTCGGGTTCAGATCGGGGAGGCTGTTCTTCCCGATCACCCCCCTCCAGGTCTCACTGTCGCCGCACAATGGAGTCCCCAGTTGGAGTCCCCAGTTGGAGCGCTATCTAGTACCCCTCCCAAGGACTCCAAGAAGGTCGGGTACTCTGCACTGCCTCTCGGCCCGTAGGCCGAGACAACAGTGAGAGACCTGTCCCTGACCCAAAGGCGTAGGGACACGACCCTCTCGTTCACCGGAGTGAACTCCAACACATGGCAACTGAGCTGGGGAGCAATAAGCAATGCAACCCCAGCTCTCCGCCTCTCCCCGTGGGCAACGCCAGAAAAATGGAGCGTCCAGCCCCTCTCCAGGAGTTGGGTACCAATCCAGGTACCCAAACAAAAACAGAAAATCAAACAGAATACAATGATTTGCAAATCCTCTTCAATCTATATTGAATTTAATACACCACAAAGACAAGATATTTAATGTTCAAACTGATAAAATTTATTGTTTTACTGCAAATATTTGCTCATTTTGAAATGGATGCCTGCAACATGTTTCAAAAAAGCTGGGACAGTGGTATGTTTACCACTGTGTTACATCACCCTACCTTCTAACAACACTCAATAAACGTTTGGGAACTGAGGATATATATATATATATATATATATATATATATATATATATATATATATATATATATATATATATATATATATATATATATATATATACGAGGTCTGTTAGAAAAGTATCCGACCTTATTATTTTTTTCAAAAACCATATGGATTTGAATCACGTGTAATTACATCAGACATGCTTGAACCCTCATGGGCATGCGAGAGTTTTTTCACACCTGTCGGTTATGTCATTCGCCTGTGGGCAGTCTTTGAGTGAGGAGTGGCCCACCCTCTCGTCGTTTTTTCATTGTTTAGGAATGGCTCAGAGATTGCTGCTTTGTTTGATAAAATTTTTTTTAAAAAACTGTAAGGCACAACTGAGTGGACACCATTCGATAAATTCAGCTGGTTTTCGGTAAAAATTTTAACGGCTGATGAGAGATTTTTGTCTGGTAGTGTTAAGGACAGCCCACAGCGCCTGACGGTGATCTGCACTTCGAGGCGGCAGCGTCTCGCCATTTCAAGTTGAAAACTTCACATTTCAGGCTCTGTTGACCCAGTAAGTCGTCAGAGAACAGAGAACTTTCAGAAGAAGTCGGCATGAGGAGTTTATTCGGACATTCCATTGTTAACGGACATTTTGTAATGAAAGAACGTGCGGGCAGAGTCACATGTCGGGCCGGACCCGACCGCCCGGGGTCGCGACAGGAAAAACACCTCAGTTGGAAACCTTAACGGGCAAGTTGGAACATGCCCAAGCTGTTAAACAATTTCTCAGTTACTCACTTGTTGAAAGCCATCAAAAGCCGCCTGAATTTTACAAATGGTTTTCAACACGGAGGTGTTTTTCCTGTCGTGGCGCAAACAGATTCGCGTGCACGTCTTTCATTACAAAATGTCCTTAAACAGTGGAATGTCCGCATAAAGTCCTCATGCCGGCCTCTTCTGAATCTTCTCTGTTCTCTCACGATGTCCTGGGTGAATTAAGCCTTAAATTAGGATGTTTTCAGGTTGAAACAGGCCGACGACGGCGCCTGGAAGTGCTGCGCGACATCCCGCTCCATGGGAAGTCCTTACAGCGACAGAAACACCCCATAATATCTCATCAGCCGTTAAACCTTTCACCGAAAACCAGCTACATTTCTCGAATAGTGTCCACTCGGATATTACTCACAGGTCCAGAAAAAATTTTAATAAAGCAACGCGCGCCGTCTCGAGCAGCGTGTGAAACAAAGGAATTCAGCCGAGAGGGCTGAACCACATCTCATTCAAGGCCTGCCCACAGGGAAATGACGTCACCGACACGCATGAAAAAACTCACGCATGCGCACGAGGGTTCAAGGCTATGAAATTGGGCTATTAGTAAAAAAAAAAAGTAGAAAAGGTGTTCACAATAACAGTAGTGTGGCATTCAGTCAGTGAGTTCGGAGAGGGGAAAACTTATACGCAGGTGCAAAAAATTATAGGCTGTTCATCTACAATGATCTCCAATGCTTTAAAATGGACAAAAAAAAAAAAACAGACGCGTGGAAGAAAATGGAAAACAACCATCAAAATGGATAGAAGAATAAACAGAATGGCAAAGGCTGACCCATTGATCAGCTCCACGATGATCAAAGACAGTGGAGTTACCTGTAAGTGCTGTGACAGTTAGAAGACACCTGTGTGAAGCTAATTTATTTGCAAGAATCCCCCGCATGTGGGCATGTTTCTCCTACTATGGTGTTGGGCCTATATAAAGCATACCAGGTATCATGGATCAGTTTGGATATGTCAAAATACTTGAAGAGGTCATGTTGCCTTATGCTGAACAGGACATGCCCTTGAAATGGGTGTTTCAACAAGACAATGACCCCAAGCACAATAGTAAACGAGCAAAATCTTGGTTCCAAACCAACAAAATTAATGCCTCGCAGATGTGAAGAAATCATGAAAAACTGTGGTTATACAACTAAATACTAGTTGAATGCTTGGGCTTGTTGGATTTGTGAGAATCTACTGGTACCTTGTTTCCCATGTAACATAGCACTATTATTATTCTGAACACTACTGTATATATATATATATATATATATATATATATATATATATATATATATATATATATATATATATATATATATATATATGTGTGTGTGTGTGTGTGTATGATGACAACATCAGAAAAAATATTGTTGAGATAGGTAACCTCTCTTACCATAAATGTGATTTTAAAATTACATGTCGTCCAAAATGAGCATATTTGTCACCTTCTTGAATTTCCAAAGCCTATGTCTGGTTGTCACTGAAGCCACTTGTTGAGAAATTTATGTTGAAAATCACTGGAATCAAAGCACTGCATCATTATAAAAATATCTAACTCAGTCAGAATTTCTCAGACATCTTGCAAACAACTTGTAAAGCATAGGTGCTGATGACATTGTTCAACGTTTCAGTCCCGAACATCACTTTCAACATACTCACTATACACATCCTTCAGAATTACTCTTACTTTCCTGTCATCCACACTGTGGTAGAACAATTTGAATCTCTCTCAGATGTTTCTGGCCTTATTTCCTTTCCACCTGGTCTCATATAGATGTAAAACAATGTTAACTGCATTTTTTTTGCGTGTGAATTGTGCTACTTATAAAAATAATGATACCAACAAGGCAACCAGTGTCACCCACCATGGGACTGGCTTCTTATGAGTTACCTAAGCTTTGAACTGGAAAATGAAAACCAGAAACAACTGATATATCACTAGAAACAAAAAAAAACAAAATTAGAACAGGTGTTTATATTTGAAATAGTAACCAGATAATTGCAGGAGTGGTGTTCAGTATGCTTGTTTCCCCTGTGGAAGCAGAAAAAAAATAGTAAAGTTCTTCCAAAATGAAATGTGGTTTATTCGGCAGATATGTGCTGGCCTTGTTGTTGTTTTCTCTCAAAATAGTTGCAAAGTAACCATCTAATTATATTACAGGCATCTGTAGAAGTGATGGGCGGCACAGTGGCTTTGGGGTTAATGCCACTGGCTCACAGCAACAGCACTAACCACAAATCCTGGGATCACTTAATGCCTGGTCCTGTATGTGTGGAGTTTGTATGTTCTCCCTGTATTTGCATGGGTTCTCTCAGGATGCTCTGGCTTCCTCCCACTTCCAAAGACACGCAGGTTAGGTGAGCTGGAAACTTTACATTGACTGTAGGTGTGCGTGCAAGTGTGACTGTGTTTGTCTATCTATATCTGGCCCTGATAGACTGGGGTCCTGTCCAGGGTGTACCTCGCCTCTCACCCTACTACTGCTGGGAGAGGCTCCTGCTCCTCTGCAACCCTTAATTGGAATAAGCAGTTACAAATGAATGACTGAATGTCAGAATGAACTAAGAACTATTATCAGTGTTAAAAATAAGATGTTCTGTTGGGGTTAGTGTAATGTTAAATGTGATGTTTCCCTGTTTCCAATCAGTAAATATTGCACTCAGTACCTTTGTAATTGTTGGTCTTAGACATCAACTGTATCAAGGTTTGATAGACAGAGTGACATTTACAGAGAGGCCATGTTGGAAATAGTTAGCTAGCTACAGTTTAGCTAAACCATGTGCCCACCTTGGTAACATTTTACCAAGGTGGGCACATATTGATCCCTCACTTCTGCCAAATTTGCAGACCGTCAGATAGAGAAACTATCTCTCTGTAATTTGTGTAGATCTGATGCCTCCCTGGCTTTTGATCAAGCAGCTCAGTACTGAGCCAACAGCGGACCTGAAACCAGTATCAGGCTTGTTGACACACTTGTGTTGGACACAAATGCAGGACTCACTCTCAGAGGGTCGCCGTTCAAAGTTCTTTACTACAACCCCAGTTCCAGTGAAGTTGGGACGTTGTGTGAAATGTAAATAAAAACAGATTACAATGATAAATCCTCTTCAACCCATTCAATTGAATACACCACAAAGACAAGATATTTAATGTTCAAATTGATAGACTTTTTTGTTTTTTTGCAAATATTTGGTCATTTTGAAATGGATGCCTGCAACACATTTTTAAAAAGCTGGGACAGCAGCAACAAAAGACTGGGAAAGAATTCCACCTACAAAGCTTCAACAATTATCTATCTCAGTAATTAAACCTTATGTACCAGCCCAGGCTTTATGTTCTCAGGGTGCAGGACTACCTTGTGTCCCTAGGGTGAATAAGAAGTCTGCGGGTCACAGAGCTTTCTCTTATTGTGCCCCTGTTCTGTGGAATGGTCTCCCTGCATCAATAAAACAGTCAGATTCTGTGGAGATTTTCAAGTCCAGACTTAAGACGCACTTAATTTCCCTTTCATATGGCTAGCATACTGGTACAGTTTTGTTTTACGCTTTTTACTCTTTTAATTTATGATATTAGTAATTGGAGCGTCCCGCGGCCTCAACTTCACTTAAATTCTGGGTCTTTTAGTGAAGCTTAGGGTTAGCGGCCGGCGATCACCTTAGTATTTCTTCTGTTTTTCTTGTTGATTAATGCTGGCAAATTATACAGTATTTTTTGTCTTTCTGATGCCTGATTCTGTTTTTTTCTCTGTTTAAGGTGCAGCTCCATCCAGAGATGGGAGTTGTGTTTGTGTTGGCGATCCTCCTGTCCTGTGCACCAACAGCAATTCTTGTATATTCGTCCGTGAATTGTTCTGTGAATTATTTCTGTAATTTATGTTTGTAGCATGGCCCAAGCAGAGGGTCACCCCTTTGAGTCTGGTCTGCTTGAGGTTTCTTCCTCAGAGGGAGTTTTTCCTTACCACTGTTGCTCTGGGGGTTGGTAAGGTTAGACCTTACCTGTGTGAAGCACCTTGAGGCAACTCTGTTGTGATTTGGCGCTATATAAAGGAAAATAAATTGAAAAAATAAATTGAAATAAAAACCAATTGCTGTCCTCAGTTCTCAAATGCTTATTGAGTGTTGTTAGAATGGAAGGTGATGTAACACACTGGTAAAAATGCCACTGTCCCAGCTTTTTTGAAACATGTTGCAGGCATCCATTTCAAAATGAGCAAATATTTGCACAAAAGCAATAAAGTTTATCAGTTTGAACATTAAATATCTTGTCTTTGTGGTGTATTCAATTGAATATAGGTTGAAGACGATTTGCAAATCATTGTATTCTGTTTTTATTTACATTTTACACAAGATCCCAACTTCAATGGAATTGGGGTTGTACAGTATGTTTTGTACGTGAGAGGTCAATGCATTTTCTACATTTCAGCTTTGTGGCTAAAACAATGCAAGTTTGCAGTGTAACCTTTACAGATATAAAGAAATACAGCTAGAAATCAATGTAAAAGTGATCAAAACCACAGCAAAACTATGATGTCACTTTTGTAACCATACAAACTGCAGCACCATCAGTGACTGCTACGTTTGAAAATGTTGCATTGACTTGTCATGGGTCATGGCAACAAAATGCCAGGGCTGAAATTTTTTTTCCCAACTCTGTTCAAACCGCAAGAGTCCTGTTTGTTAATGTCACACTGTTCCTCTCTCTCTGGTTCCCCTCCAGTTCACTCAGTGTGAGGTAGCTCTTGCTTCCTTCTTGGCAGTGCTGTAAATTGTTTCTGTCAGGATAGATAAACAGACCCCTGGGGTTTGCCCATCTTCCCTCTACAGACACACCTATACACACACATGCAAGTACAAACACACAGATTATGCTGTAAACAACTGGTCTGGATTGACCCATTTTGTTCCCCACAGTATTGATATTCCAGCCTTCTGCAAGCAATAACAAGGTTCACTTCTCTAAAGCAGACAAGGCTGATTATATTTTATAGTCATGTTACAGCTAAACGGCCATGCAGCCACCTTAAAAATGTATATGTGAACATTTTGAGGTGGAGAGGATTGTGAAATATGTTGGCTATTGTCTTGAATCCTCTATTTTGCATGATGGAAAACCACTGCAAACTGGATGCAATTTAAAAGGGAGAAAAGGAATAACACTCAAACTCATGAAAGCTGAACCTGACACAGGCAGCTTGTGAAACAGAAAGATGGAAGATGGAGAACTGGCCAACTGAAGGCACCATTCAATTCAGTTATTTTCAGACAGAGTGATTTTCTTTGGACAAGAACATCATCTTGCTTCATGGCTTGTTGCCACAAATTATTATTGTGTTTTACACTTCTACAGAGCAATGTGTTTTTCATTTGTTGGGAATTTTTGTCATTTGTGGTGTAATATAATTTACAATACCTAGACAAACTTCACCCCCACGGGACTTTACATGTTTTAATGTTTTATGCAATTTAAAATACAAAAAGGAATTCAGGCTTCTCAATATTAAAATTTCTAAAATTATCCACCTTAAACTCAAACTCAAAGCAAATCTCTACAGCTAAATATAAATTAAATGAAAACGTCAAAGCCAAGACGATGGGATGCAAAAGGAGTGACACTGATTTGCAGGTGTGGTGAACAAACTTAACAGTTAGAAACATTTATTAAGTCTAAAATCAGTTGAGCACCTATCTGTTAAACGTTTTATAGTAGATGTGCAGTTCTATCTTCTGCAAACAGAGGAGAGTTGACTCCAGAGGAAACCGCGCTATCCTCTGCAGGCAAAGTAGAACTGGTCACATAAAAAAAAAAAGCTAATTTTTTTTAACCCCATACTGATATGCTGGCAATATCACCCAAGTCAGCCAGAGGCATACAGTTTTACCTTATGGTTAAAATTTTAACCAAACTAATTTTGGACAAGTTATTTAAACTGAAGTTTTATAAAATGAAAATATCAGATATATGTTTTAGTTTTAAAGTAATGCACTAATTTTGAAGGTTTTAGTGTGGACATGCTGTGTCCAGGTGCATTATCGGTAATCTCAGTACATTCATGACAGAAGAAATGCATTTGAGATGCTCTGATCAGGCTCCACACAGACAACAGCATTAAAGTCTTTATATATTGTGCCTAAAACTCTTGTGAATATATTCTCTGGGTTTATAGATGTTGTTATTGTGTTTGTTTTATGCAAAAACGCCAGCAGAAGCCCAGGTTACTCCATTATTTTCAGTTGGAATCATTACAATCGATTCCTGTTTGCTATTTAGAGTCCTGTTTATGTCAAACACTGTCTGTCATCTTTGTTCCAGAGTAATATATATAAGATGTCTGAAATTCAGTTTGTGTATATTAAATTCCACGCATCTTAAACGTAGCAGACACGGATTATCTGGAATTTTGTTTTGGCAAGTTTTCACGGTCTGTACTGCCATCTACTGGCCAGTAGTGTTAATGGCAGTATGAGTGTCTGGACGCCAGTAGATGGCAGGGTTCTACGTATTTTGACCCCGGTTATATCAGACTGTTGTCAAATAACAACTTGACTTTTTAACTTGACTTGACAACTTGTCCAATCAAGCCCTGTGCGCCCAGCTGGGACTTGCGCTACTAGCAAGTATAGGAGGAGTGGCCCGTGAGTGAAAAGATGAACAGAAAAAAGCCAGGTGCAGCTGAAAAAGATAGATTAAGAAAAGAAATGCTTTGGAGGAAGATGCTGCCAAGTGTGCAAAGCTCACAGATATTTTTTTTTCAAGAAGACAGAGCGAAGAGGGAAATGGTAAATAGGGCCGGGCATAACAGGATACATGCCTGTTGGTGCCAGGATATCAGCCGTATCAACATTTGTAGTACAGTACCACCTCTTCCAGCTACTTAAAGACTTCATTGACTTAAGATGGGCAGACACTGTACGATATTTTCAATTGTTGTACTTGGCTCCAGCTCAAATTGTGCACCAAAACCCCAGATTTAAAAGTTCAGAGCGCACGATTCATGTTCTCACACTGTACGGCCCGATGCTCTGATGTGATCTGACAGCTCACACTGTACGATATAAAAACCACACATCGGACTGGTGTTTCCAAAAGCAAAATGTAACAGAAGCTTTTTTTTTCTTTTTAAAAAAAATTATTTCATGCCTATCAGCGCGCACAGTGAGTGAAATCAGGTGGGGGAGACTGAGCGCATATGCGTGTGCACACACACAGCAGACAGCAACATGATTCACGAGAGGATGGTAAAAATAAAGAAAACATAAATACTCATAACAGGTGTTGCTACTTACACTGTTGTATAAATAAACTATATTTCATATGGAGTCTTATAGCTGTGCTCATCTGTCATAAATCCTGTTGTTGTCTGCTGTGTGTGTGCGCGCACGCGCGCATATATGTTCAGTCTCCCCCCACCTGATTCCACTCACTGTGCACGCTGATAGGCATGAACTTTAATATGATATTAGGTTATTGCGAGGGAACGCAATAAAAAAAAGACTTTACATGAGATCGCTGTTTGTGCTCTCCGGTCTTTGCTCATGAACAGTGCGCGAGGTAATCAGCGTGTAGATGCTTGTAGCACTGCTTCAACAGCGCAGAACCCTCACGAGTCATGACGGCCGACCAAAATATCAAACAGGCTTGATTTTCATCCGACCATATGATTCCCCATCGGGAGCAGGAAGCTGAAACTCGACGCGATCCAAAAAATTCTCGCACAAGTGAAAAATCAGCTGAAAAAGGGCCAAAAATCGCACAGTGTAAGCCCAGCCTTAGGTGGTGTACTGGTGAGTTAACAATACCGTTCTTGTTTTAACAAGAACTCCTCTTGCTTGCCTCTCACTGCGGTATTGTATCACTTCCTGTTCCGGAGCACAGTGGTGTTTTGCTGTATCTGTTAGCTGTTTAATCTGCACAGTTAGATTGATCTAGTTAACTAGATAATGATTTGTTTCACAGTGTAATCTTCACGTGCCTTAACTAAAGCACTCCCTCTGCTGAATCACCTCTAAATTATTTACACATTATTCACTTTGTGTGTTTTTAGGAATCCGCTAGCTTAGCGCAGCTACTAGCTCTTAGCCGATTTAGCATGGCGGCTTATCCTGTCTCTCCCACACTTTTCTGCTCTGGGTGTGAAATGTTTAGTTATTCCTCGGCCTCCTTTAGCAGTAATGGTACTTGTAATAAGTGTAGATTATTCGTAGCTTTGGAGGCCAGGCTGGGTGAATTGGAGACTCGGCTCCACACCGTGGAAAATTCTACAGGTAGTCGGTGCGGACCAAGGTAGCTTAGCTGCCGTTAGTTCCCTTCCAGCAGATCCCGAGCAGCCGAGAAAGCAGGCCGACTGGGTGACTGTGAGGAGGAAGCGTAGCCCTAAACAGAAGCCCCGTGTACACCGCCAACCCATTCACATTTCTAACCGTTTTTCCCCACTCTGCGACACACCCACCGAGGATCAAACTCTGGTTATTGGCGACTCTGTTTTGAGAAATGTGAAGTTAGCGACACCAGCAACCATAGTCATTTGTCTTCCGGGGGCCAGAGCAGGTGACATTGAAGGAAATTTGAAACTGCTGGCTAAGGCTAAGCGTAAATTTGGTAAGATTGTAATTTACGTCGGCAGTAATGACACCCGGTTACGCCAATCGGAGGTCACTAAAATTAACATTGAATCGGTGTGTAACTTTGCAAAAACAATGTCGGACTCTGTAGTTTTCTCTGGGCCCCTCCCCAATCGGACCGGGAGTGACATGTTTAGCCGCATGTTCTCCTTGAATTGCTGGCTGTCTGAGTGGTGTCCAAAAAATGAGGTGGGCTTCATAGATAATTGGCAAAGCTTCTGGGGAAAACCTGGTCTTGTTAGGAGAGACGGCATCCATCCCACTTTGGATGGAGCAGCTCTCATTTCTAGAAATCTGGCCAATTTTCTTAAATCTTCCAAACCGTGACTATCCAGGGTTGGGACCAGGAAGCAGAGTTGTAGTCTTACACACCTCTCTGCAGCTTCTCTCCCCCTGCCATCCCCTCATTACCCCATCCCCGTAGAGACGGTGCCTGCTCCCAGACCACCAATAACCAGTAAAAATCTATTTAAGCATAAAAATTCAAAAAGAAGAAATAATATAGCACCTTCAACTGCACCACAGACTAAAACAGTTAAATGTGGTCTATTAAACATTAGGTCTCTCTCTTCTAAGTCCCTGTTAGTAAATGATATAATAATTGATCAACATATTGATTTATTCTGCCTTACAGAAACCTGGTTACAGCAGGATGAATATGTTAATTTAAATGAGTCAACACCCCCGAGTCACACTAACTGCCAGAACGCTCGTAGCACGGGTCGAGGCGGAGGATTAGCAGCAATCTTCCATTCCAGCTTATTAATTAATCAAAAACCCAGACAGAGCTTTAATTCATTTGAAAGCTTGACTCTTAGTCTTGTCCATCCAAATTGGAAGTCCCAAAAACCAGTTTTATTTGTTATTATCTATCGTCCACCTGGTCGTTACTGTGAGTTTCTCTGTGAATTGTCAGACCTTTTGTCTGACTTACTGCTTAGCTCAGATAAGATAATTATAGTGGGCGATTTTAACATCCACACAGATGCTGAGAATGACAGCCTCAATACTGCATTTAATCTATTATTAGACTCAGTTGGCTTTGCTCAAAATGTAAATGAGTTCACCCACCACTTTAATCATATCTTAGATCTTGTTCTGACTTATGGTATGGAAATTGAAGACTTAACAGTATTCCCTGAAAACTCCCTTCTGTCTGATCATTTCTTAATAACATTTACTCTGATGGACTACCCAGCAGTGGGGAATAAGTTTCATTACACTAGAAGTCTTTCAGAAAGCGCTGTAACTAGGTTTAAGGATATGATTCCTTCTTTAAGTTCTCTAATGCCATATACTAACACAGTGCAGAGTAGCTACCTAAACTCTGTGAGATAGAGTATCTTGTCAATAGTTTTACATCCTCATTGAAGACAACTTTGGATGCTGTAGCTCCTCTGAAAAAGAGAGCTTTAAATCAGAAGTGCCTGACTCCGTGGCATAACTCACAAACTCGCAGCTTAAAGCAGATAACCCGTAAGTTGGAGAGGAAATGGCGTCTCACTAATTTAGAAGATCTTCACTTAGCCTGGAAAAAGAGTCTGTTGCTCTATAAAAAAGCCCTCCATAAAGCTAGGACATCTTACTACTCATCACTAATTGAAGAAAATAAGAACAACCCCAGGTTTCTTTTCAGCACTGTAGCCAGGCTGACAAAGAGTCAGAGCTCTATTGAGCCAAGTATTCCTTTAACTTTAACTAGTAATGACATCATGACTTTCTTTGCTAATAAAATTTTAACTATTAGAGAAAAAAATACTCATAACCATCCCAAAGACGTATCGTTATTTTGGCTGCTTTCAGTGATGCCAGTATTTGGTTAGACTCTTTCTCTCCGATTGTTCTGTCTGAGTTATTTTCATTAGTTACTTCCTCCAAACCATCAACATGTCTATTAGACCCCATTCCTACCAGGCTGCTCAAGGAAGCCCTACCATTAATTAATGCTTCGATCTTAAATATGATCAATCTATCTTTATTAGTTGGCTTAAATATGATCACTCTATCTTTATTAGTTGGCTATGTACCACAGGCTTTTAAGGTGGCAGTAATTAAACCATTACTTAAAAAGCCATCACTTGACCCAGCTATCTTAGCTAATTATAGGCCAATCTCCAACCTTGCTTTTCTCTCAAAAATTCTTGAAAGGGTAGTTGTAAAACAGCTAACTGATCATCCGCAGAGGAATGGTCTATTTGAAGAGTTTCAGTCAGGTTTTAGAATTCATCATAGTACAGAAACAGCATTATTGAAGGTTACAAATGATCTTCTTATGGCCTCAGACAGTGGACTCATCTCTGTGCTTGTTCTGTTAGACCTCAGTGCTGCTTTTGATACTGTTGACCATAAAATTTTATTACAGAGATTAGAGCATGCCATAGGTATTAAAGGCACTGCGCTGCAGTGGTTTGAATCATATTTATCTAATAGATTACAATTTGTTCATGTAAATGGGGAATCTTCTTAACAGACTAAGGTTAATTATGGAGTTCCACAAGGTTCTGTGCTAGGACCAATTTTATTCACTTTATACATGTTTCCCTTAGGCAGTATTATTAGACGGCATTGCTTAAATTTTCATTGTTACACAGATGATACCCAGCTTTATCTATCCATGAAACCAGAGGACACACACCAATTAGCTAACTGCAGGATTGTCTTACAGACATAAAGACGATGATGGATGACCTCTAATTTCCTGCTTTTAAACTCAGATAAAACTGAAGTTATTGTACTTGGCCCCACAAATCTTAGAAACATGGTGTCTAACCAGATCCTTACTCTGGATGGCATTACCCTGACCTCTAGTAGGACTGCTTTTTTGCATTTGCGCAGTATCTCTAAAATTAGAAAGGTCTTGTCTCAGAGTGATGCCGAAAAACTAATTCATGCATTTATTTCCTCTAGGCTGGACTATTGTAATTCATTATTATCAGGTTGTCCTAAAAGTTCCCTGAAAAGCCTTCAGTTAATTCAAAATGCTGCAGCTAGAGTGCTAACAGGGACTAGAAGGAGAAAGCATATCTCACCCATATTGGCCTCTCTTCATTGGCTTCCTGTTAATTCTAGAATAGAATTTAAAATTCTTCTTCTTACTTATAAGAATTTGAATAATCAGGTCCCATCTTATCTTAGGGACCTCATAGTACCATATCACCCCAATAGAGCGCTTCGCTCTCAGACTGCAGGCTTACTTGTAGTTCCTAGGGTTTGTAAGAGTAGAATGGGAGGCAGAGCCTTCAGATTTCAGGCTCCTCTCCTGTGGAACCAGCTCCCAATTCAGATCAGGGAGACAGACACCCTCTCTACTTTTAAGATTAGGCTTAAAACTTTCCTTTTTGCTAAAGCTTATAGTTAGGGCTGGATCAGGTGACCCTGAACCATCCCTTAGTTATGCTGCTATAGACTTAGACTGCTGGGGGGTTCCCATGATGCACTGAGTGTTTCTTTCTCTTTTTGCTCTGTATGCACCACTCTGCATTTAATCATTAGTGATTGAGCTCTGCTCCCCTCCACAGCATGTCTTTTTCCTGGTTCTCTCCCTCAGCCCCAACCAGTTCCAGCAGAAGACTGCCCCTCCCTGAGCCTGGTTCTGCTGGAGGTTTCTTCCTGTTAAAAGGGAGTTTTTCCTTCCCACTGTTGCCAAGTGCTTGCTCACAGGGGGTCGTTTTGACCGTTGGGGTTTTTCCGTAATTATTGTATGGCCTTGCCTTACAATATAAAGCACCTTGGGGCAACTGTTTGTTGTGATTTGGCGCTATATAAAGAAAATTGATTTGATTTGATTTGAACTAACTAACTAACTTTTACTTTCTATTATAAGCCACCCAATTTTCACAGTCAGTCAGTACATAAATGCTGGATTTAAAAGCCACAGCAGAACTCTTATTATCCCTATGCACCTGCGGTTTGTGGGCCGGTTGGATATGAAACTCCCGGGCTGAAAAATGTTCCCAGCATGCCCCTGGTGGAGGCTCATTTACCCATGACACCTGGCATTCACACCAAGGAGTTCAATCTTTGTGTCATCATACCAGAGAATTTTGTTTTATATGGTCTAAGAGTCCTTCAGGTGCCTTTTGGCAAACTCCAGGTGGGCTGCCATGTGGCCTTTACTAAGGAGTTGCTTCTGTCTGCCCACTCTACCATACAGACCTGATTAATGGATTGCTGCAGAGATAGTTGTCCTTCTGGAAGGCTGTCTTCTCTCCATAGAGGAATGCCGGAGCTCTGACAGAGTGACTATCGGGTTCTTTGTCACCTCCCGGACTAAGATCCTTCATCTCCGATCACTGAGTTTAGACGGGTGGCCAGCTCTACAAAGAGTCCTGGTGGATCTCAACTTCTTCCATTTATGGATGATGATGGCCACTGTGCTCATTGGGACCTTCAAAGCAGCAGAAATGTTTTTGTACCCTTCCCCAGATTTGTACCTCAAGACAATCCTGTCTTGGAGGTCTACAGACAATTGCTTTGACTTCATGCTTTGTTTGTGCCCTGACATGCACTGACAACTGTGGGACCTTACATGTAGACAGTTGTGTGCCTTTCCAAATCGTACAAGCAACTGAAGTTACCCCAAAAGGACTCCAATTAAGTTACAGAAACATGTATGATGATCAGTGGAACCAGGATGGACCTGAGCTGAGTTTTGAGCTTCATGACAGTGGTGGACACAGCTAACCAAAAAGTTAGCTTAGAGAACCGCTAATCAGCTAACTGTAAAGTCATCTTTCATAACACTAAACTGATAAACCACCATAAATTTTATCAGACGCTAGAGCTAACCACTAACCAATAACTTTCAGTATTGTCTCCTGTACACTCTCAGCTACTAACAAGCCAATTTTGAGTTTAAACAAGACCAATACTTCTGATAGAATCAAAGGTGAACATAAACCCAAACACAGTCAATGAATCAGCGCTTCTGTCTTTGTGTGCCCTGTCCACTACTGTAGGGAAGCATCATTTACCTTGACAGCATACAGTGGTCCAGTCATGAGGCAGACATCTTGAAAAGGAAAGGAGGTTTGACTTATGGTTTTGATTTACAAATCAAATTAATTCAGAGATAATAACTACATTAATGTCAACTCTCATTTGTACAAAGTGAAAATATAACACTTATCTGTTCATTTTAAAATAATCCATTAATTCTGAAGTTTACCCATAATCCCAAAGGGATGGACTAAGATGTTTGATTTTAGGGTTTACAAATGTTTTTACTCATTAAACTTTGCTCACTTTAACTCAGCCACATGGGGTGTGCAGCCAGTACATTCTGAGTGCCGGTCCCAAGCCCGGATAAATGAGGAGGGTTGCGTCAGGAAGGGCATCCGGCGTAAAAGAAGCCAACCCAACTATGCAGACTAAGAATTGAATTTCCATACCGGATCAGTCACGGCAGTAGTTAACCACTTCCGCCACTGGTACTGTTGCCCAACAGGGTGCCGATGGAAATTGGCTACTGCTGGGTGAAGACGACGAAAAAGAGGAGGAGAATGTTTCCACAAACAGCGGGAGAAGAAGAAAACTAGAAGGGTGGAGAGTGGGGACTTTGAATGTTGGTAGTATGACTGGTAAAGGGACAGAGCTGGCTGATATGATGGAGAGGAGAAAGGTAGACATATTGTGTGTGCAAGATATGACTGGTAAAGGGAGAGAGCTGGCTGATATGATGGAGAGGAGAAAGGTAGACATATTGTGTGTGCAAGAGACTAAGTGGAAGGGAAGTGAGAGCTGGAGCATCAGCGGTGGGTACAGGTTGTTGTACCATGGTGAGGACAGGAAGAGAAATGGTGTTAGGGTCATTTAAAGGAAAAAAGTTAAAAGTGTTAAAAAGTGTTAGTGTGTTGGAGTTTAAGTGAGTGTCTGACAGGGTGATGAGTGTGAAATTGGAAATTGACAGGGTGATGATCAATATCATCAGTGCATATGCCCCACAGGTAGGTTGTAAGATGAAGGAGAAAGAAGATTTCTGGAGTCTGTTAGATGAGGTGGTGGAGAGTGTGCCCAAGCATGAAAGAGTTGTGATAGGAGCAGACTTCAATGGGCATCTTGGTGAAGGGAACAGAGGTGATGAGGAAGTAATGGGTAGATATGGTATCAAGGATAGGAATGGGGAAGGACAGATGGTAGTTGATTTTGCAAAAAGGATGGAAATGGCTGTGGTAAATACCTACTTTAAGAAAAGGGAGGAGCACAGGGTAACATATAAGAGTGGAGGAAGGTGCACACAGGTGGACTACATTCTTTATAGGAGATGCAAGCTAAAGGAAATCAGAGACTGTAAGGTGGTGGCAGGAGAGAGTGTCGTTAGACAGCATAGGATGGTTGTTTGTAGGATGACTTTAGAGGTAAAGAAGAAGAACAGAGTGAGAGCTCAACAAAGGATCAGATGGTGGAAGCTGAAGGAGGAAGACTGTTGTGTGAAATTTAGTGAGCAGGTGAGAGAAGCACTGGTTGGAGGGGAAGCAGTTTAGGACAACTGGAAAAGTACTGCAGATGTAGTGAGGTAAACAGCTAGGACAATACTGGGTGTCATCTGGACAGTGGAAGGAAGACAAGGAGACTTGGTGGTGGAATGAAGAGGTCCAGGAAAGCATAAGGAGAAAGAGGTTGGTGAAAAAGTTTTGGGATAGTCAGCAAGATGAAGAAAGTAGACAGGAGTACAAAGAGAACTGGCAAAAGTGAAGGAAAAGGCATATTGCAAGCTGTACAAGAAGTTGAATAGTAAGGAAGGAGAAAAGGACTTGTACCGTATAGCCAGACAAAGGGACAGAGCTGGAAAGGATGCGCAGCAGGTTAGGGTGGTAAAAGATGCACATGGTAATGTGCTGACAAGTGAGGAGTGTGTGCTGAGAAGGTGGAGGGAATATTTTGAAGAGCTTATGAACTAAAAAAATGAGTGAGAGAAAAGACTGGATGATGTGGTGAGAGTAAATCAGGAAGTACAAGAGATTAGTAAGGAAGAAGTGAGGGCTGCTATGAAGAGGATGAAGAGTGGAAAGGCAGTTGGTCCAGATGACATTCCAGTGGAGGCATGGAAATGTCTAGGAGAGATGGCAGTAGAGTTTCTAACCAGATTGTTTAATAAAATCTTGGAAAGTGAGAGGATACCTGAGGAGTGGAGACGAAGTGTGCTGGTTCCTGTTTTCAAGAACAAGGGTGATGTGCAGAGCTGCAGTAACTACAGAGGCATAAAGTTGATCAGCCACAGCATGAAGTTATGGGGAAGAGTAGTAGAAGCTAGGCTTAGAAAACAGGTGAAGATCTGTGAGCAGCAATATGGTTTCATGCAGAGAAAGAGCACTACAGATGTAATGTTTGTTGTGAGAAAACTGTTGGAGAAGTACAGAGAATGCCAGAAAGAGTTACGTTGTGTGTTTGTGGACTTAGAAAAAGCTTATGATAGGGTGCCAAGAGAAGAGCTGTGGTATTGTATGAGGAAGTCTGGAGTGGCAGAGTAGTATGTTAGGGTAGTGCAGGACATGTACAAGAATAGTGTGACAGCAGTGCGATGCACAGTCCGAATGACAGATCCATTCAAGGTGGGGGTGGGATTACACCAAGGATCAGCTCTGAGTCCTTTCTTGTTCGCAGTGGTGATGGACAGGTTGACGGATGAGATCGGACAGGAGTCCCCATGGACTATGATGTTTGCAGATGACATTGTGATCTGTAGTGAGAGTAGAGAGCAAGTTGAGTCTAGTCTGGAGAGGTGGAGATATGCTTTGGAGAGAAGGGGAATGAAAGTCAGTAGAAGCAAGACTGAGTAGATGTGTGTGAATGGCAGGGAGCCCAGTGGAATAGTGTAGTTACAAGGAGTAGAAGTGGTGAAAGTAGATGAGTTTAAATATTTGGGGTCAACTGTAGTCAACAAGTCAAATAATGGAGAGTGTGGTAGAGAGGTGAAGAAGAGAGTGCAGGCAGGGTGGAGTGGATGGAGAAAGGTGCCAGGAGTGGCAGGAGTGATTTGTGACTGAAGAACATCAGCAAGAGTGAAGGGGAAAGTTTACAAGGCAGTAGTGAGACCAGCTATGTTGTACGGCTTAGAGATGGTGGCACTAACAAAAAGACAGGAGGCAGAGCTGGAGGTGGCAGAGCTGAAGATGTTGAGATTGTCTTTGGGAGTGACAAGAATGGACAAGATTAGGAATGAACATATCAGAGGGACAGCTCAGGTGGGACGGTTTGGAGACAAAGTCAGAGAGGCGAGATTGAGATGGTTTGAATATGTGCAGAGGAGGGACCCAGGGTATATAGGGAGAAGGATGCTGAGGATGGAGCCACCAGGCAGGAGGAGAAGAGGGAGACCAAAGAGGAGGTTCATGGATGTGCTGAGGGAGGACATGCAGGTGGTTGGTGTGACAGAGGAAGATACAGAGGACAGGGTGAGATGGAAACGATTGATCTGCTGTGGCGACCCCTAACGGGAACAGCTGAAAGACAAAGAAGAAGAAGAAACTTTGCTCACTTTACCTGCAAAAAAAATGTTAGCGGACTGAAAGTTAATGGAACTAAATTTATCAGAAGATGATTGGTCCGCTGATGGTTTTAAAAGTTATCTGAAAAGCTAATCCACTAGCAAAAACATTAGGTTTGATAATTATCAGTTATCGGATTAGCTGAACTGTGCCCACCGCTGCCTCTGGCTAATACTATCATAACACCTTTAAACTTCATGTCTCATCTGGACTTCTTTTTGCAGAAATGACAGTGGTATGAGCTAGGGATGAGTGTGTACACCAGTATCTGTATCTGTTCAACCATCTAAATTATCTGTATCTGTAGTCGGAGTGGGCGGGGCCTAAACCGAAAGGGGGCACAGTTTAACAGGAAATGGGTGGGACTTACATCTGTATATTATTTTCAGTCTGAAATTGATATGATTAGAAGTTGCTATATTTATTGTTTATTTGAAAACTATTTACAGAACAGCCTCAAAATTGAGATTCAAATCAATGATTTTGATCACAAAAGTAAGAGAACTATTTACAGAACAAGTTTTTTATGAACTCAGAACATAAGTATTCTTAAGGGTAGGAATGAGTAACAGAACAGCCTCAGAATTGACATTCAATGTACTAGGAAATTATGAACTAAGTATGCATGAACAAGAGTTGTCATACTCAACAC
Organism: Thalassophryne amazonica; assembly: GCF_902500255.1. Taxonomy (NCBI): domain Eukaryota; kingdom Metazoa; phylum Chordata; class Actinopteri; order Batrachoidiformes; family Batrachoididae; genus Thalassophryne; species Thalassophryne amazonica. The sequence continues at coordinate 124,286,844 of NC_047106.1, forward strand.
AACTTTTTATTATTATTATTATTATTATTATTATTATTATTATTATTATTATTATTGTTGTTGTTGTTGTTATTATTATTATTAATTTTATGATCAAACTATGATTTTTTTTAAATTATTTCTTTATTTTTACAACCTAACATTGTTGGCATTTTGATTAAGGTGTCTGTGCATGTGCATGTGTGTGTGACTGAGTGAGAGGGAGAGAGAGACTAAGACTGTTTATTTTTTTAGTGATCTGTGTGAACTTGATGATTCATGCAAACATCCAGTGATAGCAAACGGGGAAATAATATGTCAGCCTTGTTCACTGTAATCTTCTCAAAAGCAGTAGGAGCAAAGTTTTCCAATTGACTTTATATCACCAGCCAGCAAACAAACAGTTAAAAAAATGACCAGAGTGGAGTCAGTGAGCGACACAACACAAGCCGCTTTCAGCTCTGTCTTGTCAAATGCACCGCGTACGTTATGAAACAAGTTCACCAAGTAACGTTAAAAATACCATACAAACCAAAACAGAGGGGAATTGAAGAAAAATTAAGGCGCACAGTAACGTGAGTTAGAGTTAAGCCAAACACAGAGAGAGAGATCCTGTGTGTGTGTGTGTGTGTGTGTGTGTGTGTGTGTGTGTGTGTGTGTGTGTGTGTGTGTGTGTGTGTGTGTGTGTGTGTGTGTGTGCGCGAGCAGCTGCAGAGAGACTGTCTGTGTAGGGAGGCACGGCGCTGTGTGTGACTGGCCAATCACAGAGTGTGAAGACAGTCAGTTAGCCAATGAGGTTTTTCCTTCAGCACAAGCACAGATATTGATGAGTTTATTTAGTCTAGTATATTTATTCAATTTCTAGTCAAAATATCTACTTACACTTAATATAAGACTAAATGACAACTGGAAATTTTCAATAGCATAAGGAATTGTTATAAAATTGTTTTTAAAAATTTTGTTCATTGAAGGACTCTTGGAAACACCTGGTTTTATTGGGACTAGGCTGCACAATATTAGAAAAAAAAAATGATGTAGCTTTTTTTCCCCATAGCGATATACACTGCTCAAAATTATTAGGACAATACAATGTTCATCTAATCATTTTGAGCAGTATATCTACCGATCTATCTACACTGCTCAAAATAATTAGGGGAAAACAATGTTCCTCTAAGTATTTTGAGCAGTATATATTGTGATATGTGTGTACCTTGCAAGATAATCTTTTGTGTATCCAAAAACACTGTTGTACATATGCTAAACCTGTTTATGGTGCTTAATACATCCACAAAAAAAAAAAAACTGGGAAAGAAGATGAAAGCATGCGCATAGCCAGTGTAAGGAGCTAATAAGTCTAACAGTAACAGGATAGAAGATAGAAGTGGCAAACTGAGTAAATAAATATTTTAATCTGATTTGTTTTGTACTTTTAACTGAATTCATCATTACAGCCCACAGAAAACTGTTATCCCTTCTTTTGGATCCTGCCGTGTGAAAATATTTAATTCTTTAGTGTGGAAATTGCTTGTGAACAAACAGCACTTTGAAAGAAGTCCCTCGGTGTTATAATAAGGTGCTCTGGGTGCGATTCTCAGCCTGAGCAAAAGGAAGCCATAGACAAGGAGGAAAAATAACATTTTAAAACTCTCCATTTACTCAAGATTTGTGTTCACCACAGCTTTCCATCGTCTCTTCAACATTCTGCTCACGATGAAATGATTAACGACAACAACATACCATTAATTATGAGTGGCTAAGGTTACAGAGGCAGACCTATGACATCATCATTTCAGAAATGTTCCATGACGCTTATCCACACTGAGATTCAAATCCAGCGTTTTCAGACTTATCCACTCTCGGACCTGATTTTGTCCATTAAAAACACGACAAGTCATCAGAGAGCCACCTGCCTTTTTTTTTTCTTTAAGCTGAGAATGTGATTGATGCGTGCAGCGCAGTGAGAGAGAACGTGCACATCACACACACGCGTTACCAGGATCCTTTGAGTTAAGTGAACATCTTCGACATCTTTTGTTAGTTTGTCATGAAAAATGAAAACGGGTTTTTACTTTTACCACTTGGCAATGCAAATGTGCATGCTTAATTACGACTGCCAAGGACGTAATAAAATCTTAAGTGTTTATTTATTTATTTATTTGTCTGTCTGTTAGCAGGATTACATCAAAACTACTGTAGTGATTTTGACAAACGTTTCACAACAGATATATATATATATATATATTAGGCAGTGGAAGACTGCATTAAAATTTGGAGGTGATCTGGGTCCAGATTCTGGATAAAGCTTTCACTTTTTGTTTATTCGTCTGTCTGTTAGCAGGATTATGTCAAAACTATGGCACAGGTTTTGATGAAATTTGCACCACAGATAGATATTAGGCATTATTAGCACTTTACCGAGGCATTGCTAGGCCGGTAGCATAGATTTCCGTTGACGCTACCTGGTTATACCTGCCCAATGTGCGTAAACATATGATGTCATAGTGCGTGCAGCCCAAGAACTGTCCGCAGAGGAAAAAAAAAAACTCTCCGCAAAGGAAAAGATAAAAAAGCGAGAAGTGTGTGTTGGTCCCAATATGGATATTCTGGATGATTTTCTCATGGATAGTACGACAGTGAACAGCAGCCAAAGCAGCCAGCTTGATAAGGACGCCCTGCCGAATTTGGAGAGCAGTGCGCGCAAGCCGACACGACAAAAGTTAAAGTGAGCCAACTTTTTATGTACGCGTTTTTGCATTTTTTGAGTCCCTCTGTCCATGTTCCCTCCCGCAATGACAGATATTCGCCCTTGTCTAACTTGGGCAAATATCTGTCATTTTGGGCGACTTGGCATGAACATTGGCCTCTGAAAATGCATACCGCCCTCCAAAAGCATGTTATTGTATTAATGGAAGACTCAATTTCATTTTGGAGGTCATCCGGATCCAAATCTGAATTCTGGTTCAAGATTTCACTTTTTAGGCTTTTTAGGATTATGTCAAATCTACTGCATGGATGTTGAAGAAATTTTCACCACAGATAGATATTCAGCCATGGAAGACTCCATTAAATTTTGGAGGTGAAATCTGGATCCAGAATCTGGATCCAGAATCTGGATCCAGATTTCACTTTATATAGGCGCTGAAGGATGACGCCAAAAGTACTTCACAGATTCTCACCAAAATTGCACCACAGATAGATAATAGGGCATGGAAGACAACACTGAGTTTTGGAGGTGATCTGGATCTGGACCCAGATTCTGTCTCAGGATATCATTTTATAGGCTTTTCAGGATTGCATCAAAACTACTGCACGGATATCAATGAAATGTTCACTACAGATAGATATTAGGACATGGAAGACATCATTAAATGTTGGAGTGGATCAGGATCAATATCCTGATTCTGGATCATTTGTTATATTTTCACCATTTCAAAGATCATCTCAAATCTGCTTGATGGATCTTGACAAAATTTGAATCACATGTGGCTGTTATAAAAAGGAAGACCCTGTTACTGTTGGATGTTGCGAGTGATCCGGATATGCAGGTTCACAATGTAAAACCAAGATCAGGAAGACACTATTTTGTTTCAGCTTGTGAATTAAATATCAAATTGCAGCATCTTGATCACTCGGGCCATTCTGGATCAGTATGCAATTATTATTATTATTATTATTCAATTATTAGTATGAAATCCATATAGTTTTTGAAAAAATAAAAAGGTACGATACTTTATGGACAGACCTCGTATGTCTGCCGAGGACATAATAAAATCATCTGCATTTATTTATTTGTCTGTCTTTTAGCAAGATTACGTCAAAACTACTGGACAGATTTGGACAAAATCTTCACCACAGATTGGGTATGGGGGCATGCAGGACTCCATTCAGTTTTGGACGTGATCCGGATCTGGATTCTGGCTCAAGATTTCACTTTATATAGGCTTTGAAGCATTACGTCAAAACTACTTTACGGAATCTCACCAACTTTTCACCACATATAAATATTAGTGTTGTGTGGGCCGCCAGAAGAGGAGGTACTGCTGGCCCACCACCAGAGGGCGCCCTGTCTGGAGTGCGGGCTCCAGGCACCAGAGGGCGCAGCCGCCTCACAGGAGCAGCCAGGGTGACAGCTGTCACGCATCACCTGCAACAGCTGTTACCAATCATCTGATCAGCAGGAGTATATCAGCAGGACGCCGTCTCCACCTCTTTGCCGAGATATCGTTCTACCTGGAAGGTAACGTACCTCAGCTGTCTGCTTGACAATATCCTTTGTGACTTTTGTGCATTATCTTTTGGACTGTTTTTCCAACGAGAGGTGGAGGTAGCTTTCCTGCCGTGCTGATTCCTGGGTGCAAACGCATCCTCATTCACTTGCTTTTTGTTCCTCGCCAGCAGTACCAGATCCGACACGCGGAGGCAGTGGCCACCTGGGAGTTCGGGACTTGGCGGCTCCAGTATTCCCGGGGTCTGGTGGCGGAGGAAATCGTGTGGTTCCGGTTCTGCTTTGGACAGGCGTCTCCTATCTTCGAGCCTGCCCACACGACACCTTGTGAATTGACTATTGTCTATTGTTGCAATCTGTTGTATTTGTTGTGCACATTCACAACAGTAAAGTGTTGTTATTTGACCTATTCCATTGTCCGTTCATTTGCGCCCCCTGTTGTGGGTCCGTGTACCTACACTTTCCCAACAATTAGGGCATGGAAGACTCCACTGAATTTTGGACGTGATCCAGATTTGGATTGGGGGACACCAGTAATCTCCGATTGCTCTTGTTTAGTTATGCTACATTCAGAGTCCTGTGACGTTACAATAGCACACGTGCACATCACGACGGGGATGGTGAAACGATAAATTGTCCTGCCGTAATTGAGATGGGGGGTATTTCTCACTAACTTTTCCAAAATATATGAGAAACAGATTTATAAAGAAATAAGCTGTTTCAGAGCATTTTCGACCATCTCGGTTTATTTTGTTTTTGTGCGAGCAGCCAGCTGACATCACCATGCCTTTCTCTATTTTGACTGGCTGGCCAAGGATCCTCTAAATAGACCTTGTACCAAAGACATCCAGTTGTCTCCTTAAGTCTCTCAGTCTCTCAACCATGCAGTAAGACATGAAGCAGCATGACCCTAAAGACTTGGACCTCCTCCTTTCTTCTGCAAAAGTATCAACATCATCAAACAACTCTGTCCAGCAGCATCATGACACCTTAATGCGCTTCCATAAAAACACTCATCTCAACGTCTGATGACCCAGAGAGATAAATGTCACAGCTGAGGTAAGTGAATGTCTCTACAAATTCAACACTTTCACAGATACAAAAACAAAACTATCCTTCTTTGGTCCATGCTGACTGCTGTAGCTATGTGCTGAACATGAGGTTCAACATGTGAGAACACTGAAGAAGCCAATGAGCCATGCTGACTGGTGTGAACCATTCTTACCCTCCAACATGACCAATCCAGTAATGTAATGATGTCAGCTGCACAGGTCCATACATGTGCACAGATCTCAAACTGAAATGATGAATCTGAAAAATCAATTTGGTAAATGAAGCTAAATAAAGAACCATGTTATTGCAGGAGTAACGCACACTGCAGCATCCAGCTGGAAACTGCAACCTCACTACACAGATGACAAGTTTACAGTTGATTGTTAAATTAATGAGCACCTATTGCTTATTTTCTCTCTCCGTCTTTTACTTCCACTGAATAAATGCTGTTTGCTGCTTATTAATTGAAAGCATCCCTGCTTGGAGAAAAGGGTCAGCCGTAACATAATGATAGCCAGAGTCCAAAACGTGTTCTTAATCATCAGGGTCCCTCATCAGCAGTGGTCATAGGAAGTAAATCCTTCATGAAGCTGGAGCTTCTTGCAGAGATTCTTGCATGTTAGTACTTGTTTACTACACGGCTGGAAGCATTCATTGGCATGGGGTCATTTACAAACTGTGAGGTGGGGAGAAAGAAGTGCAAAGTACATTTCAGAGACAGGGTAAAAGTCCTGTTTGTTGTGAACTGATGCATTACTGCTTGGGCTTTGTGATTTTCAGTTTGTGTCACAAGCCTTTGTTTTTCGACTGTACATGCTTTCCCACTAAATGTAGACACTATAAGCTATGGTATACACAAGTATGTACACAGCCTCGAGGTATGCTGACGATGGCGAGTGGATTTTCCTGCAGAGTTCACCCCGTGTGTAATTGCACAGGTGGATAGAAGGCTAATAACATTTTTATAGAAGTAAATTATCTCCGTTTCGCTTGCAGAGATCCTCTAGTGGAGCCTTTTCATGTAGTTGTTAACTTTTGTCTTGAGGATATAGTACAAGTGAACATTTTCTGTCTGTCTCTGTCTGCTTGCTGCAGTGTGGCTGTGCTATCCTCCCTCCCCTGAAGAGCGACTTTGTTAAAGCTGAGATGAGGTATGAACTGAAAGGGGGACAAAATATTATGTCCTATGGCGAGAGATCATTACACCAAGCACTTCACAGATTCGTGCCACCTTTTGCTTTCATCTTTTCATGCCCCTTGACTTGTTTATTATATGCACTACAAGTTTGGCACTGATTAGTAGTGCATAACATTTTTCATCACCATAGCAGATATTTCCATATAAATTGTTTTAAAAATACACATACAGTAGTGTTCAGAATAATAGTAGTGCTATGTGACTAAAAAGGTTAATCCAGGTGTCGAGTATATTTCTTATTGTTCCATGGGAAACAAGGTACCAGTAGATTCAGTAGATTCTCATAAATCCAACAAGATCAAGCATTTATGATATGCACACTCTTAAGGCTATGAAATTGGGCTATTAGTACAAAAAAGTAGAAAACGGGGTGTTCACAATAATAGTAGCATCTGCTGCTGACGCTACAAACTCAAAACTTATGTTCAAACTGCTTTTTTGGCAATCCTGTGAATCACTAAACTAGTATTTAGTTGTATAACCACAGTTTTTCATGATTTCTTCACAGCTGCGAGGCATTAATTTTGTTGGTTTGGAACCAAGATTTTGCTTGTTTACTAGTGTGCTTGGGGTCATTATCTTGTTGAAACACCCATTTCAAGGGCATGTCCTCTACAGCATAAGGCAACATAACCTCTTCAAGTATTCTGACATATCCAAACTGATCCATGATACCGGGTATGCGATATGTAGGCCCAACACCATAGTAGGAGAAACATTCCCATATCATGATGCTTGCACCACCATGCTTCACTGTCTTCACTGTGAACTGTGGCTTGAATTCAGAGTTTGGGGCTCGTCTCACAAACTGTCTGTGGCCCTTGGACCCAAAAAGAACAACTTTACTCTCATCAGTCCACAAAATATTCCTCCATTTCTCTTTAGGCCAGTTGATGTGTTCTTTGGCAAATTGTAACCTCTTCTGCACATGACTTTATTTAACAGAGGGACTTTGCAAGGGATTCTTGCAAATAAATTAGCTTCACACAGGCGTCTTTTAACTGTCACAGCACTTACAGGTAACTCCAGACTGTCTCTGATCATCCTGGAGCTGATCAATGGGTGAGCCTTTGCCATTCTGGTTATTCTTCTATCTATTTTGATGGTTGTTTTCCGTTTTCTTCCAGGCATCTCTGTTTTTTTGTCCATTTTAAAGCATTGGAGATCACAGTAGAGGAACAGCCTATAATTTTTTGCACCTGCCTATAATTTTCCCCTCTCCAATCAACTTTTTAATCAAACTACACTGTTCTTCTCAACAATGTCTTGAATGTCCCATTTTCCTCAGGCTTTCAAAGACAAAAGCATGTTCAACAGGTGCTGGCTTCCTCCTTACATAGGGGACACCTGATTCACACCTGTTTGTTCCACAAAACTGACGAACTCACTGACTGAATACCACACTACTATTATTGTGAACACCCCCTTTTCTACTTTTTTTTACTAATAGCCCAATCTCATAGCCTTAAGAGTGTGCATATCATGAATGCTTGGTCTTGTTGGATTTGTGAGAATCTACTGAATCTACTGGTACCTTGTTTCCCATGTAACAATAAGAAATATACTCAAAACCTGGATTAATCTTTTTAGTCACATAGCACTACTATTATTCTGAACACTACTGTACTTATGTAGCGGCTGCACGCTGCATTGTGTTGTTATGACTTCGCCCATTCGCTCCCCTTGGGACGTGAACTCACAATCCTCGGCATGGGAGTCGGACTCTCTAACCAGAAGGCTAAAACCCAGGGCTCTGGCCTTGTGACTAAAGAATCCTTTTGAGCTGTAGGGAGTGAGGTTTTTACTAACTTCATCTGCACAGCGACACCTGCTGGCCTCCGTTACACTCACCCCCCTAAACTCACTCCCATCCGGGTACATGGCACTCTGCGTTGTGTTGTTATGACTCCGCCCATTTGCTCCCCTCGGGACGCGAACTCATGATCCTCGGCATGGGAGTCGGACTCTCTAACCAGAAGGCTAAAATCCAGGGCCCTGGCCTTGTGACCAGAGAATCCTTTTGAGCTGTTGGGAGTGAAGTTTACTAACTACATCTGCACAGCGACACCTGCTGGCCTCCGTTACACTTACACACTAATCTTCAAGCGCTTAGTCCAATTAAGGGTCATGGGGGGCTGGAGCCTATCCCAGCAGTCATACAGCATGAGGCGGGGTACACCCAGGACAGGACGCCAGTCTGTCGCAGGGCCACAAACAGACAAACAAACACATTCACACCCACTCACACACCTACAGACAATTTAAAGATTCCAATCCACCTAACCCGCATGTGTTTGGATGTGGGAGGAAACCGGAGCACCCGGACGAAACCCACGCAAACACAGAGAGAACATGCAAACTCCACACAGAAACACCACAGGAAGGAATTGAACCCATGACCTTCTTGCTGTGAGGCAACAGTGCTAACCACTAAGCCACCATGGTGCCCTAAAAAAATACATAATAGATTTATTTCAGGTTCATTTTTTTCACTATCAGATTTTCCGTAGATTCTCACTGGACATTTCCAAAAGATTCTAGAAATTGATGGAATTACTTGTAAAAGCCTCTGAATCATGAATTCACATAATTTTCACATGGTCAACTGTGTTTCAGGATATAAGGCAACAGCGGTCAGTATTACACAATTAGGATGTGGAAAACAAAGCAGAATTACACTAAATTAAAGCAGAACAGGGAAAAATAAATACATAAATGTCCCCACTTCCCATGTGTGACGTCACTCTAAAAAACTGTGGAGGAGGCAGGAACCATCCAGTCATTCCTGTCTGAAGTGTTATGGGCCTTTCACACTGAACGTGTCGGACGTGTCAGAGACGTTAGGAATTGGTCTAAAAAGCATTATTTTCAATGAGACGCTTTGCTTTTTAGAGGCGTCAGAAGCGTAGCATCAAAAGCCGAGCTAAAGCGACGCTTCTGACGGGAACGTGTATTGCCTCTTGTCGGCAGGCTGACACGGCCAAAACACGGAAGACGAGTGGCAGAAACCACTGATCTCTACAAAACAGAAATGTGTCACAGGACTGCTCATTTATAGAGCAGTTTTCTGAAGAAAAATCCTTGGAAGTGTTTTTTTGTTGTTGTTGTTGTTGTTTGTTACCTCAAAATTTCTGATTGCTGTTAAAAAAAAGTTTACACTTGTAATTAAAATAGCTAAATAAATCAATAAATGGTTCTTTAGAAACCTTTCATCTGTAAATTAAAACCACCTGTTATTTCAGATTAGATAATCTCTTGTTTAACATAAGGAACCTTGGACATTTATTTGTAGACAAATAAAATAACATGGAAATTTGTAATTTTTTTAAGTCTGGTAGATTATTTATATCTCATTTCAAGCAGAAAAACAGACATTGTAAATAAATACAAATGTTTATTATAAATGCAACAGGAAATAATTTAACAGTGACTGCAGTAGGATTGTAAAGTAGGATTTCTGTGACATAAACCTCATGATGAATTTATTTAGTCATTTCAACTTGTAATTACGGCAAAATATGTAATTGCCTTTAATGCTGTTATCAGGACAGTTATTTCTAAAATATGAATTTGAGCACAATAAGTAAAGAGCTTCTACCTATGCAAATGTCTTTTGACTTTGATTTCGTGGACATTTTTAATGATCCATTAATTTATTGTTAAAATGAAACAGATTTTTAAAAAATAATAAAATAGTTGCTGTTGAAAGAGCCTTTTATTTAGAAGCAGGTGATGTTATGTTGGATTCTCGGGACCAGATGAAGGTCTCTTCTGCAGCTTTGAACTCTGGTGGTGTTGCTGAAGACACTTTTCTCCTATTTTGAAGAGCAGAGATGTTTTCTTTCGAATGGACTTCATGGTGTTCAGCTCATCAATGGAAGTTTTTGAAGTGCATCTGTATTTAGGTTGTCTGCACAGCAAATGTTCCTGATTGGGACAAATAAAAATATTTCTTAAAATATAAAGAAACACTAAACAGTTTATATATAAAAAAGAAAAAAACAAACAACAACAAAAAAAAAAAAAACACCCGGGGGAAAAAAGTTATTTAAAGTTGAGTTTTTGTGGTCTCTGAAAAAAGCTGTAGCTTTATTTGGTAAAAATAAAAAAGACTGAACCATTTACAAATTAAAGCGTTCAGATCAACTGTGCTAAAAGGCTAAGCTAACGTTAGACGATCAATAAACCTTCACAGCAGTGCAGTAAACGTCACGTTTTACTTTTATATTATTCTCAACTCAATACAGCTGCAGAACTATACTCCATTGGTCAAACTGGGACTTCGCATATATCTAAAAAGTGGGAGATTTTGGACTGAGTGGGTCTGCCTGCCTCGCTCTGCCCAGGGATGATGCCCCAAATCCCGGCTTCTCCTTGCGGGTCAGCCTGCTGTCGTGGTTCGATCGATATCCCACCAAGTCGTCAGTCCTCCCTCAGTCAGCATCACTCCGAAAAGTAGCTGAAAAAAGCTTCTCCCAGCAGGGTGATGGGGGAATCCTTCTACTACTGTTTTTGTAAAGCTTTTTTTGTGGTTCAGACGACACAAATTCAAGATTGCGATTGCTCAACTTTTTTCGGGTTAAGGAAACAGCCAGAGTGTGACGTAGCAATTTCCGCCCCCTTGACGCTTCCAAAGCGAAGCAACTGACGTCACGATGCGTTGGAAACGCATCGGCCTGGCGTTACGACGCGTTGGAAAGCTTTGACGCATCAGCCTGACGCTTTCAGCGTGAAAGGCCCATTACTCTGCAAGCTGCTCATGTCAGGTATTGGAACCTTGTGCTAACAGCAGCCTCTGTTGACCAAACATACATAACCAAACATGTTAGAAAATGAATTCAATTGCACAGATAATATCAGAACCTTGGCCTTAACATGTTTTAACAGTTTTATGCTCTTCTGAGTCCAAATTTTAAATGGGGGAAAGATATTTAAAGCCACTGCAGTGTCTCTGAAAATATGTAGTGCGACACTTTCAATCAAGGAAGAAGCCATTAATCAATAATTGATTTTAAAAAAGATAGGCAAAAGTCTACAGTTGATCACAAGGGTAATGGCTCTATGACTATGCCTTTTTTGTAGGAAGAGTGGCTGGACTAGTAGGTAAGTTCCTTCAGCTGCTTTTTTCACTGGGGATCATCAAAGCAGATCCAAGGTAGATCTGCATGTTGATTTGGCAGAAGATTTACATCGAATGCCCGTCCTGATGCAACTCCATAATACATGGAGAAATGTGGCAGGGGTGGGGTTTGAACCAGGAACTTTACACCCTGAAGCCAAGCGCACTACCCACTGCTGGACTGATTTGTGATAAAAGGATATCTGTTGTACTTTCAGCTGCTCCCGTTTGTTCGGGATGACCACAGTGCATACAGCCAGATCTGCACAGTCTTGTATAAAGTACCTCAAAGTGATACTTGAGTGAAAGTACAAGTATCTTACCATAAAACTATTTTGGTAAAAGTTAAACTCTCCTTTAAAAATATTACTTGAGTAAAATTCTTAAAGTATCTGATATTAACTGTGCTTAAGTGTGTGTTGTTATGTCCCATCTTGGGACGGGGTTGCCACAATAGATACAGCCAGATCCGCATTGGTAATTGGCACAAGTTTTACACCGGATGCCCTTCCTGACGCAACTCTAGTTTCACCCGGAGAAACACAATACACAGCCACTGGTGTTCCAAAGAGGTCTCCTATCCAAGTGCTAACCAGATGTTGCACTGCTTAGCTTTTGAGATCTGATGGGATCAGGCTCACACAGAGCACACCAGCTGCATTTAGTGTGCTTAAGTATCAAAAGTAAATTTCTCATAAAATGTACTTTAAGTAAAAGTTAAAATCCAAAACACATGGAGCGTGAAACAGTGACACGAAAAGAAAGCCAGTGTATAAAAGGCTGGATCCGCCTCTGGCAGAGCAGTTGGTGTTGGTGACGGGATGAGTGAACAACAGGTGGATGGAAATAGCTGTAAATAATTCTGCCATTCTTTTTCTGAAAAATCTTTTTCTTGGAAGACCCACACACACTTTTCTGTTAAACACAACAGTCAGTCATTTATAGTTACATGGCTGTGCCAAATTTAAGGAAAAGTAAAAAATAAAAATAAACAATGCACCCATCACCACCACCAACCACTGCAAAGCAAGCAAACGTGGCGCTCTTTTCGCGAACATTTAAAATAAAATAAATGAAATGTAACAGCCAGTTTTGTCGGAACTGAAGTTTTCCCCTTAACTCCGATTGTGCGCTGCACTGTAGCAGGAGCCGATCCGTGGGTATGTGCGTGTGCGTCAGTGTGTGCATTTGGAGTGCAAAGCAAAGTCTTCCACAGTCTTCCTCTTCTTCAGCGTGGTTCAGCCTGTCATTCTTATATTTTTTTTGTCTTTTAAACTTGTTTTATGTCAAATACGGCACTTGATGTTGCAGGGCTGAATACCGCTGCGCCCCGGGTGTAGAGGACTGTATCTCTTCCCGGTTAGCTGCCCTCTGGCTTACTTTCACCTCTGCAAACAGGCATTGCCCAATCAAATTTCTTCTACTTTTATACTGTAGTAACGAGTAACAACGATGTTTAAGAGAAATGAATAAGAGTAAAAGTGTACATTTTATTGAGGAAATGCAGTGGAGTAAAAGTGAACATCACCAGAAATGTAAATAACAAAGTAGAGTACAGATACATCAAAATTCTCCCTAAGTACAGTAACAAAGTATTTCTACACTAGATCCGCATTGGTATTTGGTACAAGTTTTATGCCGGATGATCTTCCTAACGCAACTCCAGTTTTATCTGGAGGAACAGACACAGGCTCTGTTGTTCTAAAGAGGTCCCCCATCCAAATACTAATCAGGCCCCACACCGCTTAGCTTCTAAGATCTCGACAAGAATGAAAATTAAAAAGATGGCAGTAAGACATGGTGGGCAGCACAATGGCTTAGTGGTTAGCACTGTTGCCTCTCAGCAAGAAGGTCGTGGGATTGATTCCCACCTGTGGCCTTTCTGTGTGGAGTTTACATGTTCTCCCTGTGTTTGTGTGGGTTTCTTCCACGTGCTCCGGTTTCCTCCCACATTTAAAGGCATGCAGGTTAGCTGAACTGGAAACTTTATAATTGCCCAGGTCTCCTTTGCAAAAGAGATCTCGATCTCAATGGGACTAACTTGGTTAAATACAGGTTAAAAAAGACCAGCTACAAGAACCAAGTTTATGGATGTAGTGATGGAGGATGTTCTGGGTGTTCATGTGACAGACAAAGAGGCAGAGGACAGATTCAGGTGGACATGGATGATCTGCTGTGGGTACTGTGAATGGGTGCAGCTACAAGAAGAAAGATAAAAATGTTGTTTATGTCAAATTATACACCATAAAATTTGGCCTAAGCACTAGGTGTGACTAGATTTCAGGTGATGAAGAATTTGGAGGTAGTCCTTCTTCATTATTTCATCCACTTTGTGCGATGCACGAGTACCAGTAGCAGCAAAACAGCCCCACAGGGTGATGCCAACACCACCATGTTTGATGGTTGGTACTGTGTTCTTAGGTTTGCATGCTTTACTCCTCACCTTTACTCCTCCAAACATTGACTCTTGTCATTGTGGTCACATAGCTGAATCTTTGTCTTGTCGAGCATAAAATGTTTCTCCACAAGGCATTTTTATCTATGTGGGCAGGTGCAAATTTCAGTCTTGTTTGAAGGTGTCAATTTTGGAGCAGGTACAACTTTCTTGGTCATCACCCAGTCAGCTCATGGTGATGTAATAGTGTGTTCCAGCAGTTTCCAGTTCATGGCAGGCCTGAGCCTTGGTGGTTCCTTGGTTGTTCCTGAACATCATAACCAATTTCCTCTCATCTGAGGGTAACAGTTTGAGTCTCCTTCCAGAGTTTGGTAAAGTGGTGACATGTCCAACTCATTTGGACATACATGTACAATTGCTGGAACTGTTGATTATGGAATCTGTAGTTGATAAGAAATTGCTCCAAGAGACCTTCCCAACTTGTGTAAATGTACAATTTTTCATCTTAGATCTTAACTGAGTTCCTTGGTCTTTCTCATTTTTCTGAGTATTGGCCAGTCAATGAGTGACACATCATTTTTTGCTGGCAAAGATTAACTACCAGTTGTAGTCATTCAGGATCACGAATGAGGTGTTAATAGGCCTTAGCCTTGTCATGTAAAAAGAAAGGACACTTTTAGCTCCACTTATGAAAAGTTTTAAGTGAATGTATGTATGTCTGACATTTGCCATTTGGTATGATTGTGTATTTTGGGTCAAGGATGTGAAGGACGCTGCGAAAATGGAAGTTGATAGGAATAGTATTTTTGAAGAAATTAGCAATTTTAGCTAACCAGTAAACAGGGGGTTTTGAGGTTTTAAATGTTGTTATTGTGGTTCATGGTAGTTTAACAGTGTTGTTACTGTCATTAATTTATTGTGTTTTTGTAGATCAATTGGTTTAGTCAGTTAAGGGCCCGGTCCCACTGGGGAGAGGATTAATTGCGCATGAATTGAGTATATAAATTATGGGCGTTCGTTGTCATCTGCAACAAAAGTGGCCAAAAATGACAAATGTCCCAGGATGAATCATGGATATATTCATAATGTATAGCAAATATATGATGAACAATCACGGCTGTATAATGCATGTATTGAGGAAATGGATCGGACGCGTTGCAATTATCACGGCAGTATTACGGATGTGTTGTGAATGCATCGCGTGCGCGGCATCTGCATTGTGAACATAAAAGAAGCGCACTCGGGCCTTTCAGCATCACTATTCACACCAACACCACAGCCTCTGGAGCAAATGCTGGACTTTAACAAGTTGATTGGTATTGTAATGATCATGGAGTTGATGTTCATGTTGTCATGCAAGGGTTAACACATCATGAGTTTGGGGAGTGGGAGGGGAGAAGCCGCTCGGGGTTGTGAGACAGTGTTCTTTTTTGAGAGAGTCATGAAAAAAAGAGCGTGGGTTGCGGCTGTAACAGCAACTCACGCAATTACATCTTTGGGGATCTCCACAGCTGGACTGGCACTGACTGGCAGGTATATCGACTTCTGCCACATATAGTACTTTGGGTTTACGTGACGTGTTTGTTATGCATTCGCAGATTGTCCGCAAATCAGATGCAAAGCAGAGATAATACAAACATTTTATTTGTGGCTACTCTGTATGCATTCGCTACAACGTATTTGACTCCGTGATGTGGACATGATAGGCATGCAATATATCTGTTTTACACACTGTCCCAGTCCACTGCCAAGCCGCAAATCCCCGCCAGTTGCGGATATCAGCCTATCCCAGCAGTCATGGGGCATGAGGCAAGGTACATCCTGGACTGTATGCCAGTCTGTCACAGAGCCACATAAAGAGAAACAAACACATGCACACCTGCATGCACACCTATGGACAATTTAAAGATTACAATTTGCCTAACCTGCATGTCTTTGGATGTGGGAGGAAGCCGGCGCACCCAGGGGGAACCCACATAAACATGGGGAAAACATACAAACTCCACACAGAAAGGCCACAGGTGAGAATCAATCACATGACCTTCTTGCTGTGAGGCAGCAGTACTAACCACTAAGTGCTGCCTTATTTCTCAACTCATTTTCATAATATACTGTGACAAAGAAACCTATTAAAATAGTAAGCTAATGGTATTTGGGAGATTTTATATACTTCATTAATTTACATTAATAAATTTACAAAAATATAAAATATGCTTGTTGTTGCAATATCTGATGGGAGCAGCACAGTGACATAGATGAACCATCACCCCAGTCTGAGGTCAAGAGCGCTCTGCAGCAGGTTTTCATCCATGATGTCTCTGTACATTGCTGCAATCATTTTTCCCTCAATCCTGACGAGTCTCCCAGTTCCTGCCACTGAAAAACATCCCCACAGTATGATGCTGCCACAACCATGCTTCACTGTAGGGATGGTGCCTGGTTTCTTCCAAACATGTTGCCTGGGATTCATGCCAAAGAGTCCTACCTTCATGTCCCTTTTGACAAACTCCAGGTGAGCTGCCAAGTGCCTTTTACTAATGAGTGGCTTCCATCTGGTCACTCCACCATGCAGGTCTATTTGGTAGATTGCTGCAGAGATGGCTGTCCTTCTGGAAGGTTCTCCTCTCTCCACAGAGGAATGCTGGAGCTCTGACAACGTGACCATCGGGTTCTTGGTCACCTCCACGACTAACGCCCTTCTCCCCTGATCATTCAGTTTAGGGAAGAGTCCTAGTGGTTCTGAACGTCTTCCATTTATGGATGATGGAGGCCGCTGTGCTCATTGGGACCTTCAAAGCAGCAGAAATGTTTATGTACCGTTCCCCAGATTTGAGTATGAAGATAATCCTATGGTTTATCTTTCAGCAGAACAATGAGTGGCTTCAGGAGAGCTCTGTGAATGTCTTTGAGTGGTCCAGCCAGGGCCCAAACCTGAAACCGAATGGACATCTCTGGAAATATCTGAAAATGGCTGTGCATTGACACTCTCCATCCAACCTGAGTAAGTTTGAGAGGTGTTGCAAAGAGGAATGGGCAAAACTGCCCAAAGATAAGTAAGCCAAACAAGTGGCATCATATTCAAGAAGACTTGAAGCTGTAATTGCTGCCAAAGGTGCATCAACAAAGTACTGCGCAACGGGTGTGAATACCTATGTACATGTGATATTTTTTTAATAAATTTGCAAAAATTAAAAAAAGAAATTCATGTTGTCATTATGGGGTGCTGTGAGTAGAATTTTGTAGTTAAAAAAAGGAATTAACTCCATTTTTGAATAAGGCTGTAACATAACAAAATGTGGATAAAGTGAAGCACTGTGAATTCTTTCTGGATGCACTGTATTTTAGATATCTTGCCTGGAACTGCTTATGAGTGATGTTTTAGTTACATGAGTATATCGACCTGTTTTGTTGCCACAGTGAGGATCCATTAACAGATTAAAAGTGAAAGATTAAATGGTTCCTTATTCAACATTTGACTGTTATAATGTAAGACTTGTGCACAAAGCAAGACTAAACAACAAGAAAAATGCAACAGAAAAAATAAAAACCTGCACTCAATCGAATGAGGAAACGTTTCATGTTTTCAGGAGAATAGATGGGGTCAGAGGTATTAACTGGTTACTGGAAGAGTGGAGGAGACCTAGGGGAGAACTTCTAATTCAAGCTGACCTACTCTTATCACGCAAAGCCAAGGTCAAGAGGGGGCACCATTAGAGCAATTAAATAGAACTAGCTTCTTTCTGGGGCATGCAGAGCCACGGGAGAGAGGAGTATGACGACTGCAGTAGGAGTCATAGTGATTATGTGCTCAGCAGCTGCCTCTCACTCTGACAAACCTCTCTACTGTTCAGCTTAACATACATGAAGCACTCTCCAACAACACAGTGTTGCAACAGTGACACTTGCTGGCAAAGACAGTTTGTGGCTGCAGGCACAATATGAACACATTATTTCTCGTGTAATATTGCTGTGGTTACTATTGGTTTGTTTCTGCATTTAAAATTGATGCTACTAAGGGTTACAATTGTGGTCAGAAAGTTGCTTATGCTCATTATAGCAATGAAAGTCATGGCAATGTTGGGATTTCAATTATTTCTTTGAATGGTTCTTTTTCTGGGGCAGAATGGTTGTATAACATGCAACTTTAATGGAAGAAAACAAGATGCTGGTGCACAAGTTTTAATTTAGACTTTCTGAAATCTACATTGTATCAAAAATATGTAGACATGGTCAAAATATACAGTGCATCCAGAAAGTATTCACAGTGCTTCACTTTTTCCACATTTCTGTTATGTGATATTCATATTCCAAAATACATGAAATTCAATATTTTTAATAAACTTCTACACACAATATTCACACCAAACGCCAATCTCTCAGATAGGGAACACCACAGGAAAGCGGCTGCAAAAAGAGTTCAGACTAAGACACAGTTAAGGCTGAGAATATTACCTTCACAGGTAGATGATATCTCAGCAACGAGGTGGAGATGACATCCGGTTTTTATGGAGTGGAATGATGAAGTGTAGATGGATGACAGCTGTCATGAGATAATGAGTGACAGCTGTCACCCCCGGCTGTGTCTGTGGCGGCAGCGCCCTCTTGTGCCTGAAGCCCGCACTTCAGGCAGGGCGTCCTCTGGTGGTGGGCCAGCAGTACCTCCTCTTCTGGCGGCCCACACAACAAATATCCCATAATGGCGATGTGATTTTTTTTTATCAAAAATGACAAAATTAAATTAATTTAATTAACTTATAATGCGCCAAATCACAGCAAAAGCTGTCTCAAGGTGCCTTACATGAAACAATACAACATAAAATAATTAAAAATGAATAAAAAATTCCAAATACATAATTAAAAGCAGAAGGAAAATAATAAAACAGATAAAAAATAAAAACTATTCATAAGAAAGATAATCAATAATAAAGAAATCACAGCCTTTGCCATGAAGCTCAAAATTGAGCTCAGGTGCATCCTATTTCCACTGATCATCCTTGAGATGCTTCTACAGTTTAATTAGAGCCCACCTGGGGTGATTGGACATGATTTGGAAAAGCACACACCTGTCTACATATAAGGTCCCACAGTTGACAGTGCATGTCAGCACAAGCCAAGCATGAAGTCAAAGGAATTATCTGTAGACCTCCAAGACAGGATTGTCTCAAGACACAATTCTGGGGAAGGGCACAGAAACATTTCTTTTGCTTTGAAGGTCCCAATGGGCATAGTGGCCTCTGTCATCTGTGAATAGAAGAAGCTTGGATCCACCAGGACTCTTCGTAGAGCTGGCCGCCCGTCCAAACTGAGTGACCAGGGGAGAAGGGCCTTAGTCAGGGAGGTGACCAAGAACCCCATGGTCACTCTGTCACATCTCCAGCATTCCTCTGTAGAGAGAGGAGAACCTTCCAGAAGGGTAACCATTTTTGCAGCAATCCACCAAATCCCTGTATGGTAGAGTGGCCAGACCGAAGCCACATAGCAGCTCACCTGGAGTTTGCCAAAAAGCACCTGAAGGACTCTCAAAATATGAGAAACAAAATTCTGTGATCTGATTAGAGAAAGATTATAGTCTTTGGTGTGAATGCTAAGCGTCATGCTTGGAGTAAACCAGGCAGCATCCCTACAGTGAAGCATGGTGGTGCCAGCATCACGCTGTGGGGATGTTTTTCAGCTTCAGGAACTGGGAGATTAGTCAGGACAGAGGGAAAGATCAATGCAGCAATCTACAAAGATATCCTGGATGAAAACCTGCTCCAGAGCGCTCTTGACCTCAGACTGTGGTGACGGTTCATCTTTCAGCAGGAGTGGCTTCGGGACAGCTCTGTGAATGTCCTTGATAGGCCCAGCCAGAGCCCAGACCTGAATCCAATTGAACATCTCTGTTCAATCCCCATCCAACCTGGTGGAACTTGAGAGGTGCTGTAAAGAGGAATGGGCAAAACTGCTCAAAGGTAGGTGTGCTAAGGTTGTGGCACGACATTCAAGAAAACATGAGGCTGTAATTGCTCTTAAAGGTGCATCAACAAAGTATTCTGCGAAGGGTGTGAAAACTTATATAAACGTACATATATGTGATTTCTTTGTTTGTTTGTTTTTTCATTAATTTGCAAACATCTAAAAAAACATTTGTCACATTGTCATTATGGTTTGGCATTTGGCTCTGCCAATAAAATAGCTGGTTTGGACATGCATCTTGGGTGATAACTGTCTGCATATTTTGGGTTCACCTTTACAGCAAAATGTAACAGTAGTACAATGGGCCCTCAGTGACCCTGTTTCCCTCACGACTCTGCCACTTTTAGCTGGTTTTGCCAACGGTAAATAATACTATTTAGATACTTGGGACCAAATAATAGGTTTCTGAGGAATGGTAGAGGGAAAGTAGCTGTGTGAGATCTAATAGAATTGAATTCAAACAAGAGGTGTCATGATGTACAGTATATTTTTCCCATGCTACACTCTCACCTTTCTCAACTTCTTTCTGCAATGTTCTACTGCTGTATCCAGCCAAATGTGCTCCGACTTCATCAGTGTCCCTATATCTCATACAAGTCTCTGAGTTTTTGTCCTGATGGGAGTGTTATCAACAAGGTCACAATATGGACTTAGAAAGAGAATGGAAAAAGCTGATGCATGTGCCATGAAATGAACCCTTTGCTCTTGTACTGGAACGGTTGTGATCCACATTGTCAAGAGCTTCAATAGTAAAGAGACCTCTGTGTTATTGGGCGACTGACAAAACTTTCTATAATGGAGCTCCGACTAACTGCAGCTGCTAACTGGCTTTCAAACTGCAGTATTCAAGAGTAGCTCACTCTGAGACCAATGTCATGTGAAGTGTTCAGAATGTCTTAACATTTTAATATTAAGGACCTCAATCATGTGGATAGGCTGCAGTAAAGATGCTATAGTCACTGGAGCTACCTCGAGGTTATCAATAGAATCTGTCTGTGTATGTTTTTGAAAAATATGCTGCAAATATATGTGGGGGGAAAGGGTGTTCCACTGGTGGCTTTGAATTCCTCAAGTTACGTCCGGAGAGTATTGTGCAAGCAATATGTTCAAAAACGATGGCAATAACTATTGTTTCCACACAAAAATTTCAGTTCCACGTTTGACTCATATCATATGGTCACTGCATTTATTTGCTGTAATTATGACTTACACTTGCATTTCTGTTGATTTCTTTCATTTTTTTTTTTTTTTTGATGACTTGTGAATACTCAGCCCAGTCTCACGTTTTGTTTTGGGGGGTTTTTTCGTGTGCCCATCAATGAAATGAGTCAAATTTTCATGACTTTTTTTTTAACTTACTATGACTAACCCTACTCCTACCCCAACCCTAACCTTAACCATAACCCAATCCTACTCCTTTCCCCAACCCTAACCACAACCACTTTGACCCCCCCATTCACTTATTATTTCGTGCAGCCATCGCGGATTGAATTAGAATTAATTCATGCTGCCATGACGAAAATGAGGCGCTTTTCGTCACAATATCACAAACCAATAGGTTAATGTATATTTCGTGCTGCTGAATCACGACTTGCCATGAGACTGGGTTGGAATACTACAAAAGGGATCAGTGAACATTTTCACTTCAGTGTAGTTTCATGAACTGTTAAAACACACCAATTAACAAGCATCTGTTCAACCTGGTTTTCTTACTCTAAAATACGAAGGAAAATTCCTGCACTTAGTCCGGGGGCAGTGTGCTACCATAGCTATCTATTTGTTTTCTTGACATACTCCATGATCAGCTGATGGATGGTCCACTGTTAATAGTAAGTGGACTGCAATTCTATCAGATTTTTCAATCTCAACAGCTGCTCAAAGTGCATTACAGTGATACTTCACATTCACCCTTTCACACAGCAATGTCAGGCACTGCCATGCAAGTCACTCAGGTGCACACCGACACCATTTGCGGATTAATGACCTTTATCAAGGGAACCTTCATGGTGATAACAAGGCTAAGATAAGTACTGAACTTTTATCTTCCCCACTCTGTATCTGTACAGAAAGGCGCCCCAATTTATGACTGTATGGTTACAAGGTCACTTATATGCCACTGCTTCACAGTGTGCTTTGCATTCTCACCAAGCACGATCCGGAGAATTTGCCATGGGTTGAATTACTGGTAGAGCTGGCACAATACCAATTGTTCTTGCCCAGTTTATCTGGATGTACTTTGTTATCCTCGCCATCTAACAGAACATCAACTCAAACTGTTAAATCGTCCACACACATGAAGGAAAACATACATGACATACATACAAAATCTCATGGACCCCTGTACCATTGACCACCAAACACTTTTCACGTCTACCAAAAACAAACAATACCAATCAAACCTCATCAAATTTCACCACAAATGGGGTATAAATTTGGGGTTTACCCCATGGAATATGGAGACCTTTCAACTCAGACTAAACTGCTATTCACCCTATTGAGATATCCCAAAATCTCTTGTGCCCCAGAGAGTTACTGCAGTCAAAATAACAGAAACTATATGACAAATAAATGGTAAATTGACTGCATTTATATAGCGCTTTTCCATCTGCATCAGATGCTCAAAGCGCTTTACAAATTATGCCTCAGATTCACCCCGATATGAGGGTGCTGCCATACAAGGTGCTCACTACACACAGGGAGCAACTATAGGGGATTAAAGACCTTGCCCAGGGGCCCTTAGTGATTTTCCAGTCAGGCTGGGATTTGAACCGAGGATCTTCTGGTCTCAAGCCCAATGCCTTAATCACGAGACCATCACCTCCCCAGCAATTGCAAATGAACATTATTCAACCAAAATGTATTTTTTTTTTCATCATTTAATAAGAGGCTGCATGCATGAGACTGAAAAATTGCTAAAACAAATATTCCAAATATTCTGTGTCTGCTATGTTTAACCTGCATGGAATTTAATAAACACAAACCGAATTTTAGACATTTTATGTATATTACTCTGGAACAAACTGGACACACCGTGTTGTAAAGGACAATAAGCAGGACATTAAAGAGCAAACTTCACTTTCCCCCAGAATGACATGAACAGGAGCTTCTCGCATGTTTACATAAAACAAACAATAACAACGTCTAAAAACCGAGATAATGTATTCACGAGAGTTTTAGACACAACATAAAAAGAGTTTTATGTTGCCATGTTAATGCTGTTGCCCGTGTGCAGCGGTTAAAGTGCAGCCTGATCAGATCGTCTCAATGCATTTCTCTCAGAGCAGCGAACTCTCAGAAGTTTTGCGAGACTTTGCGGGATTTGAAACCTCAATAGGGCGAATGGTATGAAAGTACCCTACATAAATGATTTTGGAACACAGAATACTCTGTGTTACTTCAGTCCTTTTATCACACACCCTCAGCCCTGTACATTTTTAATCTCTGCCTGCTATAACCTCACCCGTTTCGCTATGATTAATTATCTGATTATTCTACCTGATTAGGAATGTCTGTTGTCCTCCAGATGTTAATTGACTGAACACATCTGACTGAGTCAATTAACTGTGGGTAGAGCAGATGGAAAATGTGCAATTCTGAGGAGCCTTGAAGACCGTAGTTGAGAAATATTGATTTAGACAGATCAGAAAACAGGGTAAATCAACAGCAACTGCTTCCAACTAAGACAGAAAATATTCACATAAATCACCATTCTATCAAAACTTTATATATGCAAACAAAGGAATTCATAATTTGTTATTATTGTGTTGTTATGAAGTCTGAATTTCACATGTACAGGTCAGGATGCTTTATATCTTAGTTAATCTGGGAAAGCTGCACTAAAACGAATGGTTTCTTATTTGGGTATACATATTTATGCAGGTACCCTGCACACAGACACTCACACACACCTGGAAGTTGCTCAGAACAATGAGAGTCTGATCAGTTGACAGAGTTGTTCTGATGGAACCATTGAGATTAATAGGAGTAGAGTTTTTCTCTCTCCTAACCCAGATTATTTGTGCAGTCACTGACCAATGATCATGAGCGTGCTTCCATAACCTTTGGGCTACCACTTCCATGAACCCTGGTTCAGTTCAGCTGGCATGTCAGTTTTCATTTGGAGACATCAAATACTAACATTTTGTCAGAACCCTTTAGTAAACTGAGTAGTGACTGGAGGACACTTTATGTGTCAATGAAACAAACCGCTGGAAAATGGGATTATGGAAAATTTAGCAAGTCATGGTGTTTTGTGTGATTTCAAAAAGTAAGACATCTATCTCTAACATCTTTTTTTTTTAATCCATTTATCCATGCATCATACTGTTAGATAATATCGGTGCTATTTGATTGGAAGTCTCTGGGATCTAGTTTAATGTTTAAACATAAGAGTTGAGTTATACTTCCATCATTTATGCCTAAGTTTTATATACAGGGAGGGCTCCACCTATCTGTGAGAGCCAGTAACATTAGAAATGTGAAACTAAACAACACCCATTGTAAACGCCCACATTGTATAAAAAGT
Source organism: Thalassophryne amazonica (assembly GCF_902500255.1). Taxonomy (NCBI): domain Eukaryota; kingdom Metazoa; phylum Chordata; class Actinopteri; order Batrachoidiformes; family Batrachoididae; genus Thalassophryne; species Thalassophryne amazonica. Next base: position 124,311,293 of record NC_047106.1, read on the forward strand.
GCTGTATGACCCATTTTTTGGGCCTTTCACAAGACACTGTCTGTGAGGGTCCCGGTCCGGGTTTCATTGTGACCTTAAATAAATACAAAATGAGGAATACAATGGTTTGGTTCTTGGATAGGGGCAGTAAATTACATAAAGAACCGGGTAGAAATTACAATACCTTCAGGTCCGTAAGTAGCTTTTTGTGTGTATGTGCTCTAACTTAGTGGAGTTCAAATGAAACAGTTAATATGTGCTTGCAGTGTGAATTTTTACATTTAATTCAAGTTTTTTAACAACAACAACAACAACACATTGCATTATGCATTTTGGAATTGCAGCCAATTATATACACAGTCCCTAAACTTATAAAAGCCTAGAATTAATTGGACTAATTAAATATAAGGGTTATTTTTGAATAAAAATCAATACTCTCTTTGATGGGTGTACACCATTTAACGGAAAGAACAGGTGCTGCAGAAACTGCACATGAATAAAAACACAATAAATCCAACCCTGCTGAACATAATGCTTTTAGAGGCATGTTTGTGATGAGGACGATGCTGTTAAAAGTCCATTATTTGAGTACCTGGTAGCTACAAGGACAGGACAGGCTATTTTGGCTCAGCCCTTTCGTGCACTTCATCGTGACAATCCCACCTGCTTTGTGCGCTGGACACTGTATATAAAGTAATTATTTTGTAGCAGATTAATCATTTTCTGTCAGATTGGATGTTGAAAACACCTCAAATCGCTTCTGTAGTCACAGAGAACCGTTAATCACAGGGGAGACCATGCCGCCCCTAAAGTTATCATTTTCTAATTACAAATTCTTCATGGTTGTTGTTTCTTGGCCCTTCACATAATATACTAAAAATATAATATTAATACTAAAAAATTTATCTCCAGAGCTGCCGGGTTTGGATCCCGGCAGCTGATAGATGGAACTACTGAACTACTGATAGATGGATACAGTGACTTTTCCTCCTTGTAAATGAGGACGACTGGCTGTTTACCAAAGCAGACACAACTGTGCTCGTCACAAAAATACATGGTGAGCTGCTGAAAGAGCAAGGGCAGTCTTAACCTTTGGTGATAGATTTTGATGGAACAAGGAGCCTTTGATTCCAGGCACGCTGTGGAGGAACTCAATCCCCTGAGTACTTGAATATCCACTTTGATAGAAAGATGGATTTGGATGCTTTATTCATGCCAGATCTGCTGACACACACATTTCTACAACTGGTTGAGTGCAAACTTAATGAACAGAGAAAGAGACTTTTGGGTGAATCTTTCTGGTGGGAACAGCAGACAATCTAAATGATGTGAAAGATTGTACTTTAGCCATAGCAAATTGCATCAGTCTTCTCCATATGATATAATTGTTAATTATTAATGGAATGTCATTAATCAGGGCGGCTTACTGGTACAGCCACATCACAGTGAGAAGGCCCCGGGTTACGTTTTGACCAGGTACTTTCTGTGTGGAGTGTGCATGCTCTCCCCATGGATTCCAACCAGGGGCTCTGGCCTAACAGCATAGAGACACGTCCCTTGGGTGGCAGATAAGGAAATTCCTTTTCCTTTGGAGGTTGGGGGGCTTCCTTTGGCTGCCTTGGTCTGGGACTGGCTGTGTAAGCAGATAATGCTGGATTTGGTCACCGACTGGGGTTGGCGGGCTAGCCTGCGTGGCTGGTTCTTGTTCAAGGCTTCCTGGCTTCCTCTTGTTCGTCTTTGAGGGCAAGGGGGCTTCTTCTGGTTGCCTTGGGCTTGGGCTGGCTGTGTGTGTGTGGTGGGGGGGGGGGATCCTGCTAGCCTTGGTCAATGACAGGGCCTGGCAGACTGGCTTGTGTGGCTGTTTCTGGTTAGGAGCTTCTGGTGGGAAGCTAACTCTCATTCTTCTTAGGGATGGGAGAGCTTCCTTTGGTTGCTGTGGACTCGGCTGGCTGTGGGGGCAGGGCTTGGTCAACAATAGGGGCTGGCAAGCAGGCCTGCATGGCTGTTACTTGTTTGGGGCTTCCTGGGAGGTAGTGGCCAGGTAGGTGGGACCCATTAGTCTTAGTTGACCAGGAGATGGAAAACTGATTTCAAACCTGGATGTAGTTAGCATCCATTAGTTTTGGGCCCTCAGCCTGCAGCAGATTGACTAAAACAACCATGGGTAGCAATTCAGAGGCCGGTGTCGCCGACCAAATGCCCCCCCCCCTCTAAAAATTGGTCCACCTTGCCGTCACTGCACATGCATCGTTTCTGTGCATCAGCCGCGGTTCACCAATTATCGCCTCGTTTCTGCTTAAAACTGCACCCAAGTCATCATCTTTCTCAACAACAGATATCTGAAGCTTTAGAACAACAATCATTTCCAGATAAATTCAGCATTATTTCATAATAAAAGACGGAGGAAGCGATCAGAGCCCCACAGCCAGAGGAGCTGCTGCTGATGTGTTCACCGTGCCCCCGTCATTTCAACTCTTCAGTAGTGACTCACCGATTATCGCCTCATTTCTGCTTAAAATGGCCTAGTTTCTGTTTAAAACTGACTTTAAAATGATTTAAGAAGTTTTACCTTGTCATCTGATGGTTAATAATCACATTATTCCCTTCAATTGCTTTTGGTGAAGAGACTCAGTCTCAGACAAGCTGCTGTGATGCCAAATGATGTGTGCACAGTGATGGCAGGGTGGACCAATTTTTGGGGGGAGACCATTCAGTCTGCGACACTGGCCCACAGTACCTGGTGAATGACAGTTCTAAAGTCACCGGGGACCCAGCCCAGGGTGTGCAGTTAACTGGCGCCCTAGGTGGTCATACATCTGACCCCTGACTTGTCCAGTAGGGAACCCAGCTGGGCCTGCCACTAAATCTCGAAGGGAGTGCTGCAACTGAGGCCATCAGCTTCAGATGCTGCAAACGCTGACAGCAATTCTGAAGGAGATGATATCCATCCATTGTCATAACGCATGGAAGGACTCGCCTTGGAGGATACTTTTAATACCTCCTCAGGGCGGCAGTAAAAGAAAACATGCAGAAAGCAAAAGAAAAACAAAGGGCAAGGGATGGCACGTCAGCACCTGCCTCTTCAGAGGCGGGAGCTGACCATGTGACACCTCCTAGTATCTCACAGGGAGACCCTGGCAAAGCTGTCACGCGCGCAGAGCGTAAGTGAATGTGGGCTGTTGAGTCCACACCAGGGAGTCTTCTTAGCAGAGATCGGCCTATAGTTTTTCAATACGTGAGGGTCAAGATTAGATTTCTTAAGTAGCGGTTTAATCACTGCAGATTTGAAACGCTTCGGAACAGATCCCGAGGTTAACCCTCTGGAGTTGTTTGACACGGATGCACATCTACATCACATGAACTTATTAAGCGGGTGTAGCACACAATCTGCTCCACTCTGAGTCTCTGTTTGAATTTGTGTTGAATGTGCAGACTTCAACCTGTATACCAGTTTTTAAATTTTGTGAAGAGGCCAAGTATAACTTGAATTATGATTAATAATTTACACAATACTTTTTCCTGCATTTGCAGCATGTTTTTGGAGACACCCAGAAAAAGGATTAATTTCCCCATCTGCTGCAGGAGAGACAGGGGTGGGAAGAAGCACAGCTCCCACTTTATCATTGGTGGAAAACTCATGAGGTAAACTATCAAAGTCACCAAGCCCATGTGGGTTTAGTGACAAACCATAGACCCCACGTGGCTGTGCTTCTGTGTGTGTGTGTGTGTGTGTGGCCAGATGTGCACGAACAGGATGTTTCTTCCATCTCTCTCTCTCTCTCTCTCTCTCTCTCTCTCTCTCTCTCTCTCTCTCTCTCTCTCTCTCCCTCCAGCAGCAATGACAAGTAAAAAACATACACAAATTTCTCTTGTTATTGGTGTAAATGATATTACCTAATAAACAATGATCCCCAATCCATGTAATTTGGTTGCGAAGAGAAGGAAAATTGTGGTTTCGCGCAGAGCACAAAGCACACAGAAATCAGTTTTGCTATTTGAAAGATCTGTGATATTTGCTGTACTTGGCTGTTTTTAGTGTGTGGTGGAGTGTTTTAAGCATGTGTAGTTAGTGTGTGGTGTTGTAGTTTTTTGTTTGTTTTTTTGTGTGTCAAAATAATGAGGTGGGCCAGTGCTTCAACTTTTTTATTTTGAACTAGATGAAGACAAAACACGGTGTGCATCATCAGAGTGTGAACAAGGGAGTGATCAGTCTGATGATGAAGTCGACTTTATTGTTTTGGTTTGGATGAACACAAGAGCAGGTGGATCCACTAACATGCACGCAGATCTGCACAGTGGATAGGACTGCATGCTTCTCTTTCCGGTTTATCCAGGTCTCTGTTGGCACATGCTGCGGGTTGGCCACTAACACAGTCAGGATGGTCTGTACCAACACCAATTAACCCTCTGAGGCGGACGCCATCATATACGATGGCTAAGACTAAGCTTTACTAAATTATAAATAACTTTTTAATGATATGAGATAGAAACTTACTTTATTTGCTGAAAATAAAGCCATCTTTGTACTCCTCATAGAAGCTGTGTGATGACGTACGCAATGTGAGTGTCCAATAGGAATTGGTTCACCGTCACATGATTTTCCAAATTCCAATCGTAGGGCAGATTCACCTCACATGAAAAGCCAAAGATCGTTTTCAGGAGTGATATGTTACTAGTTGGCCTGTTTGAATAGCCCCCTGGGTGCTCCAATAAGTACATATTATTAGTACATACTCAGTGCGCCCTGCGTCATTACACACAGTGATCAGTGAAAGAGGACAGAGAGACTGTGATGACAATCTCACATGCTAAAACAAAGAGTGTGTAACTATCAGGATTGCTCCACTAGTTTGCATGTGAATGTTACTGGATAACTCTGTTGCTTTCTCAACGTAAAGCACTGTTTACCATATCAATGGAGCGAGGGGGAGGGCCGCTCCTCGCATAGACCATTTTGTATATATTGTCCAAATGTGCATTTGTGTTTATTGTTTGAACCTTTTTCTTGTACAGTCTTTCACACAAGACCTCAAATTACCTTTATAACGTGGAAAAACAGTTGTTTATTATAGTTTGCTGTGTGTTTTGAATAAATGTGTGTGGAAAATTATTTTCCGCTTTACTTTTTTCTTTCTAATTTTTGTTTGTAAACCTTTAATACACTTATAAAACACAACAAAAGCATATATATTCTGAAAGCACAGGTTGTCCTGAAAAAAAGACATAAAACTTGATTGTGGGATGCAGGGAGAGCTGTTAACAGCAATAATAAAACATTTATGCCAGGCGAGTGAACTGTCCAAAAAAATGCCCTCGGACCCCAGAGGGTTAAAATGCTGCAAAAACAAGGAATTAGGGAAAAATACACATATTGGGGTGGAATGTCTGTAGAAATCTTTTGTGCTTCTGATGTGCATTGGGCAGGAATTGTTTATCTGAGTGGCACAAATATAATTTGTGTGGCATCTTTTTGCATGTAAATAGCCACAAAAATGCCTGAAGCATTTTTTTTTTTTTTTTGCATTTTAAAGTAAATTGTACATTTTTACATATGTTTTTGAAATTTACAATTTATATTTGCATTCTAATTTCTAATATTCTAATTTCTAATGCAGTATGTCAGAATGAAAGAAAAACCAAAATGAAATGAAAGAAAAGTAAATTTACAGAGGTGAGGTTGTGGTGCTAAATTTGACTCCAAACAAGGCAAGGTAAACTGTTTTTTAAGGTAAATTATGAAGGTGAAATCAAAAGTAGTCAAAAAACGCCCAATTATACAGAGGGCTCCTGAGGGTAAATGACAGATTAATAATGTCCAACACAGTAAGCCTAAGAGTGGGCCACAGGTCTTTAAACAGTTTTGTTGGTATTGGGTCAAATAAGCAGGTTGTACTTTTAGCAGACATTTCAAGTTTGGTCAGCACACCCAGTGAGATACTTTTGTGCTGCCTGGATCCTGCCTGGCTCTCTCTGTTTCCAGGTGGCATGACACAGAGCTGATGACGCACCTGCTGCGTGTCAGCCGCTCATCAACTCAGCAGTACATAACCACCGGTTCAACTCCTCCACACTCACTAGAAACTGTTTTTGCAACACAGTATCTGGCTCCTCTGGTTGCTATATTCAGAGTGTTTGCGTTCCTACGCAGCCTTTTGCATCTCAGTGCTTCATGCTTTCACACCAGCCTGTGCTCAGCCTTTTGTGCTCAGGCATTTTTTGCAGCCTTGTGCTTGGATGTTTCCACGCCGATACTCACCTTTCTCTGTCATCTCTCCGCAGAAAAAGTTACCTCATCAGCTCTGTGGACAGCCACCTAGCTCCAGTCATCAATCCTTCACTCTGGGCCATTGATCTAGAACTCTTACCTCTGGGCTCACCTCGCTTCATCTTTGGTTCTGGTTCTGGTGGACTGCAGCTCCTGGTTTCCACCACAACGTGGGCAGGGTCGTCATTCATCCTGACTCCTAATTGTTCTTTTTCTAAATTTCTGTTGGCACATTTTCAGTATATCCTCAGTTGTTCAATACATTTTTTACCTAACAACAGTCCGAAAGCCATCGTCTTTAGCTGGTATTGCTAAGCTAGTGCTAATGGATGTATTAGACAGTCCGACACTAAGCTTATCTGGAGTGCCCATAACATCTAACTCCACTGAACTAAGATGTTGCTCTAGCTTATGGACACAGCTCTCTAAAAGAGCCATCCTTTCTGTCATCATTGCACAAAATTAATGTAGAGAGTAATTTTACATAATTTGTGTACGAGAAAATACAAGTGTATCACCAAGCTAGAGCAAGCTAACCATGAATGAAAATGCTAACCACTCCTAAAATTCAGGAGTAAAATAATGAATTAAAAGTCACAGTGGTTGCACTTAAAACTAACAGAAATGTTGGACAGGTAACAGAAAATAAGAAAAAATGATTACAACCTTGTATTATTAGAAGTGCATCATTCAAGCCAGCAGTCCCTCTGGGAGAAAGTTGCCAGGTCAGTGTTGCCAGTTGGAATTTGAGGAATAATAATGATAATAATAAGAGAAATCTGTTGTGTGGGCCGCTGAAGAGGAGGTACTGCTGGCCCACCACCACCAGAGGGCGCCCTGCTTGGAGTGCGGGCTCCAAACACGAGAGGGCGCCAGACCCAGAAGAAGTGACAGCTGTCACTCATCCTCTGCACCAGCTGTCACTCGTTATCATCACTACCATAAAAGCCGGACTGCAACTCCACCTCCCCGCCGAGAAATCGACTACCAGTACCAAGGTAATTTCTCTGCTGACTAACACTGTGTGTGTGTAATAACTTGAACCTCTATTGCAGCCGTTTTCCTGGAGTGTTGCCTTATCTGGAGGATTGGCGTTTGGTGTGACAGCGACGGCTTCGCCTCACACCCCATCACAGATAAGTGGTTGACCAGGAGCTGCACGAGTGTGTGTGATTTGGAGGTGGAGGTGCTCCCTCCCAACTGTGTTTGGACTGTAAATTACTGAGTGTGCGGACTCACACTCATACATCATCTTTCTGTTTTCTGCCAGCAGTACCAGGGTCGACAGCCGAAGACAGAGGCCACCTGGGGACTCGGGACTTGGCGGCTACGGTGTTCTTCAGACCGTTGGTGGTGGAGGCCGTGTGGGACGCGGCTTCTCTCTCGCCGGGCGTTTTCTATCTTCGAGCCTGCCCACACGTCACCTGGTGTTTATTGACTGTGAAAATTACGACACATTTCGTTGTGTATTATCACAACATTAAATTGTTACCTTTTGGCTTACTCATTGTCCGTTCATTTGCGCCCCCTGTTGTGGGTCCGTGCTACGACACCTTCCCAACAAAATCAAAGATTTCTATATAAAGTGAACTATTGATCCAGGATCCAGATCACCTCCAAAATTCAGTGGAGTCTTTCATACTCTAATATCTAGAGTAGTGATGCAAATGTGAGAATCCGTGAAGTAGTTTTGAAGTAATCCTTCAAAGCCTATATCAAGGGAAATCTTGATCCAGAATCTGGATCCAGATCCAGATCACCTCCAAAATTTAATGGAGTTTTCCATGGCCTAATATGTATATGTGGATTTCTACATGGATTTTGTAGTTTAGACGTAATCCTTTTAACAGAGACAGACAAATAAATGATGATGATTTCATTATGTCCTTGGTGGACGTAATAATAGTGTGTATATGAAAACAAAAACCCAGACAACTTTGCAGCAACACAAAGCTCGCTCTATAATGCAGGGAGTCCCAAACAGGAAGTGCCAAATTTTGAGTCCACAGTGAAACAGGAAATGTCAAATGTTAACCATTTCTTGGATCAATACTTCCTGGATTGACCGACAAGATACCGTGGAATCTTATGGGAACTCAGTGGCAAGTTCACACTGAAACAGGAAGTGCAAAATTTTGAGTCTACAGTGAAACAGGAAATGTCAAACACTTCCTGGCATGGGTGGAGCTAGAGCAGAGGGTTGCACCACTGATCTCTATATAACACTGGATAGCTCATTAGCCAATATTTTTGAAGCAAACCGGTCGCCATATTACCACTCCAATGTCCCGCTGCTGAACGCTCTTTTCTATTGATCTTTAATGAGGCACACACAACTTTATTCTTTGTAATTTTGTTGAAAAAAAAAACCCTTCATGTGCAGCTATAAACTGCTTAAATTGCCAGAGCAAAAGCTGTGGATGAACATTTCATCCGTGGGTATGATTGAAATGGGAACAATAATTAAACAATAATTTGAAGAGGTGGATGGAGTTGGGAGGTGATGGTCTAGTGGTTAAGGTGTTGGGCTTGAGACCAGAAGATCCTTGGTTCAAATCCCAGTGTGACTGGAAAATCACTATGGGCCCTTGGGCAAGGTCTTTAATCCCCTATTGCTCCCAGTGTGGAACACATTTTACAGGGGTACGTTCCATGGATCCGAGGAAACTGATTTGTATCTATAACACACAGATCAGTGTCCCTGGACTTATAAAACTTGATTGTCATAAAGAAACAAACCGCTTTGCAATAAGCATTTAAAAAAGCCTCAGTGACGATCACGATTACAGAGTACAGAGTTTAGCAGGCCCAAGCTCATTTGAAATGGACAGACGCAAAGTGGAAAAGTGTGCTGTGGTCTGATGAGTCCACATTTCAAATTGTTTTTGGAAATCATGGACGTCATGTCCTCTGGACAAAAGAGGAAAAAGACTACCTTGATTGTTACCAGCACAAAGTTCAACAGCAAGCATCTGTGATGGTATGGGGGTGTGTTAGTGCCCATGGCATGGGCAACTTACACATCTGTGATGGCACCATCAATGCTGACAGGTACATCCAGGTTTTGGAGCAATACATGCTGCCATCCAAGCAACGTCTTTTTCAGGGACATCCCTGCTTATTTCAGCAAGCCAAGCCATATTCTGCACGTGTTACAACAGCGTGGCTTTGTACTAAAAGAATGCAGGTACTAGACTGTCCTGCCTGCAGTCCAGACCTGCCGCCCGTTGAAAATGTGTGGCGCATTATGAAGCACAAAATGTGCAACTGAACATTGAACAACTGAAGTCATACATCAAGCAAGAATGGGAAAGAATTCCACCAACAAAGTGTCAAAAATTAGTGTCCTCAGTTCCCAAACGCTTACTGAGTGTTGTTAGAAGGAAAGGTGATGTAACACAGCAGTAAACATACCACTGTCCAGCTTTTTGAAACGTGTTGCAGGCATCCATTTCAAAATGAGCAAATATTTGCACAAAAGCAATCAAGTTTATCAGTTTGAACATTAAATATCATGTCTTTGTGGTGTATTCAATTGAATATAGGTTGAAGAGGATTTGCAAATCATTGTATTGTCCAGCTCTCCACAATTACACTGATACTTACTGGACTGGTAAGCATTGAAAGCCAAGACAGACATGTCCAAACTTGTCCTCTGACACGCCGAAATGGAGGTGTTCCTTTGTCTCGCTTCCAAAGCGAATCGGTCGTGACGCGCGAAGCTTCCACGCGGCTTTCCATGACAAAATCTGTTGTTAAAAGTGAAATCTGCCGGAAAATGCCTGATGTCCAGCTCTTGTGATAACCAGAGAAAGAGCACACGACGGTCTCGTATCCACAGAGCCATCAGCTTAGAAATGGTCCGGTGGTTTGTGCCGCGTCGTCGCAGCTCAGAGCGCGGTGCGCCGAGCGTCCTTAAAGGGGTCCTTAAAGCGGTACTAACAGACCTTATTCTCGTGAAGCCCGTAAAATTTTCACCGAAAGCCAGATACATTTTTCGAATGGTTTCCAGGTGCCAGTCTCTAACAGCTTCTGAAAAAATTCTGATGGAAAAAAACCCCAAATCATTCCGCCATTTCCAGACAATGAAAATCCGACGACGGGGCGGGACCACTCCTTCCACAAGGCGTGCTCACAGGCGAATGATGTCACCGACAGGCGTGGAAAAACTCACGCATGCGCACGAGGGTTCAAGCTTGTCTGACGTGAAAACATATAAATCAAATCCATATAGTTTAAAAAAAATAAAAAGGTATGATACTTTATGGACAGACCTCGTATATATGATTATTTCATTCAGAAATGACACAGAAACAATTTTCATTTTATGGTCATCTTGTTTTCTGTGTATTTGTTGATTTGATATTCAGGGTTATGTACTTTCTGTACCTTGTGTCCTGATAGTAGTTGTTATTGTGTGTCACTTGGTGCCTGTATCGTGTGTCCATGGCACTGCTTTCATAATATTCTTTGATTTGCTTGTCGCATGTGCATTGTTTGTGATGTTTTCAAAAATACGGGTCAGACAAATTTTCCCAGTTTTAAATGACAGTCAAGAGAAAGCTTCTTTTACACTAGTGGTATGGAGGACATGTCACAATAATAATACATATGCTGGCCCTTTTAAAATAGGTCAAGGTGAGCCATCTTTGAACTTGCCCCAAGAATTTTCTCTTTGAATTTGAAGACCCTTGCAGTCATAGCAATGGACTTATGCTGAGCACAGACAGACCAACGGATGGGCGGACATACAGACCGATGGATAATAAAGACATTTCTGACTCTAACAACAAATGGCTTCAATTAAGCAGCAACTGTGAATAACAGCACCAGGGGCCTCATGTACAAAGTGTGCGTATGCACAAAAAAAAAAAAATGTGGCGTACAGCCATCTCCACCTCAATGTTCTGATATATCAAAGTGAAATGACCATGAAAAGTTGCAGTGCATCATGCAAAAAGTCCTGGCCAACATATGCACGTTCCTACAGCTACTGTTCTTCTGCCGACACATAGAGGTGATGCTGGCAACTGTTAACAGTGTGAAAACAAGACGTCATCAGACTAATGTGCACATCAGCGACACTGATGAGCAATTAACACACCCACATGTTTGCATTTACATGGGTAGACATAAAACCATGCATAAAATGATGGATAAAATGGCACTAATAGTGGCTGTGTTGGTGCTGTTAGAGCAACTGTGTTACTGCTGTTAGAGGAACTTGCAAAGAGTGCACTCCGAGGTGAGCGAGTAATCAGGGAAGGCAAGGATTTTCTTGCACATGATGATAATTGGCTCATAAGCTGATTCCAGTTACCAAGGCCACTGTTACTGGGGCTGCATGCAAAACTATAGCCTGCCCAGAGCTCAATACAATGAGGAGCTACGGTTGTCTGTACCCACACAGGTGCTGACCACACTGCGCTTACTGGCAACAGGGGCATTGCAGCTGGCTTATCAGTCAGGAGTGTGCCTGTTAACCTTGAGCCAAGCCAGCTGTGTGGAACACAATTATCCGAATGTCATCCAGGTACATCACATTCCAACATTAAAGCGCGATTTGCGGTGACAGCTGGTTTCCCTAATGTATGGATCTATTGACTGCACACATGTTCACATCATATGTGATGCACAAATGTGCATCAGGCTAGAGGCTGGCATGTTGCGTGATGGGTAGCTGCTTGCTTTATATAGTTATACTGAACATCGAGTGAAAAAAAATTAATCTGGGCCACCATCTCATCCACCATGAGGACCCCTAGACCTGTGAGCGGCACCATTTTGAGTGGTCACATAATGTGCCATGTCATCCGTTTCATCCACCTGAGGACCCAGTCGGGACAAAGTCACTTCTGGTTGCCAAACAGGGACAAAGACACATCCAGTGACCAAATCAATTGGTCATGGCAAAAAAAAGAAAATTAGGTCATGGAACGTCACTTCAGTTTTGCTTCCTCGTCAGATCAGTGTTCGCCTCATCCACCTTAAGGACCCGTAGAATCAAAGGTACATGATGTGATCTAAAATAACATTGGGGACAATTGATTTGGTTGTGACTCCAAAAAATAAACAATCATGTCCTCTGTGGCTCTGTTTCCCCTTACACCAGTACCAGAATGTCTCCATTAAGGTCTTCTCCCATTGGTTCTCTGTGTTTCAGTTCCTGTTGCCAACTTCAGCTGCTGTTTTCCTTATTTGTGACCCTAACCCTAACTCACTATTACTAACTCTACTCCTTCCCCAACCCTAACCTTAACCATAACCTACCCTACTCCTTCCCCAAC